>NW_027362771.1:601551080-602277245 GCF_046119375.1 Phyllobates terribilis
GCCACCACGACTTGTGGTGAGAGGCAGAGTTGTGTTTGAGGATGCAGTTGTTGACGTGCTTCCAGTACTACGTCTCTGTCCAGGAAGGCGCAACCTGACCTCGTCGTCACTAGCATCTTCCTCCACCTCCTCTGCTGACCTCATCTCTTGGCTGACTGTGGGTTGACAGTAAGTGGGATCTCCGACCTCATCATCATCACCCTGTGCGTTATCACACCCGTCGTCCTCAGAGCCAACCTGTTCCTGCCCTGACAAAAAACTAAAGTTGTCGCTCCAATCAGGTATTTGAGTCTTATCATCGTCTTCCTCATTGTCTCCACCAACAGGAGTTACAGTTTGGGAATGAGGGTCTACATTATGGTCAGAACCTTCTGCGTCTGGTCCTGGATCCGACTCATAAAGATTCTGGGCATCAGTGCAGATCATTTCCTCGTCTGGATTCACAGAAGCGCTGGAGTCGACCTCTGATTCCCAGGCTATAGTATGAGTAAACAGCTCTGCAGACTCAACCATCTGTTCTACCTCATACTCAGACGGGCAGCTGGAGATTTGGGAGCTGTGAGGAAGCAAGTGCGATTTGGGTGACACCTTTGAGGACTGGAGTATTTGTGATGTTGAAGTTGATGTGGAGGAGAGCCCACTTAAAGGAGCACTTGATATCCGTTGAAGCACCTGCTGTTTTTGTGCCTCATCTGGAATTTGTAGCGATTGGCGTGGCCGTAAGAAAGGGATCTTATCACATTGTCCGCTAAAAGAAGTAGACATTTTAGTTTGGCTGGAAGATGGTCTTTCTTCTGCACCTACCCCACGGACACAACCTTTTTTCCCCTTCCCAACATGCCTATTCCCCTTTCCACCAGCAGCAGGCCTTTTTCCACTCATTTTGGTGGTTAACTAATTCACAACTCTGGAGTTGTTTGCACAAAAAAACAATGGATGGTAACCGAGCAGAGCTGAGTGGCCAAACTGTGGTATTAGGCCAAAACTATTGGCTGGGCTAGATGCAGAAAAAAATTATTTTTAATTTGCAACCTGATGGAGGTCAGTATAGATGGACTAATAGAACAAGTCCCACACGCTGCTAGAAGCCCAAATATTTTTTCAGAGATAAATGAAGAAAAAAATTATTTTTAATTTGCAACCTGATGGAGGTCAGTATAGATGGACTAATAGACCAAGTCCCACACACTGCTAGAAGCCCAAATATTTTTTCAGAGCTAGATGCAGAAAAAAATTATTTTTAATTTGCAACCTGATGGAGGTCAGTATAGATGGACTAATAGACCAAGTCCCACACACTGCTAGAAGCCCAAATATTTTTTCAGAGCTAGATACAGAAAAAAATTATTTTTAATTTGCAACCTGATGGAGGTCAGTATAGATGGACTAATAGACCAAGTCCCACACACCGCTAGAAGCCCAAATATTTTTTCAGAGCTAGATGCAGAAAATTTTTTTATTCAATTTGCAACCTGATGGAGGTCAGTATAGATGGACTAATAGACCAAGTCCCACACACTGCTAGAAGCCCAAATATTTTTTCAGAGCTAGATGCAGAAATTTTTTTTATTCAATTTGCAACCTGATGGAGGTCGGTATAGATGGACTAATAGACCAAGTCCCACACACTGCTAGAAGCCCAAATATTTTTTCAGAGCTAGATGCAGAAAAAAAATATTTTTAATTTGCAACCTGATGGAGGTCAGTATAGATGGACTAATAGAACAAGTCCCACACGCTGCTAGAAGCCCAAATATTTTTTCAGAAATAAATGAAGAAAAAAATTATTTTTAATTTGCAACCTGATGGAGGTCAGTATAGATGGACTAATAGACCAAGTCCCACACACTGCTAGAAGCCCAAATATTTTTTCAGAGCTAGATGCAGAAAAAAATTATTTTTAATTTGCAACCTGATGGAGGTCAGTATAGATGGACTAATAGACCAAGTCCCACACACTGCTAGAAGCCCAAATATTTTTTCAGAGCTAGATGCAGAAAAAAAATATTTTTAATTTGCAACCTGATGGAGGTCAGTATAGATGGAGTAATAGACCAAGTCCCACACACCGCTAGAAGCCCAAATATTTTTCAGAGCTAGATGCAGAAAATTTTTTTATTCAATTTGCAACCTGATGGAGGTCAGTATAGATGGACTAATAGACCAAGTCCCACACACTGCTAGAAGCCCAAATATTTTTTCAGAGCTAGATGCAGAAAAAAATTATTTTTAATTTGCAACCTGATGGAGGTCAGTATAGATGGACTAATAGACCAAGTCCCACACACTGCTAGAAGCCCAAATATTTTTTCAGAGCTACATGCAGAAAAAAATTATTTTTAATTTGCAACCTGATGGAGGTCAGTATAGATGGACTAATAGAACAAGTCCCACACGCTGCTAGAAGCCCAAATATTTTTTCAGAGCTAGATGCAGAAAAAAATTATTTTGAATTTGCAACCTGATGGAGGTCAGTATAGATGGACTAATAGACCAAGTCCCACACACTGCTAGAAGCCCAAATATTTTTTCAGAGCTAGATGCAGAAAAAAAATATTTTTAATTTGCAACCTGATGGAGGTCAGTATAGATGGACTAATAGACCAAGTCCCACACACCGCTAGAAGCCCAAATATTTTTTCAGAGCTAGATGCAGAAAAAAATTATTTTTAATTTGCAACCTGATGGAGGTCAGTATAGATGGACTAATAGACCAAGTCCCACACACTGCTAGAAGCCCAAATATTTTTTCAGAGCTAGATGCAGAAAAAAATTATTTTTAATTTGCAACCTGATGGAGGTCAGTATAGATGGACTAATAGACCAAGTCCCACACACCGCTAGAAGCCCAAATATTTTTTCAGAGCTAGATACAGAAAAAAATTATATTCAGTTTGCAACCTGATGGAGGTCAGTATAGATGGACTAATAGTATGATGCTATGCCCAAAAGATTTTACTTCACTAGGTGCAGTAAAAAAATTGGTATTCTATACACAGGTGGTATATCTTGCAACACAGATAGGCTACTCCACTGACTAACACACTCTGCAATAGGCCAAAAAGGATTAGCTTTGCTAGATTCAGCCAAATGCTGTGAAAAAAACTTGCACAGCACTGGCACAGACCTGCCTGGCAAAAACTGATAGGAACTGATGTAACCTAGTCCTGAAAAGGACTCCAATTACAATTAGTCTTTACTCCCACAATCTATCTATTTAAGAGCACAGACCTGCCTGATAAAAGTCGTAGGAAATGCTGTAACCTAGTCCTTAAAAGGACTGCAATCACAACTATTCCCTACTCCCAAGCTATCTGTATATTTGTGCGAAAATTGGCTTGAAATTAACAAGGTATAGCGCACACAGCAACAGCGGTGCCGTCTAACACGCAGCTGCAGCAGTAAGAAAATGGTGGCGACGGGGAAAATGGCTTGGTCTTATAGGGCAAGGACATGTGACATACACTGCCAATCACACATGCCCTTGCTTGTGTGAAAAAAAGCACTTCGCTCCGTGTGTGCGTTGCTGATAGACTGACAGATTGCACCTCCCCACTGCAAATGCGGGAAAGAGAAAAAAAATGGAGTTCTTCATTGTTCCTGCAGAGATCCATCCCCTGCCCCTCCCCCCGCCCCACTGTACACTCAAACTGCGTATTAACATTAATTTTCATCATTACTGAGAAAAAATCCAGTTATGATTTTGGTGCACGAACAGTTATCGAACATAACCTCGAACAGCCGAATTTTTCTCAAATTGTTCGTGTTCGCCGACCGGCTCGAACACCGCCAAAAACAGCTCGAATTTGAGATTGGCGAACAGTTCGAGTAGAACAACGCTCATCTCTAGTAGGCACATCGCATTTTAGCCGGTGAAGTGGCAGGCCCAACGACTTCTGTAGAGATGTAAGTCGCTGAGCTGCGGGATGCGAACGGCGGAAGTGAGCACACAGCGACCGTGCCCTCTGCAGAAGGCCATCTAGTCTGGGATAGTGGGCTAAAAATTGCTGGACAACCAGGTTCAACACGTGAGCCATACAAGGCACGTGTGTGACATTGCCCCGGCGAAGGGCCGCACCCAGGTTTGCAGCATTGTCGCACACAGCCTTCCCTGGTTTCAGGTCCAGTGGAGACTACCATTCATGAAATTGGTTCTCCAGAGCTGACCACAACTCCTCAGCTGTGTGACTCACATTTCCCAGACATTTCAAAGTAAAAACCGCCTGATGACGTTGATCCCTACTGCCAGCATAGTAAGGAGGTGTGCAGGATCCCTTCTGCGCAGTTAGAAAGCTTGTGGCATGACCAGACAGGCTTTGGGTGCAGGTGGAAGACCGAGAGGAGGTTGAGGAGGCAGAAGCAGTGAACTTTGACATAAAGAGGATTGACGCACAACTTGTGGGGACGGCAAGACTTGGACAGCAGCCCCTTGTCCTGCTGTCAAAATAGTTACCCAGTGCCCAGTCAGCGACATGTAACGCCCCTGTCCATGCCTACTCATCCAAGTGTCTGTGGTGAAATGCACCCTGTCACACACAGAGTTTCTCAAAGAAGCGGTGATTTTGTGTGCGACATGCTGGTGGAGCGCAGGCACACCTTTCTTTGAGAAGTAGTGCCGACTGGGCATCTGGTACTGGGGCACTGCGACGGACATAAGGTCTCGAAAATCCTCTGTGTCCATCAGGCGGAAAGGCAGCATTTCTGTAGCCAAGAGCTTGCAGATGGTGAAATTCAACCTCTTAGCTTTCTCATGGCTAGGAGGAAATGGTCTTTTCCTTGTCCACATCTGAGGGACCGAGTGCTGACTATTGTCCTTAGACGGGGTTGATAAGGGTGTCCCCGGCAAACTGCCGGTCTGTGAGGAAGATGCAGGCGGACATGTTAGGTTGCCTTGATCCAAAGGTGGTGCTATCGATGTCGGACAGCGCTCAACACCAGCTGGTGTTACCACCTCCAAAGAAAATGATGACCTGCCAATCACGCTGGCTGTTGCAGGTAAAGAGGTGGCAGGTCTGCGCCCCAAAACAGGTGTGAACGCTGTCCCCCCAGTCACAGAGGATGAAGAGGCCGCGGATGCACAAGATATGGCAGACGGTGGTCGGCCAGGCCGGCTAGGCCGCATTGTAGCACACTGAGCTTCCCACTGCAACTTATGCTTCATGTCCATGTGCCGGTTCATGCATGAAGTACTCAAACTATGTATTTTTTGGCCTCTACTTAGCTTTTGCTGACAAATGTTACAGATAACACGAGTTGGGTCATCTTTATCGATCTGAAAAAATGCCCAGGCTATGCAAGGCTTAGCACCCATGCGACCTGAAGAGCCACCACGACTTGTGGTGAGAGGCAGAGTTGTGTTTGAGGATGCAGTTGTTGACGTGCTTCCAGTACTACGTCTCTGTCCAGGAAGGCGCAACCTGACCTCGTCGTCACTAGCATCTTCCTCCACCTCCTCTGCTGACCTCATCTCTTGGCTGACTGTGGGTTGACAGTAAGTGGGATCTCCAACCTCATCATCATCACCCTGTGCGTTATCACACCCGTCGTCCTCAGAGCCAACCTGTTCCTACCCTGACAAAAAACTAAAGTTGTCGCTCCAATCAGGTATTTGAGTTTCATCATCGTCTTCCTCATTGTCTCCACCAACAGGAGTTACAGTTTGGGAATGAGGGTCTACATTATGGTCAGAACCTTCTGCGTCTGGTCCTGGATCCGACTCATAAAGATTCTGGGCATCAGTGCAGATCATTTCCTCGTCTGGATTCACAGAAGCGCTGGAGTCGACCTCTGATTCCCAGGCTATAGTATGAGTAAACAGCTCTGCAGACTCAACCATCTGTTCTACCTCATACTCAGACGGGCAGCTGAAGATTTGGGAGCTGTGAGGAAGCAAGTGCGATTGGGGTGACACCTTTGAGGACTGGAGTATTTGTGATGTTGGAGTTGATGTGGAGGAGAGCCCACTTAAAGGAGCACTTGATATCCGTTGAAGCACCTGCTGTTTTTGTGCCTCATCTGGAATTTGTAGCGATTGGCGTGGCCGTAAGAAAGGGATCTTATCACATTGTCCGCTAAAAGAAGTAGACATTTTAGTTTGGCTGGAAGATGGTCTTTCTTCTGCAGATGTTACTGTTGCTTTAACATCTACCCCACGGACACAACCTTTTTTCCCCTTCCCAACACGCCTATTCCCCTTTCCACCAGCAGCAGGCCTTTTTCCACTGATTTTGGTGGTTAACTAATTCACAACTCTGGAGTTGTTTGCAAAAAAAAACAATGAATGGGAACCGAGCAGAGCTGAGTGGCCAAACTGTGGTATTAGGCCAAAACTATTGGCTGGGTTAGATGCAGAAAAAAATTATATTCAGTTTGCAACCTGATGGAAGTCTGTATAGATGGATTAATAGAACAAGTCCCACACACAGCTAGAAGCCCAATATTTTTTCAGAGGTAGATGCAGAAGAAAAATATATTCAGTTTGCAACCTGATGGAGGTCAGTATAGATGGACTAATAGAGAAAGTCCCACACACTGCTAGAAGGCCAAATATTTTTTCAGAGGTAGATGCAGATAAAAATTATTTTTAATTGCAGCCTGATGGAGGTCAGTATAGATGGACTAATAGAGAAAGTCCCACACACTGCTAGAAGGCCAAATATTTTTTCAGAGCTAGAGGCAGAAAAAAATTATATTCAGTTTGCAACCTGATGGAGGTCAGTATAGATGGACTAATAGAACAAGTCCCACACACAGCTAGAAGCCCAAATATTTTTTCAGAGGTAGATGCAGAAAAAAATTATATTCAGTTTGCAACCTGATGGAGGTCTGTATAGATGGATTAATAGAATAAGTCCCACACACAGCTAGAAGCCCAATATTTTTTCAGACGTAGATGCAGAAAAAAAATATATTCAGTTTGCAACCTGATGGAGGTCAGTATAGATGGACTAATAGAGAAAGTCCCACACACTGCTAGAAGCCCAAATATTTTTTCAGAGGTAGATGCAGAAAAAAATTATATTCAGTTTGCAACCTGATGGAGGTCTGTATAGATGGATTAATAGAACAAGTCCCACACACAGCTAGAAGCCCAATATTTTTTCAGAGGTAGATGCAGAAAAAAAATATATTCAGTTTGCAACCTGATGGAGGTCAGTATAGATGGACTAATAGAGAAAGTCCCACACACTGCTAGAAGGCCAAATATTTTTTCAGAGGTAGATGCAGAAAAAAAATATATTCAGTTTGCAACCTGATGGAGGTCAGTATAGATGGACTAATAGAGAAAGTCCCACACACTGCTAGAAGGCCAAATATTTTTTCATAGGTAGATGCAGATAAAAATTATTTTTCATTTGCAGCCTGATGGAGGTCAGTATAGATGGACTAATAGAGAAAGTCCCACACACTGCTAGAAGGCCAAATATTTTTTCAGAGGTAGATGCAGATAAAAATTATTTTTAATTGCAGCCTGATGGAGGTCAGTATAGATGGACTAATAGAGAAAGTCCCACACACTGCTAGAAGGCCAAATATTTTTTCAGAGCTAGAGGCAGAAAAAAATTATATTCAGTTTGCAACCTGATGGAGGTCAGTATAGATGGACTAATAGAACAAGTCCCACACACAGCTAGAAGCCCAAATATTTTTTCAGAGGTAGATGCAGAAAAAAATTATATTCAGTTTGCAACCTGATGGAGGTCTGTATAGATGGATTAATAGAATAAGTCCCACACACAGCTAGAAGCCCAATATTTTTTCAGACGTAGATGCAGAAAAAAAATATATTCAGTTTGCAACCTGATGGAGGTCAGTATAGATGGACTAATAGAGAAAGTCCCACACACTGCTAGAAGCCCAAATATTTTTTCAGAGGTAGATGCAGAAAAAAATTATATTCAGTTTGCAACCTGATGGAGGTCTGTATAGATGGATTAATAGAACAAGTCCCACACACAGCTAGAAGCCCAATATTTTTTCAGAGGTAGATGCAGAAAAAAAATATATTCAGTTTGCAACCTGATGGAGGTCAGTATAGATGGACTAATAGAGAAAGTCCCACACACTGCTAGAAGGCCAAATATTTTTTCAGAGGTAGATGCAGAAAAAAAATATATTCAGTTTGCAACCTGATGGAGGTCAGTATAGATGGACTAATAGAGAAAGTCCCACACACTGCTAGAAGGCCAATTATTTTTTCAGAGCTAGATGCAGAAAAAAATTATATTCAGTTTGCAACCTGATGGAGGTCTGTATAGATGGATTAATAGAACAAGTCCCACACACAGCTAGAAGCATAATATTTTTTCAGAGCAAGATGCAGAAAAAAATTATTTTTAATTTGCAACCTGATGGAGGTCAGTATAGATGGACTAATAGAGAAAGTCCCACACACTGCTAGAAGGCCAAATATTTTTTCAGAGCTAGATGCAGATAAAAATTATTTTTAATTTGCAACCTGATGGAGGTCAGTATAGATGGACTAATAGAGAAAGTCCCACACACTGCTAGAAGGCCAAATATTTTTTCAGAGCTAGATGTAGAAAAAAATTATATTCAGTTTGCAACCTGATGGAGGTCAGTATAGATGGACTAATAGAACAAGTCCCACACACAGCTAGAAGCCCAAATATTTTTTCAGAGGTAGATGCAGAAAAAAATTATATTCATTTTGCAACCTGATGGAGGTCTGTATAGATGGATTAATAGAACAAGTCCCACACAAAGCTAGAAGCCCATTATTTTTTCAGAGGTAGATGAAGAAAAAAAATATATTCAGTTTGCAACCTGATGGAGGTCAGTATAGATGGACTAATAGAGAAAGTCCCACACACTGCTAGAAGGCCAAATATTTTTTCAGAGCTAGAGGCAGAAAAAAATTATATTCAGTTTGCAACCTGATGGAGGTCAGTATAGATGGACTAATAGAACAAGTCCCACACACAGCTAGAAGCCCAAATATTTTTTCAGAGGTAGATGCAGAAAAAAATTATATTGAGTTTGCAACCTGATGGAGGTCTGTATAGATGGATTAATAGAACAAGTTCCACACACAGCTAGAAGCCCAATATTTTTTCAGAGGTAGATGCAGAAAAATAATAAATTCAGTTTGCAACCTGATGGAGGTCAGTATAAATGGACTAATAGAGAAAGTCCCACACACTGCTAGAAGGCCAAATATTTTTTCAGAGGTAGATGCAGAAAAAAAATATATTCAGTTTGCAACCTGATGGAGGTCAGTATAGATGGACTAATAGAGAAAGTCCCACACACTGCTAGAAGGCCAAATATTTTTTCAGAGGTAGATGCAGATAAAAATTATTTTTCATTTGCAGCCTGATGGAGGTCAGTATAGATGGACTAATAGAGAAAGTCCCACACACAGCTAGAAGGCCAAATATTTTTTCAGGGCTAGATGCAGAAAAAAATTATATTCAGTTTGCAACCTGATGGAGGTCTGTACAGATGGATTAATAGAACAAGTCCTACACACAGCTAGAAGCCCAATATTTTTTCAGAGGTAGATGCAGAAAAAAAATATATTCAGTTTGCAACCTGATGGAGGTCAGTATAGATGGACTAATAGAGAAAGTCCCACACACCGCTAGAAGGCCAAATATTTTTTCAGAGGTAGATGCAGTAAAAATTATATTCAGTTTGCAACCTGATGGAGGTCAGTATAGATGGACTAATAGAGAAAGTCCCACACACTGCTAGAAGGCCAAATATTTTTTCAGAGCTAGATGCAGACAAAAAAATATTTTTAATTTGCAACCTGATGGAGGTCAGTATAGATGGACTAATAGAGAAAGTCCCACACACTGCTAGTAGGCCAAATATTTTTTCAGAGCTAGATGCAGAAAAAAATTATATTCAGTTTACAACCTGATGGAGGTCAGTATAGATGGACTAATAGAACAATTCCCACACACTGCTAGAAGCCCAAATATTTTTTCAGAGCTAGATGCAGAAAAAAATTATATTCAATTTGCAACCTGATGGAGGTCAGTATAGATGAACTAATAGAATGATGCTATGCCCAAAAGATTTTACTTCACTAGGTGCAGTAAAAAAATTGGTATTCTATACACAGGTGGTATATCTTGCAACACAGATAGGCTACTCCACTGACTAACACACTCTGCAATAGGCCAAAAAGGATTAGCTTTGCTAGATTCAGCCAAATGCTGTGAAAAAAACTTGCACAGCACTGGCACAGACCTGCCTGGCAAAAACTGATAGGAACTGATGTAACCTAGTCCTGAAAAGGACTGCAATTACAATTAGTCTTTACTCCCACAATCTATCTATTTAAGAGCACAGACCTGCCTGATAAAAGTCATAGGAAATGCTGTAACCTAGTCCTTAAAAGGACTGCAATCACAACTATTCCCTACTCCCAAGCTATCTGTAGATTTGTGCGAAAATTGGCTTGAAATTAACAAGGTATAGCGCACACAGCAACAGCGGTGCCGTCTAACACGCAGCTGCAGCAGTGAGAAAATGGTGGCGAAGGGGAAAATGGCTTGGTCTTATAGGGCAAGGACATGTGACATACACTGCCAATGACACATGCCCTTGCTTGTGTGAAAAAAATCACTTCGCTCCGTGTGTGCGCTGCTGATAGGCTGACAGATTGCACCGCCCCACTGTAAATGCGGGAAAGAGAAAAAAAATGGAGATATTCATTATTCCTGCAGAGATCCATCCCCTGCCCCTCCCCCCACCCTGCTGTACACTCAAACTGCGTATTAACATTAATTTTCATCATTACTGAGAAAAAATCCAGTTATGATTTTCGTGCACGAACAGTTATCGAACATAACCTCGAACAGCCTAATTTTTCTCAAATCGTTCGTGTTCGCCGAACGGCTCGAACACCGCCCAAAACAGCTCGAATTTGAGATTGGCGAACAGTTCGAGTAGAACAATGCTCATCTCTGCTTGGCACTCTCATCTCCACCGATGGAGAAGTCAGGGCCCACCGGAGGAGTCTGGTTCTCTGGTGGGCTCGTCCAATGCTGCCTAAAGCAGGCCGGGCTAAGAAAAGTGTGTGGAGGGATTTTCCAAGGAGAAATATGGGGCGGCTGGGGACCGTTTATGGACACCCGGCTGCCCCCAGGCGGCTGGGGACCGGGTGTGGACACCCGGCCGTGGGGCTGCTGGGGACCGAGTATGGACACCCGGCTGCCGGGCGGCTGGGGACTGAGTATGGGTTCCAGGCCGCCAACACAGCCATGACGTGGTGGCCAGATTCCGCCTCCACATGCCTAAAAGGCCAAATTTCAAGTTCAAGCAAGCAAGCAGTATGGTATTGCAACCTGGGGGTGGGTGGGTGGCAGGCTGCATACTTGCGCTTGTATTGCAAGGAATGGGGGAGGTACAATTGAACAGTGCCCTGGGACTAGAACTTGCATGGGGATAGTTGCAAGTCTGCATCTTCTGATGCGGCAAGGATCACTTATGATGGGCACACTTTTAGACAGTGACCTGGGAGTCAGAGATGCTTCCAGGGTTCTTCCCCATGCTGTTCCCATGTCTTTTCAGCACTTTATGCATGTGTCACACAGCACATGGCCAGATAAGGTTGTAAAATGTTTAAATAACATTTCCCGGTGAATGCATTTGTCATAGTTGAAAGCAATACAAAAGTGCAAAAACGCATAAAAAATGCTACTTGTGAACATAGCCGAAGGTGTGGAGGAGTAATTTTGTTTTTGGTCATTTATTTTAACTTATACACAAGTCTTTTCCCTGGAAAGGATGCTCCTTAACATATTTCACAGGAAAAAAGTTTCACTTTCGTTTTTGAACGTTTTATTGTGAGCCCGTAAAAGTGGCTTAATACCTCTGACCACGTTGTTGACAGCAGTGACCTGGGGGTCATAAATGCTTCCTGGGGCGATCCCCAAGCTGTCCCCATGTCATTTGAGCATTGTCACTATCGTTTTGGGCACTTGTTAGGCTTTTAAAAGACTGCCGGGGGTGCCACCGCAAAAATGCTCGAGTCTCCCATAGACTAACATTGGGCTCGTTGCTTTGGTCGAGCAACCGAGTATCACGGGGAGCTCGGCCCGAGCTTCGAGCACCCGAGCATTTTAGTGCTCGATCAACACTAGTAATGAACCCTTTTTTATTATGGATTCAAAGATGACAATGCTATGATCAAAGAGAAAGGAGATCCCGAAGTGCCTTAAATATTCAATGTTTTGATTTTGTTTCCCAATGATTTTTCTCATCAAAGAATTGTTTGTAAGATATTAATCTATAACATTCAACTAAAAGACACTTTTTTAGACACTGTGCTGACAGATAGCAACACAGTTTCAATTTTAATCTAGACATGGGTTAAGTTATGAAAAAGTTTTTTGAGCCCGACATGATTTAAACACGCAAACTTCTGATCTGGAGTCAGACGCGCTACCATTGCAGAACGAAATCATATGAAAGGTAACTTTCCACCCATAATATAATTCACATGAAAAGTGCATGAAGAAATTGTGGCACACCTTCTCGAAATTTGCTACTTTTACTTACAGACTGAAAAAGACATAAACAAGGATGAATGAACATCTTGATATTGGGAATGCAGGGATTTCCAGTTTAAAATTTAGAGTCTAGTAATGAACCCTTTTTTCTTATGGATTCAAAGATGACACTTAGAGATGAGCGTTGTTCGACTCGTACTGTTCGCCAATCTCAAATTCGAGCTGTTTTGGGCGGTGTTCGAGCCGTTCAGCGAACACGAACGATTTGAGAAAAATTCGGCTGTTCGAGGTTATGTTCAATAACTGTTCGTGCACCAAAATTATAACTGGATTTTTTCTCTGTAATGATGAAAATTAATGTTAATACGCAGTTTTAGTGTACAGCAGGGTGGGGGAGGGGCAGGGGATGGATCTCTGCAGGAATAATGAAGATCTCCATTTTTTTTTCTCTTTCCCGCATTTACAGTGGGGAGTTGCAATCTGTCATCCTATCAGCAGTGCACACACGGAGCGAAGTGCTTTTTTTCCCACAAGCAAGGGCATGTGTCATTGGCAGTGTATGTCACATTTCCTTGCCCTATAAGACCCAGCCATTTTCCCCGTCGCCACCATTTTCTCACTGCTGCAGCTGCGTGTTAGACGGCACCGCTGTTGCTGTGTGCGCTATACCTTGTTAATTTCAAGCCAATTTTCGCACAAATCTACAGATAGCTTGGGAGTAGGGAATAGTTGTGATTGCAGTCCTTTTAAGGACTAGGTTACAGCATTTCCTACGACTTTTATCAGGCAGGTATGAGCTCTTAAATAGATAGATTGTGGGAGTAAAGACTAATTGTAATTGCAGTCCTTTTCAGGACTAGGTTACATCAGTTCCTATCAGTTTTTGCCAGGCAGGTCTGTGCCAGTGCTGTGCAAGTTTTTTTCACAGCATTTGGCTGAATCTAGAAAAGCTAATCCTTTTTGGCCTATTGCAGAGTGTGTTAGTCAGTGGAGTAGCCTATCTGTGTTGCAAGATATGCCACCTGTGTATAGAATACCAATTTTTTTACTGCACCTAGTGAATTAAAATCTTTTGGGCATAGCATCATTCTATTAGTCCATCTATACTGACCTCCATCAGGTTGCAAATTTAATATAATTTTTTTCTGCATCTAGCTCTGAAAAAATATTTGGGCTTCTAGCAGTGTGTGGGACTTGTTCTATTAGTCCATCTATACTGACCTCCATCAGGTTGCAAACTGAATATAATTTTTTTCTGCATCTAGCTCTGAAAAAATATTTGGCCTTCTAGCAGTGTGTGAGACTTGTTCAATTAGTCCATCTATACTGACCTCCATCACGCTGCAAATTCAAAATAATTTTTTGTCTGCATCTAGCTCTGAAAAAATATTTGGCCTTCTAGCAGTGTGTGGGACTTTATCTATTAGTCCATCTATACTGACCTCCATCAGGTTGCAAATTAAAAATAATTTTTATCTGCATCTACCTCTGAAAAAATATTTGGGCTTCTAGCTGTGTGTGGGACTTGTTCTATTAGTCCATCTATACTGACCTCCATCAGGTAGCAAACTGAATATAATTTTTTTCTGCATCTAGCTCTGAAAAAAATATTTGGCCTTCTAGCAGTGTGTGGGACTTTCTCTATTAGTCCATCTATACTGCCCTCCATCAGATTGCAAATTAAAAATAATTTTTATCTGCATCTAGCTCTGAAAAAATATTTGGCCTTCTAGCAGTGTGTGGGACTTTCTCTATTAGTCCATCTATACTGACCTCCATCAGGTTGCAAATTCAAAATAATTTTTTGTCTGCATCTAGCTCTGAAAAAATATTGGGCTTGTAGCTGTGTGTGGGACTTGATCTATTAATCCATCTATACAGACCTCAATCAGGTTGCAAACTGAAAAAAAATTTTTTCTTCATCTACCTCTGAAAAAATATTTGGGCTTCTAGCGGTGTGTGGGACTTGTTCTATTAGTCCATCTATACTGACCTCCATCAGGTTGCAAATTGAATATAATTTTTTTCTGCATCTAACCCAGCCAATAGTTTTGGCCTAATACCACAGTTTGGCCACTCAGCTCTGCTTGGTTCCCATCCATTGTTTTTTTGTGCAAACAACTCCAGAGTTGTGAATTAGTTAACCACCAAAATGAGTGGAAAAAGGCCTGCTGCTGGTGGAAAGGGGAATAGGCGTGTTGGGAAGGGGAAAAAAGGTTGTGTCCGTGGGGTAGGTGTTAAAGCAACAGTAACATCTGCAGAAGAAAGACCATCTTCCAGCCAAACTAAAATGTCTATTTCTTTTAGCGGACAATGTGATAAGATCCCTTTCTTACGGCCACGCCAATCGCTACAAATTCCAGATGAGGCACAAAAACAGCAGGTGCTTCAACGGATATCAAGTGCTCCTTTAAGTGGGCTCTCCTCCACATCAATTTCAACATCACAAATACTCCAGTCCTCAAAGGTGTCACCCCAATCGCACTTGCTTCCTCACAGCTCCCAAATCTCCAGCTGCCCGTCTGAGTATGAGGTAGAACAGATGGTTGAGTCTGCAGAGCTGTTTACTCATACTATAGCCTGGGAATCAGAGGTCGACTCCAGCGCTTCTGTGAATCCAGACGAGGAAATGATCTGCACTGATGCCCAGAATCTTTGAGTCGGATCCAGGACCAGACGCAGAAGGTTCTGACCATAATGTAGACCCTCATTCCCAAACTGTAACTCCTGTTGGTGGAGACAATGAGGAAGACGATGATAAGACTCAAATACCTGATTGGAGCGACAACTTTTTAGTTTTTTGTCAGGGCAGGAACAGGTTGGCTCTGAGGACGACGGGTGTGATAATTCACAGGGTGATGGTGATGAGGTTGGAGATCCCACTTACTGTCAACCCACAGTCAGCCAAGAGATGAGGTCAGCAGAGGAGGTGGAGGAAGATGCTAGTGACGACGAGGTCAGGTTGCGCCTTCCTGGACAGAGACGTAGTACTGGAAGCACGTCAACAACTGCATCCTCAAACACAACTCTGCCTCTCACCACAAGTCGTGGTGGCTCTTCAGGTCGCATGGGTGCTAAGCCTTGCATAGCCTGGGCATTTTTTCAGATCGATAAAGATGACCCAACTCGTGTTATCTGTAACATTTGTCAGCAGAAGCTAAGTAGAGGCCAAAAAATACATAGTTTGAGTACTTCATGCATGAACCGGCACATGGACATGAAGCATAAATTGCAGTGGGAAGCTCAGTGTGCTACAATGCGGCCTAGCCGGCCGGGCCAACCACCGTCTGCCATATCTTGTGCATCCGCGGCCTCTTCATCCTCTGTGACTGGGGGGACAGCAGTCACACCTGTTTTGGGGCGCAGACCTGCCACCTCTTTACCCGCAACAGCCAGCGTGATTGGCAGGTCATCATTTTCTTTGGAGGTGGTAACACCAGCTGGTGTTGAGCGCTGTCCGACATCGATAGCACCACCTTTGGATCAAGGCAACCTAACATGTCCGCCTGCATCTTCCTCACAGACCGGCAGTTTGCCGGGGACACCCTTATCAACCCCGTCTAAGCACAATAGCCAGCCCTCGGTCCCTCAGATGTGGACAAGTAAAAGACCATTTCCTCCTTGCCATGAGAAAGCTAAGAGGTTGAATTTCACCATCTGCAAGCTCTTGGCTACAGAAATGCTGCCTTTCCGCCTGATGGACACAGAGGATTTTCGAGACCTTATGTGCCCCAGTACCAGATGCCCAGTCGGCACTACTTCTCAAAGAAAGGTGTGCCTGCGCTCCACCAGCATGTCGCACACAACATCACCGCTTCTTTGAGAAACTCTGTGTGTGACAGGGTGCATTTCACCACAGACACTTGGACGAGTAAGCATGGACAGGGGCGTTACATGTCGCTGACTGGGCACTGGGTAACTATGGTGACAGCAGGACAAGGGGCTGCTGTCCAAGTCTTGCCGTCCCCACGAGTTGTGCGTCAGTCCTCTTTATGTCAAAGTTCCTCCACTGCTTCTGCCTCCTCAACCTCCTCTCAGTCTTCCACCTGCACCCAAAGCCTGTCTGGTCATGCCACAAGCTTTCTAACTGCGCAGAAGGGATCCTGCACACCTCCTTACTATGCTGGCAGTAGGGCTCAACGTCATCAGGCGGTTTTTACTTTGAAATGTCTGGGAAATGTGAGTCACACAGCTGAGGAGTTGTGGTCAGCTCTGGAGAACCAATTTCATGAATGGTTGTCTCCACTGGACCTGAAACCAGGGAAGGCCGTGTGCGACAATGCTGCAAACCTGGGTGCGGCCCTTCGCCGGGGCAATGTCACACACGTGCCTTGTATGGCTCACGTGTTGAACCTGGTTGTCCAGCAATTTTTAGCCCACTATCCCAGACTAGATGGCCTTCTGCAGAGGGCACGGTCGCTGTGTGCTCACTTCCGCCGTTCGCATCCCGCAGCTCAGCGACTTACATCTCTACAGAAGTCGTTGGGCCTGCCACTTCACCGGCTAAAATGCAATGTGCCTACCCGGTGGAATTCAACTCTGCACATGTTGCAGCGACTGTGGCAGCACCGACAAGCCCTGGTGCAATACGTTCTGACGTATAGCCTGGGCCAACGAGATCCAGAGGTGGGGCAAATCACGCTGGAGGAGTGGTCTCAGATCAGGGACCTATGCACCCTTCTGCACAGATTTGAAATGGCGACGAAGATGTTTAGTGCTGACGATGCCATTATCAGCATGATTATTCCAGTGATTTACATGCTGGAGCACATGTTAAACAGAATTCGGAGTCAGGTGGTGGCACAAGAGGAGGTGGAGGAAGTAGAGGAGGAGGAGTTGTATGCGGAAGGGCTAACATCTCCAAGGTCCAGACGGTCGGCAGCACCAAGGCGGCAGGCATGTGGGGTGGGGGAAATGGTTTTACCAGGGCGCATGGTAGCAGCCAAACTAGTGAGGAAGGTGCAGGAGCCCAGGAAGAAGTGGAGGACGAACTGATGGAAGACTCATCAGATGAGGGAGACCTTGATCACATTTCTGTTGTGCGAGGTTGGGGGGAGAGGACAGAGGAAGGAAGCATGATTGTTACCTCGCCACCAACACAACAGGGACTTGGTGCTCCTGGATGCGCAACACACATGAGTGCCTTCTTGCTGCACTACCTGCAACATGACCCTCGAATTGTGAGAATTAGAAATAATCCTGACTACTGGGTTGCCACACTGTTAGATCCCCGGTACAAAAGTAAATTTGCAGAAATTATTCCTGCCTTAGAAAGGGATGCACGCATGCAGGAGTATCAGCAGAGACTGTTGCAGAATCTTACATGTGCTTTTCCACAAAACACCAGTGGTGCACGTAGTGAATCTCACAGTTCCAACTTGCCAACCGTGGGACCGTCAAGTGTTCAGCACTCAAACCGTAACAGAACCACAGTATCTGCTGGTAACATCAATTTTGCGGAATCATTTCACCACTTTTTTAGCCCATCCTTTGCAAGGCCACAGGAGACAAGAAGTCTGACACATAGTCAATGCCTAGAGACGATGGTACAGGAGTATCTCCAAGTAAACATTGAAGCCATGACTGTGTCACTGGACCCTTGCTCTTTTTGGGCTTCCAATCTGTATAAATGGCCGGAGCTAGCCACTTACGCCTTGGAGATCTTGTCATGCCCCGCAGCCAGCGTTCTGTCTGAACGTGTGTTCAGCGCTGCTGGTGGTGTGCTGACAGATAAGCACACGTGGCTCTCCACTGATAATGTAGACAGACTCACGTTCATAAAGATGAACAAATCATGGATCCGAAACGACTTTTCTACCCCTGTGTCATCCTGGGGAGAGTAAAAGCTTGATGATTGGTTAAAATCACCCTACCAACCGTTTTAAGCTTTCAAATTACTAATCATGTTTATCTGTATCTTGGCTGGAAAATAATTTGGGCTTTGTAGCAGTGTGCAGCACTGATTCTATTAGGCCATCTATAATAAGCTCCACCAGATTTAAAATTACTAATCATGTTTATCTGTATCTTGACTGGAAAATAATTTGGGCTTTGTAGCAGTGTGCAGCACTGATCCTATTAAGCCATGTATACTAAGCTCCACCAGATTTAAAATTAATAATAATTTTTAGCTGCATCTAGCCCGGAAAATAATTTTGGGGCTCCGAGATGCGCAAGACACATAAGTGCCTTCTTGCTGCACTACCTGCAACATGACCCTCATATTGTCAGAATCCGAAGCAAGCACGACTACTGGGTTGCCACACTCTTAGATCCCCCAAACTTTTCGATCAACCTTTTCATTTTAATAAAGACCAAAAAAATGGTCATTTTTGCAATGATAAGCATTAGCTGATTATTAGAAACTGAAATCAAACAGTTTTCAACTCAAAACTTTATTCTAGGTGAAGTTACATTTTCACATAGGACCCCTTGTTCGAAAGGAGCTTCTGAACTCTCTCGTCCATTGAATTTTTCAGGTTTTTGATGGTTTCTGCTTCAATTGTTTTGCATGAGGACAGAATACCCTCCCAGAGCTGTTGCTTAGATGTGAACTGCCTCCCGCCATCATAGACACTCCTTTTGATGATGCTCCAGAGGTTCTGAATGGGGTAGAGGTCAGGGGAGCATGGGGGTCACACCATAAGTTTGTCCCCTTTTATGCCCATATCAGCCAGAGATGCAGATGTTTTATGTGCAGCATGAAATGGTGCATTATCATGCAAAAAAATGATCTTGCTGTGAAATACACGGTTCTTCTTCTTGAACCATGGCAGGAAGTGCTGTTTGAGAAAATCCACATACATTATGGAGTTCATCTTTAGCGCCTTCAGGGATCCTAAAGGGGCCGACAATCTCTCTCCCCATGATTCCAGCCCAAAACATTACTCCACCTCCTCCTTGTTGGCGCTGTAGCCGTGTTTGCGTGGGGTGTCCATTAGAGATGAGCGTTGTTCTACTCGAACTGTTCGCCAATCTCAAATTCGAGCTGTTTTGGGCAGTGTTCGAGCCGTTCGGCGAACACGAACGATTTGAGAAAAATTCGGCTGTTCGAGGTTATGTTCGATAACTGTTCGTGCACCAAAATCATAACTGGATTTTTTCTCAGTAATGATGAAAATTAATGTTAATACGCAGTTTGAGTGTACAGCGGGGTGGGGGGAGGGGCAGGGGATGGATCTCTGCAGGAATAATGAAGATCTCCATTTTTTTTTCTCTTTCCCGCATTTACAGTGGGGAGGTGCAATCTGTCAGCCTATCAGCAGCGCACACACGGAGCGAAGTGCTTTTTTCACACAAGCAAGGGCATGTGTCATTGGCAGTGTATGTCACATGTCCTTGCCCTATAAGACTAAGCCATTTTCCCCGTCGCCACCATTTTCTCACTGCTGCAGCTGCGTGTTAGACGGCACCGCTGTTGCTGTGTGCGCTATACCTTGTTAATTTCAAGCCAATTTTCGCACAAATCTAAAGATAGCTTGGGAGTAGGAAATAGTTGTGATTGCAGTCCTTTTAAGGACTAGGTTACAGGATTTCCTACGACTTTTATCAGGCAGGTCTGTGCTCTTAAATAGATAGGTTGTGGGAGTAAAGATTAATTGTAATTGCAGTCCTTTTCAGGACTAGGTTACATCAGTTCCTATCAGTTTTTGCCAGGCAGGTCTGTGCCAGTGCTGTGCAAGTTTTTTTCACAGCATTTGGCTGAATCTAGCAAAGCTAATCCTTTTTGGCCTATTGCAGAGTGTGTTAGTCAGTGGAGTAGCCTATCTGTGTTGCAAGATATACCACCTGTGTATAGAATACCAATTTTTTTACTGCACCTAGTGAAGTAAAATCTTTTGGGCATAGCATCATTCTATTAGTCCATCTATACTGACCTCCATCAGGTTGCAAATTGAATATAATTTTTTTCTGCATCTAGCTCTAAAAAAATATTTGGGCTTCTAGCAGTGTGTGGGACTTGTTCTATTAGTCCATCTATACTGACCTCCATCAGGTTGCAAACTGAATATAATTTTTTTCTGCATCTAGCTCTGAAAAAATATTTGGCCTTCTAGCAGTGTGTGGGACTTTCTCTATTAGTCCATCTATACTGACCTCCATCAGGTTGCAAACTGAATATATTTTTTTTCTGCATCTACCTCTGAAAAAATATTGGGCTTCTAGCTGTGTGTGGGACTTGTTCTATTAATCCATCTATACAGACCTCCATCAGGTTGCAAACTGAATATAATTTTTTTCTGCATCTACCTCTGAAAAAATATTTGGGCTTCTAGCTGTGTGTGGGACTTGTTCTATTAGTCCATCTATACTGACCTCCATCAGGTTGCAAACTGAAAATAATTTTTTGTCTGCATCTAGCTCTGAAAAAATATTTGGCCTTCTAGCAGTGTGTAGGTCTTGTTCTATTAGTCCATCTATACTGACCTCCATCAGGTTGCAAACTGAATATAATTTTTTTCTACATCTAGCTCTGAAAAAATATTTGGCCTTCTAGCAGTGTGTGGGACTTTCTCTATTAGTCCATCTATACTGACCTCCATCAGGTTGCAAACTGAATATATTTTTTTTCTGCATCTACCTCTGAAAAAATATTGGGCTTCTAGCTGTGTGTGGGACTTGTTCTATTAATTCATCTATACAGACCTCCATCAGGTTGCAAAATGAATATAATTTTTTTCTGCATCTACCTCTGAAAAAATATTTGGGCTTCTAGCTGTGTGTGGGACTTTCTCTATTAGTCCATCTATACTGACCTCCATCAGGTTGCAAATTAAAAATAATTTTTTGTCTGCATCTAGCTCTGAAAAAATATTTGGCCTTCTAGCAGTGTGTGGGACTTTCTCTATTAGTCCATCTGTACTGACCTCCAACAGGTTGCAAACTGAATATATATTTTTTCTGCATCTACCTCTGAAAAAATATTGGGCTTCTAGCTGTGTGTGGGACTTGTTCTATTAATCTATCTATACAGACCTCCATCAGGTTGCAAACTGAATATAATTTTTTTCTGCATCTACCTCTGAAAAAATATTTGGGCTTCTAGCTGTGTGTCGGACTTGTTCTATTAGTCCATCTATACTGACCTCCATCAGGTTGCAAACTGGAAATAATTTTTTGTCTGCATCTAGCTCTGAAAAAATATTTGGCCTTCTAGCAGTGTGTGGGACTTTCTCTATTAGTCCATCTATACTGACCTCCATCAGGTTGCAAATTAAAAATAATTTTGACCTGCATCTACCTCTGAAAAAATATTTGGGCTTCTAGCTGTGTGTGGGACTTGTTCTATTAGTCCATCTATACTGGCCTCCATCAGGTTGCACAGTGAATATAATTTTTTTCTGCATCTAGCTCTGAAAAAATATTTGGCCTTCTAGCAGTGTGTGGGACTTTCTCTATTAGTCCATCTATACTGACCTCCATCAGGTTGCAAATTAAAAATAATTTTTATGTGCATCCAGCTCTGAAAAAATATTTGGCCTTCTAGCAGTGTGTGGGACTTTCTCTATTAGTCCATCTATACTGACCTCCATCAGGTTGCAAATTAAAAATAATTTTTATCTGCATCTACCTCTGAAAAAATATTTGGCCTTCTAGCAGTGTGTGGGACTTTCTCTATTAGTCCATCTATACTGACCTCCATCAGGTTGCAAATTAAAAATAATTTTTATCTGCATCCATCTCTGAAAAAATATTTGGCCTTCTAGCAGTGTGTGGGACTTTCTCTATTAGTCCATCTATACTGACCTCCATCATTTTGCAAATTAAAAATAATTTTTATCTGCATCTACCTCTGAAAAAATATTTGGGCCTCTAGCTGTGTGTGGGACTTTCTCTATTAGTCCATCTATACTGACCTCCATCAGGTTGCAAATTCAAAATAATTTTTTGTCTGCATCTAGCTCTGAAAAAATATTTGTCCTTCTAGCAGTGTGTGGGACTTTCTCTATTAGTCCATCTATACTGACCTCCATCAGGTTGCAAATTAAAAATAATTTTGACCTGCATCTACCTCTGAAAAAATATTTGGGCTTCTAGCTGTGTGTGGGACTTGTTCTATTAGTCCATCTATACTGGCCTCCATCAGGTTGCACAGTGAATATAATTTTTTTCTGCATCTAGCTCTGAAAAAATATTTGGCCTTCTAGCAGTGTGTGGGACTTTCTCTATTAGTCCATCTATACTGACCTCCATCAGGTTGCAAATTAAAAATAATTTTTATGTGCATCCAGCTCTGAAAAAATATTTGGCCTTCTAGCAGTGTGTGGGACTTTCTCTATTAGTCCATCTATACTGACCTCCATCAGGTTGCAAATTAAAAATAATTTTTATCTGCATCTACCTCTGAAAAAATATTTGGCCTTCTAGCAGTGTGTGGGACTTTCTCTATTAGTCCATCTATACTGACCTCCATCAGGTTGCAAATTAAAAATAATTTTTATCTGCATCCATCTCTGAAAAAATATTTGGCCTTCTAGCAGTGTGTGGGACTTTCTCTATTAGTCCATCTATACTGACCTCCATCATTTTGCAAATTAAAAATAATTTTTATCTGCATCTACCTCTGAAAAAATATTTGGGCCTCTAGCTGTGTGTGGGACTTTCTCTATTAGTCCATCTATACTGACCTCCATCAGGTTGCAAATTCAAAATAATTTTTTGTCTGCATCTAGCTCTGAAAAAATATTTGTCCTTCTAGCAGTGTGTGGGACTTTCTCTATTACTCCATCTATACTGACCTCCATCAGGTTGCAAATTAAAAATAATTATTATCTGCATCTAGCTCTGAAAAAATATTTGGCCTTCTAGCTGTGTGTGGGACTTGGTCTATTAGTCCATTATACTGACCTCCATCAGGTTGCAAATGAAAAATAATTTTTATCTGCATCTAGCTCTGAAAAAATATTTGGCCTTCTAGCAGTGTGTTTGACTCATTGTATTAGTCCATCTATACCAAGCTCCACCAGCTTTTAAATTAATAATAATTTTTAGCTGCATCTAGCCCTGAATATAATTTTTCTTCCCAATAGTGGTAGCAATAGAAATATGGGGCGCGCGCCTGGCTTACAAAAATATACGCTTCATAACAAAAAACACCAGCCTAGCGCACTGCATTAATAAGATGGCATCATTGTCTCCCCCAGTGCTAGGCCTACTACCCAGGCTAGCATTCCTGTGCCTAAAACACAATGTATGGGTCCGCGCTAGCCACTATGCTGAGGGGTCTAAAGCTGCTGATAACGCTTTATAACAATTCAATTGGCAGATTTTCACAGAGCTCTTCCACAACGCCCACCCATCGGGCAACAGTTGCCCACCTTCCCTATGGGATCTAGTGGCGAATAGTTGATGCCATTAATCAGAGCGTCAGTTGCCCCGTCGACGTGGCAAGCATACGGTAAGGCATGGGAAGAGTGGACACGACTAGTAGCAGGCAGACGGGTTGACCAATGTGAACAAGCCAGATCACAAGTCACCATAGAATTTCTCCACCAGCTAATTATGAGGGGCATATCAGGGGCGTCAGCGCAGCGGTGTCTGACCGGAGTAGCATTTCACTTCCAACTACTGAATTGGGGAGATGTGACAAAGGTTCATCATCAGACAATCCATAAAAGGGTGAAAAAGGGGTCAGCCAAGTCAGGAGTGTAGACGTCCCGTCCCGTGTCACTAAAACTGATTTCTCACATCATATCCCTAACACCATTAACATGACACTCACAATTTGAAGCAACACTACTGTCTACTGCATTTGTGATCGCCTTCTTCGGGGCGCTATGCATAAGCGAATTAGTCCCTCAATCCAAAATTACACCCAGTGGAGGCTTATTACACCAGGACGTAGTCATAGCCAATAATGCAATACGTCTACGCATACACAAATCGAAAACGGTTCCAGCGGGCAGGGGCACTTGGGTACTTCTACAACCCACAAACGGTACACTGAGTTGGGTAACAATAGTAAAAACATATCTAACCATCAGATCACAAAGTAATTTCTTCCTATCACACATTGATGGAATGCCATTATCAAGATACCAGTCCCAAGCTATATTTAATAAATGCATAACATCAGCAGGGAACCACCCCAAAGATTACGGGACACACTCATTCCGCATAGGCGCGGCCACGGAAGCAGCAAGAGCAGGACTGTCAGAAACGGAAGTTCAGAGGATAGGGAGATGGCGATCCACGTGTTTGGCAAGATACATAAGACCGGACTTGTTATCCTAACGTGGTTTGTTTCTTTTACAGGTGACGCTAAGCCAACAGTGTGGGTGATAGGCCACTCGTATATGTATTGGGCAGAAAAAAGGGTGAAAGTCTGCCCAGGCGGGAGGAAATTAGAGTTTCATAACACATATTTCAACTAGAGAGGTATTAGAGGCCTGCTATGGCCACAGGTACTAATGGAGGTAATCAAGGTAGGGAGAGAGGCAAGATGTCCGGTCATCTTAGTTATACAGGCCGGGGGAAACAACCTAGGTCATCATAACAGCGCATAACTAATCGCAATAATGAAACTAGACACTGAGCGCTTCAGAGAATTTTTCACAAAACTAGCGATAGTATGGTCAGAGATTGTGCCGATAGCGGTATGGCAAGGTGCGCGAGACATCACGGCCATCGAACGGACAAGGCGTGTAATAAATATTCGGATGGCAAAATTTAGAAGAGACAGAGGCGGTGTAGTGGTACGACACCGACAACTGGAAGGAGATAAAGCAGGCCTCATACGGCCCGACGTTGTTCACTTAATGAATATTGAACTTGACATATTCCTGTCAGGACTCCAGGACGGAGTGGAACAAGCGTTAAGAGTGATGGGTGGGGGTCAGAGTCCTGCATATGATTACGCAGGATCCTCCGTGGCCTGGAAATAGAAAGGACATGTTGGAGAGTTACACTTGTTGGCCAACTTGCCAGAGTGGAGACCAAGGGCATGCTGCAACAAGCTGAATTATTTTAGAAATAAAATGCCTTTCTAATGGAATGAGTATAAAGAGTTAATAAAGCTGTGACCGATCCTCACCCATCCAGTTGTAAGAGTTACATTATTGTATTGTCAAGGAAAGGGGGGCAGTAGGGGGGCTGAGCGTCTGGGTTTGGTTGGGGGTCCCCACAGTCTGCCTAGGCTAGATGCATTTAAAAATTCTTATTAGATACACAGGCGGTGCAGCTTGCTTCGCAGCTGGGCTACTACGCCCAAAGTATTGCCTAGGCTAGATGCAGTTAAAAATTCTACGCTGACTAGCAGACACTGAAGATTTGGAGCAGACCTCTGAGCTCTTCAGACTCAACCATCTGTGTTAGCCCAAGCCATAGTGTATCTAGTTTCTTACAGTTAAAAAGGGGGGGGAGCGACCCAACCCACCTGGAATTGACGATGCCAACGTCACGTAAGACACAGCAAGGGGACTCCAAAAAGAGTCTCCATTTTTTCCCAAAATTGTGGCACAGACACCACTTAACCCTAGAACGCATACCTGGGACCTCGCAGGCCCGCCCTGTTAATTGTTTTCTATTTTCTGCAAGATTACTTTAGTTAGAATTTTGAAACTCTAGGTATTCTTCATGTATACAGTTGCTTAAAACGGTTGGTGAGGTGATTTTACCAAATCCTCAAGGTTTTAGTCTTCCAAGGATAACACAGGGGTAGAAAAGTCCTTGCGAATCTATGATTTGTTCATCTTTATGAACGTGAGTCTGTCTACATTCTCAGTGGACAGACGCGTGCGCTTATCTGTCAGCACACCACCAGCAGCGCTGAACACACGTTCAGAGAGAACACTGGCTGCAGGGCATGACAAGATCTCCAAGGAGTTAGTGGCGAGCTCCGGCCATTTTTCCAGATTGGAATACCAAAATGAGCAAGGGTCCAGTGACACAGTCATGGCTTCGATGTTCACTTGGAGATACTCCTGCAGCATCCTCTCTAGGCGTTGACTATGTGTCAGACTTCTTGTCTCCTGTGGCCTTGCAAAGGATGGTCTAAAAAAGTGGTGAAACGATTCCACAAAATTGCTGTTACCAGCAGATACTGTGTTACTGTTACGGTTTGAGTGATGAAGACTCGACAGTCCCACGGTTGGCAAGTTAGAACTGTGAGATTCACTACGTGCACCACTGGTGTTTTGTGGAAAAGCACATGTAAGATTCTGCAACAGCGTCTGCAGATACTCCTGCATGCGTCAATCCCTTTTTATGGCAGGAATTATTTCGGCAAATTTACTTTTGTACCGGGGATCTAAAAGTGTGGCAACCCAGTAGTCGGGATTACTTCGAATTCTGACAATCTGAGGGTCATGTTGCAGGTAGTGCAGCAAGAAGGCACTCATGAGTCTTGCGCATCCAGGAGGACCAAGTCCTTGTTGTGTTGGTAGCGAGGTAAGAATCATGCTTCCTTCCTCTGCCCTCTCCCCTCAACCTCGCACAACAGAAATGTGATCAAGGTCTCCCTCATCTGATGAGTCTTCCATGCCCATCGCCAGTTCGTCCTCCACTTCTTCCTCGGCTCCTGCACCTTCCTCAACAGTTTGGCTGCTACCATGCGCCCTGGTTAATCCCTCTCCCCCACCCTCCCATGCCTGCCGCCTTGGTGCTGCCAACCGTGTGGACCTTGGAGATGTTATCCCTTCCGCATACGACTCCTCCTCTACTTCCTCCACCTCCTCTTGTCCCACCACCTGACTCTGAATTCTGTTTAGTGTGTGCTCCAGCATGTAAATCACCGGAATAGTCATGCTGATAATGGCATCGTCGTCAGCACTAAACATCTTCGTCGCCATTTCAAAACTGTGCAGAAGGGTGTGTGGCGCCCCTGAGGGTTTAGTCGCCACAGAGTTACTGCATCTCACCCAGAGGTGTGGTATCTCACCCTCAGGTAAGGAAGGCATATGGCTCGGGACCCTAACACCTCCATCCAACACATACCCGCAGTGGGGGTAGGTCAAGATTGCTCCTAAGGGAGAGCACAGTCCCAGGTCCCTAGCTGGTGGAAGGGTCCTATGTAGTGGGTGCTTAGGGGAGCAGCTTAGCGGAGCACATGACAGGGAGAGTATAAATAGGAAGCTATCTTAGAAAGAGCAAGCCAGTCAGAGGAGGAAAAGTGACAGGAGCAGAGGCTCGGCATGAGCTCTGCTCCAGAGGCGGGCCTAGCCTGGGAGGCCCAGGACTGAAGGAGAGAAGAGAGGAGTGGGAGCAGGAAGGCTCCAGGAACCGAAGGGACCCTAGGGCTATGGGCCGTGCAGAAGGCCACCCGTACTCCTGCTGCTACCAGGAGGTAGAGGGGTCAGACCAGATAAGGGGAACCGGTCCCTCAACTAGCGGAGAAACAGCAAGGCTCAACTAGAAACCGGAGGCTGCAGCATTTCATGTACTGCAGGTAAAAGTCCACACCAGTCTCACTAAGAAGGTAGCCACATAGGACCCAGGGGACGGAACACAAGTCGCCCGCCAAGGCCCGATGATACCGGTTAGAAGTGTCACTGGATGTGAGGTGCAGGTAGAAGGCCAGAGAAAGGACACACAGAAGGGGGTCCTGCTAAGTACTCCGGAGCTATCTGGGGGTGGACTGAGCCCCTCACTGAGTACGCACAGCACGACGGGTGAGATTGCTCTGGTACCTGTAATCTGGACTGCAACAACTGTGAGTAAATATCTTGGGACTGCATCACACGGACTCTGTGTTCATTACTGACTCCCTGCACTACAACCACCATCATCCACCCACACTGCCCTCAAGCTACACTCTTCCTGTGGTGAGTAATAATACCATTGCTGCAAAACCACCAGCTTCAGAGGACTGTTCCGCAGCGGCGGCCCCTTTTGCTCCACTCCAGAGGTGGCGTAGTCGGACATTATAAAACCCATATATACAAATTACCCTTGGATTGACCGCCCTGGATCACGGACCGGGTCACCGACACAGTGACTACAACCCCCAGCGTCTACCGGCCCGGCTCAGGGTACCCCACGGCCCAAGGGGCGCTTCAACTTCATAGGTCCCTGATCTGAGACCACTCCTGCAGCGTGATTTGCCCCACCTCTGGATCTCGTTGGCCCAGGCTATACGTCAGAACGTATTGCACCAGGGCTTGTCGGTGCTGCCACAGTCGCTGCAACATGGTCAGAGTTGAATTACACCGTGTCGGCACATCGCATTTCAGCCGGTGAACTGGCAGGCCCAACGACTTCTGTAGAGATGTAAGTCATTGAGCTGCGGGATGCGAACGGCGGAAGTGAGCACACAGCGACCGTGCCCCCTGCAGAAGGCCATCTAGTCCGGGATAGTGGGCTAACAATTTATGGACAACCAGGTTCAATACGTGAGCCATACAAGGCACGTGTGTGACATTGCCCCGGCGATGCAGCATTGTCACACACGGCCTTCCCTGGTTGCAGGTCCAGTGGAGACAACCATTCATGAAACTGGGTCTCCAGAGCTGACCACAACTCCTCAGCTGTGTGACTCACATTTCCCAGACATTTCAAAGTAAACACTGATGCCTTGAGCCCTGCTCCCAGCATAGTAAGGAGGTGTGCAGGATTCCTTCTGCGCAGTTAGAATGCATGTGGCATTACCAGACAGGCTTTGGGTGCAGGTGGAGGACCGAGAGGAGGTTGAGGAGGCAGAAGCAGTGGAGGAACTTCGAGATAAAGAGGATTGACGTACAACTCGTGGGGACGGTAAGACTTGGACAGCAGCACCTTGTCCTGCTGTCACCATAGTTACCGAGTGCCCAGTCAGCGACATGTAACGCCCCTGTCCATGCCTACTCGTCCAAGTGTCTGTGGTGAAATGCACCCTGTCACACACAGAGTTTCTCAAAGAAGCGGTGATGTTGTGTGCGACATGCTGGTGGAGCGCAGGCACACCTTTCTTTGAGAAGTAGTGCCGACTGAGCATCTGGTACTGGGGCACTGAGACGGACATAAGGTCTCGAAAATTCACTGTGTCCTCCAGGCGGAAAGGCAGCATTTCTGTAGCCAAGAGCTTGCAGATGGTGAAATTCAACCTCTTAGCTTTCTCATGGCTAGGAGGAAATGGTCTTTTACTTTTCCACATCTGAGGGACCGAGGACTGGCTGTTGTGCTTATACGGGGTTGAGTAGGATGTCCCCGGCAAACTGCCGGTCTGTGAGGAAGATGCAGGCGGACATGTTAGATTGCCTTGATCCAAAGCTGGTGCTCTCGATGTCAGAGAGCGCTCAACACCAGCAGGTGTTTCCACTTCCCAATGAACTGATGACCTGCCAATCACACTGGCTGTTGCAGGTAAAGAGGTGGCAGGTCTGCGTCCAAAAACATGTGTGACTGCTGTCCCCCCAGTCACAGAGGATGAAGAGGCCGCGGATGCACAAGATGGGGCAGACGGTGGTTGGCCCAGCCTGCTAGGCCGCATTGTAGCACAGTGAGCTTCCCACTGCAACTTATGCTTCATATCCATGTGCCGGTTCATGCATGAAGTACTCAAACTATGGATTTTTTGGCCTCTACTTATGTTTTGTTTACAAATATTACAGATAACACGAGTTGGGTCATCCTTATCATTCTGAATAAATGCCCAGGCTATGCAAGGCTTAGAGCCCATGCGACCTGAAGAGCCACTACGACTTGTGGTCAGAGGCAGAGTTGTGGTTGAGGATGCAGTTGTTGACGTGCTTCCAGTACTCCATCTGTGTCCAGGAAGGCGCAACCTAACCTCGTCGTCAATAGCATCTGTGACGCCCCGCTGTGCTTGGTATCACAAATCCTAGAAGAGTGTATTGATGGAATCCTCCACAAGAGGCCCCCATAAACATTCACACATCTCCACCTTCCACCTCAGACCAGCAGAGGGAGCCCATTAGGGATATAAATAGGGAAGGTGGAGCTAGGCAGTTCAGTTCCTCTGAAGAGTTCCTGCAGTAGAGAAGCCTAAGAGAGGTCAGTCTGCAGTGGAGCTCAGTCTAGTCTAGAGAACTCAGTTAATAGATCAGCAGTGGAGCACGAGGCTCCTGCTAACTAGATTCAGTAAGGCATAACCGGAATCCCTGGAGAACTACAAGTCCCAGGATGGCTAAGGTGCTGATACGTAACAGAGCCAGGAGACGCTTAGGCCCCGCATAGTGGGAGCGTGAACTCCAAGAGAAGGCCCTACCACAAGGTCAGCCAGGGCAGGACAGAGACAAAGTTAGGCCTAGCTCCAGGCAGGTCAGAAACTTACTACGCAGAGGCAAGAAACAGGAGGCCCTACACCCGCTCATTGGGGAGGATCCTGATATTCACCCTTCACCCTACAGTGCTCCGGGATGTGCCTGAATTTCCTCCAGTAAAAGGTACTGAAGTGACTACCGTGTCCGTTCCCGTTCTTGCTCTGACCCAGCTGGGTCTCGCCTGTCCTGCATTCCCCCTGCATACGCTGCCCTGAGACCTAGCTCCACCTGTGGGGAGCTATACCATCGAGCAGCCTTATCACGGGTCTCAGTGGACTGCTGCAGCGCTGGTGCTTCTCACCAGATACCACAGGTGGCGTCACAAACTCTTATAAAATTAACAATTATCCACTCTTTTAAAGAGTGACCCCAGGGTACGGGCCAGGGAGCCGACCACAGCGACATCCCCAAGGCCAGGCAAAAGCCCGGGTACTGAGTCATCCCCATCCCCTGGGCTAGTCACATCCTCCTCCACCTCCTCCGTTGACCTCATCGACTGGCTGACTGTGGGTTGACAGTAAGTGGGATCTCCAACCTTGTCATCATCACCCTGTGTGTTATCACACCCGTCGTCCTCAAAGCCAACCTCTTCCTGCCCTGACCGAAAAGTCAAGTTGTCGCTCCAATCAGGTATTTGAGTCTCATCATCGTCTTCATCATTGTCTCCACCAACAGGAGTGACAGTTTGGGAACGAGGGTCTACATTATGCTCAGAACCTTCTTCATCTGGTCCTGGATCCGACTTATAAAGATTCTGGGCATCAGTGCAGATCATTTCCTCGTCTGGATTAACAGAAGCTCTGGAGCAGACTTAAGTTTTCCAGGCTATAGTATGAGTAAACAGCTCTGCAGACTCAACCATCTGTGGTACCCCATACTCAGATGGGCAGCTGGAGACTTGGGAGCTGTGAGGAAACAAGTGCGATTGGGGTGACACCTCTGAGGACTGGAATATTTGTGATGTTGAAATTGAGGTGGAGGAGAGCCCACTTGAAGGAGCACTTGATATCCGCTGAAGCACCTGCTGTTTTTGTGCCTCATCTGGAATTTGTAGCAATGGGCGTGTCCATAAGAAAGGGATCGTATCACATTGTCCACGAAAAGAAGTCGACATCTTAGCTTGGCTGGAAGATGGTCTTTCTTCTGCAGATGTTACCCCCCCCCACTGCGGGGGGGCTCGACCCACCAGCGGACAGGCACCAGTATTGGGAGAGGGGGGCTGGCCGTCAGGGTCCACCGCGGCTCTGGCACAAACCCGGCGACACGGAGGTGGCACGGGCAGGAGCGGACTGAACGTGTCGGCTTCTCACTTTTTGGATTTTAGAAGGGCATGACATGCCTATATCTGTGTCTCCCCCTCCTTTTACTCCTCCACCTATTTTCTTTTCGCATGACTATATGTGCTTGTCACTTTTCCATGTGTTAGTTGTGTCTTCTGAGCAGTTTGTCAGCTTTTGGACACCTTTGAAGGTGTTTTCTATGTGTTTCTATGTGTTTTTGTTTGCCTGCTGTAACATACCTGGCGGCGTCCTTGCATAGTGGTCCATCTCCCACTGTGCAAGAGCGCGCACTTGATCTCCTGTCCAGAATGTCTCTCTGGCTTCCCTCCATGCTGTCTGTTTGTGTCTGTTTCTTCTGCTTAAGGGCGGCGCCCGATCACTTCCTGCTTTTTGTACCTGCTGTGGGTCACACCCCTTGTGCGTCCTCAGCCTATTGCTGGCTGTCACCTGGTATATAACCCAGCTGCTCCAATCAATTCCTGCCTGAGCATTGTGTTTCTTTCAGTGTGTGCTTGCACTCTGAAGGTGCCAGGTCCCGTTCTGTGTTCTCTTGTCTTCCTTTCCTGGAGGCTGTATTTCCAGGCCTGTCTGAACACGCTCCTAGCCTGTTCCTCCCGCCTTCTTGGGTCCGATTACCTAGACCCGCTCCTGTATCTTGTCTGTCCTGTCTGAACACGCTCCTTGCCTGTTTGTCCCGCCTCTCTGGGGGCCGTATTCCCAGACCCGCTCCTGTATCCCTCTGCAGTGTCGGTCTCCTCCGTACACTCAGTTCCAGTCTGAACTCTCTCCTATCCTTTACCTGTTTTGCCTCTATGTCCGTTCCCTTCCTTTTTCTGCAGAGTCTGAACTCGTACCTAACTCCTGCTTGTTGTCTCTGTACTTCCGTTTGTGAGTTTGTGGTCCACTCGCTACTTCACTGCAAGTATCCTGTGGGTATCTGGCTCTGCCTTTCTCTTCCTGTCTGTTTCGTGTGAACAGAGCCCAGTCCCCCCTGCTCTGCCTTGCTCACCGTTCCGGCGGTTCTAACCTGCTCTGACTCCTTTGCTCACCGCTCCGGCGGTTCTAGCCTGCTCTGACTCCTTTGCTCACCGCTCCGGCGGTTCTAGCCTGCTCTGACTCCTTTGCTCACCGCTCCAGCGGTTCTAGCCTGCTCTGACTCCTTTGCTTACCGCTCTGGCGGCTCTAGCCTGCTCTGACTCCTTTGCTCGCTGCTCCGGCAGCCTTGCTCCGCTCTGACCCTTTTGCTCGCTGCTCCGGCAGCCTTGCTCCGCTCTGACCCTTTTGCTCACTGCTCCGGCAGTCTCGCTCCGCTCTTATCCTTTTGCTCACTGCACCGGCAGTCTTGCCCCACTCTTGCTCACCGCTCCAGGCGGCCTCATCCTGCTTTACTCTTGCTCACTGCTCCGGCAGTCTCGCTCAGCTCTGACCCTTTGCTCACCGCTCCAGGCGGCCTTGTCCTGCTCTACTCTTGCTCACTGCTCCAGGCGGTCTTGTCCTGCCCTGTTCTCGCTCACCTCTCTGGGCGGCCTCACTCTGCTGTGTTTGTCCGCCACATCTGTGGTTCTGTTCCTGAGTCCCAGTGTGTACTGGGTCCTATCCCGCCAGTGTCCCTACCTGCTAGTGCCTCCCTGTCTGCACTCTAGCTGTGCTTGCCTGTACCCCTCTGCCTGTATTGTTCCTGAGTCCCAGTGTGTACTGGGTCCTATCCCGCCTGTGTTCCTACCTGCTAGTGCCTCCCTGTCTGCACTCTAGCTGTGCTTGCCTGTACCCCCCTGCCTGCATACCCGCCTGCCTGCATATCAGTCGTGCCTGCCTATACCCACCAGTCTGTGCACCAGCCTAACCAGTCTGTTCCTGTATTCCCCTGTGTGGGTCAACAGCCGTGTCCGGGGTCTGTCCTGGAGTAGCACCTGGTCCCTCTGCTCGGTTCCTCCTTGGTGCACTGGCGTCGTATGCCGTCGTGCGACCCTGGTCGGATCGGGTGAATACCTAGTTATGCCCCTCCAGGAATTCACTCTCCGGCATGGTCCAGTGGAATCACTCGCACACGCCGCTCAGCCCGGGCGTGTGCATTACACCTGGCATTGGTTTTAACGGTGTTCGAAGGTGTTCGACGAACAGTTCGACGAACAGTTTGGCGAACACACGGGTGTTCGACGAACCGAACCAAACTCGAACACTACTTGGGTGGCTCAACACTAGTAGTGATATCCCCGTTGTGAGTTGTGCCAAAAACGGAACCCAATACATTCGGACTAATCCACCATTTGTCATATCCAAGGGGCAGGTCCGTAAACGACAACATCGACGTGGATCCAAGTACAGTAGTATATACTGTACATCCTTTGACAAGGCAATCAGGCAGATCAAGAAGTTGGGAAGGGTCTCCCTAATGGCCAAAACAGACATTGATGTGGCGTTCCCGTTACTTACTACTAGTGCCTCCAAATAGTGTCCACTTATTGGGCTGCTTCTGGGAAGGAGCATACTATATAGATCACTGTTTGCCCATGGGGTGGTCCAGATCCCGCTCACTATTTGAGGCATTTAGTTGCTTCCTCGAATGGGTTGTAATGGACGTTTCTAAGGGGGCACATATTATCCATTACCTCGACAACTTCTTATGCCTGGGCACAAAAGATTCGCCACAGTGTGAATATATGTGGTAGTCCACCTGTGAGAAGGAGAGAGCTGGAGGAAGAGCGGACACCACAGAGCCGAGGGGTTAGATAGAGAACGGAAGAAGGAAAGAGGGCGAGGGAGGTAAGGGAGTACAGTAGAAGGCCGACCTGAGCTCCCCCACGTTGCTGCTGGGTGGGGAACAGCCCTGGGAAGAAAAGCCACTTGCGCATCCCTTTAAGGTTACGGGCGCGAGAGGGCAGCGGGACTACGCTGGAGTGCCAAGCCAACACGGCCAGTCCGTTCCTGCCCGTGCGACCTCCATGTCGCCAGGTTTGTGCCAGAGCCGCGGTGGACCCTGACGGCCAGCCCCCCTCTCCCAATAATGGTGCCTGTCCGCTGGTGGGTCAAGCCCCCTGCGATGGGAGGGAGTAACATCTGCAGAAGAAAGACCATCTTCCAGCCAAACTAAGATGTCTACTTCTTTTCGTGGACAATGTGATACGATCTCTTTCTTACGGACACGCCCATCGCTACAAATTCCAGATGAGGCACAAAAACAGCAGGTGCTTCAACGGATATCAAGTGCTCCTTCAAGTTTGCTCTCCTCCACCTCAACTTCAACATAACAAATACTCCAGTCCTCAGAGGTGTCACCCCAATCGCACTTGCTTCCTCACATCTCCCAAGTCTCCAGCTGCCTGTCTGAGTATGGGGTAACACAGATGGTTGAGTCTGCAGAGCTGTTTGCTCATACTATAGCATGGGAAACGGAGGTCTGCTCCAGAGCTTCTGTTAATCCAGATGAGGAAATGATCTGCACTGATGCCCAGAATCATTATGAGTCGGATCCAGGACCAGATGAAGAAGGTTCTGAGCATAATGTAGACCCTCGTTCCCAAACTGTAACTCCTGTTGGTGGAGATAATGATGAAGATGATGATGAGACTCAAATACCTGATTGGAGCTACAACTCGACTTTTCAGGGCAGGAAGAGGTTAGCTCTGAGGACGACGGGTGTGAGAACACACAGGGTGATGATGACGAGGTTGGAGAACCCACTTACTGTAAACCCACAGTCAGCCAGTCGATGAGGTCAGCAGAGGAGGTGGAGGAGAATGTGACTAGCCCAGGGGATGGGGATGACTCAGTATCCGGGCCTTTGCCTGGCCTTTGGGATGTCGCGGTGGTCGGCTCCCGGGCCCGTACCCCGGGGTCACTCTTTAAAAGGGTGGATAATTGTTAATTTTATAAGAGTTTGTGACGCCACCTGTGGTATCTGGTGAGAAGCACCAGCGCTGCAGTAGTCCACTGAGGCCGGTGATAAGGCAGCTCGATGGTATAGCTCCCCACAGGTGAAGCTAGAACTCAGAAAAGCGTATGCAGGGGGAATGCAGGACAGGCGAGACCCAGCTGGGTCAGAGCAAGAATGGGAATGGACACGGTAGTCACTTCAGTACCTTTTACTGGTGGGAATTCAGGCACATCCCGGAGCACTGTAGGGTGAAAGGTGCATATCAGGATCCTCCCCAATGAGCGGGTGTGGGGCCTCCTGTTTCTTGCTTCTGCTTAGAAAGTTTCTGACGTGCCTGGAGCTATGTCTAACTTTGTCTCTGTCCTGCACAGGCTGACCTTGTGGTAGGGCCTTGTCTTGGCGTTCACGCTCCCAGTATGCGGGGCCTAAGCGTCTCCTGGCTCTGTTACGTATCAGCACCTTAGCGATCCTGGGACTTGTATTTCTCCAGGGATTCCGGTTATGCCTTACTGGGGTGAGCTGGTTAAGCTCCTCTACCCCTTATGTGCTAACTCTCTACTCACCTTCTGCCTACTCGGGCCCTCACTAGGCCATACACACTAACGGCAGCTTGCCGCGCTTCACCAATCTTATGGCGCTGGCACACCTTAAGCTCTAACTGGGCTCCCTGAATCTAGCTAACAGGAGCCTCGTGCTCCACTGCTGAAATATTAACTGAGTTCTCTAGAATAGACTGAGCTCCACTGCAGACTGACCTCTCTTAGGCTTCTCTACTGCAGGAACTCTTCAGATGAAATGTAATGCCTAGCTCCACCTTCCCTATTTATATCCCTAATGGGCTCCCTCTGCTGGTCTGAGGTGGAAGGTGGAGATGTGTGAATGTTTATGGGGCCTCTTGTGGAGGATTCCATCAATGCACTCTTCTAGGATCTGTGATACTAAGCGCAGCTGGGCGTCACAGATGCTATTGACGACGAGGTTAGTTACCACCTTCCTGGACAGAGACGGAGTACTGGAAGCACGTCAACAACTGCATCCTCAACCACAACTCTGCCTCTGACCACAAGTCATAGTGGCTCTTCAGGTCGCATGGGCTCTAAGCTTTGCATAGCCTGGGCATTTTTTCAGATCGATAAGGATGACCCAAATCGTGTTATCTGTAATATTTGTCACCAAAAGCTAAGTAGAGGCCAAAAAATCCATAGCTTGAGTACTTCATGCATGAACCGTCACATGTATATGAAGCATAAGTTGCAGGGGGAAGCTCACTGTGCTACAATGCGGCCTAGCCGGCCGGGCCAACCACCGTCTGCCCCATCTTGTGCATCCGCGGCCTCTTCATTAGAGATGAGCGTTGTTCTACTCGAACTGTTCGCCAATCTCAAATTCGAGCTGTTTTGGGCGGTGTTCGAGCCGGTCGGCGAACACGAACAATTTGAGAAAAATTCGGCTGTTCGAGGTTATGTTCGATAACTGTTCGTGCACCAAAATCATAACTGGATTTTTTCTCAGTAATGATGAAAATTAATGTTAATACGCAGTTTGAGTGTACAGCGGGGCGGGGGGAGGGGCAGGGGATGGATCTCTGCAGGAACAATGAAGATCTCCATTTTTTTTTCTCTTTCCCGCATTTGCAGTGGGGAGGTGCAATCTGTCAGCCTATCAGCAGCGCACACACGGAGCGAAGTGCTTTTTTTCACACAAGCAAGGGCATGTGTGATTGGCAGTGTATGTCACATGTCCTTGCCCTATAAGACCAAGCCATTTTCCCCGTCGCCACCATTTTCTCACTGCTGCAGCTGCGTGTTAGACGGCACCGCTGTTGCTGTGTGCGCTATACCTTGTTAATTTCAAGCCAATTTTCGCACAAATATACAGATAGCTTGGGAGTAGGGAATAGTTGTGATTCCAGTCCTTTTAAGGACTAGGTTACAGCATTTCCTACGACTTTTATCAGGCAGGTCTGTGCTCTTAAATAGATAGATTGTGGGAGTAAAGACTAATTGTAACTGGAGTCCTTTTCAGGACTAGGTTACATCAGTTCCTATCAGTTTTTGCCAGGCAGGTCTGTGCCAGTGCTGTGCAAGTTTTTTTCACAGCATTTGGCTGAATCTAGCAAAGCTAATCCTTTTTGGCCTATTGCAGAGTGTGTTAGTCAGTGGAGTAGCCTATCTGTGTTGCAAGATATACCACCTGTGTATAGAATACCAATTTTTTTACTGCACCTAGTGAAGTAAAATCTTTTGGGCATAGCATCATTCTATTAGTCCATCTATACTGACCTCCATCAGGTTGCAAACTGAATATAATTTTTTCTGCATATAGCTCTGAAAAAATATTTGGCCTTCTAGCAGTGTGTGGGACTTTCTCTATTAGTCCATCTATACTGACCTCCATCAGGTTGCAAATTAAAAATAATTTTTATCTGCATCTACCTCTGAAAAAATATTTGGGCTTCTAGCTGTGTGTGGGACTTGTTCTATTAGTCCATCTATACTGACCTCCATCAGGTTGCAAACTGAATATAATTTTTTTCTGCATCTAGCTCTGAAAAAATATTTGGGCTTCTAGCAGTGTGTGGGACTTGGTCTATTAGTCCATCTATACTGACCTAAATCAGGTTGCAAATTAAAAATAATTTTTTTCTTCATTTAGCTCTGAAAAAATATTTGGGCTTCTAGCAGTGTGTGGGACTTGTTCTATTAGTCCTTCTATACTGACCTAAAGCAGGTTGCAAATTGAATATAATTTTTTTCTGCATCTAGCTCTGAAAAAATATTTTGGGCTTCTAGCGGTGTGTGGGACTTGGTCTATTAGTCCATCTATACTGACCTCCATCAGGTTGCAAATTAAAAATAATTTTTTTCTGCATCTAGCTCTGAAAAAATATTTGGGCTTCTAGCAGTGTGTGGGACTTGGTCTATTAGTCCATCTATACTGACCTCCATCAGGTTGCAAATTAAAAATAATTTTTTTCTGCATCTAGCTCTGAAAAAATATTTGGGCTTCTAGCAGTGTGTGGCACTTGGTCTATTAGTCCATCTATACTGACCTCCATCAGGTTGCAAATTAAAAATAATTTTTTTCTTCATTTAGCTCTGAAAAAATATTTGGGCTTCTAGCAGTGTGTGGGACTTGTTCTATTAGTCCTTCTATACTGACGTCCAGCAGGTTGCAAATTGAATATAATTTTTTTCTGCATCTAGCTCTGAAAAAATATTTGGGCTTCTAGCGGTGTGTGGGACTTGGTCTATTAGTCCATCTATACTGACCTCCATCAGGTTGCAAATTAAAAATAATTTTTTTCTGCATCTAGCTCTGAAAAAATATTTGGGCTTCTAGCAGTGTGTGGGACTTGGTCTATTAGTCCATCTATACTGACCTCCATCAGGTTGCAAATTAAAAATAATTTTTTTCTGCATCTAGCTCTGAAAAAATATTTGGGCTTCTAGCAGTGTGTGGGACTTGGTCTATTAGTCCATCTATACTGACCTCCATCAGGTTGCAAATTAAAAATAATTTTTTTCTTCATTTAGCTCTGAAAAAATATTTGGGCTTCTAGCAGTGTGTGGGACTTGTTCTATTAGTCCTTCTATACTGACCTCCAGCAGGTTGCAAATTGAATATAATTTTTTTCTGCATCTAGCTCTGAAAAAATATTTGGGCTTCTAGCGGTGTGTGGGACTTGGTCTATTAGTCCATCTATACTGACCTCCATCAGGTTGCAAATTAAAAATAATTTTTTTCTGCATCTAGCTCTGAAAAAATATTTGGGCTTCTAGCAGTGTGTGGGACTTGGTCTATTAGTCCATCTATACTGACCTCCATCAGGTTGCAAATTAAAAATAATTTTTTTCTGCATCTAGCTCTGAAAAAATATTTGGGCTTCTAGCGGTGTGTGGGACTTGGTCTATTAGTCCATCTATACTGACCTCCATCAGGTTGCAAATTAAAAATAATTTTTGTCTGCATCTAGCTCTGAAAAAATATTTGGGCTTCTAGCAGTGTGTGGGACTTGGTCTATTAGTCCATCTATACTGACCTCCATCAGGTTGCAAATTGAATAAAAAAAATTTCTGCATCTAGCTCTGAAAAAATATTTGGGCTTCTAGCGGTGTGTGGGACTTGGTCTATTAGTCCATCTATACTGACCTCCATCAGGTTGCAAATTAAAAATAATTTTTTTCTGCATCTAACCCAGCCAATAGTTTTGGTCTAATACCACAGTTTGGCCACTCAGCTCTGCTCGGTTACCATCCATTGTTTTTTTGTGCAAACAACTCCAGAGTTGTGAATTAGTTAACCACCAAAATGAGTGGAAAAAGGCCTGCTGCTGGTGGAAAGGGGAATAGGCGTGTTGGGAAGGGGAAAAAAGGTTGTGTCCGTGGGGTAGGTGCAGAAGAAAGACCATCTTCCAGCCAAACTAAAATGTCTACTTCTTTTAGCGGACAATGTGATAAGATCCCTTTCTTACGGCCACGCCAATCGCTACAAATTCCAGATGAGGCACAAAAACAGCAGGTGCTTCAACGGATATCAAGTGCTCCTTTAAGTGGGCTCTCCTACACATCAACTTCAACATCACAAATACTCCAGTCCTCAAAGGTGTCACCCAAATCGCACTTGCTTCCTCACAGCTCCCAAATCTCCAGCTGCCCGTCTGAGTATGAGGTAGAACAGATGGTTGAGTCTGCAGAGCTGTTTACTCATACTATAGCCTGGGAATCAGAGGTCGACTCCAGCGCTTCTGTGAATCCAGACGAGGAAATGATCTGCACTGATGCCCAGAATCTTTATGAGTCGGATCCAGGACCAGACGCAGAAGGTTCTGACCATAATGTAGACCCTCATTCCCAAACTGTAACTCCTGTTGGTGGAGACAATGAGGAAGACGATGATAAGACTCAAATACCTGATTGGAGCGACAACTTTAGTTTTTTGTCAGGGCAGGAACAGGTTGGCTCTGAGGACGACGGGTGTGATAACGCACAGGGTGATGATGATGAGGTCGGAGATCCCACTTACTGTCAACCCACAGTCAGCCAAGAGATGAGGTCAGCAGAGGAGGTGGAGGAAGATGCTAGTGATGACGAGGTCAGGTTGCGCCTTCCTGGACAGAGACGTAGTACTGGAAGCACGTCAACAACTGCATCCTCAAACACAACCCTGCCTCTCACCACAAGTTGTGGTGGCTCTTCAGGTCGCATGGGTGCTAAGCCTTGCATAGCCTGGGCATTTTTTCAGATCGATAAAGATGACCCAACTCGTGTTATCTGTAACATTTGTCAGCAAAAGCTAAGTAGAGGCCAAAAAATACATAGTTTGAGTACTTCATGCATGAACCGGCACATGGACATGAAGCATAAGTTGCAGTGGGAAGCTCAGTGTGCTACAATGCGGTCTAGCCGGCCGGGCCAACCACCGTCTGCCATATCTTGTGCATCCGCGGCCTCTTCATCCTCTGTGACTGGGGGGACAGCAGTCACACCTGTTTTGGGGCGCAGACCTGCCACCTCTTTACCCGCAACAGCCAGCGTGATTGGCAGGTCATCATTTTCTTTGGAGGTGGTAACACCAGCTGGTCTTGAGCGCTGTCCGACATCGATAGCACCACCTTTGGATCAAGGCAACCTAACATGTCCGCCTGCATCTTCCTCACAGACCGGCAGTTTGCCGGGGACACCCTTATCAACCCCGTCTAAGCACAATAGCCAGCCCTCGGTCCCTCAGATGTGGACAAGTAAAAGACCATTTCCTCCTAGCCATGAGAAAGCTAAGAGGTTGAATTTCACCATCTGCAAGCTCTTGGCTACAGAAATGCTGCCTTTCCGCCTGGTGGACACAGAGGATTTTCGAGACCTTATGTCCGTCGCAGTGCCCCAGTACCAGATGCCCAGTCGGCACTACTTCTCAAAGAAAGGTGTGCCTGCGCTCCACCAGCATGTCGCACACAACATCACCGCTTCTTTGAGAAACTCTGTGTGTGACAGGGTGCATTTCACCACAGACACTTGGACGAGTAGGCATGGACAGGGGCGTTACATGTCGCTGACTGGGCACTGGGTAACTATGGTGACAGCAGGACAAGGGGCTGCTGTCCAAGTCTTGCCGTCCCCACGAGTTGTGCGTCAATCCTCTTTATGTCATTTTTCCTCCACTGCTTCTGCCTCCTCAACCTCCTCTCGGTCTTCCACCTGCACCCAAAGCCTGTCTGGTCATGCCACAAGCTTTCTAACTGCGCAGAAGGGATCCTGCACACCTCCTTACTATGCTGGCAGTAGGGCTCAACGTCATCAGGCGGTTTTTACATTGAAATGTCTGGGAAATGTGAGTCACACAGCTGAGGAGTTGTGGTCAGCTCTGGAGAACCAATTTCATGAATGGTTGTCTCCACTGGACCTGAAACCAGGGAAGGCCGTGTGCGACAATGCTGCAAACCTGGGTGCGGCCCTTCGCCGGGGCAATGTCACACACGTGCCTTGTATGGCTCACGTGTTGAACCTGGTTGTCCAGCAATTTTTAGCCCACTATCCCAGACTAGATGGCCTTCTGCAGAGGGCACGGTCGCTGTGTGCTCACTTCCGCCGTTCGCATCCCGCAGCTCAGCGACTTACATCTCTACAGAAGTCGTTGGGCCTGCCACTTCACCGGCTAAAATGCGATGTGCCTACCCGGTGGAATTCAACTCTGCACATGTTGCAGCGACTGTGGCAGCACCGACAAGCCCTGGTGCAATACGTTCTGACGTATAGCCTGGGCCAACGAGATTCAGAGGTGGGGCAAATCACGCTGGAGGAGTGGTCTCAGATCAGGGACCTATGCACCCTTCTGCACAGTTTTGAAATGGCGACGAAGATGTTTAGTGCTGACGATGCCATTATCAGCATGACTATTCCGGTGATTTACATGCTGGAGCACATGTTAAACAGAATTCGGAGTCAGGTGGTGGCACAAGAGGAGGTGGAGGAAGTAGAGGAGGAGGAGTTGTATGCGGAAGGGCTAACATCTGCAAGGTCCAGACGGTCGGCAGCACCAGGGCGGCAGGCATGTGAGGGTGGGGGAGATGATTTTACCAGGGCGCATGGTAGCAGCCAAACTAGTGAGGAAGGTGCAGGAGCCCAGGAAGAAGTGGAGGACGAACTGATGGAAGACTCATCAGATGAGGGAGACCTTGATCACATTTCTGTTGTGCGAGGTTGGGGGGAGAGGACAGAGGAAGGAAGCATGATTGTTACCTCGCCACCAACACAACAGGGACTTGGTGCTCCTGGATGCGCAACACACATGAGTGCCTTCTTGCTGCACTACCTGCAACATGACCCTCGAATTGTGAGAATTAGAAATAATCCTGACTACTGGGTTGCCACACTGTTAGATCCCCGGTACAAAAGTAAATTTGCAGAAATTATTCCTGCCATAGAAAGGGATGCACGCATGCAGGAGTATCAGCAGAGACTGTTGCAGAATCTTACATGTGCTTTTCCACAAAATACCAGTGGTGCACGTAGTGAATCTCACAGTTCCAACTTGCCAACCGTGGGACCGTCAAGTGTTCAGCACTCAAACCGTAACAGAACCACAGTATCTGGTGGTAACATCAATTTTGCGGAATCATTTCACCACTTTTTTAGCCCATCCTTTGCAAGGCCACAGGAGACAAGAAGTCTGACACATAGTCAACGCCTAGAGACGATGGTACAGGAGTATCTCCAAGTAAACATTGAAGCCACGACTGTGTCACTGGACCCTTGCTCTTTTTGGGCTTCCAATCTGGATAAATGGCCGGAGCTAGCCACTTACGCCTTGGAGATCTTGTCATGCCCTGCAGCCAGCGTTCTGTCTGAACGTGTGTTCAGCGCTGCTGGTGGTATGCTGACAGATAAGCGCACGCGGCTCTCCACTGATAATGTAGACAGACTCACGTTCATAAAGATGAACAAATCATGGATCCGAAACGACTTTTCTACCCCTGTGTCATCCTGGGGAGAGTAAAAGCTTGATGATTGGTTAAAATCACCCTACCAACCGTTTTAAGCTTTCAAATTACTAATCATGTTTATCTGTATCTTGACTGGAAAATAATTTGGGCTTTGTAGCAGTGTGCAGCACTGATCCTATTAGGCCATCTATAATAAGCTTCACCAGATTTAAAATTAAAAATAATTTTTAGCTGCATCTAGCCCGGAAAATAATTTTGGGGCTCCGAGATGCGCAAGACACATAAGTGCCTTCTTGCTGCACTACCTGCAGCATGACCCTCATATTGTCAGAATTCGAAGTAATCATGACTACTGGGTTGCCACACTCTTAGATCCCCCAAACTTTTCGATCAACCTTTTCATTTTAATAAAGACCAAAAAAATGGTCATTTTTGAAATTATAAGCATTAGCAGGTTGTTAGAAACTGAAATCAAACAGTTTTCAACTCAAAACTTTATTCTAGGTGATGTTACATTTTCACATAGGACCCCTTGTTCGAAAGGAGCTTCTGAACTCTCTCGTCCATTGAATTTGTCAGGTTTTGGATGGTTTCTGCTTCAATTGTTTTGCATGAGGACAGAATACCGTCCCAGAGCTGTTGCTTAGATGTGAACTGCCTCCCGCCATCATAGACACTCCTTTTAATGATGCTCCAAAGGTTCTGAATGGGGTAGAGGTCAGGGGAGCATGGGGGTCACACCATAAGTTTGTCCCCTTTTATGCCCATATCAGCCAGAGATGCAGATGTTTTATGTGCAGCATGAGATGGTGCATTATCATGCAGAAAAATGATCTTGCTGTGAAATACACGGTTCTTCTTCTTGAACCATGGCAGGAAGTGCTGTTTGAGAAAATCCACATACATTATGGAGTTCATCTTTAGCGCCTTCAGGGATCCTAAAGGGGCCGACAATCTCTCTCCCCATGATTCCAGCCCAAAACATTATTCCACCTCCTCCTTGTTGGCGCTGTAGCCGTGTTTGCGTGGGGTGTCCATCAACCAGCCATCCTCCACTCCATTCATCTGGACCATCGAGCGCTGCACGGCACTCATCCGTGAACAAAACAGTTTTGAAATCAGTCTTCATGTAATGTTTGGCCCACTGGAGCCGTTTCTGCTTGTGTGAAGTGGATAGAGGAGGTCGACAGGATGGCGTATGCACAGCTGCAAACCTCTGAAGGACCCTGCATCTTGTTGTTCGGGGGACGTTGGAGGCACAAGCAGCTTCAAAAACTTGTCTGCTGCTATGACAAGGCTTTTTTGCCGCTGCTCTTTCAACCTGACGTAATTGCCTGTAGGAAAGAGTCCTCAATTTGCCCTTATCAGCACGCACACGTGTGTACTGTGAATCAGCTACATACTTCTTGATTGCCAAGACACTTCATCCTGATCATCGCACAATGGTGATTGTAGTCATGCCTTGACCTAAACACTCCACAATTTGTTGCTTCTCAGCAGCCGACACATCCTTTTTCTTTCCCATTTTGGCAGAAAATGTAGGCTGCTTAATAATGTGAGAGAGCCTTCTTAAGTAGTCTTGCCTTTCATTGGACACACCTGCCAAACTAATTAGCACAGGTGTCTGCAATTGCTTACAGTGATATAAAGAGCCCTGACACACATCACCATCAATGAGTTTAACTGACAAACAAACAAATTCTTCCCTTATCACTCCTAAACACTTTTTGCATAATAATTTGGAACGCGGTGTACATGTGCTTTTCCACAAAACACCAGTGGTTCACGTAGTGAATCTTACAGTTCTAACTTGCCAACCGTGGTCTGTATGGAATTGTTCAATAAAGGGCCCAAAATTAAGATAACATAGATGGGAGAGGTCTCTATGAATAGGAATTCCTAAGTATTTGATACCCTGTGAGGGCCAGGCAAAGGGAAAGTTGGACTGGATGGAATCCTATATGGATTTAGGGAGGGAGACATCGAGGGCCTCAGACTTCGCTGCATTGATTTTAAAATTTTACCATGTAACAAAGTGATCTATTTCAGCCATAACAGCAGGGATGGATATATGTGATTGAGTGATATATACTAGGACATCATCAGCAAATAGAGAGCACTTGTACTCGGTGCCTCCCACCTCAATCCACCTAATATTGGGGTTATGGCGAATTGATGAGAGCAGGTGCTCCGTCACTAGGATGTATAAGAGAGGGGACAGAGGACATCCCTGCCTTGTCCCATTGGTGATTGTGAAAGGTGATGAAAATGTTCTGACGCACCCCCTGGGCCTTGGGACACCCGGAGCCGGACCCTTTTTGGTGGATGCTGGTGGTTGTAGTCTTCGTGGCGGCGATCCGGTTCCGTGGCTCAGGGCGGTCAAACCAGTGGCGGAACTATTTATGTGGTTTTGATGTTTAAATGTCCGACTACGCCACCCGTGGATTGCGGTCAGAGTGAACCGCCGCTACAGGGCAGACCGCTAAGGCTGGTGTTGTGGGTGCAGCAGAGCGTAGCATAACTCCCCACGGGAGGAGTATAGCCTCAGGGCAGTGTATGCGGAGGATGGGGGTGATGGTGCAGGGCAGCAGCAGTAACGACACGGAGTCAGTGATGCAGTTCAGGGCCTTTACTCACAGTTCTTATTATCCAGACCACGTCTGCAGGTAACGGCTGCCCACGTCGTACTGTGCTCACCAGGTGAGGGGCTCAGACAACTCCCAGATAACTTTGGAGCGCTTCACAGGACCCCCTTTGTGTGTCCTTTGTCTGGCCTTTCTTACCAACACTTCTGTCCGGCTGCCTCGGGCCTCCTCTTGGTAAACTTGGCGCCAGTTTCCCTGACCCTATGTGGTGCCTTCCTAGCGGGTGGAGCAAGGGGCTGCGCCACATAAAATGTCAGAGCCTCCGGTTTCTAGCTGAGGGTCGTTTCCTGCCTCCACTAGTTCGGGGACCGGTCTCCCCCTTTGGCCTGACCCCTCCACGCAGGTGGATTCGGGCGTGCGGTGGCGACTCGCCCGTCCGCACCCCTGGGATCCCTTCATTCCTCGTTCCTGGAGCCTTCTCCGCTCCTCTTTCTTTCTTCTCCCTCTTGCAGGCCTGGGCCTCTGTTACTAGGCCCGCCTCCGGAGCAGAGCTCATGCAGAGCCCCTGCTCCCTGCCACTTCTGCTCAGACTTCTCTGCACTGAACTAAGATGGTGCCCACCTTTTATACTCCCTTCTCAATGCACCCAGGAACTGCTTCCTCCCTGCTCCTGCACTGCAGGGTTCCCCTTCCTCAGTGTTCCCTCCCCCCACTCCAGCCAGGGACAGGGACTGTCGTGCCCATCTCAGGGGCATATTGGTCGCCCTGCCCCACGGCAATGTGGTGTAATGCATGCAGGTGTCGGGTCCTGATCCACACTCCATCCTTATCTGAGAGTGAGATATCACACCTCTGGGTGAGGTGCAATACGTCTGTAGCAACCGAGCCCTCGGTGCTACAGTTCCATTTATCTTCAGCCTAGGTGACGTATTGTGATACAGGGCCGTGATTTTGGCTATAAAAGGGTCCCCTAGACCCCTACCCCAAGCTTTTTAAGAGAATCATATATGGCGTGCCAGGAGACTCTATGGAATGCTTTCTCAGCATCCAACGAGAGTATCTACTTACAAATTTTTAACTGCATCTAGCCCAGGAAATACTTTGTGCCTAGTAGCAGTGTCTGCTAGTCAGCGGATTATCCCGGCTGTTAAGCAAGCTACACCACCTGTAGTTTGGACACTTAATTTTTTCAAAGGAAATGCTTCGGGACCACGGGATACTTAGTGAAGAGCATCAGGAGGCACCCCAAGGCATAGGGGCTGGGACTGGCACTAGGATGCCTTGCGGTGGACAGCCGAGCTCCATCCTTATAAAAGCTTTTTAACTGCAGCAGCTTTAGTGGACGCTACTGGAGCTGGAATTACGCGGCTGCTGGCATGAGACTTGCCCTCCAATAGATCCTTGTAAATGGATTTAAAGTGTATTCATTCAAATTAGAGGGACAATTTAAATTAAAAAGCTTAGAGCTGCCTCCACCACAGGGGGGCTCTCTCGACCCACCAGCGGACAGGCACCAGTATTGGGAGAGGGGGGCTGGCCGTCAGGGTTCACCGCGGCTCTGGCACAAACCCGGCGACACGGAGGTGGCACGGGCAGGAGCGGACTGGCCGTCTCGGCTTCTCACTTTTTGGATTTTAGAAGAGCATGACATGCCTATATCTGTGTCTCCCCCTCCTTTTACTCCTCCACCTCTTTTCTTTTCGCATGACTATATGTACTTGTCACTTTTCCATGTGTTAGTTGTGTCTTCTGAGCAGTTTGTCAGCTTTTGGACACCTTTGAAGGTGTTTTCTATGTGTTTCTATGTGTTTTTGTTTGCCTGCCATTGGTTTTAACGGTGTTCGAAGGTGTTCGACGAACAGTTCGATGAACAGTTCGGCGAACACATGGGTGTTCGACGAACCGAACCGAACTCGAACACTACGGGGGTGGCTCAACACTACTCTTCATCCTCTGTGACTGGGGGGACAGCAGTCACACATGTTTTTGGATGCAGAACTGCCACCTCTTTACCCGCAACAGCCAGTGTGATTGGCAGGTCATCATTTCATTTGGAAGTGGAAACACCAGCTGGTGTTGAGCGCTCTCCGACATCGAGAGCACCACCTTTGGATCAAGGCAACCTAACTTTTCCACCTGCATCTTCCTCACCGACCGGCAAGTTTGCCGGGGACACCCTACTCAACCCCGTCTAAGCACAACAGCCAGCCCTCGGTCCCTCAGATGTGGACAAGTAAAAGACCATTTCCTCCTAGACATGAGAAAGCTAAGAGGTTGAATTTCACCATCTGCAAGCTGTTGGCTACAGAAATGCTGCCTTTCCGCCTGGTGGACACAGAGGATTTTCGAGACCTTATGTACGTCTCAGTGCCCCAGTACCAGATGCCAAGTCGGCACTACTTCTCAAAGAAAGGTGTTCCTGCTCTCCACCAGCATGTCGCACACAACATCACCGCTTCTTTGAGAAACTCTGTGTGTGACAGGGTGCATTTCACCACAGACACTTGGACGAGTAGGCATACACAGGGGCGTTACATGTCGCTGACTGGGCTCTGGGTAACTATGGTGACAGCAGGACAAGGGGCTGCTGTCCAAGTCTTGCCGTCCCCACGAGTTGCACTTCAATCCTCTTTATCTAGAAGTTCCTCCACTGCTTCTGCCTCCTCAACCTCCTCTCGGTCCTCCACCTGCACCCAAAGCCTGTCTGGTAATGCCACCCTCTTTCTAACTGCGCAGAAGGAATCCGGCACACCTCCTTACTATGCTGGCAGCAGGGCTCAATGGCATCAGGCGGTGTTTTCTTTGAAATGTCTGGGAAATGTGAGTCACACAGCTGAGAAGTTGTGGTCAGCTCTGGAGACCCAGTTTCATGAATGGTTGTCTCCACTGGACCTGCAACCAGGGAAGGCCGTGTGCGACAATGCTGCAAACCTGGGTGCGGCCCTTCGCCGGGGCAATGTCACACACATGCCTTGTATGGCTCACGTATTGAACCTGGTTGTCCAGCAATTTTTATCCCACTATCCCGGACTAGATGGCCTTCTACAGAGGGCACGGTCGCTGTGTGCTCACTTCCGCCGTTCGCATCCCGCAGCTCAATGACTTACATCTCTACAGAAGTCGTTGGGCCTGCCAGTTCATCGGCTGAAATGCGATGTGCCGACACAGTGGAATTCAACTCTGCACATGTTGCAGTGACTGTGGCAGCACCGACAAGCCTTGGTTCAATACGTTCTGACGTATAGCCTGGGCCAACGAGATCCAGAGGTGGGCAAATCATGCTGCCGGAGTGGTCTCAGATCAGGGACCTATGAAGTTGACGTGCCCCCTGGGCCGTGGGGTACCCGGAGCCGGACCGGTAGACGCTGGGGGTTGTAGTCACTGTAGCGGCGACCCGATCCGTAACCCAGGGCGGTCAATCCAAGGGTAATTTGTATATATGGGTTTTATAATGTCCGACTACGCCACCTTTGGAGTGCGGCCAAAGGTCCTCTGAAGCTGGTGGTTTTGCAGCCATGGTATTATTACTCCCCACAGGAAGAGTGTAGCTTCAGGGCAGTGTGGGTGGATGATGGTGGTTGTAATGCAGGGAGTCAGTAATGAACACAGAGTCCATGTGATGCAGTCCCAAGATCTTTACTCTCAGTTGTTGCAGTCCAGATTACAGGTACCAGAGCAATCTCCCCCGCCGTGCTGTGCGGGGCTCAGTCCACCCCCAGATAGTTCTGGAGTACTTAGCAGGACCCCCTTCTGTGTGTCCTTTCTCTGGCCTTCTCCCTGCACCTCACACCCAGTGACACATCTATCCGGTATCCTCAGGCCTTGGCGGGCGACGTGTGTTCCGTCCCCTCGGTCCTATGTGGCTACCTTCTTAGTGAGACTGGTGTGGACTTTGGCCTGCAGTACATGAAATTCTGCAGCCTCCGGTTTCTAGTTGAGCCTTGCTGTTTCTCCGCTAGTTGAGGGACCGGTTCCCCTTATCTGGTCTGACCCCTCTACCTCCTGGTGGCAACAGGTGTACGGGTGGCCTTCTGCATGGACCGTACCACTAGGGTCCCTTCGGTTCCTGGAACCTTCCTGCTCCCACTCCTCTCTTCTCTCCTTCAGTCCTGGGCCTCCCAGTCTAGGCCCGTCTCTGGAGCAGAGCTCATGAAGAGCCTCTGCTCCTGTCACTTCTCCTCCTCTGACTGGCTTGCTCTTTCTAAGATGGCTTCCTATTTATACTCTCCCTGTCATGTGCTCCCCTAAGCTGCTTTCTCCACCCACACCCACTACATAGGAGCCTCCCGCAAGCTAGGGACCTGGGACTGTGCTCTCCCTTAGGAGCAATCTCGCCCTACCCCCACTGCGGGTATGTGTTGGATGCAGGTGTTAGGGTCCCAAGCCATACTCCTTCCTTACCTGAGGGTGAGATACCACACCTCTGGGTGAGATGCAGTAACTCTGTGGTGACTGAACCCTCAGGGGCGCCACACACCCTTCTGCACAGTTTTGAAATGGCGACGAAGATGTTTAGTGCTGACGAAGCCATTATCAGCATGACTATTCCAGTGATTTACATGCTGGAGCACACGTTAAACAGAATTCAGAGTCAGGTGGTGGGACAAGAGGAGGTGGAGGAAGTAGAGGAGGAGTCGTATGTGGAAGGGATAACATCTTCAAGATCCAGACGATCGGCAGCACCAAGGCGGCAAGCATGGGAGGGTGGAGGAGAGGAATTAATCAGGGCGCATGGTAGCAGCCATACTGTTGAGGAAGGTGCAGGAGCCGAGGAAGAAGTGGAGGACGAACTGGCGATGAGCATGGAAGACTCATCAGATGAGGGAGACCATGATCACATTTCTGTTGTGTGAGGTTGGGGGGAGAGGGCAGAGGAAGGAAGCATGATTCTTACCTCGCTACCAACACAATAAGGACTTGGTCCTCCTGGATGCGCAAGACACATGAGTGCCTTCTTGTTGCACTACCTGCAACATGACCCTTGGATCGTCAGAATTCGAAGTAATCCCGACTACTGGGTTGCCACACTCTTAGATCCCCGGTACAAAAGTAAATTTTCCGAAATAATTCCTGCCATAGAAAGGTATTCACACATTCAGGAGTATCAGCAGAGGCTGTTGCAGAATCTTACATGTCCTTTTCCACAAAACACCAGTGGTGCACGTAGTGAATCTCACAATTCTAACTTGCAAACCATGGGACTGTTGAGTCTTCATCACTCAAACCGTAACAGTAACACAGTATCTGCTGGCAACAGCAATTTTGTGGAATCGTTTCACCACTTTTTTAGACCATCCTTTGCAAGGCCACAGGAGACAAGAAGTCTGACACATAGTCAACGCCTAGAGAGGATGGTACAGGAGTATCTCCAAGTGAACATCGAAGTCATGACTGTGTCACTGGACCCTTGCTCATTTTGGTATTCCAATCTGGAAAATTGTCCGGAACTCGCCACTCACGCCTTGGAGATCTTGTCATGCCCCGCAGCCAGCGTTCTCTCTGAATGTGTGTTCAGCGCTGCTGGTGGTGTGCTGACAGATAAGCGCACGCGGCTCTCCACTGATAATGCAGACAGACTCACGTTCATAAAGATGAACAAATCATGGATCCGCAAGGACTTTTCTACCCCTGTGTCATCCTGGGGAGACTAAAAGCTTGAGGATTTGGAAAAATCACCTCACCAACCGTTTTAAGCAACTCTGGGGCAATTGATGCCACTTAAGTGGTGTCTGTGCCACAATTTTTGGAAAAAATGGAGACTCTTTTTGGAGTCCCCTTGCTGTGTTTTACGTGACGTTGGCATCGTTAATTCCAGGTGGGTTGGGTCGCTCCCCCTCCCCTTTTAACTGTAAGAAACTACATACACTATGGCTTGGGGTAACACAGATGATTGAGTCTGAAGAGCTGTTTACTCAGAGGTCTGCTCCAACGTTTCAGTGTCTGCTAGTCAGCATAGAATTTTTAACTGTATCTAGCCTAGGCAATTCTTTGGGTGTAGTAGCCCAGCTGCGAAGCAAGCTGCACCGCCTATGTATCTAATAAGAATTTTTAAATGCATCTAGCCTAGGCAGACTGTGGGGACCCACAACCAAACCCAGACGCTCAGCCCCCCTACCCCCCTTTCCTTGACTATACAATAATGTAACTCTTACAACTGGATGGGTGAGGATCGGTCACAGCTTTATTAACTCTTTATACTCATTCCATTAGAAAGGCATTTTATTTCTAAAATAATTCAACTTGTTGCAGCATGCCTTGGATCTCCACACCGGAAAGTTGGCCAACAAGTGTAACTCTCCAACATGTCCTTTCTATTTCCAGGCCATGGATGATCCTGCATACTCGTATGCATTACTCTGACCCCCATCCATCACTCTTAACGCTTGTTCCACTCCGTCCTGGAGTCCTAACAGGAATATGTCCAGTCCAATATCCATTAAGTGAACACAGTCGGGCCGTATGAGGCCTGCTTTATCTCCTTCCAGTTGTCGGTGTTGTATCACTACACCGCCTCTGTCTCTTCTAAATTTTGCCATACGAATATTTATTACCTGCCTTGTCCATTCGATGGCCGTGATGTCTCACGCACCTTGCCATAACGCTATCGGCACAATCTCTGACCATACTATAGTTAGTTTTGGGAAAAATTCCCTGAAGCGCTCAGTGTCTAGTTTCATTATTGCCATTAGTTATGCGCTGTTGTGTTGACCTAGGTCGTTTCCCTCGGCCTGTATAACTAAGATGACGGACCTCTTGCCTCTCTCCCTACCTTGATAACCTCCATTAGTACCTGTGGCCATAGCAGGCCTCTAATACCTCTCCAGTTGAAATGTGTTATGAAATTCTAATTTACTCCCGCCTGGGCGGACTTTCGGCCGTTTTTCTGCCCAATACATATACGAGTGGCCTATCACCCACACTGTTGGCTTAGCGTCATCTGTAAAAGAAACAAACCACGTTAGAATAACAAGTCCTGTCTTATGTATCTCGCCAAACACGTGGATCGCAATCTCCCTATCCTCTGAACTTCCGTTTCTGACAGTCCTGCTCTTGCTGCTTCCGTGGCCGCGCCTATGCGGACTGAGTGTGTCCCGTAATCTTTGGGGTGGTTCCCTGCCAATGTTATGCATTTATTAAATATATCTTGGAACTGGTATCTTGATAATGGCATTCCATCAATGTGTGATAGGAAGAAATTACTTTGTGATCTGATGGTTATATATGTTTTTACTATTGTTACCCGACTCAGTGTACCGTTTGTGGGTTGTAGAAGTACCCAATGCCCCTGCCCGCTGGAACTGTTTTCGTTTGGCGTATGCGTAGACATATTGCATTATTGGCTATGACTACGTCCTGGTGTAATAAGCCTACACTGGTGGTAATTTTAGATTGAGGGACTAATTCGCTTATGCATAGCGCCCCGAATAAGGCGATCGCAAATGCAGTAGACAGTAGTGTTGCTTCAAATTGTGAGTGTCATGTTAATGGTGTTAGGGATATGAAGTGAGAAATCAGTTTTAGTGACACGGGACGGGACGTCTACACTCCTGACTTGGCTGACCCCTTTTTCACCCTTTTATGGATTGTCTGATGATGAATCTCTTTGTCACATCTCCCCAATTCAGTAGTTGGAAGTGAAATGCTACTCCGGTCAGACACCGCTGTGCTGACGCCCCTGATATGCCCCTCATCATTAGCTGGTGGAGAAATTCTATGGTGACTTGTAATCTGGCTTGTTCACATTGGTCAACCCGTCTGCCTGCTACTAGTCGTGTTCACTCTTCCCATGCCTTACCATATGCTTGCCACGTCGACGGGGCAACTGACGCTCTGATTAATGGCATCAACTATTCGCCACTAGATCCCATAGGGAGGGTGGGCAACTGTTGCCCGATAGGTGGGCGTTGGGGAGGAGCTCTGTGAAAATCTGCCAATTGAATTGTGATAAAGCGTTAGCACCATCTTTAGACCCCTCAGCAGTGGCTAGTGGGGAACCATACATTGTGTTTTAGGCACAGGAATGCTAGCCGGCGTAGTAGGCCTAGCACTGGGAGAGACAATGATGCCATCTTATTAATGCAGTGCACTAGGCTGGTGTTTTTTGTTATGAAGCGTATATTTTTGTTAGCCAGGCGTGCTCCCTATATTTCTATTGCTACCACTATTGGGAAGAAAAATTATTTTCCGGGCTAGATGCAGCTAAAAATTATTAGTAATTTGAAAGCTGGTGGAGCTTAGTATAGATGACCTAATAGAATGAGTACCATACACTGCTAATATGCCCAAAATTATTTTACAGGCAAGATGCAGCTAAAAATTATTAGTAATTTCAAAGCTGATGGAGCTTGGTATAGATGGCCTAATACAATGAGTACCACACACTACTACTAGGCCAAAAATTATTTTCCAGGCAAGATGCAGCTAAAAATTATTAGTAATTTGAAAGCTGGTGGAGATTAGTATAGATGGCCTAATAGAATTAGTACCACACACTGCTAATATGCCCAAAATTATTTTACAGGCAAGATGCAGCTAAAAATTATTATTAATTTCAAAGCTGGTAGAGCTTGGTATAGATGGTCTAATACAATGAGTACCACACACTGCTACTAAGCCCAAAATTATTTTCCGAGCTAGATGCAGCTAAAAATTATTATTAATTTTAAAGCTGGTGGAGCTTGGTATAGATGGTCTAATAGAATGAGTACCACACACTACTATTAGGCACAAAATTATTTTACAGGCAAGATGCAGCTAAAAATTATTAGTAATTTGAAAGCTGGTGGAACTTAGTATAGATGGCCTAATAGAAGTAGCACCACACACTGCTAATATGCCCAAAATTATTTTGCAGGCAAGATGCAGCTAAAAATGATTATTAATTTCAAAGCTGGTGGAGCTTGGTGTAAATAGCCTAATACAATGAGTACCACACACTACTACTATGCCCAAAATTATTTTCCAGGCAAGATGCAGCTAAAAATTATTATTAATTTCAAAGCTGGTGGAGCTTGGTATAGATGACCTAATATAATGAGCACCACACACTGCTAATATGCACAAAATTATTTTCCAGGCAAGATGCAACTAAAAATTATTATTAATTTCAAAGCTGGTAGAGCTTGGTATAGATGGTCTAATATAATGAGTATCACTCACTACTACTAGGCCCAAAATTATTTTCCAGGCAAGATGCAGCTAAACATTATTAGTAATTTGAAAGCTGGTGTAGCTTAGTATAGATGGCCTAACAGAATGAGTACCACACACTGCTAATATGCCCAAAATTATTTTACAGGCAAGATGCAGCTAAAAATTATTATTCATTTCAAAGCTGGTGGAGCTTGGTATAGATGGCCTAATACAATGAGTACTACACACTGCTACTAAGCCCAAAATTATTTTCCGAGCTAGATGCAGCTAAAAATTATTATTAATTTCAAAGCTGGTGGAGCTTAGTATAGATGGCCTAATACAATGAGTACCATACACTGCTACTAAGCCCAAAATTATTTTCCGAGCTAGATGCAGCTAAAAATTATTATTAATTTCAAAGCTGGTGGAGCTTGGTATAGTTGGCCTAATAGAATGAGTACCACACACTGCTACTATGCCCAAAATAATTTTACAGGCAAGATGCAGCTAAAAATTATTAGTAATCTGAAAGCTGATGGAGCTTAGTATAGATGGCCTAATGGAAGGAGCACCACACACTGCTAATATGCCCAAAATTATTTTCCAGGCAAGATGCAGCTAAAAATTATTATTAATTTCAAAGCTGGTGGAGCTTGGTATAGATGGCCTTATACAATGAGTATCACACACTACTACTAGGCCCAAAATTATTTTCCAAGCAAGATGCAGCTACAAATTATTATTAATTTCAAAGCTGGTAGAGCTTCGTATAGATGGCCTAATACAATGAGTACCAAACACTATTACTATGCCCAAAATTATTTTCCAAGCAAGATGCTGCTACAAATTATTATTAATTTCAAAGCTGGTAGAGCTTGGTATAGATGGCCTAATACAATGAGTACCACACACTACTACTATGCCCAAAATTATTTTCCAGGCAAGATGCAGCTAAAAATTATTAGTAATTGGAAAGCTGGTGGAGCTTAGTTTAGATGGCCTAATAGAATGAGCACCACACACTGCTAATATGCCCAAAATTATTTCACAGGCAAGATGCAGCTAAAAATTATTATTAATTTCAAAGCTGGTGGAGCTTGGTATAGATGGCCTAATACAATGAGTACCACACACTACTACTAGGCCCAAAATTATTTTCCAGGCAAGATACAGCTAAAAATTATTAGTAATTTGAAAGCTGGTGGAGCTTAGTATATATGGCCTAATAGAATGAGTACCACACACTGCTAATATGCCCAAAATTATTTTACAGGCAAGATGCAGCTAAAAATTATTATTAATTTCAAAGCTGGTGGAGCTTGGTATAGATGGCCTAATACAATGAGTACCACACACTACTACTAAGCCCAAAATTATTTTCCAGGCTACATGCAGCTAAAAATTATTATTAATTTCAAAGCTGGTGGAGCTTGGTATAGATGGCCTAATAGATTGAGTACCACACACTGCTACAGGCCCAAAAGGTTTTACTTGGCTAGGTGCAGTAAAAAATTTGTATTACATACACAGGTGGTGTAGCTTGCAACACAGATAGGCTACTCCACTGACTAACACACACTGCAAGAGGCCCAAAAAGATTTGCTTAGCTAGATTTAGCCAAATGCTGTGAAAAACACTTGCACAGCACTAAAACAGACCTGCCTGGCAAAAAGTGATAGGAACTGATATAACCTAGCCCTCAAAAGGGCTGGAATTGTTAAGGGAGGGCAATAACCCTTCACGGTTGACCAAGTGAGTGTAAAATTATTATGTTGATTGCAATCCACAGAAAACCAAACGGAAACAATGTTCTGTATTGGGAGGATTCAAAGAATCTCTGATCCCGTTTATTTTGCTTAGCATTTTATATTGTTTTGAGTAAATCAAATAGCCAATCAACCCTACAGCCATACTACAATACTATAGGCTAACTGATATTAGAACAATTATTACGGAAAACACATATATGGTCATATTATCATTGTTAGTTTGAAGCACTATGGAAATGTTACAAGGTCAAACCTGGCCTAAACAAGTTAGATAACAGCGTGTCTGACAAAATGTTCTCTTGAGAAAAAGTTAGTGTGAGATAAGTTCTATGGGGAGAGAAAGAAAGAATGGAATGTATGTTATGCAAGGAGTGATAATAACATGATTTTAAAGCGAACAGACAAAATGGAGTTGCTATAGCATGAGTATCGATATGTCCTCTACATTCCCCCCTAAAAATTATGTTATTATCAACAATAGAGGTGCTATCCCAGGGTCATGCTTTGAGTCTGAGGGACATTGGTCTTCACTCAATTAATGCCCATGTTACCAATTGAGGCTGTCGCAGCATGTCCATCCCCCCTTGTTTGTTGATATAATCACAAAGCTCAGATCTTTAGACATGAGGTTGGTTGGGGCAAGCGGGTAAAGGTCATCATTCCCTTGTCATCCAGGTCCTCAATGCTGGTTACATCTGGGAGGTCCGTGTATAGTAACACTGGATATCGGTTGACAGTGTCCTCCTTGCTCTCTGATGACTGGCAGGTTTTCCTCATGCAGAATGGAATACAAAAAAAGATTAGTTTTAGTAAAACATATATTAACAAAATGCAACAATATGAAACACTCTCTGGTCAATTCGTTATGTTTGTTATACTCTTCCCTAAGTTTCCTAATGTCTTCCATTTTATTCTTTAATCGTATAGTAGAGTCGGGGTCAATATAGTGACAACAGGCTGGCAGGCTGGGCCTATAACCTGACACATCCCTTCTTGAGCTGCTGTCAAATAGTCCAGCACTAAGGTATGTTGATTAGCCACTATGATAAGTTGATTCTGCACTGCAACAGTAGTATTAATTACTTCCAAAATATTCTAAATCGGGTCATCTAAGTAATCAATGATTTCCACTAACTATCTTATCGGGTATACTCATTTGTATTGAGGTCTTTCTGATGGGCGTGGGGTGTTGTCCTTGGCACGTTTATAAATGGTATGAAGAGGGATGGTTCTCAAATCTAATTTACTATGGGGAATAAGATAAGTGGCTGAAGTTAACCGGGCCAACGTACAAGTCCCCCCTACTCCGACTGGGAGCCATTTGTACGCATTATTCCCACAGATCCAATATGTGGCTGATGGTAAATCCATCCCATAAAGCAGAGTGATGTAATACTAATTTATGTACCAAATCAATAAAAACGGTGTTATTTGATAACATACACCATGAAGGCATTTGTCCCAGGTGGCTACAATATCCAACATCCGGATTACCACATGTTGGATTACTAGGTTTATATTCAGAAAATTCATTACAAGGGATATTACCAGATATTTTATAACGTGTCATTGGTGCCTTTTATAAACAGATTTGCATGTACCCATGAGTGATTATGAATGTATCTTTCCAATAATGACGGTTTGGGACGGACCGCCAGAAAGGGCATACTAGCGGCTGAAACTGGTGAGTGAGTACATATCCAACAGTCACTGATCTGGTTGTTTTCTAATTGTCTTAATTGTTGTACCAAAATCTGATGGTGAGTAATGAACTTATTATTAAAGGGGTCAGTACTCTGTTGTAGGCTATTCCAGGTATTGACTAGTTTAATCATACATATTATCATAAAACATCTCAGCTGTTGGGATTGTCAGGAGCACTTGGTATGGTCCGTCATACAATGGTTCTAGTCCGTGTTTCCGAACATGTCTCTTCACATATACATAATCTCCAGGCCTGAAGGTATGACAACCGACAACCTTCTGCATCAGCTGGATCTGGAATAGAAGATGATACTAATGCATGGGTATTAGTTAAGGCTTTGGTAAGCTGAATCACATATTACACAACATAATCTGTTTCTTCTGATAATTGTTGTGGGGTAAATCTAACTATGGCTGGTTGTGACCCAAACAGTATCTCATAGGGTGACAGTTTTGGTTTCCCTATGAGTGTGGTGCGTATGTGATATGGTGCAATGGGAAGGAGCTCAGGCCACTGGGCCGTAGTCTCCTGCATCATTTTGGTTAACTGCCTTTTCAGTGTGCCATTCAATCTCTCCACCTTGCCACTTGACTGTGGATGGTAAGGAGTATGTAACGTCACTGTTGATCCAATCATGGTAAGTATTTCTTTATATACGCATGAGGGAAAGGCTGGTCCTTGATCACTTTTGATAACTTCTGGGACGCCATACCGGCAAACAACTTCAGAGACCAGCTTCTTGGCGGTAGTCTTGGCAGTCATGCTTGGAACGGCGAATGCTTCAAGCCAACTGGAAAACATATTCACTACCACTAAGCAGTCCATGGGCCCAGGCCGCAACGGCTGGATACAGGAGTCGAGGCAAACAGTACAGTTATTTCTTCTTCCATAGCCCAGCTATCAACTTAGCACCCGCCTCCTTCCACGACTGGCGTTCTTCTTTCGAGACTTTTTGCTGCGTGGAGCATAACTTTGTGATTGGAGGGACCGGTTGATGCTCTTCTACAAGTTGATCCTGGGTTGGGACGGAATTTATCTGTTTGGCCTGTTGCCGTGTGACAGCCATGGACATGGATGTCGGAAGAAGAGCTGCTCGCTTAGCATGGAGATCAGCAAGTGCATTACCTTTTGCTTCAGGGGCATTTGGTCGGGCATGAGCTTTTACCTTTATGACAGCCAACTGTCTTGGTAGTTGCACCGCTTCCATCAATTGTCTGACGCTTTCAGCATTTTTCACAGGAGAACCTGCAGTCAGAGCTTTGAGCTCTGCTTCCTGTGCTGACATACTGGGAGGTAAGACTGCAGCCTCTACCAATGCATCTTCAGTTGTGACAGCATATCCAGTATGAAACCTGCCAGAGGTGTCAGCATATCTGGATCCATCTGTATATAACGTAAGTTCTGGGTCATCCAAGGGTACTTCCCCCACTAGAACAAGTGGAGTTGACTCCGCAGTAATTTGTTCCAGACAATCATGCGTGGAGCCTCTTTCCCCTCTCCTTCAGGTGCTGGTAGCAGGGTGGCTGGGTTGATGGTGGTGCACTCATGTAATTTCACATTTTCTGGCAACTAGAGATGAGCGGTGTTCGACTAGAACTGTTCGCCAATCTCAAATTCGAGCTGTTTTGGGCGGTGTTCGAGTTGTTCCACGAACCCGAACGATTTGCAAAAAATTCGGCTGTTCGAGGTTATGTTCGATAACTGTTCGTGCACCAAAAGCGTGTCCTGCATGTCTGGCGCTATTTAGAGCACCAATCATGCAGGGATTGTCTGCCACTCACTGTAATGCCACAGCCATGGTGGTTGTGGCATTACAGTGGTTGCCCAAATCGATGGGAACAGTGCCAACAGTGAAACATGAAAAGCCGGCAATTCAGCAGCGGCATACACCGGTACCCGACAATTTAGAACCGAAAGAATAGGGCATCACACATAGATTAGATAGATAGAAACATGTCAGCCACATATATACGAAGTACAGTGAAAGTGTTGCTTACTGTACTTGTCATTTAGCGTAAAGGATTTATCAAAAAAAAATAATAGTGTTTTCATGCACCGTCTCTTTAAAAAAGCCGGCCGGCAATTCAGCAGCGGTACCCGACAATTTATAACAGACAGAATAGAGCTTCACACATAGATTAGATAGATAGAAACATGTCAGTCACATATATATGAAGTACAGTGATAGTGTTGGTTACTGTACTTGTCATTTAGTATTAAAATAAAGGATTTATTATTAAAAAAATTGGCGTGGGGTTCCCCTTAATTTTAGGCTCTAGCGGAGGTTAAGCAGACGGCTGGGGCAGATGTTTGAAGCCTGGGAAGGGGGTAATACCCACGGAGCTTCCCAGGCTACTAATATCAGCCCCCAGCTGAATACATAGCCTTTACTAGCTATTAAAATGGGGGACACCCCAAAAAAAATGACGTGGGGTCCCCCCTAATTTAATAGCTAGCAAAGGCTAGGCAGACAGCTGGGGGCTGATATTAATAGCCCAGGAAGGGAGCCATGAATATTGGCCCCCTCCCAGGCTAGAAACACCAGCCGTCAGCCGCCCCAGAAATGGCGCATTCATAGGATGCGCCAATTCTGGCACTTAGCCTCGCTCTTCCACGCTGCCCTGGTGCGGTGGCAGGGGGTAATAGGGTTGGGGTTGATGTCAGCTTATAATGCCAGCTGACATCAAGCCCAGGTTAGTAATGGAGAGGCGTCTATAAGACACCCCCATTACTAACCCCATAGTCAAAGTTAAAAAAAACACAAACACCCAGAATAAAGTCCTTTAATTGAAATAAAGACACAATCCTTTATTGTTCTAAATTAAACCATACTTACTGTCACGCCCATTCCAGCTGAAGCCAACGATCTCCTGCAATAAAAGAAAAATAATAAAGCAACCTCATCCTTACCTTTCCATGGTTCCCACGACAGCTTCAGCTCTGCTACATCGAGATGACAGGCTGGACCGCAGCAGAACGCTGCCATCCAGCCTCTCATCCCGCAGACACTGAGAAGCGCAGGCTTGCTTGCGCTGCTCAGCGTCTCTCTGTGACAACATCCAGATGAGCCGAGTTCATGTCCAATGAACTCGGCTCACCTCATGCACGTCACTGACAGCGTGGGAAAATTCTCACGCTGAAGCGGTGAGTGCAGGAGAATTCTCCCACGCTGTCAGTGACGTGCATAAGGTGAGCTCATGTCCAATGAACTCAGCTCACCTCCTGCACTTCACTGACAGCATGGGAGAATTCTCCTGCACTCAGCGCTTCAGCGTGAGAATTCTCCCACGCTGAAGCGCTGAGTGCAGGAGAATTTTCCCACGCTGTCAGTGACGTGCATGAGGTGAGCCGAGTTCATTGGACATGAACTCGGCTCATCTGGATGTCGTCACAGAGAGACGCTGAGCAGCGCAAGCAAGCCTGCGCTTCTCAGTGTCTGCGGGATGACAGGCTGGATGGCGGCGTTCTGCTGCGGTCCAGCCTGTCATCTCGATGTAGCAGAGCTGAAGCTGTCGTGGGAACCATGGAAAGGTAAGGATGAGGTTGCTTTATTATTTTTCTTTTATTGCAGGAGATCGTTGGCTTCAGCTGGAATGGGCGTGATGGTAGGTATGGTTTAATTTAGAACAATAAAGGATTGTGTCTTTATTTCAATTAAAGGACTTTATTCTGGGTGTTTGTGTTTTTTTTAACTTTGACTATGGGGTTAGTAATGGGGGTGTCTTATAGACGCCTCTCCATTACTAACCTGGGCTTGATGTCAGCTGGCATTATAAGCTGACATCAACCCCAACCCTATTACCCCCTGCCACCGCACCAGGGCAGCGTGGAAGAGCGAGGCTAAGTGCCAGAATTGGCGCATCCTATGAATGCGCCATTTCTGGGGCGGCTGACGGCTGGTGTTTCTAGCCTGGGAGGGGGCCAATATTCATGGCTCCCTTCCTGGGCTATTAATATCAGCCCCCAGCTGTCTGCCTAGCCTTTGCTAGCTATTAAATTAGGGGGGACCCCACGTCATTTTTTTGGGGGGTCCCCCATTTTAATAGCTAGTAAAGGCTATGTATTCAGCTGGGGGCTGATATTAGTAGCCTGGGAAGCTCCGTGGGTATTACCCCCTTCCCAGGCTTCAAACATCTGCCCCAGCCGTCTGCTTAACCTCCGCTAGAGCCTAAAATTAAGGGGAACCCCACGCCAATTTTTTTAATAATAAATCCTTTATTTTAATACTAAATGACAAGTACAGTAACCAACACTATCACTGTACTTCATATATATGTGACTGACATGTTTCTATCTATCTAATCTATGTGTGATGCTCTATCTTTCTGTTCTAAATTGTCGGGTACCGCTGCTGAATTGCCGGCCGGCTTTTTTAAAGAGACAGTGCATGAAAACACTATTATTTTTTTAAATAAATCCTTTACACTAAATGACAAGTACAGTAAGCAACACTATCACTGTACTTATTATATATGTGACTGACATGTTTCTATCTATCTAATCTATGTGTGAAGCTCTATTCTTTCTGTTCTAAATTGTCGGGTACAGATGCTGAATTGCCGGCCGGCTTTTTTAAAGAGACGGTGCATGAAAACACTAATATTTTTTTTAATAAATCCTTTACACTAAATGACAAATGCAGTAACCAACACTGTCACTGTGCTTCTTATATGTGTGACTGACATGTTTCTATCTATCTAATCTATGTGTGATGCTCTATTCCTTCTTGTCTAAATTGTCGGGTACCGGTGTATGCCGCTGCTGAATTTGCCGGCCGGCTTTTTTAAACAGAGTGTCTTCTGAGCAGTTTGTCAGCTTTTGGACACCTTTGCAGGTGTTTTCTATGTGTTTCTATGTGTTTTTGTTTGCCTGCCATTGGTTTTAACGGTGTTCGACGGTGTTCTAAGGTGTTCGACGAACAGTTCGACGAACAGTTCCTCGAACATCCCGGTGTTCGACGAACCGAACCGAACCCGAACACTACGGGGGTGGCTCAACACTACTGGCAACATCAACGAACACTGCAACCGCAGGTGTCTCTGTGTGGACAGATGTTTAAGTTGCTGTGTGGAATGAACCGCTCGTAGACAGATGGGGGAGAGATGTGCTGGGTAATAACCGACTGGGCGCTGCTTTGTACAGTGTGTCTGTGTGAGTACTCCGGCTGCATGTCCTCCCGTCTCAGAGACATACAAATGGAAAGGTTGAGCATAGTCCGGATTCCCAAGGGCAGGGGCTGTCATTATCCTTGACTTTAGTTGTTCAAAGGCTTGTTGCAACAGTTCTTGGTGCTCCTTGTTGTTTATATCAGCCAGAGTGTCTTCTTTTAATGCATCATATAGGGGCTGCATCAGACATGAGGCGTCTGGGATCCATTGTCTGCAATATGTACATAGTCTGAGGAACCATTGCAGCTCTATGGGATCTTTTGGGAATGGTAGCATAGATGGCCATCTTCCTTTCTTCTGTGAGATGTCTGGCACCCTGCGTAAGGCAGTGGCCTAAGAAGACCACTTAGATGTCTTAGTGGCAGTGGCCTAAGAAGACCACTTGACCGAGGCAAAACTGAAGGCAAAACCGAGGCTGAGACTCGACAATTCAGCTTTGCTAGATACTTGAGGAGACTAACACTGGCCCTGATGGACACTTGCTCCGTGGGGGCACATAAAAGAAGATCATCAACGTATTGTAATAGTACTACCTCAGAGTTGTCCAGCTGCCGCGGCAGCAGACAACTAGACATGTTTTTTGCAAACTGATTAGGGCTATTCTGCGCAGTCTGCGGCATGACCACCTCACCGTCCAAGTCATTTGCCTGCCCTGATATGTAAATGCAAACAGAAACTGACAGTCTTTGTGTAGTGGAATGTTAATAAAAAAAAAAAAAAAAAAAAAGCATTTGCTAAATCAATTACTGTAAACCAGACAACGTGTATGTGCATCTATTAGAAGCTTAAGGATATATGACCATCTAGAAAATTAATTTACATAAACACATATAATGCTCTGTCAAACACTGATCATGATGATCTTCCTCATACACATTCTGGGATTCTGGGTGTAGTGTGTATTGCGGCCTGTATTCCAGGTGTGCTAAGATGGCTACCACCAGAAGGAAGCATACTACAGGAAGGGTGCACCAAGATGGCCACCACCAAAGGGACATGTGGTCAGAGGCTGGAGGTGATGCAATGGGTGTAGCAACATGGCCGCTGCAGGAAGGGTTGGAACTTTGGGCGGACATAGGTATAACAGATGAGGATGGGGCACTAGGAGTGGCTTGGGTAGTGGCAAGGGGTGTGTCTCCTCGACAGGGCACGTGACATGCAACACAATAATCTGCTGACAATGGATTCTGCTGGCCACAATTAGAACATTTCCAACAATTCATTACTCCGCCATTATCGGAGAGCAGTATCTTTGTAATACACATAACATAGCGTTTTTCCCTTATTGTCTGCATTTTCTTCCTCCATTCACCTTTTTTTCCCTCTGCTCTGTATCAAGCCAAGGCCGTTTTGCTATACTAGCAGCTGTAACTGGGCGCTTATCTGGCAGCGCGCATATTTCAGTTAACCATTTAAGTTCCTCCACATATCTACATACAAACTCAGAGCACCCTTTCCTCACATGTATTCACCACTTTCCAACATTTCAACATTCCATTGGTATCTGATATGTTAATCATAACTGTGGGTAGTGCCCATAAGATGCAGACCTCCTCTATGTGTGCATCAGAGTTTGGATCTTTTAAAGTAAGGATCATCTGACCATTGTCATGGAATTGGATTCGGGATCGGAAATTAGACAAGAGGTCTGCTCCTAAAAGATTTACCGTGCAGATCGGGAATATGCCATTACTTCTGGAAATGGGCCAATTGGAATAGGTTTGGTGAAAGTGTGTTTGTTAGGTCTGCCATCTACACTGATCAATATTAGATTGTCATTAGAAAATTGGACTGGGTCAGTTCAGTGGATTGATTTTAAAATGGAGTTGGCCGCCCCAGTGTCTACCATGAACTTTACCGGATGGATTCCCTCCCACTGGGAGAACTACAGATGAACAGAGCCCGGGGGTGATTACGGGCATCATGATGGCAGACTCTGACAAGTCCCGTGGGCCGGGTGTCCTATTTCTGAATACGGGGACTTGTGTGGTGCACTGACCAGCAGGGGTGTGACAGTCCCTTTGGAAGTGTCGAAGTGTCCTGCGACACCTCCAACACTGAAGACGGGACTTCACTACTGGTCTTCTCTCAGGATACATTACTTGCTGATCAGGTACCACCATGGGGTAATAGTGGGGCTGTAAGGGAGGAGGAGGGGGGAGCAAGGGGGGATACTGTGCTATGGGTACTGCGGGTGCAGCAATTACCATTGTACTGATTGTGGGGGGATCTTGGAGGTAGGGGAATACTGGAGGAGACCAGATATCGGGTTTGATTAATTGAACAGCATAATCAACAAGATCCCTGTCGATGGCCAAGAGTCTTATCTCTCTCAATTTAGTTGGATGCATGGCAATACACTGCTTTATAGCCCCGACTATTATTTTGGCCGCAACCTCTTTTGGGTATCCAAAGATACCAGTGGAAATGAATGACAGGGCTAGGGTTGGAGCCACATGAAGCAGTGATGCGTATGCCAGGGTGTTTTGGATTGTTTCTTTAAGCAGGTGTTGTGACCTGGGTAAATTAACGGACCATGGTCACGGATGTAATCATTAGATGCAGCTTATATAGTAGGTCCCCCAATACGACATATCTCTGCAGCTAGCCCCCACCAATGCTGCAGTTTCGCATTTGCTGCATTTACAATGATCCCAACCTGCTGTTGTGGTATACTCCCCATGCCTATTCTCAGTATAGTGGAGAAATTTGAAGGACTATTCAGTAAAGCAGACGCCACTTCCTGATACTCACGTCCATGTTCTATTTCCCCAGTTTGGGAGAGGGTGAATAGGGAAGAGTTCAGAGGACCCTGGGTCTCTCTGAATGGAGTATGGACCATGGCAGGGGCAGGTGGGGGTGGTGGCTTATAATACCCCCCATATACGTTAAGTAATGGGCAGGTTGGTGCTAAAACACCGGGTTTACGTGCTCCACAATTATAGCACGTCTTGCGCCATCCTGAATTAGTAACCCAACACACATTACAGAGCCAACCGTCTGGGTTATATGATGGTGGCTGGCTCTCAGTGAGAAGTGCAGGGTATTTAATCTCATAAGGTATAAATTGCTCAGTTTCCGGATTCTGGGGCTGGGGTACTGCTACATTTGTGGGAGATGCTTCTTTAGGGGCTTTAGATTTGTATTGTGGACACATAAGTACTTCCTCCTGTACTTTTTCAACATATCCTTCATCACAAATCTCATGTGCCACTTTCCTAAACTTCTCAGCGTCTTCCAACAATCCACAGTCAACTAATCTACTCTTTTGCTGCCGGATGCCTTCATCCCACAACACAGGCTGAAGCCTCGTCCCCTCCTCAGGAAAATTTAACACTTTTGGTGCATTCTTGCATTCTTAAATGATCTTTATCCTTCTCGAGACTGATCATGATATTCATCACATTCTCCCCCTCCTGCAGGGGAGACAAAATTCTTTCTGCTCCACGGAAACATTGATTAATCACTACTGCCGCTTCACAACCAACAAAGATTCTTAATTCTTGTGCACAGCGGAGCCTGGACAGAGCTCCCAGCTGTTCCACTACTACCTGCTACTTGCTACCTGCTAACTGCTAAGTGCTACCTGCTACCTGCTAACTGCTACCTGCTACCTGCTCCGGACACTCGATATATGTATATCTACTTGCGTGTCCTACTAACTAACTAACAATGTCCAGTCTTTTCTAAGAATCTTTGTTGGAAGTTAAAGAAGGGAAGATTCACACAATATTCATTTGTCAATCCGAGGTGATACTGCTTTGAAGTTAAATAATATCAGACCCCTAATGGGACTACACCCCTTATAGTCTCACCTTTGACTATATCCAACCAGGACATCCGGAGATACTGCAAACAACCACACACCACGTGGAAACCAGGCCAAACGGTCAGTATCACTAGTAAAGAACTTGTGCACTTACCGTGGCTTTTTGTGGGGCATGATCAGTCCCAATTCCAGTGGGGGAGGCTGAAAGCAAGTCTCTCTTTGTGGACGTCCAGAGGTGGAGGGGCGTCCCTGGTTAGGGATCCGAATCATGGCACCAACTGTTAAGGGAGGGCAATAACCCTTCACGGTTGACCAAGTGAGTGTCAAATTATTATGTTGATTGCAATCCACAGAAAACCAAACGGAAACAATGTTCTGTATTTGGAGGATTCAAAGAATCTCTGATCCCGTTTATTTTGCTTAGCATTTTATATTGTTTTGAGTAAATCAAATAGCCAATCAACTCTACAGTCATACTACAATACTATAGGCTAACTGATATTAGTACAATTATTACTGAAAACACATATATGGTCATATTTAGAGATGAGCGTTGTTCTACTCGAACTGTTCGCCAATCTCAAATTCGAGCTGTTTTGGGCGGTGTTCGAGCCGGTCGGCGAACACGAACAATTTGAGAAAAATTCGGCTGTTCGAGGTTATGTTCGATAACTGTTCGTGCACCAAAATCATAACTGGATTTTTTCTCAGTAATGATGAAAATTAATGTTAATACGCAGTTTGAGTGTACAGCGGGGCGGGGGGAGGGGCAGGGGATGGATCTCTGCAGGAACAATGAAGATCTCCATTTTTTTTTCTCTTTCCCGCATTTGCAGTGGGGAGGTGCAATCTGTCAGCCTATCAGCAGCGCACACACGGAGCGAAGTGCTTTTTTTCACACAAGCAAGGGCATGTGTGATTGGCAGTGTATGTCACATGTCCTTGCCCTATAAGACCAAGCCATTTTCCCCGTCGCCACCATTTTCTCACTGCTGCAGCTGCGTGTTAGACGGCACCGCTGTTGCTGTGTGCGCTATACCTTGTTAATTTCAAGCCAATTTTCGCACAAATATACAGATAGCTTGGGAGTAGGGAATAGTTGTGATTGCAGTCCTTTTAAGGACTAGGTTACAGCATTTCCTACGACTTTTATCAGGCAGGTCTGTGCTCTTAAATAGATAGATTGTGGGAGTAAAGACTAATTGTAATTGGAGTCCTTTTCAGGACTAGGTTACATCAGTTCCTATCAGTTTTTGCCAGGCAGGTCTGTGCCAGTGCTGTGCAAGTTTTTTTTACAGCATTTGGCTGAATCTAGCAAAGCTAATCCTTTTTGGCCTATTGCAGAGTGTGTTAGTCAGTGGAGTAGCCTATCTGTGTTGCAAGATATACCACCTGTGTATAGAATACCAATTTTTTTACTGCACCTAGTGAAGTAAAATCTTTTGGGCATAGCATCATTCTATTAGTCCATCTATACTGACCTCCATCAGGTTGCAAACTGAATATAATTTTTTTCTGCATCTAGCTCTGAAAAAATATTTGGGCTTCTAGCGGTGTGTGGGACTTGGTCTATTAGTCCATCTATACTGACCTCCATCAGGTTGCAAATTAAAAATAATTTTTTTCTGCATCTAGCTCTGAAAAAATATTTGGGCTTCTAGCAGTGTGTGGGACTTGGTCTATTAGTCCATCTATACTGACCTCCATCAGGTTGCAAATTAAAAATAATTTTTTTCTGCATCTAGCTCTGAAAAAATATTTGGGCTTCTAGCAGTGTGTGGGACTTGGTCTATTAGTCCATCTATACTAACCTCCATCAGGTTGCAAATTAAAAATATTTTTTTTCTTCATTTATCTCTGAAAAAATATTTGGGCTTCTAGCAGCGTGTGGGACTTGTTCTATTAGTCCATCTATACTGACCTCCATCAGGTTGCAAATTAAAAATAATTTTTTTCTGCATGTAGCTCTGAAAAAATATTTGGGCTTCTAGCAGTGTGTGGGACTTGGTCTATTAGTCGATCTATACTGACCTCCATCAGGTTGCAAATTAAAAATAATTTTTTTCTGCATCTAGCTCTGAAAAAATATTTGGGCTTCTAGCAGTGTGTGGGACTTGGTCTATTAGTCCATCTATACTGACCTCAATCAGGTTGCAAATTGAATAAAAAAAATTTCTGCATCTAGCTCTGAAAAAATATTTGGGCTTCTAGCGGTGTGTGGGACTTGGTCTATTAGTCCATCTATACTGACCTCCATCAGGTTGCAAATTAAAAATAATTTTTTTCTGCATCTAGCTCTGAAAAAATATTTGGGCTTCTAGCAGTGTGTGGGACTTGGTCTATTAGTCCATCTATACTGACCTCCATCAGGTTGCAAATTAAAAATAATTTTTTTCTGCATCTAGCTCTGAAAAAATATTTGGGCTTCTAGCAGTGTGTGGGACTTGGTCTATTAGTCCATCTATACTGACCTCCATCAGGTTGCAAATTAAAAATAATTTTTTTCTTCATTTATCTCTGAAAAAATATTTGGGCTTCTAGCAGCGTGTGGGACTTGTTCTATTAGTCCATCTATACTGACCTCCATCAGGTTGCAAATTAAAAATAATTTTTTTCTGCATCTAGCCCAGCCAATAGTTTTGGCCTAATACCACAGTTTGGCCACTCAGCTCTGCTCGGTTACCATCCATTGTTTTTTTGTGCAAACAACTCCAGAGTTGTGAATTAGTTAACCACCAAAATGAGTGGAAAAAGGCCTGCTGCTGGTGGAAAGGGGAATAGGCGTGTTGGGAAGGGGAAAAAAGGTTGTGTCCGTGGGGTAGGTGCAGAAGAAAGACCATCTTCCAGCCAAACTAAAATGTCTACTTCTTTTAGCGGACAATGTGATAAGATCCCTTTCTTACGGCCACGCCAATCGCTACAAATTCCAGATGAGGCACAAAAACAGCAGGTGCTTCAACGGATATCAAGTGCTCCTTTAAGTGGGCTCTCCTCCACATCAACTTCAACATCACAAATACTCCAGTCCTCAAAGGTGTCACCCAAATCGCACTTGCTTCCTCACAGCTCCCAAATCTCCAGCTGCCCGTCTGAGTATGAGGTAGAACAGATGGTTGAGTCTGCAGAGCTGTTTACTCATACTATAGCCTGGGAATCAGAGGTCGACTCCAGCGCTTCTGTGAATCCAGACGAGGAAATGATCTGCACTGATGCCCAGAATCTTTATGAGTCGAATCCAGGACCAGACGCAGAAGGTTCTGACCATAATGTAGACCCTCATTCCCAAACTGTAACTCCTGTTGGTGGAGACAATGAGGAAGACGATGATAAGACTCAAATACCTGATTGGAGCGACAACTTTAGTTTTTTGTCAGGGCAGGAACAGGTTGGCTCTGAGGACGACGGGTGTGATAACGCACATGGTGATGATGATGAGGTCGGAGATCCCACTTACTGTCAACCCACAGTCAGCCAAGAGATGAGGTCAGCAGAGGAGGTGGAGGAAGATGCTAGTGACGACGAGGTCAGGTTGCGCCTTCCTGGACAGAGACGTAGTACTGGAAGCACGTCAACAACTGCATCCTCAAACACAACTCTGCCTCTCACCACAAGTCGTGGTGGCTCTTCAGGTCGCATGGGTGCTAAGCCTTGCATAGCCTGGGCATTTTTTCAGATCGATAAAGATGACCCAACTCGTGTTATCTGTAACATTTGTCAGCAAAAGCTAAGTAGAGGCCAAAAAATACATAGTTTGAGTACTTCATGCATGAACCGGCACATGGACATGAAGCATAAGTTGCAGTGGGAAGCTCAGTGTGCTACAATGCGGCCTAGCCTGCCGGGCCAATCACCGTCTGCCATATCTTGTGCATCCGCGGCCTCTTCATCCTCTGTGACTGGGGGGACAGCAGTCACACCTGTTTTGGGGCGCAGACCTGCCACCTCTTTACCCGCAACAGCCAGCGTGATTGGCAGGTCATCATTTTCTTTGGAGGTGGTAACACCAGCTGGTGTTGAGCGCTGTCCGACATCGATAGCACCACCTTTGGATCAAGGCAACCTAACATGTCCGCCTGCATCTTCCTCACAGACCGGCAGTTTGCCGGGGACACCCTTATCAACCCCGTCTAAGCACAATAGCCAGCCCTCGGTCCCTCTGATGTGGACAAGTAAAAGACCATTTCCTCCTAGCCATGAGAAAGCTAAGAGGTTGAATTTCACCATCTGCAAGCTCTTGGCTACAGAAATGCTGCCTTTCCGCCTGGTGGACACAGAGGATTTTCGAGACCTTATGTCCGTCGCAGTGCCCCAGTACCAGATGCCCAGTCGGCACTACTTCTCAAAGAAAGGTGTGCCTGCGCTCCACCAGCATGTCGCACACAACATCACTGCTTCTTTGAGAAACTCTGTGTGTGACAGGGTGCATTTCACCACAGACACTTGGACGAGTAGGCATGGACAGGGGCGTTACATGTCGCTGACTGGGCACTGGGTAACTATGGTGACAGCAGGACAAGGGGCTGCTGTCCAAGTCTTGCCGTCCCCACGAGTTGTGCGTCAATCCTCTTTATGTCAAAGTTCCTCCACTGCTTCTGCCTCCTCAACCTCCTCTCGGTCTTCCACCTGCACCCAAAGCCTGTCTGGTCATGCCACAAGCTTTCTAACTGCGCAGAAGGGATCCTGCACACCTCCTTACTATGCTGGCAGTAGGGCTCAACGTCATCAGGCGGTTTTTACATTGAAATGTCTGGGAAATGTGAGTCACACAGCTGAGGAGTTGTGGTCAGCTCTGGAGAACCAATTTCATGAATGGTTGTCTCCACTGGACCTGAAACCAGGGAAGGCCGTGTGCGACAATGCTGCAAACCTGGGTGCGGCCCTTCGCCGGGGCAATGTCACACACGTGCCTTGTATGGCTCACGTGTTGAACCTGGTTGTCCAGCAATTTTTAGCCCACTATCCCAGACTAGATGGCCTTCTGCAGAGGGCACGGTCGCTGTGTGCTCACTTCCGCCGTTCGCATCCCGCAGCTCAGCGACTTACATCTCTACAGAAGTCGTTGGGCCTGCCACTTCACCGGCTAAAATGCGATGTGCCTACCCGGTGGAATTCAACTCTGCACATGTTGCAGCGACTGTGGCAGCACCGACAAGCCCTGGTGCAATACGTTCTGACGTATAGCCTGGGCCAACGAGATTTAGAGGTGGGGCAAATCACGCTGGAGGAGTGGTCTCAGATCAGGGACCTATGCACCCTTCTGCACAGTTTTGAAATGGCGACGAAGATGTTTAGTGCTGACGATGCAATTATCAGCATGACTATTCCGGTGATTTACATGCTGGAGCACATGTTAAACAGAATTCGGAGTCAGGTGGTGGCACAAGAGGAGGTGGAGGAAGTAGAGGAGGAGTTGTATGCGGAAGGGCTAACATCTGCAAGGTCCAGACGGTCGGCAGCACCAAGGCGGCAGGCATGTGAGGGTGGGGGAGATGGTTTTACCAGGGCGCATGGTAGCAGCCAAACTAGTGAGGAAGGTGCAGGAGCCCAGGAAGAAGTGGAGGACGAACTGATGGAAGACTCATCAGATGAGGGAGACCTTGATCACATTTCTGTTGTGCGAGGTTGGGGGGAGAGGACAGAGGAAGGAAGCATGATTGTTACCTCGCCACCAACACAACAGGGACTTGGTGCTCCTGGATGCGCAACACACATGAGTGCCTTCTTGCTGCACTACCTGCAACATGACCCTCGAATTGTGAGAATTAGAAATAATCCTGACTACTGGGTTGCCACACTGTTAGATCCCCGGTACAAAAGTAAATTTGCAGAAATTATTCCTGCCATAGAAAGGGATGCACGCATGCAGGAGTATCAGCAGAGACTGTTGCAGAATCTTACATGTGCTTTTCCACAAAATACCAGTGGTGCACGTAGTGAATCTCACAGTTCCAACTTGCCAACCGTGGGACCGTCAAGTGTTCAGCACTCAAACCGTAACAGAACCACAGTATCTGCTGGTAACACTTACGCCTTGGAGATCTTGTCATGCCCCGCAGCCAGCGTTCTGTCTGAACGTGTGTTCAGCGCTGCTGGTGGTGTGCTGACAGATAAGCGCACGCGGCTCTCCACTGATAATGTAGACAGACTCACGTTCATAAAGATGAACAAATCATGGATCCAAAACGACTTTTCTACCCCTGTGTCATCCTGGGGAGAGTAAAAGCTTGATGATTGGTTAAAATCACCCTACCAACCGTTTTAAGCTTTCAAATTACTAATCATGTTTATCTGTATCTTGACTGGAAAATAATTTGGGCTTTGTAGCAGTGTGCAGCACTGATCCTATTAGGCCATCTATAATAAGCTTCACCAGATTTAAAATTAAAAATAATTTTTAGCTGCATCTAGCCCGGAAAATAATTTTGGGGCTCCGAGATGCGCAAGACACATAAGTGCCTTCTTGCTGCACTACCTGCAGCATGACCCTCATATTGTCAGAATTCGAAGTAATCATGACTACTGGGTTGCCACACTCTTAGATCCCCCAAACTTTTCCATCAACCTTTTCATTTTAATAAAGACCAAAAAAATGGTCATTTTTGAAATTATAAGCATTAGCAGGTTGTTAGAAACTGAAATCAAACAGTTTTCAACTCAAAACTTTATTCTAGGTGATGTTACATTTTCACATAGGACCCCTTGTTCGAAAGGAGCTTCTGAACTCTCTCGTCCATTGAATTTGTCAGGTTTTGGATGGTTTCTGCTTCAATTGTTTTGCATGAGGACAGAATACCCTCCCAGAGCTGTTGCTTAGATGTGAACTGCCTCCCGCCATCATAGACACTCCTTTTAATGATGCTCCAAAGGTTCTGAATGGGGTAGAGGTCAGGGGAGCATGGGGGTCACACCATAAGTTTGTCCCCTTTTATGCCCATATCAGCCAGAGATGCAGATGTTTTATGTGCAGCATGAGATGGTGCATTATCATGCAGAAAAATGATCTTGCTGTGAAATACACGGTTCTTCTACTTGAACCATGGCAGGAAGTGCTGTTTGAGAAAATCCACATACATTATGGAGTTCATCTTTAGCGCCTTCAGGGATCCTAAAGGGGCCGACAATCTCTCTCCCCATGATTCCAGCCCAAAACATTACTCCACCTCCTCCTTGTTGGCGCTGTAGCCGTGTTTGCGTGGGGTGTCCATCAACCAGCCATCCTCCACTCCATTCATCTGGACCATCGAGCGCTGCACGGCACTCATCCGTGAACAAAACAGTTTTGAAATCAGTCTTCATGTAATGTTTGGCCCACTGGAGCCGTTTCTGCTTGTGTGAAGTGGATAGAGGAGGTCGACAGGATGGCATATGCACAGCTGCAAACCTCTGAAGGACCCTGGATCTTGTTGTTCGGGGGACGTTGGAGGCACAAGCAGCTTCAAAAACTTGTCTGCTGCTATGACAAGGCTTTTTTGCCGCTGCTGTTTCAACCTGACGTAATTGCCTGTAGGAAAGAGTCCTCAATTTGCCCTTATCAGCACGCACACGTGTGTACTGTGAATCAGCTACATACTTCTTGATTGCCAAGACACTTCATCCTGATCATCGCACAATGTTGATTGTAGTCATGCCTTGACCTAAACACTCCACAATTTGTTGCTTCTCAGCAGCCGACACATCCTTTTTCTTTCCCATTTTTTTCAGAAAATGTAGGCTGCTTAATAATGTGAGAGAGCCTTCTTAAGTAGTCTTGCCTTTCATTGGACACACCTGCCAAACTAATTAGCACAGGTGTCTGCAATTGCTTACAGTGATATAAAGAGCCCTGACACACATCACCATCAATGAGTTTAAATGACAAACAAACAAATTCTTCCCTTATCACTCCTAAACACTTTTTGCATAATAATTTGGAACGCGGTGTACATGTGCTTTTCCACAAAACACCAGTGGTTCACGTAGTGAATCTTACAGTTCTAACTTGCCAACCGTGGTCTGTATGGAATTGTTCAATAAAGGGCCCAAAATTAAGATAACATAGATGGGAGAGGTCTCTATGAATAGGAATTCCTAAGTATTTGATACCCTGTGAGGGCCAGGCAAAGGGAAAGTTGGACTGGATGGAATCCTATATGGATTTAGGGAGGGAGACATCGAGGGCCTCAGACTTCGCTGCATTGATTTTAAAATTTTACCATGTAACAAAGTGATCTATTTCAGCCATAACAGCAGGGATGGATATATGTGATTGAGTGATATATACTAGGACATCATCAGCAAATAGAGAGCACTTGTACTCGGTGCCTCCCACCTCAATCCACCTAATATTGGGGTTATGGCGAATTGATGAGAGCAGGTGCTCCGTCACTAGGATGTATAAGAGAGGGGACAGAGGACATCCCTGCCTTGTCCCATTGGTGATTGTGAAAGGTGATGAAAATGTTCTGACGCACCCCCTGGGCCTTGGGACACCCGGAGCCGGACACTTTTTGGTGGATGCTGGTGGTTGTAGTCTTCGTGGCGGCGATCCGGTTCCGTGGCTCAGGGCGGTCAAACCAGTGGCGGAACTATTTATGTGGTTTTGATGTTTAAATGTCCGACTACGCCACCCGTGGATTGCGGTCAGAGTGAACCGCCGCTACAGGGCAGACCGCTAAGGCTGGTGTTGTGGGTGCAGCAGAGCGTAGCATAACTCCCCACGGGAGGAGTATAGCCTCAGGGCAGTGTATGCGGAGGATGGGGGTGATGGTGCAGGGCAGCAGCAGTAACAACACGGAGTCAGTGATGCAGTTCAGGGCCTTTACTCACAGTTCTTATTATCCAGACCACGTCTGCAGGTAACGGCTGCCCACGTCGTACTGTGCTCACCAGGTGAGGGGCTCAGACAACTCCCAGATAACTTTGGAGCGCTTCACAGGACCCCCTTTGTGTGCCCTTTGTCTGGCCTTTCTTACCAACACTTCTGTCCGGCTGCCTCGGGCCTCCTCTTGGTAAACTTGGCGCCAGTTTCCCTGACCCTATGTGGTGCCTTCCTAGCGGGTGGAGCAAGGGGCTGCGCCACATAAAATGTCAGAGCCTCCGGTTTCTAGCTGAGGGTCGTTTCCTGCCTCCACTAGTTCGGGGACCGGTCTCCCCCTTTGGCCTGACCCCTCCACGCAGGTGGATTCGGGCGTGCGGTGGCGACTCGCCCGTCCGCACCCCTGGGATCCCTTCATTCCTCGTTCCTGGAGCCTTCTCCGCTCCTCTTCCTTCCTTCTCCCTCTTTCAGGCCTGGGCCTCTGTTACTAGGCCCGCCTCCGGAGCAGAGCTCATGCAGAGCCCCTGCTCCCTGCCACTTCTGCTCAGACTTCTCTGCACTGAACTAAGATGGTGCCCACCTTTTATACTTCCTTCTCAATGCACCCAGGAACTGCTTCCTCCCTGCTCCTGCACTGCAGGGTTCCCCTTCCTCAGTGTTCCCTCCCCCCACTCCAGCCAGGGACAGGGACTGTCGTGCCCATCTCAGGGGCATATTGGTCGCCCTGCCCCACGGCAATGTGGTGTAATGCATGCAGGTGTCGGGTCCTGATCCACACTCCATCCTTATCTGAGAGTGAGATATCACACCTCTGGGTGAGGTGCAATACGTCTGTAGCAACCGAGCCCTCGGTGCTACAGTTCCATTTATCTTCAGCCTAGGTGACGTATTGTGATACAGGGCCGTGATTTTGGCTATAAAAGGGTCCCCTAGACCCCTACCCCAAGCTTTTTAAGAGAATCATATATGGCGTGCCAGGAGACTCTATGGAATGCTTTCTCAGCATCCAACGAGAGTATCTACTTACAAATTTTTAACTGCATCTAGCCCAGGAAATACTTTGTGCCTAGTAGCAGTGTCTGCTAGTTAGCGGATTATCCCGGCTGTTAAGCAAGCTACACCACCTGTAGTTTGGACACTTAATTTTTTCAAAGGAAATGCTTCGGGACCACGGGATACTTAGTGAAGAGCATCAGGAGGCACCCCAAGGCATAGGGGCTGGGACTGGCACTAGGATGCCTTGCGGTGGACAGCCGAGCTCGATCCTTATAAAAGCTTTTTAACTGCAGCAGCTTTAGTGGACGCTACTGGAGCTGGAATTACGCGGCTGCTGGCATGAGACTTGCCCTCCAATAGATCCTTGTAAATGGATTTAAAGTGTATTCATTCAAATTAGAGGGACAATTTAAATTAAAAAGCTTAGAGCTGCCTCCACCACAGGGGGGCTCACTCGACCCACCAGTGGACAGGCACCAGTATTGGGAGAGGGGGGCTGGCCGTCAGGGTTCACCGCGGCTCTGGCACAAACCCGGCGACACGGAGGTGGCACGGGCAGGAGCGGACTGGCCGTCTCGGCTTCTCACTTTTTGGATTTTAGAAGGGCATGACATGCCTATATCTGTGTCTCCCCCTCCTTTTACTCCTCCACCTCTTTTCTTTTCGCATGACTATATGTACTTGTCACTTTTCCATGTGTTAGTTGTGTCTTCTGAGCAGTTTGTCAGCTTTTGGACACCTTTGAAGGTGTTTTCTATGTGTTTCTATGTGTTTTTGTTTGCCTGCCATTGGTTTTAACGGTGTTCGAAGGTGTTCGACGAACAGTTCGACGAACAGTTCGGCGAACACACGGGTGTTCGACGAACCGAACCGAACTCGAACACTACGGGGGTGGCTCAACACTAGTCATATTATCATTGTTAGTTTGAAGCACTATGGAAATTTTACAAGGTCAAACCTGGCCTAAACAAGTTAGGTAACAGCGTGTCTGACAAAATGTTCTCTTGAGAAAAAGTTAGTGTGAGATAAGTTCTATGGGGAGAGAAAGAAAGAATGGAATGTATGTTATGCAAGGAGTGATAATAACATGATTTTAAAGCAAACAGACAAAATGGAGTTGCTATAGCATGAGTATCGATATGTCCTCTACAGAATTACAACTAGTCACTACTCCAACCTATCTGTCGATTTAAGAGTACAGAACTGCCTGCTAAAAGTGCTAGGAACTGCTGTAACCTAGCCCTCAAAAGGGCTGCAATTACAAACTAGTCCCTACTCCCTAAACCTTTCTGTCTATTTAAGAGAAAATTCACTTGCAATTCAGTTACACAATATAGCGCTAACAGCAGCAGCAGTGCCGTCTAACACTCAGCTGCAGCAGTGAGAAAATGGTGGCGACGGGGAAAATGGCTGGGTCTTATAGGGCAAGGACCTGTGACATACACAGCCAATGACACATGCCCTTGCTTGTGTGAAAAAAAGCACTTCGCTCCGTGTGTGCGCTGCTGATAGGCTGACAGACTGCACCTCCCCACTGTAAATGCGGGAAAGAGAAAAAAAAATGGAGAACTTCATTATTTCTGCAGAGATCCATCCCCTGCCCACTCTTTACTCAAACTGTGTATTAACATTGATTATCAGCATTATTGTGAAAAAGTCCAGTTGCGATTTGGGTGCACGAACAGTTATCGAACATAACCTCGAATAGACGGAGTTTTTTTAAATCGTTCGGGTTCGTCAAACACCGCCCAAAACAGCTGGAACTTTAGATTGGCTAACAGTTCGATTCGAACACCACTCATCTCTACTTCCAATCTGGAGTCAGACGCTCTACCGTTGCACCACGAGGTTATATGAAAAGTATCTTTCTGCCCATAATTCACATGAAAAGGGCATGAAGAAATCGTGGCACACCTCGAAATTTGCTACTTTTACTCACAGACTGAAAAAGACATAAACAAGGATGAATGAACATCTTGATATTGGGAATGCAGGGATTTCCAGTTTAAAATTTAGAATCTAGTAAAGAACCCTTTTTTCTTATGGATTCAAAGACGACAATGCTATGATCAAAGTGAAAGGAGATCCCGACGCGCCTTAAATATTCAATGTTTTGATTTTGCTTCCCGATGATTTTTCTCATCAAAGAATTGTTGATAAGACATTAATCTACAACATTCAACTAAAAGACATTTTTTAAGACACTGTGCTGACAGATAACAACACAATTTCAAGTTTAATCCAGATAAGGGTTAAGTTATGAAAAAGTGTTTTGACCCCGACGTGATTTGAACACGATACCTTCTGATATGGAGCCAGACCCGCTACCGCTTCGCCACAAGGTCATATAAAAAGTGACTTTCTGCCCATAATTCTCATGAAAAGTGCATGAAGAAATCGTGGCACACCTGGAAATTTGCTACTTTTACTCACAGACTGAAAAAGACATAAACAAGGACGAATGAACATCATGACATTGGAAATGCAGGGATTTCCAGTTTAAAATCTAGAATCTAGTAATGAACCCTTTTTTCTTATGGATTCAAAGATGACAATTAGAGTTAAGCCACACCCGTAGTGTTCGAGTTCGGTTCATCGAACACCCGTATGTTCACTGTTAAAACCAATGGCAGGCAAACATTGAAACATAGAAACATATAGAAAACACCTTCAAAGGTGTCCAAAAGCTGACAAACTGCTCAGAAGACACAACTAACACATGGAAAAGTGACAAGTACATATAGTATTGCGAAAAGAAAAGAGGTGGAGGAGTAAAAGGAGGGGGAGACACAGATATAGGCATGTCATGCCCTTCTAAAACCAAAAAAGTGCAAAGCCGACACGGCCAGTCCGTTACTGCCCGTGCGACCTCCGTGTCGCCGGATTTGTGCCAGAGCAGCGGTGGACCCTGACGGCCAGCCCCCCTATCCCAATACTGGTGCCTGTCCGCTGGTGGGTCGAGTCTCCCCGCGGTGGGGGGGAGTAACATCTGCAGAAGAGGCAGGTCAAATCTTTTTAATTTAAATTGTCTCTCTTAATTTGAATGAATACACTTTAAATCCTTTTACAAGGATCTATTGAAGGGCAAGTCTCATGCCAGCAGCCGTGGTAATTCCAGCTCCAGTAGCGTCCACTAAAGCTGCTGCAGTTAAAAAGCTTTTATAAGGATCGAGCTTGGCGGTCCACCGCAAGGCGTCATACTGCCAGTCCCAGCCCCTTTGCCTTGGGGTGCATCCCCGATGCTCTTCACTGAGTGTCCCGGGGCATTTCCATTTCCATTTCCTTTGAAAAAAGTGTCCCGGGGGCATTTCCATTTCCTTTGAAAAAATGAAGTGTCCAAACTACAGGTGGTGTAGCTTGCTTAACAGCTGGGATAATCCGCTACTAGGCATACAGTATTTCCTGGGCTAGATGCAGTTAAAAATTTGTAATTAGATACTCTCGCTGGATGCTGAGAAAGCATTCCATAGAGTCTCCTGGCACGCCATATATTATTCTCTTAAAAAGCTTGGGGTAGGGGTCTAGGGGACCTTTTTATAGCCAAAATCACGGCCCTGTATCGCAATACGTCACATAGGCTGAAGATAGATGGAACATATTCATCACCTTTCATAATCACCAATGGGACAAGGCAGGGATGTCATCTGTCCCCTCTCTTATACATCCTAGTGATGGAGCACCTGCTCTCATCAATTCGCCATAACCCCAATATTAGGTGGATTGAGGTGGGTGGCAACGAGTACAAGTGCTCTGCATTTGCTGATGATGTCCTAGTATATATCATGCAATCACATATACCCATCCCTGCTGTTATGGCTGAAATAGATCACTTTGTTACATGGTCAAATTTTAAAATCAATGCAGCGAAGTCTGAGGCCCTCGATGTCTCCCTCCTCAAATTCATACAGGATTCCATCCAGTCCAACTTTCCCTTTGCCTGGCCCTCACAGGGTATCAAATACTTAGGAATTCATATTCATAGAGACCTCTCCCGTCTATGTTATCTTAATTTTGGGCCCTTTATTGAACAAATCCATACAGACCACGGTTGGCAAGTTAGAACTGTAAGATTCACTACGTAAACCACTGGTGTTTCGTGGAAAAGCACATGTACACTGTGTTCCAAATTATTATGCAAAAAGTGTTTAGGAGTGATAAGGTAAGAATTTTTTTGTTTGTCAGTTAAACTCATTGATGGTGATGTGTGTCAGGGCTCTTTATATCACTGTAAGCAATTGCAGACACCTGTGCTAATTAGTTTGGCAGGTGTGTCCAATGAAAGGCAAGACTACTTAAGAAGGCTGTCAGACATTATTAAGCAGCCTACATTTGCTGCCAAAATGGGAAAGAAAAAGCATGTGTCGGCTGCTGAGAAGCAACAAATTGTGGAGTGTTTAAGTCAAGGCATGACTACAATCAACATTGCCAAGAAAACTTCATCCTGATCATCGCACAATCAAGAAGTATGTAGCTGATTCAAAGTACACACGTGTGCGTGCTGATAAGGGAAAATTGAGGACTCTTTCCCACAGCCAATTATGTCAGGTTAAAAAAGCAGCGGCAAAAAATCCTTGTCATAGCAGCAGACAAGTTTTTGAAGGTGCTGGTGCCTCCAACGTCCCCCGAACAACAAGATTCAGGGTCCTTCAGAGGTTTGCAGCTGTGCGTAAGCCATCCTGTCGTCCTCCTCTATCCACTGTACACAAGCAGAAACAGCTCCAGTGGGCCAAACAATACATGGAGACTGACTTCAAAACTGTTTTGTTCACGGATGAGTGCCGTGCAATGCGCAATGGTCCAGATGGATGGAGTGGAGGATGGCTGGTTGATGGACACCCCATGCAAACACGGCTACGGCGCCAACAAGGAGGAGGTGGAGTAATGTTTTGGGCTGGAATCATGGGGAGAGAGATTGTCGGCCCCTTTAGGATCCCTGAAGGGGTAAAGATGAACTCCATAATGTATGTGGAGTTTCTCAAACAGTACTTCCTGCCATGGTTCAAGAAGAAGAACCGTGTATTCCGCAGCAAGATCATTTTCATGAATGATAATGCACAGTCTCATGCTGCACATAACACATCTGCATCTCTGGCTGATATGGGCATAAAAGGGGACAAACTTATAGTGTGATCCCCATGCTCCCCTGACCTCAACCCCATTGAGAACCTCTGGAGCATCATCAAAAGGAGTGTCCATGATGGCGGGAGGCAGTTCACATCTAAGCAACAGCTCTGGGAGGGTATTCTGTCCTTATAGAAAACAATTGAAGCAGAAACCATCCAAAACCTGACAAATTCAATGGACGAGAGAGTTCAGAAGCTCCTTTCGAACAAGGGGTCCTATGTGCAAATGTAACATCACCTAGACTAAAGTTTTGAGTTGAAAACTGTTTGATTTCAGTTTCTAATAACCTGCTAATGCTTATAATTTCAAAAATGACCATTTTTTTGTTCTTTATTAAAATAAAAAGGTTGATCGAATAGTGTCGCGGATCTAAGAGTGCGGCAACCCAGTAGTCAGGATTATTTCGAATTCTGACAATCCGAGGGTCATGTTGCAGGTAGTGCAGCAAGAAGGCACTCATGTGTTTTGCGCATCTAGGAGCCCAAAAATTATTTTCCGGGCTAGATGCAGCTAAAAATTATTATTAATTTGATAGCTGGTGGAGATTAGTATAGATGGCCTAATAGAATCAGTACTGAAAACTGCTACAAGGCCAAAATTATTTTACAGGCAAGATAGAGATAAACATGATTAGTAATAATTTGAAATCTGGTGGAGCTTAGTAGAGATGGCCTAATAGAATTAGTAATGCAAATTGCTACAAGGCCAAAATTATTTTCCAGGCAAGATACAGATAAACATGATTATTAATAACACTGGTGTATAAAAAAAAAAAAAAATTCTGACATGGACTTTAAGAACAGTTTTAGACTAATTTGAAGGTGTTGAATTCAAATCTGATCTTATAATTTCTCTATCACATCATGTTTTTGCGCTATAGGTATATAGTCCATTTTCAATAATTCCAAGAAAAATATAAGCAGTGTATGAAAAGTGCCGGTTTATACGGTTCACTAAGGTAAATTTAGTTTTCATTTAGTCTCCCAATAAATGTGAGAATATCTTTGTTTTCTTTGAACATGCATAATTCCCATTTGTTATGATAAGAAAGTAAAAAAAAAACAATTTTCAAACACCCTTGTTTTTTGTGCTACTGGGACAGTAGAGCTACAGCAGAGAATTGTGTGAAAACTGAATGGCCTCAGCGACAGAGTTTGGCATCTGGCGATAAGAATGTCATCCATGATCCTCTAGTGGATAGGAAGAACATTGTCTTTCCTCACTTGCACATAAAACTTGGATTGATGAAGCAGTTCGTCAAATCTCTCAATCAGAATGCTTTAACTATATATGTTCAACTTTTCCTGGATTAGTGAAGAGAAGAAAAAGGCTGGAATATTTGATGTACCTCAAATAAGAACACTTATGAGTGACCCAAACTTTATCACATCAATGAATGAGACAGAAGAAAGAGCTTGGAATGCATTTTGTAATGTGGTGCAGAATTTTCTAGGGAATAAGAAAGCAGACAACTATGAAGAGATTGTGGAAGAGCTACTAATGAGTCTGCAAAATCTTGGATGTAGAATGAGTATCAAGATTCACTATTTACACAGCCATTTGGACTTTTTTCCAGAGAACCTTGGGGATGTGAGCGAGGAATAAGGGGAGCGTTTTCATCAGGACATTAAAACAATGGAAGAACGGTATCAAGGCCGGTGGGACTCACATATGATGGCTGACTATTGCTGGAGCTTGATGAGAGACAACCCAGAAGCTGAACATCACAGATCAGCCAAGAAAAGAAAGTTCAAATAACTTCCATTTGCCATTCATCTGTGTGCCATATATATGTATTTTTTTTGTAGTTTAATTTTGTAAGTATATTTGATTTGCTGTACACAGACTTTGTAATTTTTGTTATTCCTTGATTAAAAATATACAAAATGTAGTAACGAAAATCATGAGGTTTTGATCAAAAAACATTCGATAGGAGTAATTTCCATCAAAAATATCTCAAATCCTCATGTGATAGCCAAAAACGGAGTTCGTATTAGTAATCAGCAGCCAAAATTGACTTAAAATGTTTTAAAACCTTTTGACAGAAAAATTGCGTTAACCAGTGTAATTTTAAACCTGGTGGAGCTTAGTATAGATGGCCTAATAGAATCAGTACTGCAAACTGCTACAAGGCCCAAATTATTTTCCAGCCAAGATACAGATAAACATGATTAGTAATTTTAAATCTGGTGGAGTTTAGTATAGATGGCCTAATAGAATCAGTACTGTAAACTGCTACAAGGCCCAAATTATTTTCCAGCCAAGATACAGATAAACATGATTAGTAATTTTAAATCTGGTGGAGTTTAGTATAGATGGCCTAATAGAATCAGTACTGCAAACTGCTACAAGGCTGAAATTATTTTCCAGCCAAGATACAGATAAACACGATTAGTAATTTTAAATCTGGTGGAGTTTAGTGTAGATGGCCTAATAGAATCAGTACTGCACACTGCTACAAGGCCCAAATTATTTTCCAGCCAAGATACAGATAAACATGATTAGTAATTTGAAATCTGGTGGAGTTTAGTATAGATGGCCTAATAGAATCAGTACTGCACAGTGCTACAAGGCCAAAATTATTATACAGGCAAGATACAGTTAAACATGATTAGTAATTTGAAAGCTTAAAACGGTTGGTGAGGTGATTGTAACAAATCATCAAGCTTTCACTCACCCCAGGATGACACAGGGGAAGAAAAGTCCTTGCGGATCCATGATTTGTTCATCTTTATGAGATTCACTACGTGCACCACTGGTGTTTTGTGGAAAAGCACATGTAAGATTCTGCAACAGTCTCTGCTGATACTCCTGCATGCGTGAATCCGTTTCTATGGCAGGAATAATTTCTGCAAATTTACTTTTGCACCGGGGATCAAACAGTGTGGCAACCCAGTAGTCAGGATTATTTCTAATTCTCACAATTCGAGGGTCATGTTGCAGGTAGTGCAGCAAGAAGGCACTCATGTGCCTTGCGCATCCAGGAGCACCAAGTCCCTGTTGTGTTGGTGGCGAAGTAACAATCTTGCTTCCTTCCTCTGCCCTCTCTCCCCAACCTCGCACAACAGAAATATGATCAAGGTCTCCCTCATCTGATGAGTCTTCCATCAGTTCGTCCTCCACCTCTTCCTGGGCTCCTGCACCTTCCTCACTAGTTTGGCTGCTACCATGCGCCCTGGTAAAACCATCTCCCCCACCCTCACGTTGTTATGATCTGCTACAAGAACTAAGGAAAGATAGGAAAACTGTCCCTACAATGGGACTAAGCTGATTCCCTACGATGCAGCCTGTTCCTTGTGAACAAACCCGCCTTCGTCCTCAGCTAGTCTGAACGCAGACCTATAGATATAAGGGAGGGGTCCCTAAAAGTACTAAGGACTGGGACAAAATTGGACACCTCCTAGCAGAAGTTGTAGCGGAGCAAAAAAACAAACAGACAAAAATACTTAGTGGTCCAAGGACCAAGCAAACTATAGGGATAGGTACAAAAAACCTGGCTAGATTAGGAGTCAAAGTAACACTGAAGTCCAGCAAAGCCAGAAGGGCGGAGCTGGAATAAATAGGCAGCAGGTCACGTGACCACAAAATAGAAAAAAACTAACAGGAGGGTTCTAACAACAGTAGCTTAACAAGACTGTTTTAATGCCCCTTGGAAAAGACGTGGATGTCACAGTAGCTTAACAAGACAGTTTAATGCCCTTCAGAAGAGATGTGGAGGTCACAGTAGCTTAACAAGACGGCTTTAATGCCTCTCAGAAGAGACGTGGAGGTCCCAGTAGCTTAACAAGACGGTTTTAATGCCCCTTGGAAAAGTGGTGGAGGTTGCAGTAGGTTAACAAGAAGGTTTTAATGCCCCTTACAAGAGCCATACAGTACAGCATCTTAAAAATATTATTCCCATTATTGGGGAGAGGGTCTCCCACAGTCTTTGCTTATGCCTTCCAAGAAAAAGCTGACAAAAATAAGGATGGAGGAACTTTCAATAATGGCAACATGGACCACGGTTACTCTGGTGGTATAATGGTGGTGGAGGCTGAGGATAAGGAGAAGAACATAAAACAGCCGAAAAGAGGAAGCGTATACCCATGTGTGCGTGTGAAGCGGTGCATGTGAATACACCTCCCAAAATAACACAGTGGATTTGACTTTATGTTACTCTGCTGTCATTTGGTGGTGATGAGAAGTCTGGCCCAATCCAGCCTTTGTTCATTTTGACAAGGGTCAGCTTGTCAGCATTGTCAGTTGACAGGCGAGTGCGCTTATCAGTTATAATTCCCACAGCGGCACTAAAAACACACTCCGATAACACGCTAGCGGCAGGGCAGGCCAGGACCTCCAAGGCCTACACAGCGAGTTCATTCCAAGTGCCCAGCTTGGATACCCAATAATTAAAAGGCACAGGGGAATCATGGAGGACGCTGGTACGGTCGGCAAGGTACTCCCTCACCATCTTTTGAAACTTTCCACTCCTTGTGAGAGTACCCCGCGCCTCAGGGTCTGTCCGAAGGGAGGGTCTCAGAAAACTGTCCCAGAACGTTGACAGTGTTCCCCTGCCTCTGCTGGATTGAAGTTGCGTCTCTCTCGCATGTACGCCTTGGTTGGGCAACGAACTGTGACCTCTGCCGCTAGCGTGTTCAGATGGGAATTTTTTTAACAGCAAGGGTCTTCTGATACTGTCCCATTTTTGTAGACCTCTCCACCTCAGGAATAAGAGACTGAAAGTTCTCCTTATAGTGGGGGTCTAAGTGTCACCAACCAGTAATGACTGTCACCCAACATTTTGACAACGTGAGGGTCACAGTTAAGGCAGCGTAACATAAAGTCAGCCATGCATGCCAGACTGGTAACGGGCAAGACTTACGTGTCCTCACCAAGATGACGACTGACCCATGCTGAACCGACGGTATGACAGTTGTACAGGTACTACTGTCTACAGTGCATGATACAAGCTCCTGTTCTTCCTCCTCCTCCTCCTCTCCCTCATTGCCCCCAATGCACATTGGGATGAGATGAGGCTAGGCTGTGTGTAATCGACTGCTACGGCTTCTTGATCCATCTCATCATACTCTGGCTGCAATGCCTCCTCTTTAATTCTCTGCAGAGAGCATTGCAAAAGACAGACAAGTGGAATGCTGACGCTAATGATGGCGTCATCGCCACTCACCATCTTGGTGGACTCCTCAAAGTTTGTCAAGATGGTACATATGTCAGACATCCAGGTCCACTCCTGGGGTCTTATGTGTGGAGTCTGACCTGAATATCTACAGCCTTGTTGCAGCTGGTACTCCACAACTGCTCTCTTCTGCTCACAAATCCTTTGCAACATGTGGAGGGTAGAGTTCCAATGTGTAGGGACATCACACACCAGTCGGTGTGCCGGAAGCTGCAAACGCTGCTGCAACACAGCAAGGGCGGCGGATGCTGTAGCAGACTTGCAAAAATGAGCTGACAGGCGGCGTACTGTGACAAGCAGATCTGGCAAATCGGGGTATGATTTAAGAAACCGCTAAACCACAAGGTTAAGCACATGAGCAAGGCTTGGTACGTGTGTGATCTCTCCTCGCCTCAGAGCCACCACCAGGTTACTGCCATTGTCACACATGACCATGCCTGGAAGTAGGTTCAGCGGTCTCAGCCACATATCTGCTTGCTCTTTCACAGCTGTCCACAACTCACAAGCAGTGTGAGGTTTCTCACCTAAGCTTATGAGTTTCAGCACAGCCTGTTGCCACTTGGCGGAGGCAGTACTGCAGTGCTTCCAGCTTGTAACTGATGTGGTGATATCTGAGATGGAGGCTGGACATAAGGAGGAGGAGGAGGATGATGCACTGGAGCTGTACACTGTGGGGCAACTCTGACTGACATAGGGCCCGCAATCCTGTGGGGAGGATGTGTTCCGTCCCAAGGTCTGACTGGGTCCCGGCTTCCACTATGTTTACGCAGTGTGCCATCAGGGAGATGTATGGTCTCTGGCCACAAGCACTTGTCCACGTGTCCGTTGTCAGATGGACTCTCCCAGTAACTGCGTTGTTGAGGGCACGGCAGATGTTTTGGGACACGTGCTTGTGTAGTGCGGGGATGGCACACCGGGCAAAATAGTGTCGGCTGGGGACTGAGTAACAAGGGACAGCCACCGCCATAAGGTTGCAGAAGGATTTCATCTCCACCAGCCTAAAAGGCAGCATTTCCAATGCAAGCAGTCGTGAAATGTGCGAATTTAGGACTGTGGCCTGTGGGGTGTTAGCTGCGAATTTCCGCTTTCGTTCAAAGGTCTGGGATATGGACAATTGAATGCTGCGGTGGGACGTGGACGTGGATGCTGTTTCTTGAGAAACTGCCATAACAACTGAAGACTGAGAGGAGGGGACATCTTTGCATGCAGTATGGACAGGGGATTGCTTTACATGCACAACATGGGAAGAAGCAGTGGTGACATCTGCTGACACTGGTCGTGGACCCTGGGGTTCGCCCCACAAAGTCGGGTGCTTTGCTGCCATGTGCCTGATCATGCTGGTGGTGGTCAGGCTGGTAGTTTTGTCACCCCTGCTGATGCTGGCATGGCAGGTGGTGCAAATGGCCTTTTTGGGGTTATCAGCAGAGTGTTTAAAAAAATTCCAGACTCTGGAAGACCTACAGGTTGTACTGGCAACGTCCCTCGTGTTGGTGTTACGGGGAACTGTTGCCTGCCTTCTATGTGCGGCCACCACACTGCTTCTTCCTGCCTATTGGTTAACTCTGCCTCCCTCACCCTGTGTGCTGCTGGCCTCGTTCTGCATGTCCTCCTGCCACGTTGGGTCAGTTACTAGATCATCTACCACCTCCTCCTCTTCCACTTTCGCACCACGATCCTCCTCCTCACTTCGTGGCAATTGTGTCTCGTCATCGTCCACCTCTTGTGACAAATTGCCAGCATCGACTTCCTGTGGCCGTGGCTGTTCAAATATTTGGGCATCGCTACATGGGATCTCCTCTTCCACAACTTCATGCGGAGCAGGCGAGGGGCACAAATCTGGAAATCGACCAGTCAACAGCTCTTCAGAGTGTCCAAATGTGGGATCAGTTGCTGTCTGACGACACTCGGCATGGTGGGAGGAATGAACAACAGGGTGAGGAGGAGTATGCGGTCGAGACTCACGGCTACTAAGATTTGACCGTGTGGAATACAGACCGGAGGTGGTGGTGTCCAGGTAACTGGAAGTATTATCTGCTATCCTATTAATAACCTGTTCACACTGATCAGTTCGCAATACTGGTGTTGTTCTGTGCTTCTCTAGTAATTCGGTCAAGAAGTGGGAGCGAGAAAATGGGGCTCTTGGTTGTGGCACATTTTCACATTGGCCCCGACCCCATCCTCTGCACGCACCATCACCAGAACGTCCAGTTCCACGTCCCTTGCCACGCACCTTGCCCATTGTAAAGGAAGTAAATAGCTTACACTCGCACTGTCAATGGTAAAAGGGTAATAAAAAGTAGATTAGAATCGTGGAAGAGGAAAACCACAGTTATATTTCTCTGACCTACACCCGACTCTTTTAAACAATCTGAACAATCAGGGAGAAACTATTACTGTTTTTCTTTACGGAAAAAATAACAAAATCTGGATAATAGAAATTTTTTACCATGGAACGGCAAAGCCACAGTTATAATTTACTGGTGTATACCAGACTTTTTTAAATATATATATTTGCGGCTGAACAGTGAGCGACTAGTGTTGAGCGATACCTTCCGATATCGGGAAATATCGGATCGGATTGGATCGGACCGATACTGAAAAAGTATCGGATATTGCCGATTCCGATACCGGAAACCAATGCAAGTCAATGGGACAGAAATATCGGAATGAAAATAAACCCTTTCTTTCCTTGTAGGTTAATTCTACATGAAGGAAAACAACTAAGAATAATGTAGAATGTATTGGGGGAGGTGGGGGAGACAATAAAGCCATAGAGGTTTAGCCCAATCAAATGAAATAGCAGGAATTAATATTTTTTTTTTAAGACGTTCTGAGTTACGAAAATATTGACTATGTTAAGTATTTTTATATTTTGTCAGATATTTATGTTTCACTACTTCCATGCTCTTCACCTTCTTTTTTACTTCTCCCACACTTTCTCCTTCATCATCCTCAGCATCTTTTTCATCCACTTCTTCTTCACCTTCTTCATCTTCTTCTTCTTCACCTTCTTCGTCTTATTCTTTTTTTTTACATTCTTCATATTCTACTTCTTCATCTTCTTCATCTTCTTCTTCTTCATCATATTCTTATTTGTGGCAGGCATTCCTGTAGTTGTTATCTATAAAAGGTTGGACATTACACCATTCGTTCTGCCCGTCACAAAAGATTTACAACAGGATTTGTCCGCGTTCAGTATGGCCTGCAGCAGCAGGTCTTTTCCAGGGGCACCACGAGGAGGAACGGACTCACCCCCATACACTGCTTAGTCATCTTCTGCTTATAATTTAGATATTATCTTTTGCTCTGATTTTTAGTCTTATGCTTAATGTTCTTCGGCTTTTTGTTCTGCAGCTTCTTGTATTTCTGCTTCTTGGTTTTCTGTCTCTTGTTCTTCTGTATCTTGGTGCTTGTCTTCTCTTCTTTGTCCTCTTGGTCAACTTCTTCAGGGTCATCTTCTTGGTCTTCTTCGGGGTGGTCTTCAGAGTCGTCGTCTTCGGGGGTCCTCGTCTTCGGGGTCCTCGTCTTCTTCGGGTTGGTCTTCTGGGTCCTCGTCTTCGGGGTCCTCGTCTTCTTCGGGGTGGTCTTCAGGGTCCTCGTCTTCTTCGAGGTGGTCTTCAGGGTCCTCGTCTTCTTCGGGGTGGTCTTCAGGGTCCTCGTCTTCAGGGTCGTCGTCTTCGGGGTCCTCGTTTTCTTAGGGTTGGTCTTCAGGGTCCTCGTCTTCAGGGTCCTCATCAGGGAGATCTAGAGTGATTACCAAGAACCATTTTAAAAAGCTTGAACTTGGAAATGTAGCAGAAGGTACAAGAAAGCTGAGGAACTACCGAGGACCAGCTGATGGTACTGGAACCCGGATGGGTAGCAGAAGGTACAAGAGCCAATGGAACTGCCGAAGACCAGCTGACGGTACTGGAACTCGGTTACTAAGCAGGAGGTACCTGTGCCAGAAAGCACTACCAAGGACCAGCAGACGTTGGTGGAACTTGGATACCGAGAAGGAGGCACCTAATCCAAAGGCACTGCCGAGAACCAGATGACGGTACTGGAACCCGGATGGGTAGCAGAAGGTACCCATGTAAAAAAAAGTTCAAGGCCGTGAGCCGGCCGCAGTTACCAAAACCCACAGTCCTACAGGGGGTGCTTGTCCTATTGGCACTATGGAACCAGCCTTCATTGCCAGATCCTGCAGAACACATAGGAGTCACCTAAACTGCAGGCACCATAGAGTCGGCTAACCCGACCGCAACACGACAGGACAACACATTGGAGGCAAAGTGACGTTGACACTACCCGGAAACAGCTGGCGTGCTGGAACCAGGCTGGGCAGGAGGGAGTACCCATGCCAAAGTCACTGCCGAGAACCAGCTGACGGTACTGGAACCCGGATGGGTAGTAAAAGGTACAAGAGCAAATGGAACTACCGAGGACCAGCTGACGGTACTGGAACCTGGATGGGTAGCAGAAGGTACAAAAGCCAATGGAACTGCCGAAGACCAGCTGACGGTACTGGAACTCGGTTACTAAGCAGGAGGTACCTGTGCCAGAAAGCACTACCAAGGACCAGCAGATGTTGGTGGAACTTGGATACCGAGAAGGAGGCACCTAATCCAAAGGCACTGCCGAGAACCAGCTGACGGTACTGGAACCCAGATGGGTAGCAGAAGGTACCCATGTAAAAAAAAGTTCAAGGCCGCGTGCCGGCCACAGTTACCAAAACCCACAGTCCTACAGGGGGTGCTTGTCCTATTGGCACTATGGAAGCAGCCTTCATTGCCAGATCCCGCAGCCCACATAGGAGTCACCTAAACTGCAGGCACCATAGAGTTGGCTAACCCGACCGCAACACGACAGGACAACGCATTGGAGGCAAAGTGACGTTGACACTAGTGTTGAGCCACCCCTGTAGTGTTCGAGTTCGGTTCGGTTCGTCGAACACTCGTGTGTTCGCCGAACTGTTCGTCGAACTGTTCGTCGAACACCTTCGAACACCGTTAAAACCAATGGCAGGCAAACAAAAACAAATAGAAACACATAGAAAACACCTTCAAAGGTGTCCAAAAGCTGACAAACTGCTGAGAAGACACAACTAACACATGGAAAAGTGACAAGTACATATAGTCATGCGAAAAGAAAAGAGGTGGAGGAGTTAAAGGAGGGGGAGACACAAATATAGGCATGTCATGCCCTTCTAAAATCCAAAAAGTGAGAAGCCGACACGTTCAGTCCTCTCCTGCCCGTGCCACCTCTGTGTCGCCGGGTTTGTGCCAGAGCCGCGGTGAACCCTGACGGCCAGCCCCCCTCTCCCAATACTGGTGCTGTCCGCTGGTGGGTCGAGCGAGCCCCCCTGTGGTGGAGGCAGATCTAAGCTTTTTAATTTAAATTGTCTCTCTAATTTGAATGAATACACTTTAAATCCATTTACAAGGATCTATTGGATGGCAAGTCTCATGCCAGCAGCCGCGTAATTCCAGCTCCAGTAGCGTCCACTAAAGCTGCTGCAGTTAAAAAGCTTTTATAAGGATCGAGCTCGGCTGTCCACCGCAAGGCATCCTACTGCCAGTCCCAGCCCCTATGCCTTGGGGTGCCTCCTGATGCTCTTAACTGAGTATCCCGTGGTCCCGAAGCATTTCCTTTGAAAAATTAAGTGTCCAAACTACAGGTGGTATAGCTTGCTTAACAGCCGGGATAATCCGCTGACTAGCAGACACTGCTACTAGGCACAAAGTATTTCCTGGGGGTGAATCAGAACATTTTCATCACCTTTCACAATCACCAATGGGACAAGGCAGGGATGTCCTCTGTCCCCTCTCTTATACATCCTAGTGACGGAGCACCTGCTCTCATCAATTCGCCATAACCCCAATATTAGGTGGATTGAGGTGGGAGGCACCGAGTACAAGTGCTCTCTATTTGCTGATGATGTCCTAGTATATATCTCTCAATCACATATATCCATCCATGCTGTTATGGCTGAAATAGATCACTTTGTTACATGGTCAAATTTTAAAATCAATGCAGCGAAGTCTGAGGCCCTCGATGTCTCCCTCCCTAAATCCATATAGGATTCCATGCAGTCCAACTTTCCCTTTGCCTGGCCCTCACAGGGTATCAAATACTTAGGAATTCCTATTCATAGAGACCTCTCCCATCTATGTTATCTTAATTTTGGGCCCTTTATTGAACAACTCCATACAGACCACGGTTGGCAAGTTAGAACTGTAAGATTCACTACGTGAGCCACTGGTGTTTTGTGGAACAGCACATGTACACTGTGTTCCAAATTATTATGCAAAAAGTGTTTACGAGTGATAAGGGAAGAATTTGTTTGTTTGTCAGTTAAACTCATTGATGGTGATGTGTGTCAGGGCTCTTTATATCACTGTAAGCAATTGCAGACACCTGTGCTAATTAGTTTGGCAGGTGTGTCCAATGAAAGGCAAGACTACTTAAGAAGGCTGTCTCACATTATTAAGCAGCCTACATTTTCTGCCAAAATGGGAAAGAAAAAGGATGTGTCGGCTGCTGAGAAGCAACAAATTGTGGAGTGTTTAGGTCAAGGCATGACTACAATCAACATTGTGCGATGATCAGGATGAAGTGTCTTGGCAATCAAGAAGTACAGTCATATGAAAAAGTTTGGGCACCCCTATTAATCTTAAGCTTAATGTTTTATAAAAATTAGTGTTTTTGCAACAGCTATTTCAGTTTGATATATGTAATAACTGTTGGACACAGTAATGTTTCTGCCTTGAAATGAGGTTTATTGTACTAACAGAAAATGTGCAATCTGCATTCAAACAAAATTTGACAGGTGCATAAGTATGGGCACCCTTATCATTTTCTTGTTTTAAATACTCCTACCTACTTTTTACTGACTTACTAACGCACTTTTTTTTGTTTTGTAACCTCAATGAGCTTTGAACTTCATAGCCAGGTGTATGCAATCATGAGAAAAGCTACTTAAAGTGGCCACTTGCAAGTTGTTCTCCTGTTTGAATCTCCTCTGAAGAGTGGCATCATGGGCTCCTCAAAACAACTGTCAAATGTTCTGAAAACAAAGATTATTCAACATAGTTGTTCAGGGGAAGGATGCAAAAAGCTGTCTCAGAGATTTAACCTGTCAGTTTCCACTGTGAGGAACATAGTAAGGAAATGGAAGAACACAGGGACAGTTCTTGTTAAGGCTAGAAGTGGCAGGCCAAGAAAAACATCAGAGAGGCAGAGAAGAAGAATGGTGAGATCAGTCAAGGACAATCCACAGACCACCTCCAGAGAGCTGCAGCATCAACTTGCTGCAGATGGTGTCACTGTGCATCGGTCAACTATACAACGCACTTTGCACAAGGAGAAGCTGTATGGGAGAGTGATGCAAAAGAAGCCGTTTCTGCAAGCACGCCACAAACAGAGTCGGCTGAGGTATGCAAAAGCACATTTGGAGAAGCCAATTTCTTTTTGGAAGAAGGTCCTGTGGACTGATGAAACCAAGATTGAGTTGTTTGGTCATACAAAAAGGCGTTATGCATGGCAGCAAAAACACACAGCATTCCAAGAAAAACACTTGCTACCCACAGTAAAATTTGATGGAGGTTCCATCATGCTTTGGGGCTGTGTGGCCAATGCCGGCACTGGGAATCTTGTTAAAGTTGAGGGACGCATGGATTCCACTCAGTATCAGCAGATTCTTGACAATAATGTTCAAGAATCAGTGATAAAGTTGAAGTTACGCAGGGGATGGATCTTTCAGAAAGACAATAATCCAAAACACCGCTCCAAATCTACTCAGGCATTCATGCAGAGGAACAATTACAATGTTCTGGAATGGCAATCCCAGTCCTCAGACCTGAATATCATTGAACATCTGTGGGATCATTTGAAGAGGGCTGTCCATGCTCGGTGACCATCAAACTTAACTGAACTGGAATTGTTTTGTAAAGAGGAATGGTCAAAAATACCTTCATCCAGGATCCAGGAAATCATTAAAAGCTACCGGAAGCGACTAGAGGCTGTTATTTTTGCAAAAGGAGGATCTACTAAATATTAATGTCACTTTTCTGGTGAGGTGCCCATACTTATGCACCTGTCAAATTTTGTTTGAATGCAGATTGCACATTTTCTGTTAGTACAAAAAACCTCATTTCAAGGCAGAAACATTACTGTGTCCAACAGTTATTACACACATCAAACTGAAATAGCTGTTGCAAAAACACCAATTTTTATAAAACATTAAGCTTAAGATTAATAGGGGTGCCCAAACTTTTTCATATAACTGTATGTAGCTGATTCACAGTACACAAGTGTGCGTGCTGATTAGAGATGAGCGGTGTTCGACTAGAACTGTTCGCCAATCTCAAATTCGAGCTGTTTTGGGCGGTGTTCGAGTTGTTCGACGAACCCGAACGATTTGCAAAAAATTCGGCTGTTCGAGGTTATGTTCGATAACTGTTCGTGCACCAAAAGCGTGTCCTGCATGTCTGGTGCTATTTAGAGCACCAATCATGCAGGGATTGTCTGCCACTCACTGTAATGCCACAGCCATGGTGGTTGTGGCATTACAGTGATTGCCCAAATCGATGGGAACAGTGCCAACAGTGAAACATGAAAAGCCGGCAATTCAGCAGCGGCATACACCTGTACCCGACAATTTAGAACCGAAAGAATAGAGCTTCACACATAGATTAGATAGATATAAACATGTCAGCCACATGTATACGAAGTACAGTGAAAGTGCTGCTTACTGTACTTGTCATTTAGCGTAAAGGATTTATCAAAAAAAATAATAGTGTTTTCATGCACCGTCTCTTTAAAAAAGCCGGCCGGCAATTCAGCAGCGGTACCCGACAATTTAGAATAGAAAGAATAGAGAATCACACATAGATTAGATAGATAGAAACATGTCAGTCACATATATATGAAGTACAGTGACAGTGCTGCTTACTGTACTTGTCATTTAGCGTAAAGGATTTATCAAAAAAAATAATAGTGTTTTCATGCACCGTCTCTTTAAAAAAGCCGGCCGGCAATTCAGCAGCGGTACCCGACAATTTATAACAGACAGAATAGAGCTTCACACATAGATTAGATAGAAACATGTCAGTCACATATATATGAAGTACAGTGATAGTGTTGGTTACTGTACTTGTCATTTAGTATTAAAATAAAGGATTTATTATTAAAAAAATTGGCGTGGGGTTCCCCTTAATTTTAGGCTCTAGCGGAGGTTAAGCAGACGGCTGGGGCAGATGTTTGAAGCCTGGGAAGGGGGTAATACCCACGGAGCTTCCCAGGCTACTAATATCAGCCCCCAGCTGAATACATAGCCTTTACTAGCTATTAAAATGGGGGACCCCACAAAAAAAATGACGTGGGGTCCCCCCTAATTTAATAGCTAGCAAAGGCTAGGCAGACAGCTGGGGGCTGATATTAATAGCCCAGGAAGGGAGCCATGAATATTGGCCCCCTCCCAGGCTAGAAACACCAGCCGTCAGCCGCCCCAGAAATGGCGCATTCATAGGATGCGCCAATTCTGGCACTTTGCCTCGCTCTTCCACGCTGCCCTGGTGCGGTGGCAGGGGGTAATAGGGTTGGGGTTGATGTCAGCTTATAATGCCAGCTGACATCAAGCCCAGGTTAGTAATGGAGAGGCGTCTATAAGACACCCCCATTACTAACCCCATAGTCAAAGTTAAAAAAAACACAAACACCCAGAATAAAGTCCTTTAATTGAAATAAAGACACAATCCTTTATTGTTCTAAATTAAACCATACTTACCGTCACGCCCATTCCAGCTGAAGCCAACGATCTCCTGCAATAAAAGAAAAATAATAAAGCAACCTCATCCTTACCTTTCCATGGTTCCCACGACAGCTTCAGCTCTGCTACATCGAGATGACAGGCTGAACTGCAGCAGAACGCTGCCATCCAGCCTCTCATCCCGCAGACACTGAGAAGCGCAGGCTTGCTTGCGCTGCTCAGCGTCTCTCTGTGACGACATCCAGATGAGCCGAGTTCATGTCCAATGAACTCGGCTCACCTCATGCACGTCACTGACAGCGTGGGAAAATTCTCACGCTGAAGCGGTGAGTGCAGGAGAATTCTCCCACGCTGTCAGTGACGTGCATAAGGTGAGCTCATGTCCAATGAACTCAGCTCACCTCCTGCACGTCACTGAAAGCGTGGGAGAATTCTCCTGCACTCAGCGCTTCAGTGTGAGAATTCTCCCACGCTGAAGCGCTGAGTGCAGGAGAATTTTCCCACGCTGTCAGTGACGTGCATGAGGTGAGCCGAGTTCATTGGACAATAACTCGGCTCATCTGGATGCCCTCACAGAGAGACACTGTGGAGCGCAAGCAAGCCTGCGGCTTCTCAGTGTCTGCGGGATGACAGGCTGGATGGCAGCGTTCTGCTGCGGTCCAGCCTGTCATCTCGATGTAGCAGAGCTGAAGCTGTCATGGGAACCATGGAAAGGTAAGGATGATGTTGCTTTATTATTTTTCTTTTATTTCAGGAGATCGTTGGCTTCAGCTGGAATGGGCGTGATGGTAAGTATGGTTTAATTTAGAACAATAAAGAATTGTGTGTTTATTTCAATTAAAGGACTTTTTTCTGGGTGTTGTGTTTTTTTTAAAAACTTTACTAGAAATTCATGGTGGTCATGTCTAATATTGGCGTGACCCCATGAATTTCGGGCTTAGGGCCAGCTGATAATGCCAAGCTGGCCCTAACCCCTTTATTACCCAGTGAGCCACCACATCAGGGCCCTGGATGAGTTGGGTACAGCGCCAGAAGATGGCGCTTCTATGAACGCGCCATTTTCCGGGGTGGCTGCGGACTGCAATTTGCAGCGGGGGTGGCCCAGAAAGCTTGGGCCTCCCTGCGCTGCGGATTCCAGCCCCCAGCTGCCTAGTTGTACCTGGCTGGACACAAAAACAGGGCGAAGCCCCACGTCAATTTTCTTTAAATTATTTCATGAAATAATTAAGAAAAAAAGGGCTTCCCTATATTGTTTTGTCCGGCCAGGTACAAATAGGCAGCTGGTGGTTGGGGGCAGCCCGTTCCTGCCTGCTGTACCTGGCTGGACACAAATATAGTGCGAAGCCCCACGTCAATTTTTTTTAAATTATTTCATGAATTTCCTGAAATAATTTAAAAAAATTGAAGTGGGGCTTCGCACTATATTAGTGTCCAGCCAGGTACAGCAGGCAGGAACGGGCTGCCCCCATCCACCAGCTGCCTATTTGTACCTGGCCGGACACAACAATATAGGGAAGGCCTTTTTTTCTTAATTATTTCATGAATTTCATGAAATAATTAAAAAAAAATGTACGTGGGGCTTCGCCCTATTTTTGTGTCCAGCCAGGTACAACTAGGCAGCTGGGGGCTGGAATCTGCAGCGCAGGGAGGCCCAAGCTTTCTGGGCCCCCCCCCGCTACAAATTGCAGTCCGCAGCCACCCCGGAAAATGGCGCGTTCATAGAAGCGCCATCTTCTGGCGCTGTACCCAACTCATCCAGGGCCCTGGTGCGGTGGCTCACTGGGTAATAAAGGGGTTAGGGCCAGCTTGGTATTATCAGCTGGCCCCAAGCCCAAAATTCATGGGGTCACGCCAGTATTAAACATGACCGCCATGAATTTCTAGTAAAGTATTTAAAAAAAACACAACACCCAGAATAAAGTCCTTTAATTGAAATAAAGACACAATTCTTTATTGTTCTAAATTAAACCATACTTACCATCACACCCATTCCAGCTGAAGCCAACGATCTCCTGCAATAAAAGAAAAATAATAAAGCAACCTCATCCTTACCTTTCCATGGTTCCCACGACAGCTTCAGCTCTGCTACATCGAGATGACTGGCTGGACCGCAGCAAAACGCTGCCATCCAGTCTGTCATCCCGCAGACACTGAGAAGCGCAGGCATGCTTGCGCTCCTCACTGTCTCGCTGTGACGGCATCCAGATGAGCCGAGGTCATGTCCAATGAACTCGGCTCACCTCATGCACGTCACTGAGAGCGTGGGAAAATTCTCACGCTGAAGTGCTGAGTGCAGGAGAATTCTCCCACGCTGTCAGTGATGTGCATGAGGTGAGCCGAGTTCATTGGACATGACCTCGGCTCATCTGGATGTCGTCACAGAGAGACGCTGAGCAGCGCAAGCAAGCCTGTGCTTCTCAGTGTCTGCGGGATGACAGGCTGGATGGCAGCGTTCTGCTGCGGTCCAGCCTGTCATCTCGATGTAGCAGAGCTGAAGCTGTCGTGGGAACCATGGAAAGGTAAGGTTGAGGTTGCTTTATTATTTTTCTTTTATTGCAGGAGATCGTTGGCTTCAGCTGGAATGGGCGTGACGGTAAGTATGGTTTAATTTAGAACAATAAAGGATTGTGTCTTTATTTCAATTAAAGGACTTTATTCTGGGTGTTTGTGTTTTTTTTAACTTTGACTATGGGGTTAGTAATGGGGGTGTCTTATAGACGCCTCTCCATTACTAACCTGGGCTTGATGTCAGCTGGCATTATAAGCTGACATCAACCCCAACCCTATTACCCCCTGCCACCGCACCAGGGCAGCGTGGAAGAGCGAGGCTAAGTGCCAGAATTGGCGCATCCTATGAATGCGCCATTTCTGGGGCGGCTGACGGCTGGTGTTTCTAGCCTGGGAGGGGGCCAATATTCATGGCTCCCTTCCTGGGCTATTAATATCAGCCCCCAGCTGTCTGCCTAGCCTTTGCTAGCTATTAAATTAGGGGGGACCCCACGTCATTTTTTTTGGGGGGTCCCCCATTTTAATAGCTAGTAAAGGCTATGTATTCAGCTGGGGGCTGATATTAGTAGCCTGGGAAGCTCCGTGGGTATTACCCCCTTCCCAGGCTTCAAACATCTGCCCCAGCCGTCTGCTTAACCTCCGCTAGAGCCTAAAATTAAGGGGAACCCCACGCCAATTTTTTTAATAATAAATCCTTTATTTTAATACTAAATGACAAGTACAGTAACCAACACTATCACTGTACTTCATATATATGTGACTGACATGTTTCTATCTATCTAATCTATGTGTGATGCTCTATCTTTCTGTTCTAAATTGTCGGGTACCGCTGCTGAATTGCCGGCCGGCTTTTTTAAAGAGACAGTGCATGAAAACACTATTATTTTTTTAAATAAATCCTTTACACTAAATGACAAGTACAGTAAGCAACACTATCACTGTACTTATTATATATGTGACTGACATGTTTCTATCTATCTAATCTATGTGTGAAGCTCTATTCTTTCTGTTCTAAATTGTCGGGTACAGATGCTGAATTGCCGGCCGGCTTTTTTAAAGAGACGGTGCATGAAAACACTAATATTTTTTTTAATAAATCCTTTACACTAAATGACAAGTGCAGTAACCAACACTGTCACTGTGCTTCTTATATGTGTGACTGACATGTTTCTATCTATCTAATCTATGTGTGATGCTCTATTCCTTCTTGTCTAAATTGTCGGGTACCGGTGTATGCCGCTGCTGAATTTGCCGGCCGGCTTTTTTAAAGAGAGTGTCTTCTGAGCAGTTTGTCAGCTTTTGGACACCTTTGCAGGTGTTTTCTATGTGTTTCTATGTGTTTTTGTTTGCCTGCCATTGGTTTTAACGGTGTTCGACGGTGTTCTAAGGTGTTCGACGAACAGTTCGACGAACAGTTCCTCGAACATCCCGGTGTTCGACGAACCGAACCGAACCCGAACACTATGGGGGTGGCTCAACACTAGTGCTGATAAGGGCAAATTGAGGACTCTTTCCTACAGGCAATTACATCAGGTTAAAAGAGCAGCGGCAAAAAAGCCTTGTCATAGCAGCAGACAAGTTTTTGAAGCTGCTGGTGCCTCCAACGTCCCCCGAACAACAAGATGCAGGGTCCTTCAGAGGTTTGCAGCTGTGCATATGCCATCCTGTCGACCTCCTCTATCCACTTCACACAAACAGAAACGGCTCCAGTGGGCTAAACATTACATGAAGACTGATTTCAAAAGTGTTTTGTTCACGGATGAGTGCCGTTCAGCGCTCGATGGTCCAGATGGATGGAGTGGAGGATGGCTGGTTGATGGACACCCCACGCAAACACGGCTACAGCGCCAACAAGGAGGAGGTGGAGTAATGTTTTGGGCTGGAATTATGGGGAGAGAGATTGTCGGCCCCTTTAGGATCCCTGAATGCGCTAAAGATGAACTCCATAATGTATGTGGATTTTCTCAAACAGCACTTCCTGCCATGGTTCAAGAAGAAGAACCGTGTATTTCACAGCAAGATCATTTTTTTGCATGATAATGCACCATCTCATGCTGCACATAAAAAATCTGCATCTCTGGCTGATATGGGCATAAAAGGGGACAAACTTATCGTGTGACCCCCATGCTCCCTTGACCTCTACCCCATTCAGAACCTCTGGAGCATCATCAAAAGGAGTGTCTATGATGGCGGGAGGCAGTTCACATCTAAGCAACACCTCTGGGAGGGTATTCTGTCCTCATGCAAAACAATTGAAGCAGAAACCATCCAAAACCTGACAAATTCAATGGACGAGAGAGTTCAGAAGCTCCTTTCGAACAAGGGGTCCTATGTGAAAATGTAACATCACCTAGAATAAAGTTTTGAGTTGAAAACTGTTTGATTTCAGTTTCTAATAACCTGCTAATGCTTATAATTTCAAAAATTACCATTTTTTTGGTCTTTATTAAAATGAAAAGGTTGATCGAAAAGTTTGGGTGATCTAAGAGTGTGGCAACCCAGTAGTCATGATTACTTCGAATTCTGACAATATGAGGGTCATGTTGCAGGTAGTGCAGCAAGAAGGCACTTATGTGTCCTGCGCATCTCGGAGCCCCAAAATTATTTTCCGGGCTAGATGCAGCTAAAAATTATTATTAATTTTAAATCTGGTGGAGCTATGTATAGATGGCCTAATAGGATCAGTGCTGCACACTGCTACAAAGCCCAAATTATTTTCCAGTCAAGATACAGATAAACATGATTAGTAATTTTAAATCTGGTGGAGCTTATTATAGATGGCCTAATAGAATCAGTGCTGCACACTGCTACAAAGCCCAAATTATTTTCCAGCCAAGATACAGATAAACATGATTAGTAATTTGAAAGCTTAAAACGGTTGGTAGGGTGATTTTAACCAATCATCAAGCTTTTACTCTCCCCAGGATGAGACAGGGGTAGAAAAGTCGTTTCGGATCCATGATTTGTTCATCTTTATGAACGTGAGTCTGTCTACATTATCAGTGGAGAGCCGCATGCGCTTATCTGTCAGCACTCCACCAGCAGCGCTGAACACACGTTCAGACAGAACGCTGGCTGCGGGGCATGACAAGATCTCCAAGGCGTAAGTGGCTAGCTCCGGCCATTTATCCAGATTGGAAGCCCAAAAAGAGCAAGGGTCCAGTGACACAGTCATGGCTTCAATGTTTACTTGGAGATACTCCTGTACCATCGTCTCTAGGCGTTGACTATGTGTCAGACTTCTTGTCTCCTGTGGCCTTGCAAAGGATGGGCTAAAAAAGTGGTGAAATGATTCTGCAAAATTGATGTTACCAGCAGATACTGAGGTTCTGTTACGGTTTAAGTGCTGAACACTTGACGGTCCCACGGTTGGCAAGTTGGAACTGTGAGATTCACTACGTGCACCACTGGTGTTTTGTGGAAAAGCACATGTAAGATTCTGCAACAGTCTCTGCTGATACTCCTGCATGCGTGCATCCCTTTCTATGGCAGGAATAATTTCGGCAAATTTACTTTTGTACCGGGAATCTAACAGTGTGGCAACCCAGTAGTCAGGATTATTTCTAATTCTCACAATTCGAGGGTCATGTTGCAGGTAGTGCAGCAAGAAGGCACTCATGTGTGTTGCGCATCCAGGAGCACCAAGTCCCTGTTGTGTTGGTGGCGAGCTAACAATCATGCTTCCTTCCTCTGTCCTCTCCCCCCAACCTCGCACAACAGAAATGTGATCAAGGTCTCCCTCATCTGATGAGTCTTCCATCAGTTCGTCCTCCACTTCTTCCTGGGCTCCTGCACCTTCCTCACTAGTTTGGCTGCTACCATGCGCCCTGGTAAAACCATCTCCCCCACCCTCACATGCCTGCCGCCTTGGTGCTGCCGACCGTCTGGACCTTGCAGATGTTAGCCCTTCCGCATACAACTCCTCCTCCTCTACTTCCTCCACCTCCTCTTGTGCCACCACCTGACTCCGAATTCTGTTTAACATGTGCTCCAGCATGTAAATCACCGGAATAGTCATGCTGTTAATGGCATCGTCAGCACTAAACATCTTCGTCGCCATTTCAAAACTGTGCAGAAGGGTGCATAGGTCCCTGATCTGAGACCACTCCAACAGCGTGATTTGCCCCACCTCTGGATCTCGTTGGCCCAGGCTATACGTCAGAACGTATTGCACCAGGGCTTGTCGGTGCTGCCACAGTCGCTGCAACATGTGCAGAGTTGAATTCCACCGGGTAGGCACATTGCATTTTAGCCGGTGAAGTGACAGGCCCAACGACTTCTGTAGAGATGTAAGTCGCTGAGCTGCGGGATGCGAATGGCGGAAGTGAGCACACAGCGACCGTGCCCTCTGCAGAAGGCCATCTAGTCTGGGATAGTGGGCTAAAAATTGCTGGACAACCAGGTTCAACACGTGAGCTATACAAGGCACGTGTGTGACATTGCCCCGGCGAAGGGCCGCACCCAGGTTTGCAGCACTGTAGCACACGGCCTTCCCTGGTTTCAGGTCCAGTGGAGACAACCATTCATGAAATTGGTTCTCCAGAGCTGACCACAACTCCTCAGCTGTGTGACTCACATTTCCCAGACATTTCAAAGTAAAAACTGCCTGATGACGTTGAGCCCTACTGCCAGCATAGTAAGGAGGTGTGCAGGATCCCTTCTGCGCAGTTAGAAAGCTTGTGGCATGACCAGACAGGCTTTGGGTGCAGGTGGAAGACCGAGAGGAGGTTGAGGAGGCAGAAGCAGTGGAGGAACTTTGACATAAAGAGGATTGACGCACAACTCGTGGGGACGGCAAGACTTGGACAGCAGCCCCTTGTCCTGCTGTCACCATAGGTACCCAGTGCCCAGTCAGCGACAAGTAACGCCCCTGTCCATGCCTACTCGTCCAAGTGTCTGTGGTGAAATGCACCCTGTCACACACAGTTTCTCAAAGAAGCGGTGATGTTGTTGTCCGACATGCTGGTGGAGCGCAGGCACACCTTTCTTTGAGAAGTAGTGCCGACTGGGCATCTGGTACTGGGGCACTGCGACGGACATAAGGTCTCGAAAATCCTCTGTCTCCACCAGGCGGAAAGGCAGCATTTCTGTAGCCAAGAGCTTGCAGATGGTGAAATTCAACCTCTTAGCTTTCTCATGGCTAGGAGGAAATGGTCTTTTACTTGTCCACATCTGAGGGACCGAGGGCTGGCTATTGTGCTTAGACGGGGTTGATAAGGGTGTCCCCTGCAAACTGCCGGTCTGTGAGGAAGATGCAGGCGGACATGTTAGGTTGCCTTGATCCAAAGGTGGTGCTATCGATGTCGGACAGCGCTCAACACCAGCTGGTGTTATCACCTGCAAAGAAAATGATGACCTGCCAATCACGCTGGCTGTTCCGGGTAAAGAGGTGGCAGGTCTGCGCCCCAAAACAGGTGTGACTGCTGTCCCCCCAGTCACAGAGGATGAAGAGGCCGCGGATGCACAAGATATGGCAGACGGTGGTTGGCCCGGCCGGCTAGGCCGCATTGTAGCAGACTGAGCTTTCCACTGCAACTTATGCTTCATGTCCATGTGCCGGTTCATGCATGAAGTACTCAAACTATGTATTTTTTGACCTATACTTAGCTTTTGCTGACAAATGTTACAGATAACACGAGTTGGGTCATCTTTATCGATCTGAAAAAATGCCCAGGCTATGCAAGGCTTAGCACCCATGCGACCTGAAGAGCCACCACGACTTGTGGTGAGAGGCAGAGTTGTGTTTGAGGATGCAGTTGTTGACGTGCTTCCAGTACTATGTCTCTGTCCAGGAAGGCGCAACCTGACCTCGTCGTCACTAGCATCTTCCTCCACCTCCTCTGCTGACCTCATCTCTTGGCTGACTGTGGGTTGACAGTAAGTGGGATCTCCAACCTCATCATCATCACCCTGTGCGTTATCACACCCGTCGTCCTCAGAGCCAACCTGTTCCTGCCCTGACAAAAAACTAAAGTTGTCGATCCAATCAGGTATTTGAGTCTCATCATCGTCTTCCTCATTGTCTCCACCAACAGGAGTTACAGTTTGGGAATGAGGGTCTACATTATGGTCAGAACCTTCTGCGTATGGTCCTGGATCCGACTCATAAAGATTCTGGGCATCAGTGCAGATCATTTCCTCGTCTGGATTCACAGAAGCACTGGAGTCGACCTCTGATTCCCAGGCTATAGTATGAGTAAACAGCTCTGCAGACTCAACCATCTGTTCTACCTCATACTCAGACGGGCAGCTGGAGATTTGGGAGCTGTGAGGAAGCAAGTGCGATTGGGGTGACACCTTTGAGGACTGGAGTATTTGTGATGTTGAAGTTGATGTGGAGGAGAGCCCACTTAAAGGAGCACTTGATATCCGTTGAAGCAACTGCTGTTTTTGTGCCTCATCTGGAATTTGTAGCGATTGGCGTGGCTGTAAGAAAGGGATCTTATCACATTGTCCGCTAAAAGAAGTAGACATTTTAGTTTGGCTGGAAGATGGTCTTTCTTCTGCAGATGTTACTGTTGCTTTAACACCTACCCCACGGACACAACCTTTTTTCCCATTCCCAACACGCCTATTCCCCTTTCCACCAGCAGCAGGCCTTTTTCCACTCATTTTGGTGGTTAACTAATTCACAACTCTGGAGTTGTTTGCACAAAAAAACAATGGATGGGAACCGAGCAGAGCTGAGTGGCCAAAGTGTGGTATTAGGCCAAAACTATTGGCTGGGTTAGATGGAGAAAAAAATTATATTCGATTTTCAACCTGATGGAGGTCAGTATAGATGGACTAATAGAACAAGTCCCACACACAGCTAGAAGCCCAAATATTTTTTCAGAGGTAGATGCAGAAAAAAAATATATTCAGTTTGCAACCTGATGGAGGTCAGTATAGATGGACTAAAAGAGAAAGTCCCACACACTGCTAGAAGGCCAAATATTTTTTCAGAGCTAGATGCAGACAAAAAATTATTTTGAATTTGCAACCTGATGGAGGTCAGTATAGGTGGACTAATAGAACAAGTCCCACACACTGCTAGAAGCCCAAATATTTTTTCAGAGGTAGATGCAGAAAAAAATTATATTCAGTTTGCAACCTGATGGAGGTCTGTATAGATGGATTAATAGAACAAGTCCCACACACAGCTAGAAGCCCAATATTTTTTCAGAGGTAGATGCAGAAAAAAAATTATTTTTAATTTGCAACCTGATGGAGGTCAGTATAGATGGACTAATAGAGAAAGTCCCACACACTGCTAGAAGGCCAAATATTTTTTCAGAGTTAGATGCAGAAAAAAATTATATTCAGTTTGCAACCTGATGGAGGTCAGTATAAATGGACTAATAGAACAAGTCCCACACACAGCTAGAAGCCCAAATATTTTTTCAGAGGTAGATGCAGATAAAAATTATTTTTAATTTGCAACCTGATGGAGGTCAGTATAGATGGACTAATAGAGAAAGTCCCACACACTGCTAGAAGGCCAAATATTTTTTCAGAGCTAGATGCAGATAAAAATTATTTTTAATTTGCAACCTGATGGAGGTCAGTATAGATGGACTAATAGAGAAAATCACACACACTGCTAGAAGGCCAAATATTTTTTCAGAGCTAGATGCAGATAAAAATTATTTTTAATTTGCAACCTGATGGAGGTCAGTATAGATGGACTAATAGAGAAAGTCCCACACACAGCTAGAATGCCAAATATTTTTTCAGAGCTAGATGCAGATAAAAATTATTTTTAATTTGCAACCTGATGGAGGTCAGTATAGATGGACTAATAGAGAAAGTCCCACACACTGCTAGAAGGCCAAATATTTTTTCAGAGCTAGATGCAGATAAAAATTATTTTTAATTTTCAATCTGATGGAGGTCAGTATAGATGGACTAATAGAGAAAGTCCCACACACTGCTAGAAGGCCAATATTTTTTCAGAGGTAGATGCAGAAAAAAAATATATTCAGTTTGCAACCTGATGGAGGTCTGTATAGATGGAATAATAGAACAAGTCCCACACACAGCTAGAAGCCCAATATTTTTTCAGAGGTAGATGCAGGAAAAAAATATATTCAGTTTGCAACCTGATGGAGGTCAGTATAGATGGACTAATAGAGAAAGTTCCACACACTGCTAGAAGGCCAAATATTTTTTCAGAGCTAGATGCAGAAAAAAATTATATTCAGTTTGCAACCTGATGGAGGTCAGTATAGATGGACTAATAGAACAAGTCCCACACACAGCTAGAAGCCCAAATATTTTTTCAGAGGTAGATGCAGACAAAAAATTATCTTTAATTTGCAACCTGATGGAGGTCAGTATAGATGGACTAATAGAGAAACTCCCACACACTGCTAGAAGGCCAAATATTTTTTCAGATCTAGATGCAGATAAAAATTATTTTTAATTTTCAACCTGCTGGAGGTCAGTATAGATGGACTAATAGAGAAAGTCCCACACACTGCTAGAAGGCCAAATATTTTTTCAGAGCTAGATGCAGAAAAAAATTATATTCAGTTTGCAACCTGATGGAGGTCAGTATAGATGGACTAATAGAACAAGTCCCACACACTGCTAGAAGCCCAAATATTTTTTCAGAGCTAGATGCAGAAAAAAAATATATTCAATTTGCAACCTGATGGAGGTCAGTATAGATGGACTAATAGAATGATGCTATGCCCAAAAGATTTTACTTCACTAGGTGCAGTAAAAAAATTGGTATTCTATACACAGGTGGTATATCTTGCAACACAGATAGGCTACTCCACTGACTAACACACTCTGCAATAGGCCAAAAAGGATTAGCTTTGCTAGATTCAGCCAAATGCTGTGAAAAAAACTTGCACAGCACTGGCACAGACCTGCCTGGCAAAAACTGATAGGAACTGATGTAACCTAGTCCTGAAAAGGACTGCAATTACAATTAGTCTTTACTCCCACAATCTATCTATTTAAGAGCACAGACCTGCCTGATAAAAGTCGTAGGAAATGCTGTAACCTAGTCCTTAAAAGGACTGCAATCACAACTATTCCCTACTCCCAAGCTATCTGTAGATTTGTGCGAAAATTGGCTTGAAATTAACAAGGTTTAGCGCACACAGCAACAGCACGAACAGTTATCGAACATAACCTCGAAGAGCCGATTTTTTCTCAAATCGTTCGTGTTTGCTGAACGGCTCGAACACCGCCCAAAACATCTCGAATTTGAGATTGGCGAACAGTTCGAGTCGAACAACGCTCATCTCTACTGACCATCACGCTACTCTTGATGTTCGGCGAGCACCAAGCATTTCCGGGTTACTCGGGCAGGAGCTTGGGTCTCCTCCCTGCATGTTTGGCATTCTTTACAGAGCCAATGAACATGCAGTGATTGCCAGCCAGTCACTGTAATGCCGCAGCCAAGTTGGTTGTGGGCATTACATTGATTGGCTGGCCGCACAGCGTCACCTCGACGCCGCCAACTTGGACACAGACGGCTGGGATCAGACAGTGTAGGGACAGCACTGCTGATTTAGGGAGAGATATATGCTGCGAAATAGTTAGTGTAGGGTCTGTAAAGACTGCCAGATCAAACAAACAGTCCTTCTCAGGACTAATATCCATCGCAGATATCAGGCAGGCAGGCAGGCTGTATAGAAGACACAGTGGTTATACCATCAAATGGTATTTAGTGTAAAGGATTTATCAAAAAAAATAATAGTGTTTTCATGCACCGTCTCTTTAAAAAAGCCGGCCGGCAATTCAGCAGCGGTACCCGACAATTTAGAATAGAAAGAATAAAGAATCACACATAGATTAGATAGATAGAAACATGTCAGTCACATATATATGAAGTACAGTGACAGTGTTGCTTACTGTACTTGTCATTTAGTGTAAAGGATTTATTAAAAAAAATAATAGTGTTTTCATGCACTGTCTCTTTAAAAAAGCCGGCCGGCAATTCAGCATCTGTACCCGACAATTTATAACAGACAGAATAGAGCTTCACACATAGATTAGATAGATAGAAACATGTCAGTCACATATATATGAAGTACAGTGACAGTGTTGATTACTGTACTTGTCATTTAGTGTTAAAATAAAGGATTTATTTAAAAAAAAATTGGCGTGGGGGACCCCATAATTTTAGGCTCTAGCAGAGGTTAAGCAGACAGCTGGGGCAGATGTTTGAAGCCTGGGAAGGGGGTAATACCCACGGAGCTTCCCAGGCTACTAATATCAGCCGCCAGTGGAATACCTAGCCTTTACTAGCTATTAAAATGGGGGACCCCCCAAAAAAATGACGTGGGGTCCCCCCTATTTTAATAGCTAGCAAAGGCTAGGCAGACAGCTGGGGGCTGATATTACTAGCCCAGGAAGGGTGCCATGAATATTGGCCCCCTCCCAGGCTAGAAACACCAGCCGTCAGCGGCCCCAGAAACGGCGCATCCTTAGGATGCGCCAATTCTGGCACTTAGCCTCGCTCTTCCCACTGCCCTGTAGCGGTGGCAGTGGGGTAATAGGGTTGGGGTTGATGTCAGCTTATAATGCCAGCTGACATCAAGCCCAGGTTAGTAATGGAGAGGCGTCTATAAGACACCCCCATTACTAACCCCATAGTCAAAGTTAAAGGAAAACACAAACACCCAGAATAAAGTCCTTTAATTGAAATAAAGACACATTCCTTTATTGTTCTAAATTAAACCATACTTACCACCACGCCCATTCCAGCTGAAGCCAACGATCTCCTGCAATAAAAGAAAAATAATAGAGCAACCTCATCCTTACCTTTCCATGGTTCCCACGACAGCTTCAGCTCTGCTACATCGAGATGACAGGCTGGACCGCAGCAGAACGCTGCCATCCAGCCTGTCATCCCGCAGACTCTGAGAAGCGCAGGCATGCTTGCGCTCTGCAGTGTCTGGCTGTGACGGCATAAAGATGAGACGAGTTCATGTCCAATGAACTCGGCTCACCTCATGCACGTCACTGACAGCGTGGGAGAATTCTCCTGCACTCAGCGCTTCAGCGTGAGAATTCTCCCACGCTGTCAGTGACGTGCATGAGGTGAGCTGAGATCATTGGACATGAATGAGCTCACCTCATGCATGTCACTGACAGCGTGGGAAAATTCTCCTGCACTCAGCGCTTCAGCGTGAGAAATTTCCCACGCTGCCACTGACGTGCAAGAGGTGAGCTCATTCATGTCCAATGAACTCAGCTGACCTCATGTACGTCACTGACAGCATGGGAGAATTCTCACGCTGAAGTGCTGAGTGCAGGAGAATTCTCCCACGCTGTCAGTGAAGTGCATGAGGTGCGCCGAGTTCATTGGACATGAACTCGTCTCATCTTTATGCCGTCACAGCGAGACACTGAGGAGCGCAAGCATGCCTGCGCTTCTCAGTGTTCGCGGGATGACAGGCTGGATGGCAGCGTTCTGCTGCGGTCCAGTCTGTCATCTCGATGTAGCAGAGCTGAAGCTGTCGTGGGAACCATGGAAAGGTAAGGATGAGGTTGCTTAATTATTTTACTTTTATTGCAGAAGACATTGGCTTCAGCTGGAATGGGCGTGACGGTAAGTATGGTTTAATTTAGAACAATAAAGAATTGTGTCTTTATTTCAATTAAAGGACTTTTTTCTGCGTGTTGTGTTTTTTTTAAACACTTTACTAGAAATTCATGGTGGTCATGTCTAATATTGGCTTGACCCCATGAATTTCGGGCTTAGGGCCAGCTGATAATGCCAAGCTGGCCCTAACCCCTTTATTACCCAGTGAGCCACCGCACCAGGGCCCTGGATGAGTTGGGTACAGCGCCAGAAGATGGCGCTTCTATGAATGCGCCATTTTCCGGGCTGGCTGCGGACTGCTTTTTGCAGCGGGGGAGGCCCAGAAAGCTTGGGCCTCCCTGCGCTGCAGATTCCAGCCCCCAGCTGCCTAGTTGTACCTGGCTGGACACAAAAATAGGGCGAAGCCCCACTTATTTTTTTTTTTAATTATTTCATGAAATTCATGAAATAATTAAGAAAAAAAGGGCTTCCCTATATTGTTGTGTCCGGCCAGGTACAAATAGGCAGCTGGTGGTTGGGGGCAGCCAGTTCCTGCCTGCTGTACCTGGCTGGACACAAATATAGTGCGAAGCCCCACGTCAATTTTTTTTTTAATTATTTCATGAAACTAGATGGTGGCCCGATTCTAACGCATCGGGTATTCTAGAATATGTATGCGGCAGACCCGGCGCAATCAGCAGAGCGGTGTTTAAATTTGGCGCCAAAATCGCTGACTGGTCGCGGCCAGCAACCGCGACCAATCAGCAAAGCGTTGTTGAAATTTGGCGACTATATCGCTGATTGGTCACGGCCGGCGGTCGCGACTAATCAGCAGAGCGGGGTTTAAATTTGACACCAATAATGGTGATTGGTCACGACCGCGACCATTCAGCAGAGCGGTGTTTAAATTTGGCGGCAACAATGTTGATTAGTCGCGGCCGGCGGTCGCAACCAATCAGCAGAGCGGGGTTTAAATTTGGCGCCAAAATCGCTGATTGGTCGCGGCCCACAACTGTGACCAATCAGCAGAGCGGGTTTTAAATTTGGCGCCAATACTGCTGATTGGTCGCGGCCGGCAACCGTGACCAATCAGCCGAGCAGGGTTTAAATTTGGTGCCAATACTGCTGATTGGTCACGGACAGCGACCGCGATCAATCAGCAGAGCGTTGTTTAAATTTGGCGCCAAGCTTGCTGATTGGTTGCGGCCGCTATTTAAATGTGGCGCCCAAATCGGTGATTGGTCGCGGGCAGCATCCACGACCAATCAGCAGAGCGGTGTTTAACTTTAGCGCCAAGATCACTGATTGGTCGCGTGCAGAGAGCGCGACCAAGCAGCGAATCGTATTGGTGAGGACCGGGGAGCGCCGCTGCCTGGTCGGATACTTCCGCTGCGAGAAGCCGGGAGATGAGCGACTGCTCGCAGCAGAAGTATCCGGACCCGCAGCGCCGCTCCCCGGTCCTCCCTTCACACCCTAGCCGCTGATGTCCCCACAGTATCCGCATGGTGTTACAAAGATTCGGACATTTGTGTTAAAAATCGCTGATTGGTCGCTGGCGCTGCCCGCGACCAATCACCGATTTGGGCGCCAAATTTAAATATCGGCCGCAACCAATCACCGATCTTGGCTCCACATTTAAACACCGCTGTGCTGATTGGTCGCCGACGCTGGGCGCTACCAATCACCGATTTTGACGCCACATTTAAATAGCGTTCGCGACCAATCAGTACAGCAGTGTTTAAATGTGGAGCCAAGATGGGTGATTGGTCGCGGCCGATATTTAAATTTGGCGCCCAAATCGGTGATTGGTCGCAGGCAGTGGGACTTGTTGTATTAGTCCATCTATACAGACCTCCATCAGGTTGCAAACTGAATATAATTTTTTTCTGCATCTAGCTCTGAAAAAATATTTGGCCTTCTAGCAGTGTGTGGGACTTTCTCTATTAGTCCATCTACACTGACCTCCATCAGGTTGCAAACTGAATATAATTTTTTTCTGCATCTAGCTCTGAAAAAATATTTGGCCTTCTAGCAGTGTGTGGGACTTTCTCTATTAGTCCATCTATACTGACCTCCATCAGGTTGCAAACTCAATATAATTTTTTTCTGCATCTAGATCTGAAAAAATATTTGGCCTTCTAGCAGTGTGTGGGACTTTCTCTATTAGTCCATCTATACTGACCTCCATCAGGTTGCAAATTAAAAATAATTTTTATCTGCATCTAGCTCTGAAAAAATATTTGGGCTTCTAGCTGTGTGTGGGACTTGTTCTATTAATCCATTTATACTGACCTCCATCAGGTTGCAAATTGAATATAATTTTTTTCTGCATCTAGCTCTGAAAAAATATTGGGCTTCTAGCTGTGTGTGGGACTTCTTGTATTAGTCCATCTATACTGACCTCCATCACGTTGCAAACTGAATATATTTTTTTCTGCATCTACCTCTTAAAAAATATTGGGCTTCTAGCTGTGTGTGGGACTTGTTCTATTAATCCATCTATACAGACCTCCATCAGGTTGCAAACTGAATATAATTTTTTTCTGCATCTAGCTCTGAAAAAATATTTGGCCTTCTAGCAGTGTGTGGGACTTTCTCTATTAGTCCATCTATACTGACCTCCATCAGGTTGCAAATTAAAAATAATTTTTATCTGCATCTAGCTCTGAAAAAATATTTGGGCTTCTAGCTGTGTGTGGGACTTGTTCTATTACTCCATCTATACTGACCTCCATCAGGTTGCAAATTGAATATAATTTTTTTCTGCATCTAACCCAGCCAATAGTTTTGGCCTAATACCACACTTTGGCCACTCAGCTCTGCTCGGTTCCCATCCATTGTTTTTTTGTGCAAACAACTCCAGAGTTGTGAATTAGTTAACCACCAAAATGAGTGGAAAAAGGCCTGCTGCTGGTGGAAAGGGGAATAGGCATGTTGGGAAGGGGAAAAAAGGTTGTGTCCGTGGGGTAGGTGTTAAAGCAACAGTAACATCTGCAGAAGAAAGACCATCTTCCAGCCAACTGTCTACTTCTTTTAGCGGACAATGTGATAAGATCCCTTTCTTACGGCCACGCCAATCGCTACAAATTCCAGATGAGGCACAAAAACAGCAGGTGCTTCAACGGATATCAAGTGCTCCTTTAATTGGGCTCTCCTCCACATCAACTTCAACATCACAAATACTCCAGTCCTCAAAGGTGTCACCCCAATCGCACTTGCTTCCTCACAGCTCCCAAATCTCCAGCTGCCCGTCTGAGTATGAGGTAGAACAGATGGTTGAGTCTGCAGAGCTGTTTACTCATACTATAGCCTGGGAATCAGAGGTCGACTCCAGCGCTTCTGTGAATCCAGACGAGGAAATGATCTGCACTGATGCCCAGAATCTTTATGAGTCGGATCCAGGACCAGACGCAGAAGGTTCTGACCATAATGTAGACCCTCATACCGAAACTGTAACTCCTGTTGGTGGAGACAATGAGGAAGATGATGATGAGACTCAAATGCCTGATTGGAGCGACAACTTTAGTTTTTTGTCAGGGCAGGAACAGGTTGGCTCTGAGGACGACGGGTGTGATAACGCACAGGGTGATGATGATGAGGTTGGAGATCCGACTTACTGTCAACCCACAGTCAGCCAAGAGATGAGGTCAGCAGAGGAGGTGGAGGAAGATGCTAGTGACGACGAGGTCAGGTTGCGCCTTCCTGGACAGAGACGTAGTACTGGAAGCACGTCAACAACTGCATCCTCAAACACAAATCTGCCTCTCACCACAAGTCGTGGTGGCTCTTCAGGTCGCATGGGTGCTAAGCCTTGCATAGCCTGGGCATTTTTTCAGATCGATAAAGATGACCCAACTCGTGTTATCTGTAACATTTGTCAGCAAAAGCTAAGTAGAGGCCAAAAAATACATAGTTTGAGTACTTCATGCATGAACCGGCACATGGACATGAAGCATAAGTTGCAGTGGGAAGCTCAGTGTGCTACAATGCGGCCTAGCCGGCCGGGCCAACCACCGTCTGCCATATCTTGTGCATCCGCGGCCTCTTCATCCTCTGTGACTGGGGGGACAGCAGTCACACCTGTTTTGGGGCGCAGACCTGCCACCTCTTTACCCGCAACAGCCAGCGTGATTGGCAGGTCATCATTTTCTTTGGAGGTGGTAACACCAGCTGGTGTTGAGAGCTGTCCGACATCGATAGCACCACCTTTGGATCAAGGCAACCTAACATGTCCGCCTGCATCTTCCTCAGAGACCGGCAGTTTGCCGGGGACACCCTTATCAACCCCGTCTAAGCACAATAGCCAGCCCTCGGTCCCTCAGATGTGGACAAGTAAAAGACCATTTCCTCCTAGCCATGAGAAAGCTAAGAGGTTGAATTTCACCATCTGCAAGCTCTTAGCTACAGAAATGCTGCCTTTCGCCTGGTGGACACAGAGGATTTTCGAGACCTTATGTCCGTAGCAGTGCCCCAGTACCAGATGCCCAGTCGGCACTACTTCTCAAAGAAAGGTGTGCCTGCGCTCCACCAGCATGTCGCACACAACATCACCGCTTCTTTGAGAAACTCTGTGTGTGACAGGGTGCATTTCACCACAGACACTTGGACGAGTAGGCATGGACAGGGGCGTTACATGTCGCTGACTGGGCACTGGGTAACTATGGTGACAGCAGGACAAGGGGCTGCTGTCCAAGTCTTGCCGTCCCCACGAGTTGTGCGTCAATCCTCTTTATGTCAAAGTTCCTCCACTGCTTCTGCCTCCTCAACCTCCTCTCGGTCTTCCACCTGCACCCAAAGCCTGTCTGGTCATGCCACAAGCTTTCTAACTGCGCAGAAGGGATCCTGCACACCTCCTTACTATGCTGGCAGTAGGGCTCAACGTCATCAGGCGGTTTTTACTTTGAAATGTCTGGGAAATGTGAGTCACACAGCTGAGGAGTTGTGGTCAGCTCTGGAGAACCAATTTCATGAATGGCTGTCTCCACTGGACCTGAAACCAGGGAAGGCCGTGTGCGACAATGCTGCAAACCTGGGTGCGGCTCTTCGCCGGGGCAATGTCACACACGTGCCTTGTATGGCTCACGTGTTGAACCTGGTTGTCCAGCAATTTTTAGCCCACTATCCCATACTAGATGGCCTTCTGCAGAGGGCACGGTCGCTGTGTGCTCACTTCCGCCATTCACAACCCGCAGCTCAGCGACTTACATCTCTACAGAAGTCGTTGGGCCTGCCACTTCACCGGCTAAAATGTTATGTGCCTACCCGGTGGAATTCAACTCTGCTGCTATGTTGCAGCGACTGTGGCAGCACCGACAAGCCCTGGTGCAATACGTTCTGACGTATAGCCTGGGCCAACGAGATCCAGAGGTGGGGCAAATCACGCTGGAGGAGTGGTCTCAGATCAGGGACCTATGCACCCTTCTGCACAGTTTTGAAATGGCGACGAAGATGTTTAGTGCTGACGATGCCATTATCAGCATGACTATTCCGGTGATTTACATGCTGGAGCACATGTTAAACAGAATTCGGAGTCAGGTGGTGGCACAAGAGGAGGTGGAGGAAGTAGAGGAGGAGGAGTTGTATGCGTAAGGGCTAACATCTGCAAGGTCCAGACGGTCGGCAGCACCAAGGTGGCAGGCATGTGAGGGTGGGGGAGATGGTTTTACCAGGGCGCATGGTAGCAGCCAAACTAGTGAGGAAGGTGCAGGAGCCCAGGAAGAAGTGGAGGACGAACTGATGGAAGACTCATCAGATAAGGGAGACCTTGATTACATTTCTGTTGTGCGAGGTTGGGGGGAGAGGACAGAGGAAGGAAGCATGATTGTTACCTCGCCACCAACACAACAGGGACTTGGTGCTCCTGGATGCGCAACACAAAAGTAAATTTGCAGAAATTATTCCTGCCATAGAAAGGGATGCACGCTTGCAGGAGTATCAGCAGAGACTGTTGCAGAATCTTACATGTGCTTTTCCACAAAACACCAGTGGTGCACGTAGTGAATCTCACAGTTCCAACTTGCCAACCGTGGGACCGTCAAGTGTTCAGCACTCAAACCGTAACAGAACCACAGTATCTGCTGGTAACATCAATTTTGCGGAATCATTTCACCACTTTTTTAGCCCATCCTTTGCAAGGCCATAGGAGACAAGAAGTCTGACACATAGTCAACGCCTAGAGACGATGGTACAGGAGTATCTCCAAGTAAACATTGAAGCCATGACTGTGTCACTGGACCCTTGCTCTTTTTGGGCTTCCAATCTGGATAAATGGCCAGAGCTAGCCACTTACGCCTTGGAGATCTTGTCATGCCCCGCAGCCAGCGTTCTGTCTGAACGTGTGTTCAGCGCTGCTGGTGGTGTGCTGACAGATAAGCGCACGCGGCTCTCCACTGATAATGTAGACAGATTCACGTTCATAAAGATGAACAAATCATGGATCCGAAATGACTTTTCTACCCCTGTGTCATCCTGGGGAGAGTAAAAGCTTGATGATTGGTTAAAATCACCCTACCAACCGTTTTAAGCTTTCAAATTACTAATCATGTTTATCTGTATCTTGGCTGGAAAATAATTTGGGCTTTGTAGCAGTGTACAGCACTGATTCTATTAGGCCATCTATAATAAGCTCCACCAGATTTAAAATTACTAATCATGTTTATCTGTATCTTGACTGGAAAATAATTTGGGCTTTGTAGCAGTGTGCAGCACTGATCCTATTAGGCGATCTATACTAAGCTCCACCAGATTTAAAATAAATAATAATTTTTAGCTGCATCTAGCCTGGAAAATAATTTTGGGGCTCCGAGATGCGCAAGACACATAAGTGCCTTCTTGCTGCACTACCTGCAACATGACCCTCATATTGTCAGAATTCGAAGTAATCATGACTACTGGGTTGCCACACTCTTAGATCCCCCAAACTTTTCGATCAACCTTTTCATTTTAATAAAGACCAAAAAAATGGTCATTTTTGAAATTATAAGCATTAGCAGGATATTAGAAACTGAAATCAAACAGTTTTCAACTCAAAACTTTATTCTAGGTGATGTCACATTTTCACATAGGACCCCTTGTTCGAAAGGAGCTTCTGAACTCTCTCGTCCATTGAATTTGTCAGGTTTTGGATGGTTTCTGCTTCAATTGTTTTGCATGAGGACAGAATACCCTCCCAGAGCTGTTGCTTAGATGTGAACTGCCTCCCGCCATCATAGACACTCCTTTTGATGATGCTCCAGAGGTTCTGAATGGGGTAGAGGTAAGGGGAGCATAGGGGTCACACCATAAGTTTGTCCCCTTTTATGCCCATATCAGCCAGAGATGCAGATGTTTTATGTGCAGCATGAAATGGTGCATTATCATGCAAAAAAATGATCTTGCTGTGAAATACACGGTTCTTCTTCTTGAACCATGGCAGGAAGTGCTGTTTGAGAAAATCCACATACATTATGGAGTTCATCTTTAGCGCCTTCAGGGATCCTAAAGGGGCCGACAATCTCTCTCCCCATGATTCCAGCCCAAAACATTACTCCACCTCCTCCTTGTTGGCGATGTAGCCATGTTTGCGTGGGGTGTCCATCAACCAGCCATCCTCCACTCCATCCATCTGGACCATCGAGCGCTGCACGGCACTCATCCGTGAACAAAACAGTTTTGAAATCAGTCTTCATGTAATGTTTGGCCCACTGGAGCCGTTTCTGCTTGTGTGAAGTGGATAGAGGAGGTCGACAGGATGGCGTATGCACAGCTGCAAACCTCTGAAGGACCCTGTATCTTGTTGTTCGGGGGACGTTGGAGGCACCAGCAGCTTCAAAAACTTGTCTGCTGCTATGACAAGGCTTTTTTGCCGCTGCTCTTTTAACCTGACGTAATTGCCTGTAGGAAAGAGTCCTCAATTTCCCTTATCAGCACGCACACGTGTGTAATGTGAATCAGCTACTTACTTCTTGATTGCCAAGACACTTCATCCTGATTCACATCCAGCTGGATGAATGTCTCAAGTGGGGTACCACAGGGCTCTGTCCTGGGACCTGTATTGTTCAACATCTTTATCAATGATTTAGATGAAAGAATTGAGGGTAAACTGATTAAATTTGCTGATGACACAAAGCTAGGAGGGATAGCTAATACTAGAGAAGAGAGAGAGAGGATTCAAAAAGACCTAAATAAACTGGAGCAGTGGGCAGCAACCAACAGAATGGTTTTTAACAGGGAAAAATGCAAAGTACTACATCTGGGCAATAAAAATGAAAAAGGCATATACAGAATGGGAGGAATAGAGCTAAGCAACAGTACATGTGAAAAAGACTTAGGTATACTAATAGATCATAGACTGAACATGAGTCAACAATGTGATGCAGCAGCAAAAAAGGCAAATACAATTCTGGGATGTATTAACAGAAGCATACAGTCTAGATCACGTGAAGTCATTATTGGCCTTTTCTCCTCTTTGGTCAGACCTCATCTGGAATACTGTGTACAGTTTTGGGCACCACATTTTAAAAAAGACATAGAAAAACTGGAGCAAGTTCAGAGAAGAGCGACCAGAATGGTGACTGGTCTGCAAACCATGTCCTATGAGGAACGGTTGCAGGATTTGGGAATGTTTAGCTTGCAAAAAAGAAGACTGAGAGGAGACTTAATAGCTGTCTACAAATATGTCAAGGGCTGTCACATTGTAGAAGGATCATCTTTATTCTCATTTGCACAAGGAAAGACTAGAAGCAATGGGATGAAACTAAATGGGAGGAGACACAGATTAGATATTAGAAAAAACTTTTTGACAGTTAGGGTGATCAATGAGTGGAACAGGCTGCCACGAGAGGTGGTGAGTTCCCCTTCAATGGACGTCTTCAAACAGAGGCTGGACAGAAATCTGTCTGAGATGATTTAGTGAATCCTGCTTTGAGCAGGGGGTTGGACCAGATGACCCAGGAGGTCCCTTCCAACTCTACCATTCTATGATTCTATGATTCTATGATCATCGCACAATGTTGATTGTAGTCATGCCTTGACCTAAACACTCCACAATTTGTTGCTTCTTAGCAGCCGACAACCTTTTTCTTTCCCATTTTGGCAGAAAATGTAGGCTGCTTAATAATGTGAGACAGCCTTCTTAAGTAGTCTTGCCTTTCATTGGACACACCTGCCAAACTAATTAGCACAGGTGTCTGCAATTGCTTACAGTGATATAAAGAGCCCTGACACACATCACCATCAATGAGTTTAACTGACAAACAAACAAATTCTTCCCTTATCACTCCTAAACACTTTTTGCATAATAATTTGGAACACAGTGTACATGTGCTTTTCCACAAAACACCAGTGGTTCACGTAGTGAATCTTACAGTTCTAACTTGCCAACCGTGGTCTGTATGGAGTTGTTCAATAAAGGGCCCAAAATTAAGATAACATAGATGGGAGAGGTCTCTATGAATAGGAATTCCTAAGTATTTGATACCCTGTGAGGGCCAGGCAAAGGGAAAGTTGGATTGGATGGAATCCTATATGGATTTGGGGAGGGAGACATCGAGGGCCTCAGACTAAGCTGCATTGATTTTAAAATTTGACCATGTAACAAAGTGATCTATTTCAGCCATAACAGCATGGATGGATATATGTGATTGAGTGATATATACTAGGACATCATCAGCAAATAGAGAGCACTTGTACTCGGTGCCTCCCACCTCAATCCACTTAATATTGGGGTTATGGCGAATTGATGAGAGCAGGTGCTCCGTCACTAGGATGTATAAGAGAGGGGACAGAGGACATCCCTGCCTTGTCCCATTGGTGATTGTGAAAGGTGATGAAAATGTTCTAATGCACCCCCTGGGCCTTGGGACACCCGGAGCCGGACCCTTTTTGGTGGATGCTGGTGGTTGTAGTCTTCGTGGCGGCGACCCGGTTCCGTGGCTCAGAGTGGTCAAACCAGTGGCGGAACTATTTATGTGGTTTTGATGTTTAAATGTCCGACTACGCCACCCGTGGATTGCGGTCAGAGTGAACCGCCGCTGCAGGGAAGACCGCTGAGGCTGGTGTTGTGGGTGCAGCAGAGCGTAGCATAACTCCCCACGGGAGGAGTATAGCCTCAGGGCAGTGTATGCAGAGGATGGGGGTGATGGTGTAGGGCAGCAGCAATAACGACACGGAGTCAGTGATTCAGTCCAGGGCCTTTACTCACAGTTCTTATTATCCAGACCACGTCTGCAGGTAACGGCTGCTCACGTCGTACTGTGCTCACCAGGTGAGAGGCTCAGACAACTCCCAGATAACTTTGGAGCGCTTCACAGGACCCCCTTTGTGTGTCCTTTGTCTGGCCTTTCTTACCAACCCTTCTGTCCGGCTGCCTCGGGCCTCCTCTTGGTAAACTTGGCTCCAGTTTCCCTGACCCTATGTGGTGCCTTCCTAGCAGGTGTAGCGAGGGGCTGCGCCACATAAAATGTCACAGCCTCCGGTTTCTAGCTGAGGGTCGTTTCCTGCCTCCACTAGTTTCGGGGACCCGTCTCCCCCTTTGGCCTGACCCCTCCACGCAGGTGGATTCGGGCTTGCGATGGCGACTCGCCCGTCCGCACCCCTGGGATCCCTTCATTCCTCGTTCCTGGAGCCTTCTCCGCTCCTCTTCCTTCCTTCTCCCTCTTCCAGGCCTGGGCCTCTGTTACTAGGCTCGCCTCCGGAGCAGAGCTCATGCAGAGCCCCTGCTCCCTGCCACTTCTGCTCAGACTTCTCTGCACTGAACTAAGATGGTGCCCACCTTTTATACTCCCTTCTCAATGCACCCAGGAACTGCTTCCTCCCTGCTCCTGCACTACAGGGTTCCCCTTCCTCAGTGTTCCCTCCCCCCACTCCAGCCAGGGACAGGGACTGTCGTGCCCATCTCAGAGGCATATTGGTCGCCCTGCCCCACTGCAATGTGGTGTAATGCATGCAGGTGTCGGGTCCTGATCCACACTCCATCCTTACCTGAGAGTGAGATATCACACCTCTGGGTGAGGTGCAATACCTCTGTAGCAACCGAGCCCTCAGGGTGCTACAGTTCCATTTATCTTCAGCCTAGGTGACGTATTGTGATACAGGGCCGTGATTTTGGCTATAAAAGGGTCACCGAGACCCCTACCCCAAGCTTTTTAAGAGAATCATATATGGCGTGCCAGGAGACTCTATGGAATGCTTTCTCAGCATCCAACGAGAGTATCTAATTACAAATTTTTAACTGCATCCAGCCCAGGAAATACTTTGTGCCTAGTAGCAGTGTCTGCTAGTCAGCGGATTATCCCGGCTGTTAAGCAAGCTACACCACCTGTAGTTTGGACACTTAATTTTTTCAAAGGAAATGCTTCGGGACCACGGGATACTCAGTGAAGAGCATCAGGAGGCACCCCAAGGCATAGGGGCTGGGACTGGCAGTAGGATGCCTTGTGGTGGACAGCCGAGCTCGATACTTATAAAAGCTTTTTAACTGCAGCAGCTTTAGTGGACGCTACTGGAGCTGGAATTACGCGGCTGCTGGCATGAGACTTGCCCTCCAATAGATCCTTGTAAATGGATTTAAAGTGTATTCATTCAAATTAGAGAGACAATTTAAATTAAAAAGCTTAGAGCTGCCTCCACCACAGGGGGGATCGCTCGACCCACCAGCGGACAGGCACCAGTATTGGGAGAGGGGGGCTGGCCATCAGGGTTCACCGCGGCTCTGGCACAAACCCGGCGACACGGGCAGGAGCGGACTGAACGTGTCGGCTTCTCACTTTTTGGATTTTAGAAGGGCATGACATGCCTATATCTGTGTCTCCCCCTCCTTTTACTCCTCCACCTCTTTTCTTTTCGCATGACTATATGTACTTGTCACTTTTCCATGTGTTAGTTGTGTCTTCTGAGCAGTTTGTCAGCTTTTGGACACCTTTGAAGGTGTTTTCTATGTGTTTCTATGTGTTTTTGTTTGCCTGCCATTGGTTTTAATGGTGCTCGACGAACCGAGCCGAACACTACGGTGGTGGCTCAATACTGCACACAACCTTCTGATCTGGAGTCAAACGCGCTACCGTTGCACCACGAGATCATACAAAAGTTAACTTTCCACTCATAATATAACTCACTTAAAAAGTGCATGAAGAAATCGTGGCACACTTTCTCGAAATTTGCTACTTTTACTTACAGACTGAAAAAGACATAAACAAGGACGAATGAACATCTTGGTATTGGGAATGGAGGGTTTTCCAGTTTAAAATTTAGAGTCTAGTAAAGAACCCTTTTTTCTTATGGATTCAAAGATGACAATGCTATGATCAAAGTGAAAGGAGATCCCAACGTGCCTTAAATATTCAATGTTTTGATTTTGCTTCCTGATTATTTTTCTCATGAAATAATTGTTTATAAGATATTAATCTATAACATTCAACTAAAAGACACTTTTTCAGACACTGTGCTGACAGATAGCAACACAGCTTCAATTTTAATCCAGACATGGGTTAAATAGAAGTTTTGATCCCAATGTAATTTGAACACACAACCTTCTGACCTGGAGTCAGAAGCACTACTGTTGCACCACGAGGTCATATTAAAAGTATCTTTCCGCCCATAATATAACTCACTTAAGAAGTGCATGAAGAAATCGTGGCACACCTTCTCGAAATTTGATACTTTTACTTACAGACTGAAAAAACATAAACAAGGATGAATGAACATCTTGATACTGGGAATGCAGGGTTTTCCAGTTTAAAATTCAGAGTCTAGTAAAGAACCCTTTTTTCTTATGGATTCAAAGATGACAATGCTATGATCAAAGTGAAAAGAGATCCCAACGTGCCTTAAATAATCAATGTTTTGATTTCGCTTCCCTATGATTTTTCTCATCAAATAATTGTTTATAAGATATTAATTTATAACATTCAACTAAAATATACTTTTTCAGACACTGTGCTGACGGATAGCAACACAGCTTCAATTTTAATACAGACATGGTTTAAGTTATAAAAAAGTTTTTTGACCCTGACGTGATTTGAACACGCAACCTTCTGATCTGGAGTCAGATGCGCTACCGTTGCGCCACGAGGTCACACTAAAAGAAACTTTCCGCCCATAATATAACTCACTGAAAAAGTGCATGAAGAAATCGTGCACACCTTCTCGAAATTTTCTACTTTTACTCACAGACTGAAAGAGACATAAACAAGGATGAATGAGCATCTTGATATTGGGAATGCAGGGATTTCCAGTTTAAAATTCAGAATCTAGTAATGAAGCCTTTTTTCTTATGGTTTCAAAGATGACAATCCTGTGATCAAAGTGAAAAGAGATCCCGAAGTGCATTAAATATTCAATGTTTTGATTTCGCTTCACGATGATTTTTCTCATAAAAGAATTGTTTATAAGATATTAATCTATAACATTCAGCTAAAAGACACTTTTTTAGACAATGCGCCGACAGATAGCAAAACAGTTTCAATTTTAATCCAGACATGGGTTAAGTAATGAAAAAATTGCTTGACTCTGGCATGATTTGAACACACAATCTTCTGATCTGAAGTCAGACGTGCTACCGTTGCACCACAAGATCATATGGAAAGAAAGTTTCTGCCAATATTTCACGTGAAAAGTGTATGAAGAAATCACGCAAACCTCGAAATTTGCTACTTTTGCTCACAGACTGAAAACGACATAAACAAGGACGAATGAACATCTTGATATTGGGAATGGAGGGTTTTCCTGTTTAAAATTTAGAGTCTAGTAAAGAACCCTTTTTTCTTATGGATTCAATGATGACAATGCTATGATCAAAGTAAAAGGAGATCCCAACGTGCCTTAAATATTCAATGTTTTGATTTCGCTTCCTGATTATTTTTCTCATCAAATAATTGTTTATAAGATATTAATCTATAACATTCAACTAAAAGACACTTTTTCAGACACTGTGCTGACAGATAGCAACACAGCTTCAATTTTAATCCAGACCTGGGTTAAGTTATGAAAAAGTTTTTAACACTCACGTGATTTGAACACGCAACTAGTGTTGAGCCACCCCCTTAGTGTTCGGGTTCGGTTCGGTCCGTCGAACACCGAGATGTTCGAGGAACTATTCGTCGAACACCTTAGAACACCGTCGAACACCGTTAAAACCAATGGCAGGCAAACAAAAACACATAGAAACACATAGAAAACACCTTCAAAGGCGTCCAAAAGCTGACAAACTGCTCAGAAGACGCTCTCTTTAAAAAAGCCGGCTGGCAATTCATCAGCGGCATATACCGGTACCCGACAATTTAGACAAGAAGGAATAGAGCATCACACATAGATTAGATAGATAGAAACATGTCATTCACACATATAAGAAGAACAGTGACAGTGTTGCTTACTGTACTTGTCATTTAGTGTAAAGCATTTATTTAAAAAAATAATAGTGTTTTCATGCACCGTCTCTTTAAGAAAGCCGGCCGGCAATTCAGCAGCGGTACCTGACAATTTATAACAGAAAGAATAGAGCTTCACACATAGATAGATATAAACATGCAAATCACATATATAATAAGTACAGTGATAGTGTTGGTTACTGTACTTGTCATTTAGTGTAAAGGATTTATTTAAAAAAATAATAGTGTTTTCATGCACCGTCTCTTTAAAAAAGCCGGCCGGCAATTCAGCAGCGGTACCCGACAATTTAGAACAGAAAGATAGAGCATCACACATAGATTAGATAGATAGAAACATGTCAGTCACATATATAAGAAGTACAGTGACAGTGTTGCTTACTGTACTTGTCATTTAGTGTTAAAATAAAGGATTTATTAAAAAAAAAATTGGCGTGGGGTTCCCCTTAATATTAGGCTCTAGCGGAGGTTAAGCAGATTCCTGGGGCAGATGTTTGAAGCCTGGGAAGGGGGTAATACTCATGGAGCTTCCCAGGCTACTAATATCAGCCCCCAGCTGAATACCTAGCCTTTACTAGCTATATAAATGGGGGACCCCCCCAAAAAATGACGTGGGGTCCCCCCTTTTTTAATAGCTAGCAAAGGCTAGGCAGACAGCTGGGGGCTGATATTAATAGCCCAGGAAGGGTACCATGAATATTGGCCCCCTCCCAGGCTAGAAACACCAGCCGTCATCCGCCCCAGAAATGGCGCATCCATAGGATGCGCCAATTCTGGCACTTAGCCTCACTCTTCCACGCTGCCCTGATGCGGTGGCAGGGGGTAATAGGGCTGGGGTTGATGTCAGCTTATAATGCCAGCTGACATCAAGCCCAGGTTGATAATGGAGAGGCGTCTATAAGACACCCCCATTACTAACCCCATAGTCAAAGTTAAAAAAAAAAACACAAACACCCAGAATAAAGTCCTTTAATTGAAATAAACACACAATTCTTTATTGTTCTAAATTAAACTCTACTTACCATCACGCCCATTCCAGCTGAAGCCAACGATCTCCTGCAATAAAAGAAAAATAATAAAGCAACCTCATCCTTACCTTTCCATGGTTCCCACGATGGCTCCAGCTCTGCTACATCGAGATGACAGGCTGGACCGCAGCAGAAGGCTGCCATCCAGCCTGTCATCCCGCAGACACTGAGAAGCGCAGGCATGCTTGCGCTCCTCAGTGTCTCTCTGTGACGGCATAAAGATGAGCCGAGTTCATGTCCAATGAACTCGGCTCACCTCATGCACGTCACTGACAGCGTGGGAAAATTCTCCTGCACTCAGCGCTTCAGCGTGAGAATTCTCCCACGCTGTCAGTGACGTGCATGAGGTGAGCTTATGTCCAATGAACTCAGCTCACCTCTTGTACGTCACTGACAGCGTGGGAGAATTCTCACGCTGAAGCGCTGAGTGCAGGAGAATTTTCCCACGCTGTCAGTGACGTGCATGAGGCTGATATTTAAATTTGGCGCACAAATCGGTGATTGGTCGCGGGCAGCGCCCGCGACCAATCAGCACGGTAGTGTTTAACTTTGGCGACAAGATCAGTGATTGGTCGCGCGCCAAGACCACGACCAATCACCGATTTGGGCGCCACATTTAAATATCTGCCGCGACCAATCAGCACAGCGTTGTTTAAATGTGGATCCAAGATCGGTGATTGGTCGCGGCCTATATTTAAATTGGCGCACAAATCTGTGATTGGTCGCGGGCAGCGTCCGCGACCAATCAGCACAGTAGTGTTTAACTTTGGCGGCAAGATCAGTGATTGGTCGCGGTCAAGACGGCGACCAATCACCGATTTGTGCGGCACATTTAAATAGCGGCCGCGACCAATTGGATGTCAGCGCCGCTCCCCGGTCCTCCCTTCACACCCTAGCCGCTGATGTCCCCACAGTATCCACATGGTGTTACAAAGGTCGGGACATTTGTGTTAAAAATCGCTGATTGGTCGCTGGCGCTGCCCGCGACCAATCACCGATTTGGGCGCCAAATTTAAATATCCTCCGCGACCAATCACCCATCTTGGCTCCACATTTAAACACCGCTGTACTGATTGGTCGCGGACGCTATTTAAATGTGGCACAGCACAGCAGTGTTTAAATGTGGAGCCAAGATTGGTGATTGGTTGCGGCCGATATTTAAATTTGGCGCCCAAATCGGTGATTGGTCGCGGGCAGCGCCAGCGACCAATCAGCGATTTTTAACACAAATGTCCGGATCTTTGTAACACCATGCGGATACTGTGGGGACATCAGCGGCTAGGGTGTCAAGGGAGGACAGGGGAGCGGCGCTGCGGGTCGAGATACTTCTGCTGCGAGCAGTCGCTCATCTCCCGGCTTCTCGCAACGGAAGTATCCGACCAGGCAGCGGCGCTCCCCGGTCCTCACCAATATGATTAGCTGATTGGTCGCGCTCTCCGCACGCGACCAATCAGTGATCTTGGCGCTAAAGTTAAACACCGCTCTGCTGATTGGTCGCGGATGCTGCCCGCGACCAATCACCAATTTGGGCGCCACATTTAAATAGCGGCCGCGACCAATCAGCGAGCTTGGCGCCAAATTTAAACAACGCTCTGCTGATTGGACGCGGACGCCAGCCGCGACCAATCAGCGAGATTGGCGCCAAATTTAAACCCCGCTCTGCTGATTGATCGCGGTCGCCGTCCGCGACCAATCAGTAGTATTGGCGCCAAATTTAAACCCTGCTCGGCTGATTGGTCACGGTTGCCGGCCGCGACCAATCAGCAGTATTGACGCCAAATTTAAACCCCGCTCTGCTGATTGGTCACAGTTGCCTTCCGCGACCAATCAGCGATTTTGATGCCAAATTTAAACACCGCTCTGCTGATTGGTCGCGGCCGGCGATTGCGACCAATTAGCATTATTGGCGCCAAATTTAAACCCCGCTCTGCTGATTGGTCGCGATGCCGGCCGCGACTAATCAACATTGTTGCCGCCAAATTTAAACACCGCTCTGCAGAATGGTCGAGGTCGTGACCAATCACCATTATTGGCACCAAATTTAAACACCGCTTTGCTGATTGGTCGCGACCACAACCTATCAGCATTATTGGCGCAAAATTTAAACCCTGCTCTGCTGATTAGTCGCGACCGCCGGCCGTGACCAATCAGTGATATAGTTGCCAAATTTCATCACCGCTTTGCTGATTGGTCGCGGTTGCTGGCCGCGACCAGTCAGCGATTTTGGCGCCAAATTTAAACACCGCTCTGCTGATTGCGCCGGGTCTGCCGCATACATATTCTAGAATACCCGATGCGTTAGAATCGGGCAACCATCTAGGTTCATGAAATAATTTAAAAAAAAATTGACGTGGGGCTTCGCACTATATTTGTGTCCAGCCAGGTACAGCAGGCAGGAACGGGCTGCCCCCAACCACCAGCTGCCTATTTGTACCTGGCCGGACACAACAATATAGGGAAGCCCTTTTTTTCTTAATTATTTCATGAATTTCATGAAATAATTAAAAAAAAAAATACGTGGGGCTTCGCCCTATTTTTGTGTCCAGCCAGGTACAACTAGGCAGCTGGGGGCTGGAATCTGCAGCGCAGGGAGGCCCAAGCTTTCTGGGTCCCCCCAGCTGCAAATTGCAGTCCGCAGCCACCCCGGAAAATGGCGCATTCATAGAAGCGCCATCTTCTGGCGCTGTACCCAACTCATCCAGGGCCCTGGTGCGGTGGCTCACTGGGTAATAAAGGGGTTAGGGCCAGCTTGGCATTATCAGCTGGCCCTAAGCCTGAAATTCATGGGGTCACGCCAATATTAGACATGACCACTATGAATTTCTAATAAAGTATTTAAAAAAAAACACAACACCCAGAAAAAAGTCCTTTAATTGAAATAAACACACAATTCTTTATTGTTCTAAATTAAACCATACTTACCATCACGCACATTCCAGCTGAAGCCAACGATCTCCTGCAATAAAAGTAAAATAATAAAGCAACCTCATCCTTACCTTTCCATGATTCCCACGACAGCTTCAGCTCTGCTACATCGAGATGACAGGCTGGACCGCAGCAGAACGCTGCCATCCAGTCTGTCATCCCGCAGACACTGAGAAGCGCAGGCTTGCTTGCGCTCCTCAGTGTCTGGCTGTGACGGCATCCAGATGAGCCGAGGTCATGTCCAATGAACTCGGCTCACCTCATGTACGTCACTGACAGCATGGAAGAATTCTCCTGCACTCAGCGCTTCAGCGTGAGAATTATCCCACGCTGTCAGTGACGCACATGAGGTCAGCTGAGTTCAATGGACATGAATGAGCTCACCTCATGCACGTCACTGACAGCGTGTGAAAATTCTCACGCTGAAGCGCTGAGTGCAGGAGAATTCTCCCACGCTGTCAGTGACGTGCATGAGGTGAGCCGAGTTCATTGTCGGCTCATCTGGATGCCGTCACAGCGAGACACTGAGGAGCGCAAGCAAGCCTGCGCTTCTCAGTGTCCGCGGGATGACAGGCTGGATGGCAGCGTTCTGCAGCGGTCCAGCCTGTCATCTCGATGTAGCAGAGCTGAAGCTGTCCTGGGAACCATGGAAAGGTAAGGATGAGGTTGCTTTATTATTTTACTTTTATTGCAGGAGATCGTTGGCTTCAGCTGGAATGGGCGTGGTGGTAAGTATGGTTTAATTTAGAACATTAAAGGATTGTGCCTTTATTTCAATTAAAGGACTTTATTCTGGGTGTTTGTGTTTTCTTTTAACTTTGACTATGGGGTTAGTAATGGGGGTGTCTTATAGACGCCTCTCCATTACTAACCTGGGCTTGATGTCAGGTGGCATTATAAGCTGACATCAACCCCAGCCCTATTACCCCACTGCCACCGCTACAGGGCAGTGGGAAGAGCGAGGCTAAGTGCCAGAATTGGCGAATACTATGGATGCGCCATTTCTGGGGCGGCTGACGGCTGGTGTTTCTAGCCTGGGAGGGGGCCAATATTCATGGCACCCTTCCTGGGCTATTAATATCAGCCCCCAGCTGTCTGCCTAGCCTTTGCTAGCTATTAAAATAGGGGGGACCCCACGTCATTTTTTTTGGGGGGGGGTCCCCCATTTTAATAGCTAGTAAAGGCTAGGTATTCCGCTGGGGGCTGATATTAGTAGCCTGGGAAGCTCGATGGGTATTACCCCCTTCCCAGGCTTCAAACATCTGCCCCAGCCGTCTGCTTAACCTCCGCTAGAGACTAAAATTACGGGGAACCCCACGCCAATTTTTTTTTAAAGAAATCCTTTATTTTAACACTAAATGACAAGTACAGTAATCAACACTATCACTGTACTTCTTATATATGTGACTGACATGTTTCTATCTATCTAATCTATGTGTGATGCTCTATTCCTTCTATTCTAAATTGTGGGGTACAGATGCTGAATTGCCGGTCGGCTTTTCTAAAGAGACAGTGCATGAAAACACTATTATTGTTTTTAATAAATCCTTTACACTAAATGACAAGTACAGTAAGCAACACTGTCACTGTACTTCATATATATGTGACTGACATGTTTCTATCTATCTAATCTATGTGTGATTCTCTATTCTTTCTATTCCAAATTGTCGGGTACCGCTGGTGAATTGCCGGCCGGCTTTTTTAAAGAGACGGTGCATGAAAACACTATTATTTTTTTTGATAAATCCTTTACACTAAATGACAAGCACAGTAAGCAACACTGTCACTGTACTTCATATATATGTGGCTGACATGTTTCTATCTATCTAATCTATGTGTGAAGCTCTATTCTTTCGGTTCTAAATTGTCGGGTACCAGTATATGCCGCTGCTGAATTGCCGGCTTTTCATGTTTCACTGTTGGCACTGTTCCCATCGATTTGGGCAATCACTGTAATGCCACAACCACCATGGCTGTGGCATTACAGTGAGTGGCAGACAATCCCTGCATGATTGGTGCTCTAAATAGCGCCAGACATGCAGTACAAGCTTTTGGTGCAGAACAGTTATCGAACATAAGCTCGAACAGCCGAATTTTTTGCAAATCGTTCGGGTTTGTCGAACAACTCGAACACCACCCAAAACAGCTTGAATTTGAGATTGGCGAACAGTTCTAGTCAAACACTGCTCATCTCTACACGCAACCTTCCGATCTGGAGTCAGACACGCTACCGTTGCTCCACAAGGTCATGTGAAAACAAGTTTTCCGCCCATAATATAACTCACTTAAAAAGTGCATGAAGAAATCATGGCACACCTTCTCGAAATTTGCTACTTTTACTTACAGACTGAAAAAGACATAAACAAGGACGAATGAACATCTTGATATTGGGAATGCAGGGATTACCAGTTTAAAATTTAGAATCTAGTAATGAACACTTTTTTCTTATGGTTTCAAAGATGACAATGCTATGATCAAAGTGAAAAGAGATCCCGAAGTGCATTAAATATTCAATGTTTTGATTTCGTTTCCGAATGATTTTTCTCATCAAAGAATTGTTTATAAGATATTAATCTATAACAATCAACTAAAAGACACTTTTTTAGACACTGCGCTGACAGATAGCAACACAGTTTCAATTTTAAAAACAGACATGGGTTAAGTAATGAAAAAGTTGCTTGACCCTGGCGTGATTTGAACACGCAACATCCTGATCTGGAGTCAGACGCGCTAAAGTTGCACCACAAGATCATACAATAAGAAACTTTCCGCCCATAATTCACATGAAAAGTGTATGAAGAAATCGCGCAAACCTTCTCCAAATTTGCTACTTTTGCTCACAGACTGAAAATGACATAAACAAGGATGAATGAACATCTTGATATTGGGAATGCAGGGTTTTCCTGTTTAAAATTTAGAATCTAGTAAAGATCCGTTTTTTCTTATGGATTCAAAGATGACAATGCTATGATCAAAGTTAAAGAAGATCCTGATGTGCCTTAAATATTCAATGTTTTGATTTTGTTCCCCGATGATTTTTCTCATCAAAGAATTGTTTGTAAGATATTAATCTATAACATTCAACTAAAAGACACTTTTTTATACACTGTGCTGACAGATAGCAACACAGCTTTAGTTTTAATCCAGACATGGGTTAAGTTATGAAAAAGATTTTTGACCCCGACGTGATTTGAACACGCAACCTTCTGATCTGGAGTCAGACGCGCTACCGTTGCGCCACGAGATCATACAAAAAGTAACTTTCCACCCATGATATAACTCACTTAAAAAGTGCATGAAGAAATCTTGCCACACTTTCTCGAAATTTGCTACTTTTACTTACAGACTGAAAAAGACATAAACAAGGACGAATGAACATCTTGGTATTGGGAATGCAGGGTTTTCCAGTTTAAAATTTAGAGTCATTGTGCTGACAGATAGCAACACAGCTTCAATTTTAATCGAGACATGGGTTAAGTTATGAAAAAGTTTTTTGATCCCGACGTGATTTGAACACACAACCTTCTGACCTGGAGTCAGAATCGCTACTGTTGCGCCATGAGGTCATATTAAAAGTTACTTTCCGCCCATAATATAACTCACTTAAAAAGTGCATGAAGAAATAGTGGCACACCTTCTCGAAATTTGCTACTTTTAATTACAGACTGAAAAAGACATAAACAGGGACGAATGAACATCTTGGTATTGGGAATGCAGGGTTTTCCAGTTTAAAATTTAGAGTCTAGTAAACAACCGTTTTTTCTTATGGATTCAAAGATGACAATGCTATGATCAATGTGAAAGGAGATACCAACTGCCCTAAATATTCAATGTTTTGATTTTGCTTCCTGATTGTTTTTCTCATCAAATAATTGTTTATAAGATATTAATCTATAACATTCAACTAAAAGACACTTTTTCAGACACTGTGCTGAAAGATAGCAACACAGTTTAAATTTTAATCCAGACATGGGTTAAGTTATGAAAAAGTTTTCTTATCCTGACTTGATTTGAACACACAATCTTCCGATATGGAGTCAGACGCGCTACCGTTGCACCACAAGATGAAAAGAAACTTTCCGCCCATAATATAACTCACGTAAAAAGTGCATGAAGAAATCGTGGCACACCCTCTCGAAATTTGCTACTTTTACTCACAGACTGAAAAAGACATAAACACGGATGAATGAACATCTTGATATTGGGAATGCAGGATTTTCCAGTTTAAAATTCAGAGTCTAGTAAAGTACCCTTTTTTCTTATGGATTCAAAGATGACAATGCTATGATCAAAGTGAAAATAGATCCCAACGTGCCTAAAATATTCAATGTTTTGCTTTTGTTCCCCGATGATTTTTCTCATCAAAGAATTGTTTGTAAGATATTAATCTATAACATTCAACTAAAAGACACTTTTTTAGACACTGTGCTGACAGATAGCAACAAAGCTTCAATTTTAATCCAGACATGGGTTAAGTTATGAAAAAGTTGTTTGATCCCGATATGATTTGAACACGCAACTTTCTGACCTGAAGTCAGACGCCCTAACATTGCGCCACGAGATCATGTGAAAAGTAAATTTCCGCCCAAAATATAACTTACTTAAAAAGTGCATGAAGAAATCGTGGCACACCTTCTCGAAATTTGCTACTTTTACTTACAGACTGAAAAAGACATAAACAAGGACGAATGAATATCTTGGTATTGGGAATGGAGGGTTTTCCAGTTTAAAATTCAGAGTCTAGTAAAGAACCCTTTTTTCTTATGGATTCAAAGATGACAATGCTAAGATCAAAGTGAAAGGAGATCGCAAGGTGCCTTAAATATTCAATGTTTTGATTTTGCTTCCTGTTTATTTTTCTCATCAAATAATTGTTTATGAGATATTAATCTATAACATTCAACTAAAAGACACTTTTTCAGACATTGTGCTGACAGGTAGAAACAAAGCTTCAATTTTAATCCAGACATGGGTTAAGTTATGAAAAAGTGATTTGACCCCGACGTGATTTGAATACGCAACCTTCTGATCTGGAGCAAGACGCGCTACCGTTGCGCCACGAGGTCATACAAGAAGAAGCTTTCTGCCCATAATATAACTCACGTGAAAAGTGCATGAAGAAATCGTGGCACACTTTCTCGAAATTTTCTACTTTTACTCACAGACTGAAAGAGACATAAACAAGGATGAATGAACATCTTGATATTGGGAATGCAGGGTTTTCCAGTTTAAAATTCAGAGTCTAGTAAAGAACCCTTTTTTCTTATGGATTCAAAGATGACAATGCTATGATCAAAGTGAAAAGAGATCCCAACGTGCCTTAAATATTCAATGTTTTGATTTCGCTTCCTTATGATTTTTCTCATCAAATAATTGTTTATAAGATATTAATCTATAACATTCAAATAAAGAACACTTTTTCAGACACTGTGCTGACAGATAGCAACACAGTTTCAATTTTAATCCAGACATGGGTTAAGTTATGAAAAAGTTTTTTGACCCCGACGTGATTTGAACACGCAACCTTATAATCTGGAGTCAGACGTGCTACCGTAGCACCACAAAGTCATATGAAAAGAAACTTTCCGCCCATAATATAACTCACTGAAAAAGTGCATGAAGAGATCGTTGCACACCTTCTCGAAATTTGCTACTTTTACTTACAGACTGAAAAAGACATAAACAAGGACGAATGAACATCTTGATATTGGGAATGCAGGGATTTCCAGTTTAAAATTAAGAATCTAGTAATGAAGCCTTTTTTCTTATGGTTTCAAAGATGACAATGCTATGATCAAAGTGAAAAGAGATCCCGAAGAGCATTAAATATTCAATGTTTTGATTTTGTTTCACGATGATTTTTCTCATAAAAGAATTGATTATAAGATATTAATCTATAACATTCAACTAAAAAACTCTTTTGTAGACAATGCGCCGAGAGATAGCAATACAGTTTCAATTTTAATTCAGACATGGGTTAAGTAATGAAAATGCTTTTTGACCCCGAAGTGATTAGAACACACAACCTTCTGATCAGGAATCAGACGCGCTACCCTTGCGCCACAAGATCATACAAAAAGTAACTTTCCACCCATAATATAACTCACTTAAAATGTGCATGAAGAAATCATGGCACACCTTCTCGAAATTTGCTACTTTTACTTACAGACTGAAAAAGACATAAACAAGGACGAATGAACATCTTGGTATTGGGAATGCAGGGTTTTCCAGTTTAAAATTTAGAGCCTAGTAAAGAACCCTTTTTTCTTATGGATTCAAAGATGACAATGCTATGACAAAAGTGAAAGGAGATCCCAACATGCCTTAAATATTCAATGTTTTGATTTCGCTTCCTGATTATTTTTCTCATGAAATAATTGTTTATAAGATATTAATCTATAACATTCAACTAAAAGACACTTTTTCAGACACTGTGCTGACAGATAGCAACACAGCTTCAATGTTAATCCAGACATGGGTTAAGTTATGAAAAAGTTTTTTGACCCCAACATGATTTGAACACGCAACCTTCTGATCTGTAGTCAGATGTGCTACCGTTTCACCACAAGGTCATATGAAATGTAACTTTCCGCCCATAATATAACTCGCTTAAAAAGTGCATGAAGAAATCGTGGCACACCTCGAAATTTGCTACTTTTACTTACAGACTGAAAAAGACATAAACAAGGACGAATGAACATCTTGATATTGGGAGTGCAGGGATTTCTAGTTTAAAATTTAGAATCTAGTAATGAACCCTTTTTTCTTATGGTTTCAAAGATGACAATGCTATGATCAAAGTGAAAAGAGATCCTGAAGTGCCTTAAGAATTCAATGTTTTGATTTTGTTTCACGATGATTTTTCTCATCAAAGAATTGTTTATAAGGTATTAATCTATAACAATCAACTAAAAGACACTTTTTTAGACACTGCGCTGACGGATAGCAACACAGTTTCAATTTTAATCCAGACATGGGTTAAGTTATGAAAACGTTTTCTGACCACGACGTGATTTGAACACGCAATCTTCTGATACGGGGTCAGACGTGCTACCGTTGCGCCACAAGATCATATAAAAAAAAACTTTCCGCCCATAATTCACATGAAAACTGTATGAAGAAATCGCTCAAATCTCGAAATTTGCTACTTTTACTCACAGACTGAAAATGACATAAACAAGGATGAATGAACATCTTGATATTGGGAATGCAGGGTTTTCCTGTTTTAAATTTAGAATCTAGTAAAGAACACTTTTTTTCTAATGGATTCAAAGATGACAATGCTATGATCAAAGTGAATGGAGATCCCGTTGTGCCTTGAATATTCAATGTTTTAATGTCGTTTCCCAATGATTATTCTCATCAAAGAATTGTTTGTAAGATATTAATCTATAACATTCAACTAAAAGACACTTTTTTAGACACTGTGATGACAGATAACAACACAGCTTCAATTTTAATCCAGACATGGGTTAAGTTATGAAAAAGTTTTGAGATCCCGACAGCTTCTGATATGGAGTTAGACGCACTACAGTTGCACCTCGAGGTCATATGAAAAGTAACTTTTCGCCCATAATATAACTCACGTGATAAGTGCATGAAGAAATCGTGGCACACCTTCTCGAAATTTGCTACTTTTACTCACAGACTGAAAAAGACATAAACACGGATGAATGAACATCTTGATATTGGGAATGCAGGGTTTTCCAGTTTAAAATTCAGAGTCTAGTAAAGAACCCTTTTTTCTTATGGATTCAAAGATGACAATGCTATGATCAAAGTGAAAAGAGATCCCAACGTGCCTTAAATATTCAATGTTTTGATTTCGCTTCCCTATGATTTTTCTCATCAAATAATTGTTTATAAGATATTAATTTATAACATTCAACTAAAACACACTTTTTCAGACACTGTGCTGACAGATAGCAACACAGCTTCAATTTTAATCCAGACATGGGTTAAGTTATGAAAAAGTTCTTTGACCCTGACGTGATTTGTACACGCAACCTTCTGATCTGGAGTCAGATGTGCTACCGTTGCGCCACAAGGTCATATGCAAAAAAAATTTCCGCCCATAATATTAGTCACTTAAAAATTGCATGAAGAAATCGTGGCACACCTTCTCGAAATTTGCTACTTTTACTTACAGACTGAAAAAGACATAAACAAGGACGAATGAACATCTTGATATTGGGAATGCAGGGATTTCCAGTTTAAATTTTAGAATCTATTCATGAACCCTTGCTTCTTATGGTTTCAAAGATGACAATGCTATGATCAAAGTGAAAAGAGATCCCGAAATGCATTAAATATTCAATGTTTTGATTTCGTTTCACGATGATTTTTCTCATCAAAGAATTGTTTATAAGATATTAATCTATAGCATTCAAGTAAAATACACTTTTTTAGACACTGCGCTGACAGATAGCAACATAGTTCCAAGTTTAATCCAGACATGGGTTAAGTTATGAAAAAGTTGTTTGACCCTTATGTGATTTGAACATGCAACCTTCTGATATTGAGTCAGACATGCTACCGTTGCACCACAAGATTATACGAAAATAAACTTTCCACCCATACTTCACATGAAAAGTGTATGAAGAAATCGCGCAAACCTCGAAATTTGCTACTTTTGCTCACAGACTGAAAAAGACATAAACAAGGACGAATGAACATCTTGATATTGGGAATGCAGGGTTTTCCAGTTTAAAATTTAGAGTCTAGTAAAGAACCATTTTTTCTTATGGATTCAAAGATGACAATGCTATGATCAAAGTGAAAGGAGATCCCGACGTGCCTAAAATATTCAATGTTTTGCTTTTGTTCCCCGATGATTTTTCTCATCAAAGAATTTTTTGTAAGATATTAATCTATAACATTCAACTAAAACACACTTTTTTAGAAACTTCGCTGACAGATAGCAACACAGTTTCAATTTAAATCTAGACATGGGTTAAGTAATGAAAAGTTGCTTGACCCTGGCGTGATTTGAACATGCAACCTTCTGATCTGGAGTCAGAGTCGCTACCGATGTCATATTAAAAGAAACTTTCCGCCCATAATATAACTCACTTAAAAATTGCATGAAGAAATCGTGGCACACCTTCTCGAAATTTGCTACTTTTTCTTACAGACTGAAAAAGACATAAACAAGGACGAATGAACATCTTGATACTGGGAATGCAGGGTTTTCCAGTTTAAAATTTAGAGTCTAGTAAAGAACCCTTTTTTCTTATGGATTCAAAGATGACAATGCTATGATCAAAGTGAAAGGAGATCCCAACGTGCCTTAAATATTCAATGTTTTGATTTTGCTTCCTGATTATTTTTCTCATGAAATAATTGTTTATAAGATATTAATCTATAACATTCAACTAAAAGACACTTTTTCAGACATTATGCTGACAGATAGCAACACAGCTTCAATTTTAATCCAGACATGGGTTAAGTTATGAAAAAGTTATGCTACTTTTACTTACAGACTGAAAAAGACATAAACAAGAACGAATGAACATCTTGATACTGGGAATGCAGGGTTTTCCAGTTTAAAATTCAGAGTCTAGTAAAGAACCCTTTTTTCTTATGGATTCAAAGATGACAATGCTATGATCAAAGTGAAAAGAGATCCCAACGTGCCTTAAATATTCAATGTTTTGATTTCGCTTCCCTATGATTTTTCTCATCAAATAATTGTTTATAAGATATTAATTTATAACATTCAACTAAAAGACACTTTTTTAGACACTGTGCTGACAGATAGCAACACAACTTTAGTTTTAATCCAGACATGGGTTAAGTTATGGAAAAGTTTTTTGACCGCAACGTGATTTGAACATGCAACCCTCTGATCTGGAGTCAGACGCGCTACCGTTGTGCCACGAGATCATACAACATAGTAACATAGTAACATAGTAACATAGTTTGTAAAGCCAAATAAAGACTTGCGTCCATCAAGTTCGACTTGTAAGTTCTGTAATTGCTAAAGTTGATCCAGAGGAGGGCAAAAACCTCAAATGATTTAGCCAATCTTCACCTGAGGAAAAATTCCCTCCCGACTCTGAAACCAGCAGTCAGAATAAATCCCTGTATCAACCTACTATTTTATTCTATTTTTAAGTATATGCTGAAATCTGCTTGGTATCTAGAAATGCATCCAGTCCCCGCTTGAACTGGTGTAGTGAATCTGACATTACCGTCTCCTCACTCAGTGAATTCCATATTCTCACTGCTTTTACCGTAAAGAACCCCTTCCTATGCTGGTGCTGGAACCTTTTCTCTTCCAGTCTTAGTGAATTTCCTCTTGTTACCGTAATATCCCTCCTTTTGAACAAATCCCGGGCAAGGTCTCTATACTGTCCCCTAACTTATTTGTACACATTTATTATGTCCCCCCTCAACCTTCTCTTTTCCAGGCTGAATAGTCTTAGTTTTGCCAATCTCTCTGGGAATTGCAGTCCCTCCATTCCCCTTATTAATTTTGTTGCCCTCCTTTGTACCTTTTCAAGCTCATTTATATCCTTTCTATATATTGGGGCCCATAACTGAGCACAGTATTCCAAGTGTGGTCTGACCAGAGCTTTGTACAGATGCCCAAGTCCTTCTCCATCTCTGAATTCCCCAATGATTTCCCATTCAGTGAGTACTGGTGACTTCCATTTTTCCTTCCCATATGTATGACCTTACATTTCTCCTCGTTAAACCTCATTTGCCATTTAATGCTCCACGTACCCAGTAGAGATGAGCGTTGCTCTACTCGAACTGTTCGCCAATCTCAAAATTCGAGCTGTTTTGGGCGGTCTTCGAGCCGTTCGGCGAACACGAACAATTTGAGAAAATTCGGCTGTTCGAGGTTATGTTCGATAACTGTTCGTTCACCAAAATCATAACTGGATTTTTTCTCAGTAATGATGAAAATTAATGTTAATACGCAGTTTGAGTGTACAGCGAGGTGGGGGGAGGGGCAGGGGATGGATCTCTGCAGGAACAATGAAGATCTCCATTTTTTTTTCTCTTTCCCGCATTTACAGTGGGGAGGTGCAATCTGTCAGCCTTTCAGCAGCGCACACACGGAGCGAAGTGCTTTTTTTCACACAAGCAAGGGCATGTGTCATTGGCAGTGTATGTCACATGTCCTTGCCCTATAAGACCAAGCCATTTTCCCTGTCGCCACCATTTTCTCACTGCTGCAGCTGCGTGTTAGACGGCACCGCTGTTGCTGTGTGCGCTATACCTTGTTAATTTCAAGCCAATTTTCGCACAAATCTACAGATAGCTTGGGAGTAGGGAATAGTTGTGATTGCAGTCCTTTTAAGGACTAGGTTACAGCATTTCCTACGACTTTTATCAGGCAGGTCTGTGCTCTTAAATAGATAGATTGTGGGAGTAAAGACTAATTGTAATTGGAGTCCTTTTCAGGACTAGGTTACATCAGTTCCTATCAGTTTTTGCCAGGCAGGTCTGTGCCAGTGCTGTGCAAATTTTTTTCACAGCATTTGGCTGCATCTAGCAAAGCTAATCCTTTTTGGCCTATTGCAGAGTGTGTTAGTCAGTGGAGTAGCCTATCTGTGTTGCAAGATATACCACCTGTGTATAGAATACCAATTTTTTTACTGCACCTAGTGAAGTAAAATCTTTTGGGCATAGCATCATTCTATTAGTCCATCTATACTGACCTCCACCAGGTTGCAAATTGAATATAATTTTTTTCTGCATCTAGCTCTGGAAAAATATTGGGCTTCTAGCTGTGTGTGGGACTTGTTGTATTAGTCCATCTATACTGACCTCCATCAGGTTGCAAACTGAATATATTTTTTTCTGCATCTACCTCTGAAAAAATATTGGGCTTCTAGCTGTGTGTGGGACTTGTTGTATTAGTCCATCTATACTGACCTCCATCAGGTTGCAAACTAAATATATTTTTTTCTGCATCTACCTCTGAAAAAATATTGGGCTTCTAGCTGTGTGTGGGACTTGTTCTATTAATCCATCTATACAGACCTCCATCAGGTTGCAAACTGAATATATTTTTTTCTGCATCTACCTCTGAAAAAATATGTGGCCTTCTAGCAGTGTGTGGGACTTTCTCTATTAGTCCATCTATACTGACCTCCATCAGGTTGCAAATTGAATATAATTTTTATCTGCATCTAGCTCTGAAAAAATATTTGGCCTTCTAGCAGTGTGTGGGACTTTCTCTATTAGTCCATCTATACTGACCTCCATCAGGTTGCAAATTAAAAATAATTTTTATCTGCATCTAGCTCTGAAAAAATATTTGGCCTTCTAGCAGTGTGTGGGACTTTCTCTATTAGTCCATCTATACTGACCTCCATCAGGTTGCAAATTAAAAATAATTTTTATCTGCATCTACCTCTGAAAAATTATTTGGGCTTCTAGCTGTGTGTGGGACTTGTTCTATTAGTCCATCTATACTGACCTCCATCAGGTTGCAAACTGAATATATTTTTTTTTTTTCTGCATCTACCTCTGAAAAAATATTGGGCTTCTAGCTGTGTGTGGGACTTGTTGTATTAGTCCATCTATACTGACCTCAATCAGGTTGCAAACTGAATATATTTTTTTCTGCATCTACCTCGGAAAAAATATTGGGCTTCTAGCAGTGTGTGGGACTTGTTGTATTAGTCCATCTATACTGACCTCCATCAGGTTGCAAATTAAAAATAATTTTTATCTGCATCTACAGTGCCTCTGAAAAAATATTTGGGCTTCTAGCTGTGTGTGGGACTTGTTCTATTAGTCCATCTATACTGATCTCCATCAGGTTGCAAATTGAATATAATTTTTATCTGCATCTAGCTCTGAAAAAATATTTGGCCTTCTAGCAGTGTGTGGGACTTTCTCTATTAGTCCATCTATACTGACCTCCATCAGGTTGCAAATTAAAAATAATTTTTGTCTGCATCTAGCTCTGAAAAAATATTTGGCCATCTAGCAGTGTGTGGGACTTTCTCTATTAGTCCATCTATACTGACCTCCATCAGGTTGCAAATTAAAAATAATTTTTATCTGCATCTACAGTACCTCTGAAAAAATATTTGGGTTTCTAGTAGAGATGAGCGTTGTTCTACTCGAACTGTTCGCCAATCTCAAATTCGAGCTGTTTTGGGCGGTGTTCGAGCCGGTCGGCGAACACGAACAATTTGAGAAAAATTCGGCTGTTCGAGGTTATGTTCGATAACTGTTCGTGCACCAAAATCATAACTGGATTTTTTCTCAGTAATGATGAAAATTAATGTTAATACGCAGTTTGAGTGTACAGCGGGGCGGGGGGAGGGGCAGGGGATGGATCTCTGCAGGAACAATGAAGATCTCCATTTTTTTTTCTCTTTCCCGCATTTGCAGTGGGGAGGTGCAATCTGTCAGCCTATCAGCAGCGCACACACGGAGCGAAGTGCTTTTTTTCACACAAGCAAGGGCATGTGTGATTGGCAGTGTATGTCACATGTCCTTGCCCTATAAGACCAAGCCATTTTCCCCGTCGCCACCATTTTCTCACTGCTGCAGCTGCGTGTTAGACGGCACCGCTGTTGCTGTGTGTGCTATACCTTGTTAATTTCAAGCCAATTTTCGCACAAATATACAGATAGCTTGGGAGTAGGGAATAGTTGTGATTGCAGTCCTTTTAAGGACTAGGTTACAGCATTTCCTACGACTTTTATCAGGCAGGTCTGTGCTCTTAAATAGATAGATTGTGGGAGTAAAGACTAATTGTAATTGGAGTCCTTTTCAGGACTAGGTTACATCAGTTCCTATCAGTTTTTGCCAGGCAGGTCTGTGCCAGTGCTGTGCAAGTTTTTTTCACAGCATTTGGCTGAATCTAGCAAAGCTAATCCTTTTTGGCCTATTGCAGAGTGTGTTAGTCAGTGGAGTAGCCTATCTGTGTTGCAAGATATACCACCTGTGTATAGAATACCAATTTTTTTACTGCACCTAGTGAAGTAAAATCTTTTGGGCATAGCATCATTCTATTAGTCCATCTATACTGACCTCCATCAGGTTGCAAACTGAATATAATTTTTTTCTGCATCTAGCTCTGAGAAAATATTTGGGCTTCTAGCAGTGTGTGGGACTTGGTCTATTAGTCCATCTGTACTGACCTCCATCAGGTTGCAAATTAAAAATAATTTTTTTCTGCATCTAGCTCTGAAAAAATATTTGGGCTTCTAGCAGTGTGTGGGACTTGGTCTATTAGTCCATCTATACTGACCTCCATCAGGTTGCAAATTAAAAATAATTTTTTTCTTCATTTATCTCTGAAAAAATATTTGGGCTTCTAGCAGCGTGTGGGACTTGTTCTATTAGTCCATCTATACTGACCTCCATCAGGTTGCAAATTAAAAATAATTTTTTTATGCATCTAGCTCTGAAAAAATATTTGGGCTTCTAGCAGTGTGTGGGACTTGGTCTATTAGTCCATCTATACTGACCTCCATCAGGTTGCAAATTAAAAATAATTTTTTTCTGCATCTAGCTCTGAAAAAATATTTGGGCTTCTAGCAGTGTGTGGGACTTGGTCTATTAGTCCATCTATACTGACCTCCATCAGGTTGCAAATTGAATAAAAAAATTTTCTGCATCTAGCTCTGAAAAAATATTTGGGCTTCTAGCGGTGTGTGGGACTTGGTCTATTAGTCCATCTATACTGACCTCCATCAGGTTGCAAATTAAAAATAATTTTTTTCTTCATTTATCTCTGAAAAAATATTTGGGCTTCTAGCAGCGTGTGGGACTTGTTCTATTAGTCCATCTATACTGACCTCCATCAGGTTGCAAATTAAAAATAATTTTTTTATGCATCTAGCTCTGAAAAAATATTTGGGCTTCTAGCAGTGTGTGGGACTTGGTCTATTAGTCCATCTATACTGACCTCCATCAGGTTGCAAATTGAATAAAAAAATTTTCTGCATCTAGCTCTGAAAAAATATTTGGGCTTCTAGCGGTGTGTGGGACTTGGTCTATTAGTCCATCTATACTGACCTCCATCAGGTTGCAAATTAAAAATAATTTTTTTCTTCATTTATCTCTGAAAAAATATTTGGGCTTCTAGCAGCGTGTGGGACTTGTTCTATTAGTCCATCTATACTGACCTCCATCAGGTTGCAAATTAAAAATAATTTTTTTATGCATCTAGCTCTGAAAAAATATTTGGGCTTCTAGCAGTGTGTGGGACTTGGTCTATTAGTCCATCTATACTGACCTCCATCAGGTTGCAAATTGAATAAAAAAATTTTCTGCATCTAGCTCTGAAAAAATATTTGGGCTTCTAGCGCTGTGTGGGACTTGGTCTATTAGTCCATCTATACTGACCTCCATCAGGTTGCAAATTAAAAATAATTTTTTTCTTCATTTATCTCTGAAAAAATATTTGGGCTTCTAGCAGCGTGTGGGACTTGTTCTATTAGTCCATCTATACTGACCTCCATCAGGTTGCAAATTAAAAATAATTTTTTTATGCATCTAGCTCTGAAAAAATATTTGGGCTTCTAGCAGTGTGTGGGACTTGGTCTATTAGTCCATCTATACTGACCTCCATCAGGTTGCAAATTGAATAAAAAAATTTTCTGCATCTAGCTCTGAAAAAATATTTGGGCTTCTAGCGGTGTGTGGGACTTGGTCTATTAGTCCATCTATACTGACCTCCATCAGGTTGCAAATTAAAAATAATTTTTTTCTTCATTTATCTCTGAAAAAATATTTGGGCTTCTAGCAGCGTGTGGGACTTGTTCTATTAGTCCATCTATACTGACCTCCATCAGGTTGCAAATTAAAAATAATTTTTTTATGCATCTAGCTCTGAAAAAATATTTGGGCTTCTAGCAGTGTGTGGGACTTGGTCTATTAGTCCATCTATACTGACCTCCATCAGGTTGCAAATTGAATAAAAAAATTTTCTGCATCTAGCTCTGAAAAAATATTTGGGCTTCTAGCGGTGTGTGGGACTTGGTCTATTAGTCCATCTATACTGACCTCCATCAGGTTGCAAATTAAAAATAATTTTTTTCTGCATCTAACCCAGCCAATAGTTTTGGCCTAATACCACAGTTTGGCCACTCAGCTCTGCTCGGTTACCATCCATTGTTTTTTTGTGCAAACAACTCCAGGGTTGTGAATTAGTTAACCACCAAAATGAGTGGAAAAAGGCCTGCTGCTGGTGGAAAGGGGAATAGGCGTGTTGGGAAGGGGAAAAAAGGTTGTGTCCGTGGGGTAGGTGCAGAAGAAAGACCATCTTCCAGCCAAACTAAAATGTCTACTTCTTTTAGCGGACAATGTGATAAGATCCCTTTCTTACGGCCACGCCAATCGCTACAAATTCCAGATGAGGCACAAAAACAGCAGGTGCTTCAACGGATATCAAGTGCTCCTTTAAGTGGGCTCTCCTCCACATCAACTTCAACATCACAAATACTCCAGTCCTCAAAGGTGTCACCCAAATCGCACTTGCTTCCTCACAGCTCCCAAATCTCCAGCTGCCGTCTGAGTATGAGGTATAACAGATGGTTGAGTCTGCAGAGCTGTTTACTCATACTATAGCCTGGGAATCAGAGGTCGACTCCAGCGCTTCTGTGAATCCAGACGAGGAAATGATCTGCACTGATGCCCAGAATCTTTATGAGTCGGATCCAGGACCAGACGCAGAAGGTTCTGACCATAATGTAGACCCTCATTCCCAAAGTGTAACTCCTGTTGGTGGAGACAATGAGGAAGACGATGATAAGACTCAAATACCTGATTATAGCGACAACTTTAGTTTTTTGTCAGGGCAGGAACAGGTTGGCTCTGAGGACGACGGGTGTGATAACGCACAGGGTGATGATGATGAGGTCGGAGATCCCACTTACTGTCAACCCACAGTCAGCCAAGAGATGAGGTCAGCAGAGGAGGTGGAGGAAGATGCTAGTGACGACGAGGTCAGGTTGCGCCTTCCTGGACAGAGACGTAGTACTGGAAGCACGTCAACAACTGCATCCTCAAACACAACTCTGCCTCTCACCACAAGTCGTGGTGGCTCTTCAGGTCGCATGGGTGCTAAGCCTTGCATAGCCTGGGCATTTTTTCAGATCGATAAAGATGACCCAACTCGTGTTATCTGTAACATTTGTCAGCAAAAGCTAAGTAGAGGCCAAAAAATACATAGTTTGAGTACTTCATGCATGAACCGGCACATGGACATGAAGCATAAGTTGCAGTGGGAAGCTCAGTGTGCTACAATGCGGTCTAGCCGGCCGGGCCAACCACCGTCTGCCATATCTTGTGCATCCGCGGCCTCTTCATCCTCTGTGACTGGGGGGACAGCAGTCACACCTGTTTTGGGGCGCAGACCTGCCACCTCTTTACCCGCAACAGCCAGCGTGATTGGCAGGTCATCATTTTCTTTGGAGGTGGTAACACCAGCTGGTCTTGAGCGCTGTCCGACATCGATAGCACCAAATTTGGATCAAGGCAACCTAACATGTCCGCCTGCATCTTCCTCACAGACCGGCAGTTTGCCGGGGACGCCCTTATCAACACCGTCTAAGCACAATAGCCAGCCCTCGGTCCCTCAGATGTGGACAAGTAAAAGACCATTTCCTCCTAGCCATGAGAAAGCTAAGAGGTTGAATTTCACCATCTGCAAGCTCTTGGCTACAGAAATGCTGCCTTTCCGCCTGGTGGACACAGATGATTTTCGAGACCTTATGTCCGTCGCAGTGCCCCAGTACCAGATGCCCAGTCGGCACTACTTCTCAAAGAAAGGTGTGCCTGCGCTCCACCAGCATGTCGCACACAACATCAACGCTTCTTTGAGAAACTCTGTGTGTGACAGGGTGCATTTCACCACAGACACTTGGACGAGTAGGCATGGACAGGGGCGTTACATGTCGCTGACTGGGCACTGGGTAACTATGGTGACAGCAGGACAAGGGGCTGCTGTCGAAGTCTTGCCGTCCCCACGAGTTGTGCGTCAATCCTCTTTATGTCATTTTTCCTCCACTGCTTCTGCCTCCTCAACCTCCTCTCGGTCTTCCACCTGCACCCAAAGGCTGTCTGGTCATGCCACAAGCTTTCTAACTGCGCAGAAGGGATCCTGCACACCTCCTTACTATGCTGGCAGTAGGGCTCAACGTCATCAGGCGGTTTTTACATTGAAATGTCTGGGAAATGTGAGTCACACAGCTGAGGAGTTGTGGTCAGCTCTGGAGAACCAATTTCATGAATGGTTGTCTCCACTGGACCTGAAACCAGGGAAGGCCGTGTGCGACAATGCTGCAAACCTGGGTGCGGCCCTTCGCCGGGGCAATGTCACACACGTGCCTTGTATGGCTCACGTGTTGAACCTGGTTGTTCAGCAATTTTTAGCCCACTATCCCAGACTAGATGGCCTTCTGCAGAGGGCACGGTCGCTGTGTGCTCACTTCCGCCGTTCGCATCCCGCAGCTCAGCGACTTACATCTCTACAGAAGTCGTTGGGCCTGCCACTTCACCGGCTAAAATGCGATGTGCCTACCCGGTGGAATTCAACTCTGCACATGTTGCAGCGACTGTGGCAGCACCAACAAGCCCTGGTGCAATACGTTCTGACGTATAGCCTGGGCCAACGAGATTCAGAGGTGGGGCAAATCACGCTGGAGGAGTGGTCTCAGATCAGGGACCTATGCACCCTTCTGCACAGTTTTGAAATGGCGACGAAGATGTTTAGTGCTGACGATGCCATTATCAGCATGACTATTCCGGTGATTTACATGCTGGAGCACATGTTAAACAGAATTCGGAGTCAGGTGGTGGCACAAGAGGAGGTGGAGGAAGTAGATGAGGAGGAGTTGTATGCGGAAGGGCTAACATCTGCAAGGTCCAGACGGTCGGCAGCACCAAGGCGGCAGGCATGTGAGGGTGGGGGAGATGATTTTACCAGGGCGCATGGTAGCAGCCAAACTAGTGAGGAAGGTGCAGGAGCCCAGGAAGAAGTGGAGGACGAACTGATGGAAGACTCATCAGATGAGGGAGACCTTGATCACATTTCTGTTGTGCGAGGTTGGGGGTAGAGGACAGAGGAAGGAAGCATGATTGTTACCTCGCCACCAACACAACAGGGACTTGGTGCTCCTGGATGCGCAACACACATGAGTGCCTTCTTGCTGCACTACCTGCAACATGACCCTCGAATTGTGAGAATTAGAAATAATCCTGACTACTGGGTTGCCTCACTGTTAGATCCCCGGTACAAAAGTAAATTTGCAGAAATTATTCCTGCCATAGAAAGGGATGCACGCATGCAGGAGTATCAGCAGAGACTGTTGCAGAATCTTACATGTGCTTTTCCACAAAATACCAGTGGTTCACGTAGTGAATCTTACAGTTCTAACTTGCCAACCGTGGTCTGTATGGAATTGTTCAATAAAGGGCCCAAAATTAAGATAACATAGATGGGAGAGGTCTCTATGAATAGGAATTCCTAAGTATTTGATACCCTGTGAGGGCCAGGCAAAGGGAAAGTTGGACTGGATGGAATCCTATATGGATTTAGGGAGGGAGACATCGAGGGCCTCAGACTTCGCTGCATTGATTTTAAAATTTGACCATGTAACAAAGTGATCTATTTCAGCCATAACAGCAGGGATGGATATATGTGATTGAGTGATATATACTAGGACATCATCAGCAAATAGAGAGCACTTGTACTCGGTGCCTCCCACCTCAATCCACCTAATATTGGGGTTATGGCGAATTGATGAGAGCAGGTGCTCCGTCACTAGGATGTATAAGAGAGGGGACAGAGGACATCCCTGCCTTGTCCCATTGGTGATTGTGAAAGGTGATGAAAATGTTCTGACGCACCCCCTGGGCCTTGGGACACCCGGAGCCGGACCCTTTTTGGTGGATGCTGGTGGTTGTAGTCTTCGTGGCGGCGATCCGGTTCCGTGGCTCAGGGCGGTCAAACCAGTGGCGGAACTATTTATGTGGTTTTGATGTTTAAATGTCCGACTACGCCACCCGTGGATTGCGGTCAGAGTGAACCGCCGCTACAGGGCAGACCGCTAAGGCTGGTGTTGTGGGTGCAGCAGAGCGTAGCATAACTCCCCACGGGAGGAGTATAGCCTCAGGGCAGTGTATGCGGAGGATGGGGGTGATGGAGCAGGGCAGCAGCAGTAACGACACGGAGTCAGTGATGCAGTTCAGGGCCTTTACTCACAGTTCTTATTATCCAGACCACTTCTGCAGGTAACGGCTGCCCACGTCGTACTGTGCTCACCAGGTGAGGGGCTCAGACAACTCCCAGATAACTTTGGAGCGCTTCACAGGACCCCCTTTGTGTGTCCTTTGTCTGGCCTTTCTTACCAACACTTCTGTCCGGCTGCCTCGGGCCTCCTCTTAGTAAACTTGGCGCCAGTTTCCCTGACCCTATGTGGTGCCTTCCTAGCGGGTGGAGCAAGGGGCTGCGCCACATAAAATGTCAGAGCCTCCGGTTTCTAGCTGAGGGTCGTTTCCTGCCTCCACTAGTTCGGGGACCGGTCTCCCCCTTTGGCCTGACCCCTCCACGCAGGTGGATTCGGGCGTGCGGTGGCGACTCGCCCGTCCGCACCCCTGGGATCCCTTCATTCCTCGTTCCTGGAGCCTTCTCCGCTCCTCTTCCTTCCTTCTCCCTCTTGCAGGCCTGGGCCTCTGTTACTAGGCCCGCCTCCGGAGCAGAGCTCATGCAGAGCCCCTGCTCCCTGCCACTTCTGCTCAGACTTCTCTGCACTGAACTAAGATGGTGCCCACCTTTTATACTCCCTTCTCAATGCACCCAGGAACTGCTTCCTCCCTGCCCCTGCACTGCAGGGTTCCCCTTCCTCAGTGTTCCCTCCCCCCACTCCAGCCAGGGACAGGGACTGTCGTGCCCATCTCAGGGGCATATTGGTCGCTGTGCCCCACGGCAATGTGGTGTAATGCATGCAGGTGTCGGGTCCTGATCCACACTCCATCCTTATCTGAGAGTGAGATATCACACCTCTGTGTGAGGTGCAATACGTCTGTAGCAACCGAGCCCTCGGTGCTACAGTTCCATTTATCTTCAGCCTAGGTGACGTATTGTGATACAGGGCCGTGATTTTGGCTATAAAAGGGTCCCCTAGACCCCTACCCCAAGCTTTTTAAGAGAATCATATATGGCGTGCCAGGAGACTCTATGGAATGCTTTCTCAGCATCCAACGAGAGTATCTACTTACAAATTTTTAACTGCATCTAGCCCAGGAAATACTTTGTGCCTAGTAGCAGTGTCTGCTAGTCAGCGGATTATCCCGGCTGTTAAGCAAGCTACACCACCTGTAGTTTGGACACTTAATTTTTTCAAAGGAAATGCTTCGGGACCACGGGATACTTAGTGAAGAGCATCAGGAGGCACCCCAAGGCATAGGGGCTGGGACTGGCACTAGGATGCCTTGCGGTGGACAGCCGAGCTCGATCCTTATAAAAGCTTTTTAACTGCAGCAGCTTTAGTGGACGCTACTGGAGCTGGAATTACGCGGCTGCTGGCATGAGACTTGCCCTCCAATAGATCCTTGTAAATGGATTTAAAGTGTATTCATTCAAATTAGAGGGACAATTTAAATTAAAAAGCTTAGAGCTGCCTCCACCACAGGGGGGCTCTCTCGACCCACCAGCGGACAGGCACCAGTATTGGGAGAGGGGGGCTGGCCGTCAGGGTTCACCGCGGCTCTGGCACAAACCCGGCGACACGGAGGTGGCACGGGCAGGAGCGGACTGGCCGTCTCGGCTTCTCACTTTTTGGATTTTAGAAGGGCATGACATGCCTATATCTGTGTCTCCCCCTCCTTTTACTCCTCCACCTCTTTTCTTTTCGCATGACTATATGTACTTGTCACTTTTCCATGTGTTAGTTGTGTCTTCTGAGCAGTTTGTCAGCTTTTGGACACCTTTGAAGGTGTTTTCTATGTGTTTCTATGTGTTTTTGTTTGCCTGCCATTGGTTTTAACGGTGTTCGAAGGTGTTCGACGAACAGTTCGACGAACAGTTCGACGAACACACGGGTGTTCGACGAACCGAACCGAACTCGAACACTACGGGGGTGGCTCAACACTAGTTTCTAGCTGTGTGTGGGACTTGTTCTATTAATCCATCTATACTGACATCCATCAGGTTGCAAATTGAATATAATTTTTATCTGCATCTAGCTCTGAAAAAATATTTGGCCTTCTAGCAGTGTGTGGGACTTTCTCTATTAGTCCATCTATACTGACCTCCATCAGGTTGCAAATTAAAAATAATTTTTATCTGCATCTACCTCTGAAAAAATATTTGGGCTTCTAGCTGTGTGTGGGACTTGTTCTATTAATCCATCTATACAGAACTCCATCAGGTTGCAAACTGAATATAATTTTTTTCTGCATCTAGCTCTGAAAAAATATTTGGCCTTCTAGCAGTGTGTGGGACTTGTTCTATTAGTCCACCTATACTGACCTCCATCAGGTTGCAAATTCAAAATAATTTTTTGTCTGTATCTAGCTCTGAAAAAATATTTGGCCTTCTAGCAGTGTGTGGGACTTTCTCTATTAGTCCATCTATACTGACCTCCATCAGGTTGCAAACTGAATATATTTTTTTTCTGCATCTACCTCTGAAAAAATATTGGGCTTGTAGCTGTGTGTGGGACTTGTTCTATTAATCCATCTACACAGACCTCCATCAGGTTGCAAACTGAATAAAAAATTTTTCTGCATCTACCTCTGAAAAAATATTTGGGCTTCTAGCTGTGTGTGGGACTTGTTCTATTAGTCCATCTATACTGACCTCCATCAGGTTGCAAATTGAATATAATTTTTTTCTGCATCTAACCCAGCCAATAGTTTTGGCCTAATACCACAGTTTGGCCACTCAGCTCTGCTTGGTTCTCATCCATTGTTTTTTTGTGCAAACAACTCCAGAGTTGTGAATTAGTTAACCACCAAAATGAGTGGAAAAAGGCCTGCTGCTGGTGGAAAGGGGAATAGGCGTGTTGGGAAGGGGAAAAAAGGTTGTGTCCGTGGGGTAGGTGTTAAAGCAACATTAACATCTGCAGAAGAAAGACCATCTTCCAGCCAAACTAAAATGTCTACTTCTTTTAGCGGACAATGTGATAAGATCCCTTTCTTACGGCCACGCCAATCGCTAAAAATTCCAGATGAGGCACAAAAACAGCAGGTGCTTCAACGGATATCAAGTGCTCCTTTAAGTGGGCTCTCCTCCACATCAACTTCAACATCACAAATACTCCAGTCCTCAAAGGTGTCACCCCAATCGCACTTGCTTCCTCACAGCTCCCAAATCTCCAGCTGCCCGTCTGAGTATGAGGTATAACAGATGGTTGAGTCTGCAGAGCTGTTTGCTCATACTATAGCCTGGGAATCAGAGGTTGACTCCAGCGCTTCTGTGAATCCAGACGAGGAAATGATCTGCACTGATGCCCAGAATCTTTATGAGTCGGATCCAGGACCAGACGCAGAAGGTTCTGACCATAATGTAGACCCTCATTCCCAAACTGTAACTCCTGTTGGTGGAGACAATGAGGAAGACGATGATAAGACTCAAATACCTGATTGGAGCGACAACTTTAGTTTTTTGTCAGGGCAGGAACAGGTTGGCTCTGAGGACGACGGGTGTGATAACGCACAGGGTGATGATGATGAGGTTGGAGATCCGACTTACTGTCAACCCACAGTCAGCCAAGAGATGAGGTCAGCAGAGGAGGTGGAGGAAGATGCTAGTGACGACGAGGTCAGGTTGCGCCTTCCTGGACAGAGACGTAGTACTGGAAGCACGTCAACAACTGCATCCTCAAACACAACTCTGCCTCTCACCACAAGTCGTGGTGGCTCTTCAGGTCGCATGGGTGCTAAGCCTTGCATAGCCTGGGCATTTTTTCAGATCGATAAAGATGACCCAACTCGTGTTATCTGTAACATTTGTCAGCAAAAGCTAAGTAGAGGCCAAAAAATACATAGTTTGAGTACTTCATGCATGAACCGGCACATGGACATGAAGCATAAGTTGCAGTGGGAAGCTCAGTGTGCTACAATGCGGCCTAGCCGGCCGGGCCAACCACCGTCTGCCATATCTTGTGCATCCGCGGCCTCTTCATCCTCTGTGACTGGGGGGACAGCAGTCACACCTGTTTTGGGGCGCAGACCTGCCACCTCTTTACCCGCAACAGCCAGCGTGATTGGCAGGTCATCATTTTCTTTGGAGGTGGTAACACCAGCTGGTGTTGAGCGCTGTCCGACATCGATAGCACCACCTTTGGATCAAGGCAACCTAACATGTCCGCCTGCATCTTCCTCACAGACCGGCAGTTTTCCGAGGACACCCTTATCAACCCCGTCTAAGCACAATAGCCAGCCCTTGGTCCCTCAGATGTGGACAAGTAAAAGACTATTTCCTCCGAGCCATGAGAAAGCTAAGAGGTTGAATTTCACCATCTGCAAGCTCTTGGCTACAGATATGCTGCCTTTCCGCCTGGTGGACACAGAGGATTTTTGAGACCTTATGTCCGTCGCAGTGCCCCAGTACCAGATGCCCAGTCGGCACTACTTCTCAAAGAAAGGTGTGCCTGCGCTCCACCAGCATGTCGCACACAACATCACCGCTTCTTTGAGAAACTCTGTGTGTGACAGGGTGCATTTCACCACAGACACTTGGACGAGTAGGCATGGACAGGGGCATTACATGTCGCTGACTGGGCACTGGGTAACTATGGTGACAGCAGGACAAGGGGCTGCTGTCCAAGTCTTGCCGTCCCCATGAGTTGTGCGTCAATTCTCTTTATGTCAAAGTTCCTCCACTGCTTCTGCCTCCTCAACCTCCTCTCGGTCTTCCACCTGCACCCAAAGCCTGTCTGGTCATGCCACAAGCTTTCTAACTGCGCAGAAGGGATCCTGCACACCTCCTTACTATGCTGGCAGTAGGGCTCAACGTCATCAGGCGGTTTTTACATTGAAATGTCTGGGAAATGTGAGTCACACAGCTGAGGAGTTGTGGTCAGCTCTGGAGAACCAATTTCATGAATGGTTTTCTCCTCTGGACCTGAAACCAGGGAAGGCCGTGTGCGACAATGCTGCAAACCTGGGTGCGGCCCTTCGCCGGGGCAATGTCACACACGTGCCTTGTATGGCTCACGTGTTGAACCTGGTTGTCCAGCAATTTTTAGCCCACTATCCCAGACTAGATGGCCTTCTGCAGAGGGCACGGTCGCTGTGTGCTCACTTCCGCCGTTCGTATCCCGCAGCTCAGCGACTTACATCTCTACAGAAGTCGTTGGGCCTGCCACTTCACCGGCTAAAATGCGATGTGCCTACCCGGTGGAATTCAACTCTGCACATGTTGCAGCGACTGTGGCAGCACCGACAAGCCCTGGTGCAATACGTTCTGACGTATAGCCTGGGCCAACGAGATCCAGAGGTGGGGCAAATCACGCTGGAGGAGTGGTCTCAGATCAGGGACCTATGCACCCTTCTGCACAGTTTTGAAATGGCGACGAAGATGTTTAGTGCTGACGATGCCATTATCAGCATGACTATTCCGGTGATTTACATGCTGGAGCACATGTTAAACAGAATTCGGAGTCAGGTGGTGGCACAAGAGGAGGTGGAGGAAGTAGAGGAGGAGGAGTTGTATGCGGAAGGGCTAACATCTGCAAGGTCCAGACGGTCGGCAGCACCAAGGCGGCAGGCATGTGAGGGTGGAGGAGATGGTTTTAACAGGGCGCATGGTAGCAGCCAAACTAGTGAGGAAGGTGCAGGAGCCCTGGAAGAAGTGGAGGACGAACTGATGGAAGACTCATCAGATGAGGGAGATCTTGATCACATTTCTGTTGTGCGAGGTTGGGGGGAGAGGACAGAGGAAGGAAGCATGATTGTTACCTCGCCACCAACACAACAGGGTCTTGGTGCTCCTGGATGCGCAAGACACATGAGTGCCTTCTTGCTGCACTACCTGCAACATGACCCTCGAATTGTGAGAATTAGAAATAATCCTGACTACTGGGTTGCCACACTGTTAGATCCCCGGTACAAAAGTAAATTTGCAGAAATTATTCCTGCCATAGAAAGGGATGCACGCATGCAGGAGTATCAGCAGAGACTGTTGCAGAATCTTACATGTGCTTTTCCACAAAATACCAGTGGTGCACGTAGTGAATCTCACAGTTCCAACTTGCCAACCATGGGACCGTCAAGTGTTCAGCACTCAAACCGTAACAGAACCACAGTATCTGCTGGTAACATCAATTTTGCGGAATCATTTCACCACTTTTTTAGCCCATCCTTTGCAAGGCCACAGGAGACAAGAAGTCTGACACATAGTCAACGCCTAGAGACGATGGTACAGGAGTATCTCCAAGTAAACATTGAAGCCATGACTGTGTCACTGGACCCTTGCTCTTTTTGGGCTTCCAATCTGGATAAATGGCCGGAGCTAGCCACTTACGCCTTGGAGATCTTGTCATGCCCCGCAGCCAGCGTTCTGTCTGAATGTGTGTTCAGCGCTGCTGCTTGTGTGCTGACAGATAAGCGCACGCGGCTCTCCACTGATAATGTAGACAGACTCACGTTCATAAAGATGAACAAATCATGGATCCGAAACGACTTTTCTACCCCTGTGTCATCCTGGGGAGAGTAAAAGCTTGATGATTGGTTAAAATCACCCTACCAACCGTTTTAAGCTTTCAAATTACTAATCATGTTTATCTGTATCTTGGCTGGAAAATAATTTGGGCTTTGTAGCAGTGTGCAGCACTGATTCTATTAGGCCATCTATAATAAGCTCCACCTGATTTAAAATTACTAATCATGTTTATCTGTATCTTGACTGGAAAATAATTTGGGCTTTGTAGCAGTGTGCAGCACTGATCCTATTAGGCCATCTATACTAAAGCTTCACCAGATTTAAAATTAATAATAATTTTTAGCTGCATCTAGCACGGAAAATAATTTTGGGGCTCCGAGATGCGCAAGACACATAAGTGCCTTCTTGCTGCACTACCTGCAGCATGACCCTCATATTGTCAGAATTCGAAGTAATCATGACTACTGGGTTGCCACACTCTTAGATCCCCCAAACTTTTCGATCAACCTTTTCATTTTAATAAAGACCAAAAAAATGGTCATTTTTGAAATTTTAAGCATTAGCAGGTTATTAGAAACTGAAATCAAACAGTTTTCAACTCAAAACTTTATTCTAGGTGATGTTACATTTTCACATAGGACCCCTTGTTCGAAAGGAGCTTCTGAACTCTCTCGTCCATTGAATTTGTCAGGTTTTGGATGGTTTCTGCTTCAATTGTTTTGCATGAGGACAGAATACCCTCCCAGAGCTGTTGCTTAGATGTGAACTGCATCCCGCCATCATAGACACTCCTTTTAATGATGCTCCAAAGGTTCTGAATGGGGTAGAGGTCAGGGGAGCATGGGGGTCACACCATAAGTTTGTCCCCTTTTATGCCCATATAAGCCAGAGATGCAGATGTTTTAAGTGCAGCATGAGATGGTGCATTATCATGCAAAAAAATGATCTTGCTGTGAAATACACGGTTCTTCTTCTTGATCCATGGCAGGAAGTGCTATTTGAGAAAATCCACATGCATTATGGAGTTCATCTTTAGCGCCTTCAGGGATCCTAAAGGGGCCGACAATCTCTCTCCCCATGATTCCAGCCCAAAACATTACTCCACCTCCTCCTTGTTGGCGCTGTAGCCGTGTTTGCGTGGGGTGTCCATCAACCAGCCATCCTCCACTCCATCCATCTGTACCATCGAGCGCTGCACGGCACTCATCCGTGAACAAAACAGTTTTGAAATCAGTCTTCATGTAATGTTTGGCCCACTGGAGCCGTTTCTGCTTGTGTGAAGTGGATAGAGGAGGTCGACAGGATGGCGTATGCACAGCTGCAAACCTCTGAAGGACCCTGCATCTTGTTGTTTGGGGGACGTTGGAGGCACCAGCAGCTTCAAAAACTTGTCTGCTGCTATGACAAGGCTTTTTTGCCGCTGCTCTTTCAACCTGACGTAATTGCCTGTAGGAAAGAGTCCTCAATTTGCCCTTATCAGCACGCACACGTGTGTACTGTGAATCAGCTACATACTTCTTGATTGCCAAGACACTTCATCCTGATCATCTCACAATGTTGATTGTAGTCATGCCTTGACCTAAACACTCCACAATTTGTTGCTTCTCAGCAGCCGACACATCCTTTTTCTTTCCCATTTTGGCAGAAAATGTAGGCTGCTTAATAATGTGAGACAGCCTTCTTAAGTAGTCTTGCCTTTCATTGGACACACCTGCCAAACTAATTAGCACAGGTGTCTGCAATTGCTTACAGTGATATAAAGAGCCCTGACACACATCACCATCAATGAGTTTAACTGACAAACAAACAAATTCTTCCCTTATCACTCCTAAACACTTTTTGCATAATAATTTGGAACACAGTGTACATGTGCTCTTCCACAAACACCAGTGGTTCAAGTAGTGAATCTTACAGTTCTAACTTGCCAACCGTGGTCTGTATGGAGTTGTTCAATAAAGGGCCCATAATTAAGATAACATAGATGGGAGAGGTCTCTATGAATAGGAATTCCTAAGTATTTGATACCCTGTGAGGGCCAGGCAAAGGGAAAGTTGGACTGGATGGAATCCTATATGGATTTGGGGAGGGAGACATCGAGGGCCTCAGACTTCGCTGCATTGATTTTAAAATTTGACCATGTAACAAAGTGATCTATTTCAGCCATAACAGCATGGATGGATATATGTGATTGAGTGATATATACTAGGACATCATCAGCAAATAGAGAGCACTTGTACTCGGTGCCTCCCACCTCAATCCACCTAATACTGGGGTTATGGCGAATTGATGAGAGCAGGTGCTCCGTCACTAGGATGTATAAGAGAGGGGACAGAGAACATCCCTGCCTTGTCCCATTGGTGATTGTGAAAGGTGATGAAAATGTTCTGACGCGCCCCCTGGGCCTTGGGACACCCGGAGCCGGACCCTTTTTGGTGGATGCTGGTGATTGTAGTCTCCGTGGCGGCCACCCGGTTCCGTGGCTCAGGGCGGTCAAACCAGTGGCGGAACTATTTATGTGGTTTTGATGTTTAAATGTCCGACTACGCCACCCGTGGATTGCGGTCAGAGTGAACCGCCACTCCAGGGCAGACCGCTGAGGCTGGTGTTGTGGGTGCAGCAGAGCGTAGCATAACTCCCCACGGGAGGAGTATAGCCTCAGGGCAGTGTATGCGGAGGATGGGGGTGATGGTGCAGGGCAGCAGCAGTAATGACACGGAGTCAGTGATGCTGTCCAGGGCCTTTACTCACAGTTCTTATTATCCAGACCACGTCTGCAGGTAACGGCTGCCCACGTCGTACTGTGCTCACCAGGTGAGGGGCTCAGACAACTCCCAGATAACTTTGGAGCGCTTCACAGGACCCCCTTTGTGTGTCCTTTGTCTGGCCTTTCTTACCAACCCTTCTGTCCGGCTGCCTCGGGCCTCCTCTTGGTAAACTTGGCGCCAGTTTCCCTGACCCTATGTGGTGCCTTCCTAGCGGGTGTAGCGAGGGGCTGCGCCACATAAAATGTCACAGCCTCCTGTTTCTAGCTGAGTGTCGTTTCCTGCCTCCACTAGTTTCGGGGACCGGTCTCCCCCTTTGGCCTGACCCCTCCACGCAGGTGAAGTCGGGTGTGCGGTGGCGACTCGCCCGTCCGCACCCCTGGGATCCCTTCGTTCCTCGTTCCTGGAGCCTTCTCCGCTCCTCTTCCTTCCTTCTCCCTCTTCCAGGCATGGGCGTCTGTTACTAGGCCCGCCTCCGGAGCAGAGCTCATGCAGAGCCCCTGCTCCCTGCCACTTCTGCTCAGACTTCTCTGCACTTAACTAAGATGGTGCCCACCTTTTATACTCCCTTCTCAATGCACCCAGAAACTGCTTCCTCCCTGCTCCTGCACTACAGGGTTCCCCTTCATCAGTGTTCCCTCCCCCCACTCCAGCCAGGGACAGGGACTGTCGTGCCCATCTCAGGGGCATATTGGTCGCCCTGCCCCACGGCAATGTGGTGTAATGCATGCAGGTGTCGGGTCCTGATCCACACTACATCCTTACCTGAGAGTGAGATATCACACCTCTGGGTGAGGTGCAATACCTCTGTAGCAACCGAGCCCTCAGGGTGCTACAGTTCCATTTATCTTCAGCCTAGGTGACGTATTGCGATACAGGGCCGTGATTTTGGCTATAAAAGGGTCCCCTAGACCCCTACCCCAAGCTTTTTAAGAGAATCATATATGGCGTGCCAGGAGACTCTATGGAATGCTTTCTCAGCATCCAACGAGAGTATCTAATTACAAATTTTTAACTGCATCTAGCCCAGGAAATACTTTGTGCCTAGTAGCAGTGTCTGCTAGTCAGCGGATTATCCCGGCTGTTAAGCAAGCTACACCACCTGTAGTTTGGACACTTAATTTTTTCAAAGGAAATGCTTCGGGACCACGGGATACTCAGTGAAGAGCATCAGGAGGCACCCCAAGGCATAGGGGCTGGGACTGGCAGTAGGATGCCTTGCGGTGGACAGCCGAGCTCGATCCTTATAAAAGCTTTTTAACTGCAGCAGCTTTAGTGGACGCTACTGGAGCTGGAATTACGCGGCTGCTGGCATGAGACTTGCCCTCCAATAGATCCTTGTAAATGGATTTAAAGTGTATTCATTCAAATTAGAGAGACAATTTAAATTAAAAAGCTTAGAGCTGCCTCCACCACAGGGGGGCTCGCTCGACCCACCAGCGGACAGGCACCAGTATTGGGAGAGGGGGGCTGGCCGTCAGGGTTCACCGCGGCTCTGGCACAAACCCGGCGGCGCGGAGGTGGCACGGACAGGAGCGGACTGAACGTGTCGGCTTCTCACTTTTTGGATTTTAGAAGGGCATGACATGCCTATATCTGTGTCTCCCCCTCCTTTTACTCCTCCACCTCTTTTCTTTTCGCATGACTATATGTACTTGTCACTTTTCCATGTGTTAGTTGTGTCTTCTGAGCAGTTTGTCAGCTTTTGGACACCTTTGAAGGTGTTTTCTATGTGTTTCTATGTGTTTTTGTTTGCCTGCCATTGGTTTTAACGGTGTTCGAAGGTGTTCGACGAACAGTTCGACGAACATTTCGGCGAACACATGGGTGTTCGACGAACCGAACCAAACTCGAACACTACGGGGGTGGCTCAACACTACTACCCAGCTTATCCAAATCCCTCTGTAGGTCTGCACTGTCCTCTTTAGTATTAATTGTTTTATATAACTTTGTGTCATCTGCAAATATTGATATTTTACTATTTATCCCGTTGACTATGTCATTAATAAAGATATTAAATAACATTGGGCCTAGTACAGACCCCTGTGGTCCCCCTCTAGTGACGCTTACCCAATCTGAGTATATTCCATTATAACCACGCTCTGCCTTCTATCCTTTAGCCAGTTAGCTACCCACTTGCAAACATTTTCCCCCAGCCCCATCATTCTCATTTTGTATACCAACCTATTATGTGGCACACTATCGAACGCTTTTGAGAAGTCGAGATACACAACATCCACTGGTTCCCCCTGATCTACTCGAGAGCTAACCTCCTCGTAGAAGTCAATCAGGTTTGTTTGGCAGGAGCGATTCCTCATGAATCCATGTTGGTTCAGGGTTAATAGATTATTAGCATCAAGATGCTCCATAATTGCCTCATTAATAAAGCCTTCAAAAATTTTGCCCACAACGGACGTCAGACTCACCGGCCGATAGTTTCCGGCGTCACTTTTTGCTTCCTTTTTGAATATTGGCACTACATTCGCCTGTCGCCAATCAAGTGGTACAGACCCAGTCTCAACAGAGTCCTTAAATATAAGATATAACGGTCTGTCTATCACATTACTTAGTTCCCTTAGTACCCGTGGGTGTATGCCATCAGGTTCTGGTGATTTGTTTATTTTAATGTTACTGAGGCGTTTCTGTACCTCAACTTGGGCTAGATTAGTCATACTTAGTGGAGGATTAAGCTTGTCACTTCTCATTTCACCTGTTAGTTCTTTTTCCTTTGTGAAAGTTGACGAAAAAAATTTATTTAATATATTAGCTTTATCCTCATCTTTCTCTATGATTTTGCCTTCCTCACTTTTTATCGGTCCAATATTATCAGATTTCATCCTTTTATTATTTATATACGTAAAGAACAGTTTGGGATTTGATCTACTTTCCCTAGCAATACATCTCTCTGTTTCCTCCTTTGCTATTTTTATTTGCTTTTTTGCAGGTTCTCGTTTTTACCTTGTAACACATTAGTGCCTCCTTACTGTTTTCCTGTTTTAATCTCTTGAATGCCTCTTTTTTGCTATTTAACGCCCCTTTTACGTTCTTATTCATCCATATTGGTTTCTTCTTATTTCTGGCCCTTTTATTCCCATACGGTATATACCTCTCGCACTGAGTATTCAGAATTCTTTTGAAAGTTTCCCATTTACTATTCGTATTTCCTTGATTAAGAACTTTGTTCCAGTCAATAAGTTGAAGGTTTTCTTTCAGCTGATCAAACTTCGCCCTCCTAAAGTTTAATGTTTTAGTTGTTCCCTTATTGATAACCCTACTGAAGGGCATTTTGAAATTGATAATATTATGATCGCTATTACCTAGGTGCCCCCCTATCTGTACCTCAGTTATTCTATCAGGCCTATTAGTCAATATTAAGTCCAACACGGCCTTCCCTCTCGTTGGTTCCTGCACTAGTTGGGAGAGATAATTATCCTTGATATTTGTCAAGAACCTTTTTCCTTTCTGCGCTCTACAGGTTTCTGTTTCCCAGTCAATATCCGGGTAGTTGAAATCCCCCATTACAATCACTTCATTATGTTTAGCTACTTTGTCTATTTGTCCTAATAGCAGATTCTCATTCTCCTCTGTTATATTTGGTGGCTTATAGTAGACCCCCAGTAATATTTTATTATTATTTTTTGCCCCCTCTATCTCTACCCACATGGACTCGACCCCCTCTTCTCCCTCTCCTATATCTTCCCTTAGTCTGGGCTTTAGACGTGACTTTACATATAAGCAGACTCCTCCGCCCTTCCCCTGTTTCCGGTCCCTTCTAAATAATCTATAATCTATTAAATTTACCGCCCAGTCGTAGCTATCATCTAGCCAAGTCTCTGTTATACCTACGATGTCATACCTCACCTCCGATATAAGCGCCCGCAGCTCATCCGCCTTATTGGTCAGGCTTCTTGCGTTGGTCAGCATGCAAGATAAAACTTTGGGGTTATTTAGCATCCTATTCTTCTCTAACGATCTAACTGTACTATCCCCACCCCCCTCTCCACCCTCATTATATTCACTTCTCCCCTTCCCCCTTGCTTGCCTCACATCCCACCTATTTCCTTGGTTTCCCCCCCGTCTCTAGTTTAAAAACTCCTCCAACCTATTAGCCATCTTCTTCCCCAGCACCGCTGCACCCTCCCCATTGAGGTGCAGCCCGTCCCTACGGTAGAGCCTGTAGCCGACAGCGAAGTCGGCCCAGTTCTCCATGAACCCAAACCCTTCTGCCTTGCACCAACTCTTTAGCCACTTATTCACCTTCCTAACCTCCCGTTGGCGCTCCTGTGTGGCTCGCGGGATTGGTAGTATTTCTGAGAAAACTACCTTGGAGGTCCTTGCCCTAAGCTTCCTACCTAGATCCCTGAAATCATTTTTAAGGACCCTCCATCTACCACTCACTTTGTCATTGGTGCCAATGTGGACCATGACCGCTGGGTCTTCGCCAGCCCCACCCAGTAACCTGTCAACCCGATCCGTGATGTGCCGGACTCGAGCGCCAGGGAGGCAGCACACCGTTCGGCGATCCCGGTCTTTGTGACAGATTTCCCTCTCTGTCCCCCTAATAATAGAGTCACCCACTACCAGGACCTGTCTAGCCTGCCCTACACTGCCCCCCTCCCCCTCATTACTGGAGCATACAATCCCCCGGCGGTCAGAGGATCTGTCGTGCTCCAATAATGCCGGTTCTGAACCAGCCTTCCTATACTTATTCCCTCTATCCCTTCTAACTGTTACCCAGCTCTCTGCCTGTTCAGCCTGCGCTTCCCCACTAAGCTCCACCCCCAGTGTTGACCCATTGAGTGTCTGCTCGGTGAGCAGCATACTCCGTTCCATGTTGTCGATGCTCCTCAGTACCGCTATCTGAGCACTTAGATCCAGGATTTGGGCTTCCAAGTGCACGATATGCTCACATCTCTCGCAGCAGTATGGATCCTTGAGCGGTAGCTCAGGGAATGCATACATTGCGCAAGATGTACACTGCACGGCTCCGGCCAACATGGACGTCATTCTAAATGTGGGGATACAGTCAGTATATGTACAAGTACAAAACACAATTATATATATATAGGTGTATGGACGGGGATCAATTAGGGATGTGCAAGTGTATCGATTAGATATCGGCGCGGGATCAGTTAAGTATGGACGGGGGATCAATTAAGTATGGACGGGGGATCAGCTGAGTGGGTCAGGTGGATTAATTAAGTATGGACGGTGTGTCAATTAACTATGGACTGGGATCAATAAGTATGGACTGGGGAAATAATTAATTGTGGACTAGGGAATCAATCAATTAATTATGGACAGGGGGTTAAATAAATAGGATGGGGGGTAAAGCAAATAAATAGGTATGGACGGTGGGTCAATTAACTAAGGACTGGGGATCAATAAGTATCAATAATATCAATAAATATGGACTGGGGAAATAATTAATTGTGGACTGGGGAATCAATCAATTAATTATGGACAGGGGTTAATTAAATATGGTGGGGGATAAGGCAAATAGATAGGGACTGGGGATGAGTAAAAGTGGACAAGGGGAATCTATTGAATAGGACAAGGGGGATCAATCAATTATGGGCTGGGGGGTCAATCAGTTAAATGTGGTCAGGGGGATCACATTAATATGGACGGGGGGTGGTCGGGGATCAATTAAATGAGGACGGGGGGTCAATTTAACGTGGTCAAAGGGATCAGTTAAATATGGACAGGGGTGTTCAGGGGAATCAATTTAAATATGGACGAGGGGTGATCAATTAAATATGGACGGGGGGTGATCAATTAAATATGGACTAGGGAATACAATACAATTACAATACAGATACAAATACAATACAGTACAGTACACACTTGGGTTCAATAGGGCCGCTTATCGCGGCCTCCTGCCCCTCACTCACCTCCTCTAGGGACGCTGCTCGCTATCACAGCGCGCTCGTCCCTCCGGTCGCCTCTTACCGGTCCTCCTGATCACCTCCTGGTCACCACCACCTGGCACCCTCCTCCGGCCGGCACTGCACGCTGCCACAGCGCTCTCTTGTGCTCGTCCCTCCGGTCTCCTCCTACCGGTCCTCCCGGTCCGCTCGGTCACCTCCGCCTGCCTCTCCTCCCTTCCCAGGAGCTCTCTCCACACACAGCACAACTCTTGCAGCACACGGTTACAAAAAGTAACTTTCCACCCATAATATAACTCACTTAAAAAGTGCATGAAGAAATCGTGGCACACCTTCTCGAAATTTGCTACTTTTACTTAAAGACTGAAAAAGAAAAAAAACACGGACGAATGAACATCTTGATATTGGGAATGCAGGGATTTCCAGTTTAAAATTTAGAGTCTAGTAAAGAACGCTTTTTTCTTATGGATTCAAAGATAACAATGCTATGATCAAAATGAAAGGAGATCCCAACATACCTTAAATATTCAATGTTTTGATTTTGCTTCCTGATTATTTTTCTCATGAAATAATTGTTTATAAGATATTAATCTATAAAATTCAACTAAAAGACACTTTTTCAGACACTGTGCTGACAGATAGCAACACAGCTTCAATTTTAATCCAGACATGGGTTAAGTAATGAAAAAGTTGCTTGAACTTGGCGTGATTTGAACACGCAACCTTCTGATCTGGAGTCAGATGCGGTACCGTTGCACCACAAGATCATTCAAAAAGAAACTTTCCGCCCATAATTCACTTGAAAAGTATGTGAAGAAATTGCGCAAACCTTCTCGAAATTTGCTACTTTTGCTCACAGACTGAAAATGACATAAACAAGGACGAATGAACATCTTGACATTGGGAATGCAGGGTTTTCATGTTTAAAATTTAGAATCTAGTAAAGAACCCTTTTTTCTTATGGATACAAAGATGACAATGCTATGATCAAAGTGAAAGGAGATCCCGACGTGCCTAAAATATTCAATGTTTTGCTTTTGTTCCCCGATGATTTTTCTCATCAAAGAATTGTTTGTAAGATATTAATCTATAACATTCAACTAAAAGACACTTTTTTAGACACTGTACTGACAGATAGCAATAAAGCTTCAATTTTAATCCAGACATGGGTTAAGTTATGATTAGTGTTGAGCCACCCCCGTAGTGTTCGAGTTCGGTTCGGTTCGTCGAACACCCGTGTGTTCGTCGAACTGTTCGTTGAACTCCTTCGAACACCGTTAAAACCAATGGCAGGCAAGCAAAAACACATAGAAACACATAGAAAACACCATTAAAGGTGTCCAAAAGCTGACAAACTGCTCAGAAGACACAACTAACACATGGAAAAGTGACAAGTACATATAGTCATGCGAAAAGAAAAGAGGTGGAGGAGTGAAAGGAGGGGGAGACACAGATATAGGCATGTCATGCCCTTCTAAAATCCAAAAAGTGAGAAGCCGACACGTTCAGTCCGCTCCTGCCCGTGCCACCTCCATGTCGCCGGGTTTGTGCCAGAGCCGCGGTGAACCCTGATGGCCAGCCCCCCTCTCCCAATACTGGTGCCTGTCCGCTGGTGGGTCGAGCGAGCCCCCCTGTGGTGGAGGCAGCTCTAAGCTTTTTAATTTAAATTTCTCTCTAATTTGAATGAATACACTTTAAATCCATTTACAAGGATCTATTGGAGGGCAAGTCTCATTCCAGCAGCCGCGTAATTCCAGCTCCAGTAGCGTCCACTAAAGCTGCTGCAGTTAAAAAGCTTTTATAAGGATCGAGCTCGGCTGTCGACCGCAAGGCATCCTACTGCCAGTCCCAGCCCCTATGCCTTGGGGTGCCTCCTGATGCACTTCACTGAGTATCCCGTGGTCCCGAAGCATTTCCTTTGAAAAAATTAAGTGTCCAAACTACAGGTGGTGTAGCTTGCTTAACAGCCGGGATAATCCGCTGACTAGCAGACACTGCTTCTAGGCACAAAGTATTTCCTGGGCTAGATGCAGTTAAAAATTTGTAATTAGATACTCTCGTTGGATGCTGAGAAAGCATTCCATAGAGTCTCCTGGCACAACATATATGATTCTCTTAAAAAGCTTGGGGTAGGGGTCTAGGGGACCCTTTTATAGCCAAAATCATGGCCCTGTATCACAATACGTCACCTAGGCTGAATATAAATGGAACTTTAGCACCCTGAGGGCTCGGTTGCTACAGAGGTATTGCACCTCACCCAGAGGTGTGATATCTCACTCTCAGGTAAGGATGGAGTGTGGATCAGGACCCGACACCTGCATGCATTACACCACATTGCCGTGGGGCAGGGCGACCAATATGCCCCTGAGATGGGCACGACAGTCCCTGTCCCTGGCTGGAGTGGGGGGAGGGTACACTGAGGAAGGGGAACCCTGTAGTGCAGGAGCAGGGAGGAAGCAGTTCCTGGGTGCATTGAGAAGGGAGTATAAAAGGTGGGCACCATCTTAGTTCAGTGCAGAGAAGTCTGAGCAGAAGTGGCAGGGAGCAGGGGCTCTGCATGAGCTCTGCTCCCGAGGCGGGCCTAGTAACAGAGGCCCAGGCCTGGAAGAGGGAGAAGAAAGGAAGAGGAGCAAAGAAGGCTCCAGGAACGAGGAACGAAGGTATCCCAGGGGTGCGGATGGGCGAGTTGCCACCGCACGCCCGAATCCACCTGCGTGGAGGGGTCAGGCCAAAGGGGGAGACCGGTCCCCGAAACTAGTGGAGGCAGGAAACGACCCTCAGCTAGAAACCGGAGGCTGTGACATTTTATGTGGCGCAGCCCCTCGCTACACCCGCTAGGAGGGCAGCACATAGGGTCAGGGAAACTGGCCCCAAGTTTACCAAGAGGAGGCCCGAGGCACCCGGACAGAAGGGTTGGTAAGAAAGGCCAGACAAAGGACACACAAAGGGGGTCCTGTGAAGCGCTCCAAAGTTATCTGGGAGTTGCCTGAGCGCCTCACCTGGTGAGCACAGTACGACGTGGGCAGCCGTTACCTGCAGACGTGGTCTGGATAATAAGAACTGTCAGTAAAGTCCCTGGACTGCATCACTGACTCCGTGTCATTACTGCTGCTGCCCTGAACCATCACCCCCATCCTCCGCATACACTGCCCTGAGGCTATACTCCTCCCGTGGGGAGTTATGCTACGCTCTGCTGCACCCACAACACCAGCCTCAGCGGTCTGCCCTGGAGCGGCGGACATTTAAACATCAAAACCACATAAATAGTTCCGCCACTGGTTTGACCACCCTGAGCCACGGAACTGGGTCGCCGCCACGAAGACTACAACCACCAGCATCCACCAAAAAGGGTCCGGCTCCGGGTGTCCCAAGGCCCAGGGGGTGCATCAGAACATTTTCATCACCTTTCACAATCACCAATGGGACAAGGCAGGGATGTCCTCTGTCCCCTCTCTTATACATCCTAGTGATGGAGCACCTGCTCTCATCAATTCGCCATAACCCCAATATTAGGTGGATTGAGGTGGGAGGCACCGAGTACAAGTGCTCTCTATTTGCTGATGATGTCCTAGTATATATCACTCAATCACATATATCCATCCATGCTGTTATGGCTGAAATAGATCACTTTGTTACATGGTCAAATTTTAAAATCAATGCAGCGAAGTCTGAGGCCCTCGATGTCTCCCTCCCCAGATCCATATAGGATTCCATCTAGTCCAACTTTCCCCTTGCCTGGCCCTCACAGGGTATCAAATGCTTAGGAACTCCTATTCATAGAGACCTCTCCCATCTATGTTATCTTAATTTTGGGCCCTTTATTGAACAACTCCATACAGACCACGGTTGGCAAGTTAGAAATGTAAGATTCACTACGTGAACCACTGGTGTTTTGTGGAAAAGCACATGTACACTGTGTTCCAAATTATTATGCAAAAAGTGTTTAGGAGTGATAAGGGAAGAATTTGTTTGTTTGTCAGTTAAACTCATTGATGGTGATGTGTGTCAGGGCTCTTTATATGACTGTAAGCAATTGCAGACACCTGTGCTAATTAGTTTGGCAGGTGTGTCCAATGAAAGGCAAGACTACTTATGAAGTCTGTCTCACATTATTAAGCAGCCTACATTTTCTGCCAAAATGGGAAAGAAAAAGGATGTGTCGGCTGCTGAGAAGCAACAAATTGTGGAGAGTTTAGGTCAAGGCATGACTACAATCAACATTGTGCGATGATCAGGATGAAGTGTCTTGGCAATCAAGAAGTATGTAGCTGATTCACAGTACACACGTGTGCGTGCTGATAAGGGCAAATTGAGGACTCTTTCCTACAGGCAATTACGTCAATTTAAAAGAGCGGCAAAAAAACCTTGTCATAGCAGCAGACAAGTTTTTGAAGCTGCTGGTGCCTCCAACGTCCCCCGAAAAACAAGATGCAGGGTCCTTCAGAGGTTTGCAGCTGTGCATAAGCCATCCTGTCGACCTCCTCTATCCACTTCACACAAGCAGAAACGGCTTCAGTGGGCCAAACATTACATGAAGACTGATTTCAAAACTGTTTTGTTCACGGATGAGTGCCGTGCAGGGCTCGATGGTCCAGATGGATGGAGTGGAGGATGGCTGGTTGATGGACACCCCACGCAAACACGGCTACAGCGCCAACAAGGAGGAGGTGGAGAAATGTTTTGGGCTGGAATCATGGGGAGAGAGATTGTCGGCCCCTTTAGGATCCCTGAAGGCGCTAAAGATGAACTCCATAATGTATGTGGATTTTCTCAAACAGCAATTCCTGCCATGGTTCAAGAAGAAGAACCGTGTATTTCACAGCAAGATCATTTTTTTGCATGATAATGCACCATCTCATGCTGCACATAAAACATCTGCATCTCTGGCTGATATGGGCATAAAAGGGGACAAACTTATGGTGTGACCCACATGCTCCCCTGACCTCTACCCCATTCAGAACCTCTGGAGCATCATCAAAAGGAGTGTCTATGATGGCGGGAGGCAGTTCACATCTAAGCAACAGCTCTGGGAGGGTATTCTGTCCTCATGCAAAACAATTGAAGCAGAAACCATCCAAAACCTGACAAATTCAATGGACGAGAGAGTTCAGAAGCTCCTTTCAAACAAGGGGTCCTATGTGAAAATGTAACATCACCTAGAATAAAGTTTTGAGTTGAAAACTGTTTGATTTCAGTTTCTAATAACCTGCTAATGCTTATAATTTCAAAAATGACCATTTTTTTGGTCTTTATTAAAATGAAAAGGTTGATCGAAAAGTTTGGGGGATCTAAGAGTGTGGCAACCCAGTAGTCATGATTACTTCGAATTCTGACAATATGAGGGTCATGTTGCAGGTAGTGCAGCAAGAAGGCACTTATGTGCCTTGCGCATCTCGGAGCCCCAAAATTATTTTCTGGGCTAGATGCAGCTAAAATTTTAAAATTAATTTTAAATCTGGTGGAGCTTATTATAGATGGCCTAATAGAATCAGTGCTGCACACTGCTACAAATCTCAAATTATTTTCCAGTCAAGATACAGATAAACATGATTAGTAATTTTAAATTTGGTGGAGCTTATTATAGATGGCCTAATAGAATCAGTGCTGCACACTGCTACAAAGCCCAAATTATTTTCCAGCCAAGATACAGATAAACATGATTAGTAATTTGAAAGCTTAAAACGGTTGGTAGGGTGATTTTAACCAATCATCAAACTTTTACTCTCCCCATAATGACACAGGGGTAGAAAAGTCATTTCGGATCCATGATTTGTTCATCTTTATGAACGTGAGTCTGTCTACATTATCAGTGGAGAGCCACGTGTGCTTATCTGTCAGCACACCACCAGCAGCGCTGAACACACGTTCAGACAGAACGCTGGCTGCGGGGCATGACAAGATCTCCAAGGCGTAAGTGGCTAGCTCCGGCCATTTATCCAGATTGGAAGCCCAAAAAGAGCAAGGGTCCAGTGACACAGTCATGGCTTCAATGTTTACTTCGAGATACTCCTGTACCATCATCTCTAGGCGTTGACTATGTGTCAGACTTCTTGTCTCCTGTGGCCTTGCAAAGGATGGGCTAAAAAAGTGGTGAAATGATTCCGCAAAATTGATGTAACCAGCAGATACTGTGGTTCTGTTACGGTTTGAGTGCTGAACACTTGACGGTCCCACGGTTGGCAAGTTGGAACTGTGAGATTCACTACGTGCACCACTGGTGTTTTGTGGAAAAGCACATGTAAGATTCTGCAACAGTCTCTGCTGATACTCCTGCATGCGTGCATTCCTTTCTATGGCAGGAATAATTTCTGCAAATTTACTTTTGTACCGGGGATCTAACAGTGTGGCAACCCAGTAGTCAGGATTATTTCTAATTCTCACAATTCGAGGGTCATGTTGCAGGCAGTGCAGCAAGAAGGCACTCATGTGTGTTGCGCATCCAGGAGCACCAAGTCCCTGTTGTGTTGGTGGCGAGGTAACAATCATGCTTCCTTCCTCTGTCCTCTCCCCCCAACCTCGCACAACAGAAATGTGATCAAGGTCTCCCTCATCTGATGAGTCTTCCATCAGTTCGTCCTCCACTTCTTCCTGGGCTCCTGCACCTTCCTCACTAGTTTGGCTGCTACCATGCGCCCTGGTAAAACCATCTCCCCCACCCTCACATGCCTGCCGCCTTGGTGCTGCCGACCGTCTGGACCTTGCAGATGTTAGCCCTTCCGCATACAACTCCTCCTCCTCTACTTCCTCCACCTCCTCTTGTGCCACCACCTGACTCCGAATTCTGTTTAACATGTGCTCCAGCATGTAAATCACCGGAATAGTCATGCTAATAATGGCATCGTCAGCACTAAACATCTTCGTCGCCATTTCAAAACTGTGCAGAAGGGTGCATAGGTCCCTAATCTGAGACCACTCCTCCAGCGTGATTTGCCCCACCTCTGGATCTCGTTGGCCCAGGCTATACGTCAGAACGTATTGCACCAGGGCTTGTCGGTGCTGCCACAGTCGCTGCAACATGTGCAGAGTTGAATTCCACCGGGTAGGCACATCGCATTTTAGCCGGTGAAGTGGCAGGCCCAACGACTTCTGTAGAGATGTAAGTCGCTGAGCTGCTGGATGCGAACGGCGGAAGTGAGCACACAGCGACCGTGCCCTCTGGAGAAGGCCATCTAGTCTGGGATAGTGGGCTAAAAATTGCTGGACAACCAGGTTCAACACGTGAGCCATACAAGGCACGTGTGTGACATTGCCCCGGCGAAGGGCCGCACCCAGGTTTGCAGCATTGTCGCACACGGCCTTCCCTGGTTTCAGGTCCAGTGGCGACAACCATTCATGAAATTGGTTCTCCAGAGCTGACCACAACTCCTCAGCTGTGTGACTCACATTTCCCAGACATTTCAAAGTAAAAACCGCCTGATGACGTTGAGCCCTACTGCCAGCATAGTAAGGAGGTGTGCAGGATCCCTTCTGCGCAGTTAGAAAGCTTGTGGCATGACCAGACAGGCTTTGGGTGCAGGTGGAAGACCAAGAGGAGGTTGAGGAGGCAGAAGCAGTGGAGGAACTTTGACATAAAGAGGATTGACGCACAACTCGTGGGGACGGCAAGACTTGGACAGCAGCCCCTTGTCCTGCTGTCACCATAGTTACCCAGTGCCCAGTCAGCGACATGTAACGCCCCTGTCCATGCCTACTCGTCCAAGTGTCTGTGGTGAAATGCACCCTGTCACACACAGAGTTTCTCAAAGAAGCGGTGATGTTGTGTGCGACACGCTGGTGGAGCGCAAGCACACCTTTCTTTGAGAAGTAGTGCCGACTGGGCATCTGGTACTGGGGCACTGCGACGGACATAAGGTCTCGAAAATCCTCTGTGTCCACCAGGCGGAAAGGCAGCATTTCTGTAGCCAAGAGCTTGCAGATGGTGAAATTCAACCTCTTAGCTTTCTCATGGCTAGGAGGAAATGGTCTTTTACTTGTCCACATCTGAGGGACCGAGGGCTGGCTATTGTGCTTAGACGGGGTTGATAAGGGTGTACCCGGCAAACTGCCGGTCTGTGAGGAAGATGCAGGCAGACATGTTAGGTTGCCTTGATCCAAAGGTGGTGCTATCGATGTCGGACAGCGCTCAACACCAGCTGGTGTTACCACCTCCAAAGAAAATGATGACCTGCCAATCACGCTGGCTGTTCCGGTTAAAGAGGTGGCAGGTCTGCGCCCCAAAACAGGTGTGACTGCTGTCCCCCCAGTCACAGAGGATGAAGAGGCCGCGGATGCACAAGATATGGCAGACGGTGGTTGGCCCGGCCGGCTAGGCCGCATTGTAGCACACTGAGCTTCCCACTGCAACTTATGCTTCATGTCCATGTGCCGGTTCATGCATGAAGTACTCAAACTATGTATTTTTTGGCCTCTACTTAGCTTTTGCTGACAAATGTTACAGATAACACGAGTTGGGTCATCTTTATCGATCTGAAAAAATGCCCAGGCTATGCAAGGCTTAGCACCCATGCAACCTTGTCGGGGTAAAAGAGAATATATATTTTTGTAACTTTTATACTTTTGTAACTTTTATACGCTTTTTTGCTTATGTACTAACCACCATTTTGTGTCATATAACAATAAGCTTTCCTTGCTACATATTACTCAAATCGAAACTTAAACTAAGACAGTTCCAGTGTTGCCAAGATTTATTTCAGAGAAACGAAACAAGATTATAAGCTGACGGCTGCAATATCTGCCCAGAGACTGAGATAAGGAGATGTGGACCAATCAGGAGTGGCCACACACTGGACTTTCATGGCTTACCCCGCCCCGGACAACCCCTTTCCCCTCCCCATTATGTAGTGTATTTAGTTTTGTGTATGTAGGAATAAACACAGAACATTGCTGAGAACGTTGTCTGTAGTAGTCTTTTGAGCATGCTCTGAGTTTGAACCAGCTTGTTGTCTGACTCATTCTTTGAATGGTTGACCCATGCTCATAGTTTGAATTTGGAGTGACTGGAGGATGAGTGGAATGTCATCACGACCCCCACAAATGGCGCCCAACGTGGGGCGTGGCTAGCGGTACGCCGCCCTCCCGGACCCATATTGCTTTCTTCCCTGGTGGTGACCGCGGTGGCTGAATTTGAGGCCTGATCAACCTCCATCGAACACGGTAAGTTGAGATGTATTTTATATGTCTCACTTGCCTGTGTGTCAGCCGCAGTTTCTGTGGGGCTGTCAGGTTGGATCTGGGTGGGTGATCGGTCGAGTGGTGAGACCTCAGGCGTCCCGCACCACGTCCTGAACCAGCAAGTGTTAAAACGAGTGACGTCGCATGCCTGCGCGTGCTCGTGTGCACACCACCTCCTCCTCCCCCGGTCACTGTACTTTTCTTAGATAGCTGCCTCCCGTAACTGATAGTCGAGGTTTCAAAGCATTCCTGAATTGTAGTGTAAGGGAGAAAGAATCTGTGACAAATTGAGGAGTGCTCTTCGTCTAACACAGAGACTGCTGTAAAGTCAAGGTTAGGAAACAGTGTATTGAGGTGTCTCTACACTGTCGGGTGGTGCCGTGGTAGGAAAGGAGATAGATCGAGGTGTACTCTCTATCTCATCAGTGTATTGAGGTGTACTCTACACTGACGGGTGGTGCCTTAGTAGGAAAAAAGACGGATTGAGGGGTACTCTTCGTCTTATACAGAGAAACCTCATAAGGAGGGGTTCTGCTGTCAGTCAGGGTGCCGTGGTGAGTCGTACTGTAAAGTCGCCATTCAAGGTTAGGGAAGGGACAGATTGAGGTGTACTCTCTGTCTTATCAGTGTATTGAGGAGTACTCTACACTGACGAGTGGCGACCTGTAGACTGCACCAGTGATCTGAGTCGCGACAGATCATTGCATTCTATAAGAAAATGTTGTGTATATTCAAATTTGAAAGATCTCGTAAGTTGTGGAATGCTGCTGTAGGAGTTAAGCCAATTAGTGGAGTTACGGGAAGGCAAGAAGGCAAGAAGAATGTTAGGAATTTGTATAACATGATAAGCTTATCTAGTACAGGCAGGCTCCAGCCTTCAGTTTGGAAAGAATGTGTTACACAGAGAAAGGGAAAGTTGAGTGATTTAGGACTCCTGCACCAGGCTCAGACACATTTTAGAGTAGATGGTGCAGGGGGGAACAGAGAATGCCGAGCCTTTGTTCGGATACATGAAAGCTGCAGAATGTGATTTGTTATGTGACCCTAAATTGGCCGTAACCCCGTTGATGCCTGTTACTACACCTTTTTCCTGCCTCCAAGAACAATCCCACTTCCACTCTAACTCCTCCCTCCCACGGCCATCTTGCTACACCTCTTACTTGTTGTGGGAGGCCCGGAAAGCCCCAATCCGGCCTATATCCACTACTACATCCGTCCGGTGCATATTACCAGCCACCAGCACAGGTGGAAAAGCCCGCAGTCCCAGAGCACCCATCTGAAACTAATGTGACACTTTCTGCTCCAGTCCACGATGCTGAGACGCTTCCCCTGTTTCCTATGGGAGTCACTCACAACCCTGGGGATATCCTCCTCAACTCCCCAGAATTTCAGGCCAGACTGCTCTCCCTCCGCCAACATACTGTTACTCGAGACGATACGGAGCCAGATGAGGGATGGGCTCAAGATACTCCAGCCCCCCCTCCTTTACCCCATACGTCTCCTATGGCATCCTCCACCCCACATCCATTACCCGTACTCCGGCCCTTGCTCCAAGCAACTGCTGAAAGAGCACCACCCCCCAGCCTCTCAGAAGTTTGGGACCCCTGCCGCTCCCGTAATTTAGTAGACCCATCAGGACGCCCTGTCACTCTGTCAATAGGCTATGGTGACATCCTTACACATCGGGTGGGGGCCATTGTCAACCCTGCAAACACCTGTATGAGCCATGTTGGAGGATTGGCTCGCAAAATTTCCCTTGCTGCTGGTTCTACTCTGGCTGCAGAATGCCAGGCTCACTTAGCCGAAAACGGAGAGCTTTCAAAAGGCAATGGATTCCACAAAAGCAGGATCCCTTAGTACGTATGAATCCGGCCTAGAATACATGAAACAGTTAAAAGTCTGGGCTCAGGATCGCTTGTCAGATCAAGCTGGGTCTGTACAAGATGTTCAACAAGACCCTGATGAATCAGTGGAAAGATATGCTGCAAGACTCAGCATGCATTTTAAGGATCTCGGATACAGTCCTCACGTCAAGACGCAGGCCGCCCTGTTGGTTCAGGCCCTAGTAGATGGCCTACAAGACGCTCTCAGAGATGAAGTCCTGAGAGTACGGCCCGAGATTCGTTCTTCTTCCTTCAACGACGCGGTGGACATCGTTAAAGCTTTCCAAAAATCAATGCTAAAAATGAAAAAGGATACTAAGCCAAAAAAAAAAGCCGCTCCTGCCATGGTATATCAAGCTCAAGAAAGCTACCCACCCCCTGGCAACCAACATGGAATCAAGTGAGTAATGGTTAAAGGCATAGGTGATGATACTCCTCCCACATATAGAAAACAAGACAGAAGAGATGACAAGGGACCATCTAGAAACAGAAGACAACCTCGTGATTCTGAAGGACGAATGTTGTGTTGGGAGTGTGGTAACCCTAATCACATTCTCAGAGACTGTCCAACCCGCAGACAGTACCATGACCGCTCATTTCATGACGGTCCACACAACCATGGACCTTCCCGTGAACCATCTCATCCACGCCAATGACGGCTCGGTCAACCAGTGTCCACTTTCCCGGCTACGCATCTCACGGCCGCCTGTGGGACTGTCACTTTACAGGGGGACCATCAACCACTGGAGTTCCTGGTGGACACTGGGGCGGCCACATCTGTTATTTCCCCTGCACAGCTCCCTCCTTCTGTATCCCTATCATCGGATACCCTCACCTGTGTTGGGGTGGAAGGCCAACATATTTCTTCTCCACTCACAGTCCCTGTGTCTGCAGGACCGTTCACCGGAGTACTCACAAGATTCTTGGTCTCTGAAACTTGCTCTGTCAATCTGTTGGGAGCCAATCTCTTAGAGCGGATGAAGGCAACAATTACCTTCGGAAACCATGGTATGGAGCTTCTTTTGCGGGACCCTCATTCCGAACAAGGGACAGAAGACCGCTGTGTTCTTAAAGCCTTCCCTCTCATGATGATGACCATACAACCTCACTCTCTGTGGTCCAGTGGGCCAGAGGACGTCGGCCTCCTGCAGGTTCCCCCGGTCCGAGTACACCTCAAGCCTGGACACAGGTACCCACGGTTGCCACAATACCCCCTCAAGGCTGCACAAGAACAAAGCTTGGGTACCCAAATCGCTTCCCTCCTGGAATCAGGAGTCCTTGTCAGATGTGTATCTCCATGCAATACACCCCTCTTTCCTGTAAAAAAAAGAAAACCGCTCCGGGAGAACCTCCAAGATACCGGTTGGTTCAGGATCTCAGAGCCGTCAATGCAGCTACCATTTTAGAAACTCCAGTGGTACCCAACCCAAACACCCTCTAGTCTCAGGTGCCTCCAACGGCCACCTTGTTTACGGTGTTAGATCTGGCCAACGCCTTCTTCAGTATACCCTTACATGAAGATTCGTGGTTTCTTTTTGCCTTCACCTTTCAAGGAGCACAGCTTACATGGAACAGGACTCCGCAAAAAGCCCAGAACTCTCCTAACCAATTCACTCATTCTATGAAGTCTATTCTGGAGCCATGGGTTCAAGAGAACCCTCAGGTCACCCTTCTACAGTATGTGGATGATCTTTTACTCTGTGGCACTGAAGAAAATTTGCCAGAGATGTCAGCATCCCTTCTCTGGTTTCTTCACTCAGCTAACTGTAAAGTCTCGAAAGGCAAAGTCCAATGGTGTCTGCCCAAGGTCATTTTCCTCGGATATTGTATATCACAAGGTACTAAACATCTGACTGAAGAAAGAAAACAAGCCATCATGGATATCATTTTCCCAACCACCTACTCCGCTATGCAGACTTTCCTTGGCCTCATCACTTACTGCAGGCAATGGATCCCTGATGCCTCAAAGCTCATGCAACCTCTGTACGACTGTCTCAAGAATGAAGGCTCAGTTTGGTTTCATGCTGAAGATCCACGTGTTTCTCATGAACACAGACTATGTTTTGACCGCCTTAAACAGGCTGTTGTCTCTGCCCCGGCCTTGGGCTTACCAGACTATACTCAGCCATTTCACCTTTTTTGTCTCGGAATCGGAAGGTCATGCCTCTGGAGTTCTAGCACAACGCTATGATCATAAGTATCGGCCTTTGGGCTACTACTCAGCCCGCCTGGACCCTGTCGCCCGAACTGTCCCCACGTGCCTTAAGGCGGTCCACGCTGCTCACATCCTCCTTGACAAGTCAGCTGATATCGTCCTTGGACATGATCTAGTTATACAGGCCGGCCATGATCTCTCAGCTGTTCTGCAACAAACATCTCCGAAACATCTAACCAACCAAAGACACCTGCGGCTGCAGTGTTCCCTATTGTTGCCCTCCAATATAACATTTACCAGATGTCTGACTATCAATCCTGCCACTTTGCTTCCACCTTCTAGGGGGGAAGGTGAAGAGGGTGAAGGTCCATTGGTGGAACCTCATGATTGTATAAAAATTTTGCAGGAAGAGACTTCTGCTCCAGAGAATATGGTGGCACATCCGCTCGCAGACCCTCAAGGGAAGTTCCACACGGGATATGCTGTCACAACGGACCTAACAGTCCTCAAGGCTGAAGCTCTACCACCATACATGTCTGCACAAGAAGCTGAACTTGTGGCTCTCACAGAGGCCTGCCACCTGGCAGCAGGAACAACGGCGAATATATATACCGATTCCAGGTATGGACATGGAATTTGCAATGATTCTGGACTCTTGTGGAAGTCTAGAGGATTCATCACAGCTGCAGGTACACCAGTGGAACATGTCTCATGGATTAAGGCCCTAATGAAGGCCCTGGAACTACCCATTCAGGTTGCTGTTATCAAGGTCAAGGCTCATGGAAGACTAGAATCCAGAGAAGCCAGGGGCAACCACCTAGCTGACCAAGCAGCCAAGACTGCAGCAGTAGAGAATGTGTCATCAAAGTGGCAGGAAAAGGAAGAAGAGATGGGGGAGACCCTGCAAACCGTAGCTGTGGCGCTCACTAGAGCAAGAGCAAAAGAACAGCCGGCGGAAGACCATACAAGTCCAGCGGAGACATGAGTGGAATCCAGGGGGGTCAGGATGCCTGAAGAAAAATTGTGTGAGGAACAAAGGAAGACCCCCCACTGAAGAAGTTAAGCAATGGAAAGCGGCAGGAGCCGTGCTGGCAAGTCACAAAGATTCAAAGGTCAACTCGACTCTTTACCAAGTGGATGGGAAGCCTTGCTTGCCTAGACGCATGTACTCAGCTGTGGCAGCATGGGCTCACGGGCCTACACACAGAGGAAAGAATCAAGCCTTGGCATGTATCAAGAAACTGTACTTTGCACCCGGAATCTCTTCCACTGTGACTGCGTACTCAAAATCCTGCTCTGTCTGCGCTACCTGCAACCCAACGTGTACGGCACGGGTCCCTTTTCAACACCTGGCTAAACCATACTACCCTTGGCAGAGAATACAAGTCGACCATATCCAAATGCCTAAAGCAGGAAAATAGGAGTACGTTTTGGTAGCCGTGGATATGTTCTCAGCCTGGCCCGAGGCCTACCCGGTTGTCAACATGACTGCTAAAGTCACAGCCAAGAAACTGATCACCGAAATTGCCTACAGATTTGGAGTTCCCCAAGTCATAGAATCGGACCAAGGACCAGCTTTCACAGCAAATATCTACGAAGAACTCTGGAACATGTTGGGAACAGATTTGGGCCTCCACACTCCATACCATCCTGCCAGTTGAGGCAAAGTGGAGAGAATGAATTCCACACTCAAGACCCAGCTCTTGAAAATGACCCAAGATCATCCCCTCCCCTGGCCCGACCTACTCCCTATAGTATTGTATCATATCACACACACTCCTCAGGCCAAACATGGGCTGACTCCCTATAAAATTTTGTTTGGGACCCCACCCAAGATAGGAGAGATTAGGCCCCAAGAGTTGTCTGAAACACATGATAGAGTAGTAAAATTTGTGATTGCCTTGTCTAGAGAATTGACTAACACCCGCTCTCCAGTATCTGCTTCTCTCCCAGAATCTACAGGTGATGCAGTACATGATTTCATCCCAGGCGATCTAGTGTATGTGAAGAAGTTTGTCCGGAAAGACTGCCTCCAGCCGCGGTTCGAGGGACCGTACACTGTGCTTCTCACCACCCCGACGGCTCTGAAGCTTAAGGGCAAGAGCACCTGGATTCACACCTCCCACTGCAAGAGAGACAGAACGAGTCTATAAAAGATGACTACCTTCTTCTATATCCTTTCCATATGCTTACTGTCTGTCCCAGGGTGGACAGCTACCACACAGGGGTAGATACCTCCTTTTTCTCAGGTTGGTTGGGAGAACTCCATGTGTCACCCAGGATAGGGCTCGATTGTCTGGGGGCGTCCCATAAGGGGGCAGTTTCTAAGATGATTGGGTGAAGAAATCCACCTCCCCTCTCCCCACACATGGACAGTCTCAAAGGCCCCGAAGCAAAGGAAAGCTTAGTGTTTAGGGGGGAATGTCGGGGTAAAAGAGAATATATATTTTTGTAACTTTTATACTTTTGTAACTTTTATACGCTTTTTTGCTTATGTACTAACCACCATTTTGTGTCATATAACAATAAGCTTTCCTTGCTACATATTACTCAAATCGAAACTTAAACTAAGACAGTTCCAGTGTTGCCAAGATTTATTTCAGAGAAACAAAACAAGATTATAAGCTGACGGCTGCAATATCTGCCCAGAGACTGAGATAAGGAGATGTGGACCAATCAGGAGTGGCCAGACACTGGACTTTCATGGCTTACCCCGCCCCGGACAACCCCTTTCCCCTCCCCATTATGTAGTGTATTTAGTTTTGTGTATGTAGGAATAAACACAGAACATTGCTGAGAACGTTGTCTGTAGTAGTCTTTTGAGCATGCTCTGAGTTTGAACCAGCTTGTTGTCTGACTCATTCTTTGAATGGTTGACCCATGCTCATAGTTTGAATTTGGAGTGACTGGAGGATGAGTGGAATGTCATCACGACCCCCACAACCTGAAGAGCCACCATGACTTGTGGTGAGAGGCAGAGTTGTGTTTGAGGATGCAGTTGTTGACGTGCTTCCAGTACTACGTCTCTGTCCAGGAAGGCGCACCCTGACCTCGTCGTCACTAGCATCTTCCTCCACCTCCTCTGCTGACCTCATCTCTTGGCTGACTGTGGGTTGACAGTAAGTGGGATCTCCAACCTCATCATCATCACCCTGTGCGTTATCACACCCGTCGTCCTCAGAGCCAACCTGTTCCTGCCCTGACAAAAAACTAAAGTTGTCGCTCCAATCAGGTATTTGAGTCTCATCATCGTCTTTCTCATTGTCCCCACCAACAGGAGTTACAGTTTGGGAATGAGGATCTACATTATGGTCAGAACCTTCTGCGTCTGGTCCTGGATCCGACTCATAAAGATTCTGGGCATAAGTGCAGATCATTTCCTCGTCTGGATTCACAGAAGCGCTGGAGTCGACCTCTGATTCCCAGGCTATAGTATGAGTAAACAGCTCTGCAGACTCAACCATCTGTTCTACCTCATACTCAGACGGGCAGCTGGAGATTTGGGAGCTGTGAGGAAGCAAGTGCGATTGGGGTGACACCTTTGAGGACTGGAGTATTTGTGATGTTGAAGTTGATGTGAAGGAGAGCCCACTTAAAGGAGCACTTGATATCCGTTGAAGCACCTGCTGTTTTTGTGCCTCATCTGGAATTTGTAGCGATTGGCGTGGCCGTAAGAAAGGGATCTTATCACATTGTCAGCTAAAAGAAGTAGACATTTTAGTTTGGCTGGAAGATGGTCTTTCTTCTGCAGATGTTACTGTTGCTTTAACACCTACCCCATGGACACAACCTTTTTTCCCCTTCCCAACACGCCTATTCCCCTTTCCACCAGCAGCAGGCCTTTTTCCACTCATTTTGGTGGTTAACTAATTCACAACTCTGGAGTTGTTTGCACAAAAAAACAATGGATGGGAACCGAGCAGAGCTGAGTGGCCAAACTGTTGTATTAGGCCAAAACTATTGGCTGGGTTAGATGCAGAAAAAAATTATATTCAGTTTGCAACCTGATGGAGGTCAGTATAGATGGACTAATAGAGAAAGTCCCACACACTGCTAGAAGGCCAAATATTTTTTCAGAGCTAGATGCAGATAAAAATTATTTTTAATTTGCAACCTGATGGAGGTCAGTATAGATGGACTAATAGAGAAAGTCCCACACACTGCTAGAAGGCCAAATATTTTTTCAGAGCTAGATGCAGAAAAAAATTATATTCAGTTTGCAACCTGATGGAGGTCAGTATAGATGGACTAATAGAACAAGTCCCACACACAGCTAGAAGCCCAAATATTTTTTCAGAGGTATATGCAGAAAAAAATTATATTCAGTTTGCAACCTGATGGAGGTCTGTATAGATGGATTAATAGAACAAGTCCCACACACAGCTAGAAGCCCAATATTTTTTCAAAGGTAGATGCAGAAAAAAAAATATATTCAGTTTGCAACCTGATGGAGGTCAGTATAGATGGACTAATAGAGAAAGTCCCACACACTGCTAGAAGGCCAAATATTTTTTCAGAGGTAGATGCAGATAAAAATTATTTTTAATTTGCAGCCTGATGGAGGTCAGTATAGATGGACTAATAGAGAAAGTCCCACACACTGTTAGAAGGCCAAATATTTTTTCAGAGCTAGATGCAGAAAAAAATTATATTCAGTTTGCAACCTGATGGAGGTCAGTATAGATGGACTAATAGAACAAGTCCCACACACAGCTAGAAGCCCAAATATTTTTTCAGAGGTAGATGCAGAAAAAAATTATATTCAGTTTGCAACCTGATGGAGGTCTGTATAGATGGATTAATAGAACAAGTCCCACACACAGCTAGAAGCCCAATATTTTTTCAGAGGTAGATGCAGAAAAAAAATATATTCAGTTTGCAACCTGATGGAGGTCAGTATAGATGGACTAATAGAGAAAGTCCCACACACTGCTAGAAGGCCAAATATTTTTTCAGAGGTAGATGCAGAAAAAAATATATTCAGTTTGCAACCTGATGGAGGTCAGTATAGATGGACTAATAGAGAAAGTCCCACACACTGCTAGAAGGCCAAATATTTTTTCAGAGCTAGATGCAGACAAAAAAATATTTTTAATTTGCAACCTGATGGAGGTCAGTATAGATGGACTAATAGAGAATGTCCCACACACTGCTAGAAGGCCAAATATTTTTTCAGAGCTAGATGCAGACAAAAAATTATTTTTAATTTGCAACCTGATGGAGGTCAGTATAGATAGACTAATAGAACAAGTCCCACACACTGCTAGAAGCCCAAATATTTTTTCAGAGCTAGATGCAGAAAAAAATTATATTCAATTTACAACCTGATGGAGGTCAGTATAGATGGACTAATAGAATGATGCTATGCCCAATAGATTTTACTTCACTAGGTGCAGTAAAAAAATTGGTATTCTATACACAGGTGGTATATCTTGCAACACAGATAGGCTACTCCACTGACTAACACACTCTGCAATAGGCCAAAAAGGATTAGCTTTGCTAGATTCAGCCAAATGCTGTGAAAAAAACTTGCACAGCACTGGCACAGACCTGCCTGGCAAAAACTGATAGGAACTGATGTAACCTAGTCCTGAAAAGGACTCCAATTACAATTAGTCTTTACTCCCACAATCTATCTATTTAAGAGCACAGACCTGCCTGATAAAAGTCGTAGGAAATGCTGTAACCTAGTCCTTAAAATTACTGCAATCACAACTATTCCCTACTCCCAAGCTATCTGTAGATTTGTGCAAAAATTGGCTTGAAATTAACAAGGTATAACGCACACAGCAAAAGCGGTGCCGTCTAACACGCAGCTGCAGCAGTGAGAAAATGGTGGCGACGGGGAAAATGGCTTGGTCTTATAGGGCAAGGATATGTGACATACACTGCCAATGACACATGCCCTTGCTTGTGTGAAAAAAAGCACTTCGCTCCGTGTGTGCTCTGCTGATAGGCTGACAGATTGCACCTCCCCACTGTAAATGCGGGAAAGAGAAAAAAAAATGGAGATCTTCATTATTCCTGCAGAGATCCATCCCCTGCCCCTCCCCCCACCCCGCTGTACACTCAAACTGCGTATTAACATTAATTTTCATCATTACTGAGAAAAAATCCAGTTATGATTTTGGTGCACGAACAGTTATCGAACATAACCTCGAACAGCCGAATTTTTCTCAAATCGTTCGTGTTCGCCGAACGGCTCGAACACCGCCCAAAACAGCTCGAATTTGAGATTGGCGAACAGTTCGAGTAGAACAACGATCATCTCTAGTTATGATAAAGTTTTTTGACCCCGACATGATTTGAACACGCAACCTTCTGATATGGAATCAGACGCGCTACAGTTGCACCTCGAGGTAATATGAAAAGAAGCTTTCCGCCCATAATATAACTCACTTAAAAATTGCATGAAGAAATCGTGGCACACCTTCTCGAAATTTGCTACTTTTACTTACAGACTGAAAAAGACATAAACAAGGACGAATGAACATCTTGATATTGGGAATGCAGGGATTTCCAGTTTAAAATTTAGAATCTATTCATGATCCCTTTTTTCTTATGGTTTCAAAGATGACAATGCTATGATCAAAGTGAAAAGAGATCCCGAAATGCATTAAATACTCAATGTTTTGATTTCGTTTCACCATGATTTTTCTCATCAAAGAAATGTTTATAAGATATTAATCTATAACACTCAACTAAAAGACACTTTTTTAGACACTGCGCTGACAGATAGCAAAACAGTTTCAATTTTAATCCAGACATGGGTTAATTAACGAAAAAGTTGCTTAACCCTGGCGTGATTAGAACACGCAGCCTTCTGATTTGGAGTCAGATGCGCTACCGTTGCACCACAAGATCATACAAATAGAAATTTTCCGCCCATAATTCACATGAAAAGTGTATGAAGAAATCGCGCAAACCTCGAAATTTGCTACTTTTGCTCACAGACTGAAAATGACATAAACAAGGATGAATGAACATCTTGATATTGGGAATGCAGGGTTTTCATGTTTAAAATTTAGAATCTAGTAAAGAACCCTTTTTTCTTATGGATACAAAGATGACAATGCTATGATCAAAGTTAAAGAAGATCCCGATGTGCCTTAAATATTCAATGTTTTGATTTTGTTCCCCGATGATTTTTCTCATCAAAGAATTGTTTGTAAGATATTAATCTATAACATTCAACTAAAAGACACTGTTTTAGACACTGTGATGGCAGATAACAACACAGCTTCAATTTTAATCCAGACATGGGTTAAGTTATGAAAAAGTTTTTTGACCCCGACATGATTTGAACACACAACCTTCTGATATGGAGTCAGATGCACTACAGTTGCACCTCGAGGTAATATAAAAAGAAACTTTCCGCCCATAATATAACTCACTTAAAAGTTGCATGAAGAAATCGTGGCACACCTTCTCGAAATTTGCTACTTTTACTTACAGACTGAAAAAGACATAAACAAGGACGAATGAACATCTTGATATTGGGAATGCAGGGAATTCCAGTTTAAAATTTAGAATCTATTCATGAACCCTTTTTTCTTATGGTTTCAAAGATGACAATGCTATGATCAAATTGAAAAGAGATCCCGAAATGCATTAAATATTCAATGTTTTGATTTCGTTTCACGATGACTTTTCTCATCAAAGAATTGTTTATAAGATATTAATCTATAACAATCAACTAAATGACTCTTTTTTAGACACTGCGCTGACAGAAAGCAACACAGTTTAAATTTTAATGGAGACATGGGTTAAGTTATGAAAAAGTTTTCTGACCCCGACGTGATTTGAACACGCAATTTTGTGATACGGAGTCAGCGGCGCTACCGTTGCACCACAAGATGAGATGAAAAGAAGCTTTCCGCCCATAATATAACTCACGTAAAAAGTGCATGAAGAAATCGTGGCACACCTTCTCGAAATTTGCTACTTTTACTTAGACTGAAAAAGACATAAACAAGGACGAATGAACATCTTGGTATTGGGAATGCAGGGTTTTCCAGTTTAAAATTTAGAGTCTAGTAAAGAACCCTTTTTTCTTATGGATTCAAAGATGACAATGCTATGATCAAAGTGAAAAGAGATCCCAACGTGCCTTAAATATTCAATGTTTTGATTTTGCTTCCTGATTATTTTTCTCATCAAATAATTGTTTATGAGATATTAATCTATAACATTCAACTAAAAGACACTTTTTCAGACACTAGGCTGACAGATAACAACACAGCTTCAATTTTAATCCAGACATGGATTAAGTTATGAAAAAGTTTTTTGACCTTGACCTGATTTGAACACGCAACCTACTGATCTGGAGTCAGACGCGATACCTTTGCGCCACGAGGTCATATGAAAAGAAACTTTCCGCCCATAATATAACTCACTTAAAAAGTGCATGAAGAAATCGTTGCACACCTTCTCGAAATTTGCTACTTTTACTTACAGACTGAAAAAGACATAAGCAAGGACGAATGAACATCTTGAAATTGGGAATGCAGGGATTTCCAGTTTAAAATTTCGAATCTAGTAATGAACACTTTTTTCTTATGGTTTCAAAGATGACAATGCTATGATCAAAGTGAAAGGAGATCCCGACGTGGCTTAAATATTCAATGTTTTGATTTTGTTTCCAGATGATCTTTCTCATCAAAGAATTGTTTGTAAGATATTAATCTATAACATTCAACTAAAAGACACTTTTTTAGACACTGTGACGACAGATAACAACACAGCTTCAATTTTAATCCAGACATGGGTTAAGTTATGAAAAAGTTTTTTGACCCCAACATGATTTGAACACGCAACCTTCTAATATGGAGTCAGATGTGCTACAGTTGCACCTCAAGGTCATATCAAAAGTAACTTTCCGCCCATAATATAACTCACGTAAAAAGTGCATGAAGAAATCGTGGCACACCCTCTCGAAATTTGCTACTTTTACTCACAGACTGAAAAAGACATAAACAAGGACAAATGAACATCTTGATACTGGGAATCCAGGGTTTTCCAGTTTAAAATTCAGAGTCTAGTAAAGAACCCTTTTTCCTTATGGATTCAAAGATGACAATGCTATGATCAAAGTGAAAAGAGATCCCAATGTGCCTTAAATATTAAATGTTTTGATTTCGCTTCCCTATCATTTTTCTCATCAAATAATTGTTTATAAGTAATGTTGAGCATTCCGATTCTGAAATATCGGGTATCGGCCGATATTCGCGGTATCGGAATTCCGATACTTAATTCCGATACTTTTACAATATCGAATACCGGAATCGTAAGTTCCCATAATGTCTGCGCTCTGCAGTGTCTCTGAAGGATGACAAGCTGGATGGCAGCGCTCAGCTGAGATCCAGCCTGTCATCATAACGCCATCCCAGCGTGAGAGAATTCTCCTGATTGTTTAAAAGCCGGCGGGCGGTAAAAAGCCGCCGGCTTTTAAACAATCACACAGCCCCATACTGCTTCCCCGCAGCCTCCCACCCCGATCCTCCGCTCCCCTCGCCACCTCCCATCCCGATCGTAAGTTAGGACCGGGCGGGGAGCACAGCACCAAGGAGCGGGGAGCAAAGGACCCGGGCGGGGAAGCCGGCAGTGAAAAGACTTCACCGCCGGCTTTCTCGTTCTGTGCTGCACTTTCCCGCCGGATATTTCAAATGAACAGCTGAGGTATCAGCTGATGCCGATCAGCTGTTCATTTGAAGTCGCCGTGTTGCCCTCAGAGGGTTCATGTGAGTTCATGCTTGACTGCATGAACTCACATGAACTTTCCCACGGCCGCACAGGTCAGCCTCACCTCCCAGACCCGTCATGATTGGTGTGTGTGGGTGTCTGTGCGATGTGTGCGGGTGTGCGCGGTGTCTGTGCGATGTCTGCGGGTGTGTGCGATGTCTGTGCGATGTGTGCGGTGTCTGTGCGATGTGTGCGGATGTGTGCGGTGTCTGTGCGATGTGTGCGGGTGTGTGCGTGCAGGCAGACATAGGCCGATGTGACACTACTACTCCCATCGGCCTATGTCTGTCCCCCGTCCACTCGTGCCAGCAGGATCAGCTTGATGGGAGCAGTAGTTCCCATCAGCCTGATCCTGCTATTTAAATTGCCCTACTGTGTCCCCAATAAATGTTAAATACATGTCATTGGTGGCCAGTGGTTACCTAAAAGAAATTAGTTCATACATTACCTGTCCCCGCCGAACGCCACCTAAAATAAAGTAAAAAATAAAAAACTACACCTATACTCACCTAGACACCTAATTCCCTGAAGCCATCGATCTCCTGTAATAAAATATAAAATAATAAACCACAACCTTATCCTTACCCCTCCATAGTAGTCCACGAGTGTCTCACGAAGATCTCCAGTTCAGAGCAGCCACATAGAATGTGACCGCTCTGAACAGCTGCCGCCGCTAGAATGATGGGGCCCCGTCATTGCATAAGCGGGTTCGCCGGAGTTCAGGCAGCGCTGCTCCGGCTAGCTGCTTTACGGCCCTGCTGTATCGTGAGAAATTCCCACGGTACAGCAGTGCAGTAAAGGAGGTCTCCGGAGCTGCGCTGCCTGAATGCACTCCGGTGACCTCAGTCAGTGGCTCCCGCTGCCGGGAGCAGACGTGTTCCCGGCAGCGAGAGCTTACAGCAGCCATGCACAGCTGTCACCTTCTCCAGATGTGACAGCTGTGCATGGGAGATCAGCGCAGGAACGTGGACAGGTAACTATTTTTTTTTAGTAAATTAAGAATTAAATAAAATGGTGTGTTTTATTTCAAATAAATTATTTTATTCTGGGTGTAGTGTGTTTTTTCTTTTTAACACTTTGTAGGTTAGTAATGGGGGTGTCTTATAGACGCCCATCATTACTAACCTGGGCTTCATGGCAGCTGGCACTGACATGAACCCCAGCCCTATTACCCCCTCCACCGCACCAGGGCAGCGTGGAAGAGCGAGGCTAAGTGCCAGAATTGGCGCATCCTATGGATGCGCCATTTTTGGGGCGGCTGACGGCTGGTGTTTCTAGCCTGGGAGGGGGCCAATATTCATGGCACCCTTCCTGGGCTATTAATATCAGCCCCCAGCTGTCTGCCTAGCCTTTGCTAGCTATTAAAATAGGGGGGACCCCACGTCATTTTTTTGGGGGGGTCCCCCATTTTAATAGCTAGTAAAGGCTAGGTATTCAGCTGGGGGCTGATATTAGTTGCCCGGGAAGCTCCGTGGGTATTACCCCCTTCCCAGGCTTCAAACATCTTCCCCAGCCGTCTGCTTAACCTCCGCTAGAGACTAAAATTATGGGGGATCCCACGCCAATTTTTTTTAAAATAAATCCTTTATTTTAACACTAAATGACATTTGATAAGTTAATAAAGATGCAGTCCCTAAATTATTATTTATTTTTTAATTAATTTTTCCCAAAAATTTTGACGTGGGCTTTGCCATATTTTTTTATGCCAGCCAGGTACAGCATCCAGCTTCTATGAACGCGCCATTTTCCGGGGTGGCTGCGGGCTGCAATTTGCAGCAGGTGGGGCCCAGAAAGCTTGGGCCTCCCTGCGCTGCGGATTCCAGCCCCCAACTGCCTAGTTGTACCTGGCTGGACAAAAAAATAGGGCGAAGCTCCACGTATTTTTTTTTTTAATTATTTCATGAAATTCATGAAATAATAAAGAAAAAAAGGGCTTCCCTATATTGTTGTGTCCGGCCAGGTACAAATAGGCAGCTGGTGGTTGGGGGCAGCCCGTTCCTGCCTGCTGTACCTGGCTGGACCCAAATATAGTGCGAAGCTCCACGTCAATTTTTTTTTAATTATTTCATGAAGTAATTTTTTTAAAAAAGGGCTTCCCTATATTGTTGTGTCCGGCCAGGTACAAATAGGCAGCTGGTGGTTGGGGGCAGCCCGTTCCTGCCTGCTGTACCTGGCTGGACACAAATATAGCGCAAAGCCCCACGTCAATTTTTTTTTAATTATTTCCGAAAATTCATGAAATAATTTAAAAAAAATTGATGTGGGGCTTCATCCTATATTTGTGTCCAGCCAGGTACAGCAGGCAGGAACGGGCTGCCCCCAACCACCAGCTGCCTATTTGTACCTGACCGGACACAACATTATAGGGAAGCCCTTTTTTTCTTAATTATTTCATGAATTTCATGAAATAATTAAAAAAAAAAATACGTGGGGCTTCGCCCTATTTTTGTGTCCAGCCAGGTACAACTAGGCAGCTGGGGGCTGGAATCTGCAGCGCAGGGAGGCCCAAGCTTTCTGGGCCCCACCCGCTGCAAATTGCAGTCCACAGCCGCCCCGGAAAATGGCGCATTCATAGAAGCGCCATCTTCTGGCGCTGTACCCAACTCATCCAGGGCCCTGGTGCGGTGGCTCACTGGGTAATAAAGGGGTTAAGGCCAGCTTGGCATTATCAGCTGGCCCTAAGCCCGAAATTCATGGGGTCACGCCAATATTAGACGTGACCAGCATGAATTTCTAGTAAAGAATTTAAAAAAAACACAACACCCAGAATAAAGTCCTTTAATTGAAATAAAGACACAATTCTTTATTCTTCTAAATTAAACTATACTTACCAGCACGCCCATTCCAGCTGAAGCCAACGATCTCCTGCAATAAAAGAAAAATAATAAACCAACCTCATCCTTACCTTTCCATGGATCCCACGACAGCTCCAGCTCTGCTACATTGAGATGACAGGCTGGACCGCAGCAGAACGCTGCCATCCAGCCTGTCATCCCGCAGACACTGAGAAGTGCAGGCATGCTTGCGCTCCTTAGTGTCTCTCTGTGACGGCATAAAGATGAGCCGAGTTCATGTCCAATGAACTCAGCTCACCTCATGCACGTCACTGACAGCGTGAGAAAATTCTCCTGCACTCAGCGCTTCAGTGTGAGAATACTCCCACGCTGTCAGTGACGTGCATGAGGTGAGCCGAGTTCATTGTCGGCTCATCTGGATGCCGTCACAGAGAGACACTGAGGAGCGAAAGCATGCCTGCGCTTCTCAGTGTCTGCGGGATGACAGGCAGGATGGCAGCGTTCTGCTGCGGTATAGCCTGTCATCTCAATGTAGCAGAGCTGGAGCCATCGTGGGAACCATGGAAAGGTAAGGATGATGTTGGTTTATTATTTTTCTTTTATTGCAGGAGATCGTTGGCTTCAGCTGGAATGGGCGTGACGGTAAGTATGGTTTAATTTAGAACAATAAAGAATTGTGTGTTTATTTTAATTAAAGGACTTTATTCTGGGTGTTTGTGGGGTTTTTTTAACTTTCACTATGGGGTTAGTAATGGGGGTGTCTTATAGACGCCTCTCCATTACTAACCTGGGCTTGAAGTCAGCTGGCGTTATAAGCTGACATCAACCCCAGCCCTATTAAGCCACTGCCACCGCCACAGGGCAGTGGGAAGAGCGAGGCTAAGTGCCAGAATTGGCACATCCTATGGATGCGCCATTTCTGGGGCGGCTGACGGCTGGTGTTTCTAGCCTGGGAGGGGGCCAATATTCATGGCTCCCTTCCTGGGCTATTAATATCATCCCCCAGCTGTCTGCCTAGCCTTTGCTAGCTATTAAAATAGGGGGGACCCCACGTCATTTTTTTGGGGGGTCCCCCATTTTAATAGCTAGTAAGGGCTAGGTATTCAGCTGGGGGCTGATATTAGTAGCCTGGGAAGCTCCGTGGGTATTACCCCCTTCCCAGGCTTCAAACATCTGCCCCAGCGGTCTGCTTAACCTCCGCTAGAGACTAAAATTAAGGGGAACCCCACGCCAATTTTTTTTAAAAGAAATCCTTTATTTTAACACTAAATGACAAGTACAGTAATCAACACTATCACTGTACTTCATATATATGTGACTGACATGTTTCTATCTATCTAATCTATGTATGATTCTCTATTCCTTCTATTCTAAATTGTCGGATACCGCTGCTGAATTGCCTGCCGGCTTTCTTAAAGAGACGGTGCATGAAAACACTATTATTTTTTTAAATAAATCCTTTACACTAAATGACAAGTACAGTAACCAACACTGTCACTGTGCTTCTTATATATGTGACTGACATGTTTCTATCTATCTAATCTATGTGTGAAGCTCTATTCTGTCTGTTATAAATTGTCGGGTAGAGATGCTGAATTGCCGGCCGGCTTTTTTAAAGAGACGGTGCATGAAAACACTATTATTTTTTTAAATAAATCCTTTACACTAAATGACAAGTACAGTAACCAACACTGTCACAGTACTTCATATATATGTGACTGACATGTTTCTATCTATCTAATCTATGCGTGAAGCTCTATTCTGTCTGTTATAAATTGTCGGGTACAGATGCTGAATTGCCGGCCGGCTTTTTTAAAGAGACGGTGCATGAAAACACTATTATTTTTTTAAATAAATCCTTTACACTAAATGACAAGTACAGTAAGCAACACTGTCCCTGTACTTCATATATATGTGACTGACATGTTTCTATCTATCTAATCTATGTGTGAAGCTCTATTCTTTCTGTTGTAAATTGTCGGGTACCGGTGTATGCGCTGATGAATTGCCGGCTTTTCGCATAATACATTCTACATTATTCTTAGTTGTTTTACTTCATGTAGAATTAACCTACAAGGAAAGAAAGGGTTTATTTTCATTCCGATATTAGTGTCCCATTGACTTGCATTGGTTTCCGGTATCGGAATCGGCGATATCCAATACTTTTTGAGTATCGGTCCGATCCAATCCGATACGATATTTCCTGATATCGGAAGGTATCGCTCAACACTATTTATAAGATATTAATTTATAACATTCTACTAAAAGACACTTTTTTAGACACTGCGCTGACAGATAGCAACATAATTTCAATTTTAATCCAGACATGGTTTTAGTAATGAAAAAGTTGCTTGACCCTGGTGTGATTTGAACACACAACCTTCTGATCTGAAGTCAGACGCGCTACCGTTGCACAACAAGATCATTTGAAAAGAAACATTCCGCCCATAATTCACATGAAAAGTATGTGAAGAAATCGTGCAAACCTTCTCGAAATTTGCTACTTTTGCTCACAGACTGAAAATGACATAAACAAGGACGAATGAACATCTTGATATTGGGAATGCAGGGTTTTCCTGTTTAAAATTTAGAATCTCGTCAAGAACCCTTTTTTATTATGGATTCAAAGATGACAATGCTATGATCAAAGTGAAAGGAGATCCCGACGTGCCTAAAATATTCAATGTTTTGCTTTTGTTCCCCGATGATTTTTCTCATCAAAGAATTTTTTGTAAGATATTAATCTATAACATTCAACTAAAAGACACTTTTTTAGACACTGTGCTGACAGATAGCAACAAAGCTTCAATTATAATCCAGACATGGGTTAAGTTATGAAAAAGTATTTTGACCCCAACATGATTTGAACAGGCATCCTTCTGATATGAAGTCAGAAGCGCTACATTTGTGCCACGAGATCATATGGAAAGTAAATTTCGGCCCATAATATAACTCACTTAAAAAGTGCATGAAGAAATCGTGGCACACCTTCTCGAAATTTGCTACTTTTACTTACAGACTGAAAAAGACATAAACAAGGACGAATGAATATCTTGGTATTGGGAATGGAAGGTTTTCCAGTTTAAAATTCAGAGTCTAGTAAAGAACCCTTTTTTCTTATGGATTCAAAGATGACAATGCTATGATCAAAGTGAAAGGAGATCGCAACGTGCTTTAAATATTCAATGTTTTGATTTTGCTTCCTGATTATTTTTCTCGTCAAATAATTGTTTATGAGATATTAATCTATAACATTCAACTAAAAGACACTTTTTCAGACACTGTGCTGACAGATAGCAACAAAGCTTCAATTTTAATCCAGACATGGGTTAAGTTATGAAAAAGTTTCTTGACCCCGACGTGATTTGAATACGCAACCTTCTGATCTGGAGCCAGACGCGCTACCGTTGCGCCACGAGGTCATACGAAAAGAAGCTTTCCGCCCATAATATAACGCACGTGAAAAGTGCATGAAGAAATCGTGGCACACCTTCTCGAAATTTTCTACTTTTACTCACAGACTGAAAGAGACATAAACAAGGATGAATAAACATCTTGATATTGGGAATGCAGGGTTTTCCAGTTTAAAATGCAGAGTCTAGTAAAGAGCCCTTTTTTCTTATGGATTCAAAGATGACAATGCTATGATCAAAGTGAAAAGAGATCCCAACGTGCCTTAAATATTCAATGTTTTGATTTTGCTTCCTTATGATTTTTCTCATCAAATAATTGTTTATAAGATATTAATCTATAACATTCAACTAAAAGACACTTTTTCAGACACTGTGCTGACAGATAGCAACACAGTTTGAATTTTAATCCAGACATGGGTTAAGTTATGAAAAAGTTTTATGATCCTGACGTGATTTGAACACACAGCCTTCTGTTCTGGAGTCAGACGTGCTACCGTCGCACCACAAAGTCATATGATAAGAAACTTTCCGCTCATAATATAACTCACTTAAAAATTGCATGAAGAAATCATGGCACACCTTCTCGAAATTTGCTACTTTTACTTACAGACTGAAAAAGAGATAAACAAGGACGAATAATCATCTTGATATTGGGAATGCAGGAATTTACAGTTTAAAATTTAGAATCTATTCATGAACCCTTTTTTCTTATGGTTTCAAAGATGACAATGCTATTATCAAAGGGAAAAGAGATCCCGAAATGCATTAAATATTCAATGTTTTGATTTCGTTTCACCATGATTTTTCTCATCAAAGAATTGTTTATAAGACATTAATCTATAACACTCAACTAAAAGACTTTTTTAGATACTGCGCTGACAGATAGCAAAACAGTTTAAATTTTAATCCAGACATGGGTTAAGTAATGAAAAAGTTGCTTGACCCTGGCGTGATTTGAACACGCAACCTTCTGATCTGGAGTCAGACGCGCAACCGTTGTACCACAAGATCATACTAAAAGAAACTTTCCGCCCATAATTCACATGAAAAGTGCATGAAGAAATCGTGGCACACCTCGAAATTTGCTACTTTTACTTACAGACTGAAAAAGACATAAACAAGGACGAATGAACATCTTGATATTGGGAATGCAGGGATTTACAGTTTAAAATTAAGAATCGAGTAATGAAGCCTTTTTTCTTATGGTTTCAAAGATGACAATGCTATGATCAAAGTGAAAAGAGATACCGAAATGCATTAAATATTCAATGTTTTGATTTCGTTTCACGATGATTTTTCTCATAAAAGAATTGTTTATAAGATATTAATCTATAAAATTCAACTAAAAAACACTTTTTTAGACAATGCGTTGACAGATAGCAATACAGTTTCAATTTTAATCCAGACATGCGTTAAGTAATGAAAAAATTGCTTGACCCTGGTGTGATTTGAACACACAACCTTCTGATATGGAGTCAGACGCGCTACCGTTGCACCACAAGATCATATGGAAAGAAAGTTTCCGCCCATAATTCACGTGAAAAGTGTATGAAGAAATCGCGCAAACCTTCTCGAAATTTGCTACTTTTGCTCACAGACTGAAAATGACATAAACAAGGACGAATCAGCATCTTGGTATTGGGAATGCAGGGTTTTCTTGTTTAAAATTTAGAATCTAGTAAATAACCATTTTTTCTTATGGATTCAAAGATGACAATGCTATGATCAAAGTAAAAGGAGATCCCGATGTGCCTTAAATATTCAATGTTTTGATTTTGTTCCCCGATGATTTTTCTCATCAAAGAATTGTTTGTAAGATATTAATCTATAACATTCAACTAAAAGACACTTTTTTAGACACTGTGCTGACAGATAGCAACACAGATTTAGTTTTAATCCAGACATGGGTTAAGTTATGAAAAAGTTCTTTGACCGCGATGTGATTTGAACACGCAACCTTCTGATCTGGAGTCAGACGCGCTACCTATGCACCACGAGATCATACAAAAAGTAACTTTCCACCTATAATATAACTCACTTAAAAAGTGCATGAAGAAATCGTAGCACACTTTCTCGAAATTTGCCACTTTTACTTACAGACTGAAAAAGACATAAACAAGGACGAATGAACATCTTGGTATTGGGAATGCAGGGTTTTCCAGTTTAAAATTTAGAGTCTAGTAAAGAACCCTTTTTTCTTATGGATTCAAAGATGACAATGCTATGATAAAAGTGAAAGGAGATCCCAACTAGAGATGAGCATTGTTCTACTCGAACTGTTCGCCAATCTCAAATTCGAGCTGTTTTGGGCGGTGTTCGAGCCGGTCGGCGAACACGAACAATTTGAGAAAAATTCGGCTGTTCGAGGTTATGTTCGATAACTGTTCGTGCACCAAAATCATAACTGGATTTTTTCTCAGTAATGATGAAAATTAATGTTAATACGCAGTTTGAGTGTACAGCGGGGCGGGGGAGGGGCAGGGGATGGATCTCTGCAGGAACAATGAAGATCTCCATTTTTTTTTCTCTTTCCCGCATTTGCAGTGGGGAGGTGCAATCTGTCAGCCTATCAGCAGCGCACACACGCAGCGAAGTGCTTTTTTTCACACAAGCAAGGGCATGTGTGATTGGCAGTGTATGTCACATGTCCTTGCCCTATAAGACCAAGCCATTTTCCCCGTCGCCACCATTTTCTCACTGCTGCAGCTACATGTTAGACGGCACCGCTGTTGCTGTGTGCGCTATACCTTGTTAATTTCAAGCCAATTTTCGCACAAATCTACAGATAGCTTGGGAGTAGGGAATAGTTGTGATTGCAGTCCTTTTAAGGACTAGGTTACAGCATTTCCTACGACTTTTATCAAGCAGGTCTGTGCTCTTAAATAGATAGATTGTGGGAGTAAAGACTAATTGTAATTGGAGTCCTTTTCAGGACTAGGTTACATCAGTTCCTATCAGTTTTTGCCAGGCAGGTCTGTGCCAGTGCTGTGCAAGTTTTTTTCACAGCATTTGGCTGAATCTAGCAAAGCTAATCCTTTTTGGCCTATTGCAGAGTGTGTTAGTCAGTGGAGTAGCCTATCTGTGTTGCAAGATATACCACCTGTGTATAGAATACCAATTTTTTTACTGCACCTAGTGAAGTAAAATCTTTTGGGCATAGCATCATTCTATTAGTCCATCTATACTGACCTCCATCAGGTTGCAAACTGAATATAATTTTTTTCTGCATCTAGCTCTGAAAAAATATTTGGGCTTCTAGCAGTGTGTGGGACTTGGTCTATTAGTCCATCTATACTGACCTCCATCAGGTTGCAAATTAAAAATAATTTTTTTCTTCATTTAGCTCTGAAAAAATATTTGGGCTTCTAGCAGTGTGTGGGACTTGTTCTATTAGTCCTTCTATACTGACCTCCAGCAGGTTGCAAATTGAATATAATTTTTTTCTGCATCTAGCTCTGAAAAAATATTTGGGCTTCTAGCGGTGTGTGGGACTTGGTCTATTAGTCCATCTATACTGACCTCCATCAGGTTGCAAATTAAAAATATTTTTTTTCTTCATTTATCTCTGAAAAAATATTTGGGCTTCTAGCAGCGTGTGGGACTTGTTCTATTAGTCCATCTACACTGACCTCCATCAGGTTGCAAATTAAAAATATTTTTTTTCTGCATCTAGCTCTGAAAAAATATTTGGGCTTCTAGCAGTGTGTGGGACTTGGTCTATTAGTCCATCTATACTGACCTCCATCAGGTTGCAAATTAAAAATAATTTTTTTCTGCTTCTAGCTCTGAAAAAATATTTGGGCTTCTAGCAGTGTGTGGGACTTGGTCTATTAGTCCATCTATACTGTCCTCCATCAGGTTGCAAATTAAAAATAATTTTTTTCTGCATCTAGCTCTGAAAAAATATTTGGGCTTCTAGCAGTGTGTGGGACTTGGTCTATTAGTCCATCTATACTGACCTCCATCAGGTTGCAAATTAAAAATAATTTTTTTCTTCATTTATCTCTGAAAAAATATTTGGGCTTCTAGCAGCGTGTGGGACTTGTTCTATTAGTCCATCTATACTGACCTCCATCAGGTTGCAAATTAAAAATAATTTTTTTCTGCATCTAGCTCTGAAAAAATATTTGGGCTTCTAGCAGTGTGTGGGACTTGGTCTATTAGTCCATCTATACTGACCTCCATCAGGTTGCAAATTAAAAATAATTTTTTTCTGCATCTAGCTCTGAAAAAATATTTGGGCTTCTAGCAGTGTGTGGGACTTGGTCTATTAGTCCATCTATACTGACCTCCATCAGGTTGCAAATTAAAAATAATTTTTTTCTTCATTTATCTCTGAAAAAATATTTGGGCTTCTAGCAGCGTGTGGGACTTGTTCTATTAGTCCATCTATACTGACCTCCATCAGGTTGCAAATTAAAAATAATTTTTTTCTGCATCTAGCTCTGAAAAAATATTTGGGCTTCTAGCAGTGTGTGGGACTTGGTCTATTAGTCCATCTATACTGACCTCCATCATGTTGCAAATTAAAAAGAATTTTTTTCTGCATCTAGCTCTGAAAAAATATTTGGGCTTCTAGCAGTGTGTGGGACTTGGTCTATTAGTCCATCTATACTGAGGTCCATCAGGTTGCAAATTGAATAAAAAAATTTTCTGCATCTAGCTCTGAAAAAATATTTGGGCTTCTAGCGGTGTGTGGGACTTGGTCTATTAGTCCATCTATACTGACCTCCATCAGGTTGCAAATTAAAAATAATTTTTTTCTGCATCTAGCTCTGAAAAAATATTTGGGCTTCTAGCGGTGTGTGGGACTTGGTCTATTAGTCCATCTATACTGACCTCCATCAGGTTGCAAATTAAAAATAATTTTTTTCTGCATCTAGCTCTGAAAAAATATTTGGGCTTCTAGCAGTGTGTGGGACTTGGTCTATTAGTCCATCTATACTGACCTCCATCAGGTTGCAAATTGAATAAAAAAAATTTCTGCATCTAGCTCTGAAAAAATATTTGGGCTTCTAGCGGTGTGTGGGACTTGGACTATTAGTCCATCTATACTGACCTCCATCAGGTTGCAAATTAAAAATAATTTTTTTCTGCATCTAGCTCTGAAAAAATATTTGGGCTTCTAGCGGTGTGTGGGACTTGGTCTATTAGTCCATCTATACTGATCTCCATCAGGTTGCAAATTAAAAATAATTTTTTTCTGCATCTAGCTCTGAAAAAATATTTGGGCTTCTAGCAGTGTGTGGGACTTGGTCTATTAGTCCATCTATACTGACCTCCATCAGGTTGCAAATTGAATAAAAAAAATTTCTGCATCTAGCTCTGAAAAAATATTTGGGCTTCTAGCGGTGTGTGGGACTTGGACTATTAGTCCATCTATACTGACCTCCATCAGATTGCAAATTAAAAATAATTTTTTTCTGCATCTAACCCAGCCAATAGTTTTGGCCTAATACCACAGTTTGGCCACTCAGCTCTGCTCATTTACCATCCATTGTTTTTTTGTGCAAACAACTCCAGAGTTGTGAATTAGTTAACCACCAAAATGAGTGGAAAAAGGCCTGCTGCTGGTGGAAAGGGGAATAGGCATGTTGGGAAGGGGAAAAAAGGTTGTGTCCGTGGGGTAGGTGCAGAAGAAAGACCATCTTCCAGCCAAACTAAAATGACTACTTCTTTTAGCGGACAATGTGATAAGATCCCTTTCTTACGGCCACGCCAATCGCTACAAATTCCAGATGAGGCACAAAAACAGCAGGTGCTTCAACGGATATCAAGTGCTCCTTTAAGTGGGCTCTCCTCCACATCAACTTCAACATCACAAATACTCCAGTCCTCAAAGGTGTCACCCAAATCGCACTTGCTTCCTCACAGCTCCCAAATCTCCAGCTGCCCGTCTGAGTATGAGGTAGAACAGATGCTTGAGTCTGCAGAGCTGTTTACTCATACTATAGCCTGGGAATCAGAGGTCGACTCCAGCGCTTCTGTGAATCCAGACGAGGAAATGATCTGCACTGATGCCCAGAATCTTTATGAGTCAGATCCAGGACCAGACGCAGAAGGTTCTGACCATAATGTAGACCCTCATTCCCAAACTGTAACTCCTGTTGGTGGAGACAATGAGGAAGACGATGATAAGACTCAAATACCTGATTGGAGCGACAACTTTAGTTTTTTGTCAGGGCAGGAACAGGTTGGCTCTGAGGACGACGGGTGTGATAACGCACAGGGTAATGATGATGAGGTCGGAGATCCCACTTACTGTCAACCCACAGTCAGCCAAGAGATGAGGTCAGCAGAGGAGGTGGAGGAAGATGCTAGTGACGACGAGGTCAGGTTGCGCCTTCCTGGACAGAGACGTAGTACTGGAAGCACGTCAACAACTGCATCCTCAAACACAACTCTGCCTCTCACCACAAGTCGTGGTGGCTCTTCAGGTCGCATGGGTGCTAAGCCTTGCATAGCCTGGGCATTTTTTCAGATCGATAAAGATGACCCAACTTGTGTTATCTGTAACATTTGTCAGCAAAAGCTAAGTAGAGGCCAAAAAATACATAGTTTGAGTACTTCATGCATGAACCGGCACATGGACATGAAGCATAAGTTGCAGTGGGAAGCTCAGTGTGCTACAATGCGGCCTAGCCGGCCGGGCCAACCACCGTCTGCCATATCTTGTGCATCCGCGGCCTCTTCATCCTCTGTGACTGGGGGGACAGCAGTCACACCTGTTTTGGGGCGCAGACCTGCCACCTCTTTACCCGCAACAGCCAGCGTGATTGGCAGGTCATCATTTTCTTTGGAGGTGGTAACACCAGCTGGTGTTGAGCGCTGTCCGACATCGATAGCACCACCTTTGGATCAAGGCAACCTAACATGTCCGCCTGCATCTTCCTCACAGACCGGCAGTTTGCCGGGGACACCCTTATCAACCCCGTCTAAGCACAATAGCCAGCCCTCGGTCCCTCAGATGTGGACAAGTAAAAGACCATTTCCTCCTAGCCATGAGAAAGCTAAGAGGTTGAATTTCACCATCTGCAAGCTCTTGGCTACAGAAATGCTGCCTTTCCGCCTGGTGGACACAGAGGATTTTCGAGACCTTATGTCCGTCGCAGTGCCCCAGTACCAGATGCCCCGTCGGCACTACTTCTCAAAGAAAGGTGTGCCTGCGCTCCACCAGCATGTCGCACACAACATCACCGCTTCTTTGAGAAACTCTGTGTGTGACAGGGTGCATTTCACCACGGACACTTGGACGAGTAGGCATGGACAGGGGCGTTACATGTCGCTGACTGGGCACTGGGTAACTATGGTGACAGCAGGACAAGGGGCTGCTGTCCAAGTCTTGCCGTCCCCACGAGTTGTGCGTCAATCCTCTTTATGTCAAAGTTCCTCCACTGCTTCTGCCTCCTCAACCTCCTCTCGGTCTTCCACCTGCACCCAAAGCCTGTCTGGTCATGCCACAAGCTTTCTAACTGCGCAGAAGGGATCCTGCACACCTCCTTACTATGCTGGCAGTAGGGCTCAACGTCATCAGGCGGTTTTTACATTGAAATGTCTGGGAAATGTGAGTCACACAGCTGAGGAGTTGTGGTCAGCTCTGGAGAACCAATTTCATGAATGGTTGTCTCCACTGGACCTGAAACCAGGGAAGGCCGTGTGCGACAATGCTGCAAACCTGGGTGCGGCCCTTCGCCGGGGCAATGTCACACACGTGCCTTGTAAGGCTCACGTGTTGAACCTGGTTGTCCAGCAATTTTTAGCCCACTATCCCAGACTAGATGGCCTTCTGCAGAGGGCACGGTCGCTGTGTGCTCACTTCCGCCGTTCGCATCCCGCAGCTCAGCGACTTACATCTCTACAGAAGTCGTTGGGCCTGCCACTTCACCGGCTAAAATGCGATGTGCCTACCCGGTGGAATTCAACTCTGCACATGTTGCAGCGACTGTGGCAGCACCGACAAGCCCTGGTGCAATACGTTCTGACGTATAGCCTGTGCCAACGAGATTCAGAGGTGGGGCAAATCACGCTGGAGGAGTGGTCTCAGATCAGGGACCTATGCACCCTTCTGCACAGTTTTGAAATGGCGACGAAGATGTTTAGTGCTGACGATGCCATTATCAGCATGACTATTCCGGTGATTTACATGCTGGAGCACATGTTAAACAGAATTCGGAGTCAGGTGGTGGCACAAGAGGAGGTGGATAAAGTAGAGGAGGAGGAGTTGTATGCGGAAGGGCTAACATCTGCAAGGTCCAGACGGTCGGCAGCACCAAGGCGGCAGGCATGTGAGGGTGGGGGAGATGATTTTACCAGGGCGCATGGTAGCAGCCAAACTAGTGAGGAAGGTGCAGGAGCCCAGGAAGAAGTGGAGGACGAACTGATGGAAGACTCATCAGATGAGGGAGACCTTGATCACATTTCTGTTGTGCGAGGTTGGGGGGAGAGGACAGAGGAAGGAAGCATGATTGTTACCTCGCCACCAACACAACAGGGACTTGGTGCTCCTGGATGCGCAACACACATGAGTGCCTTCTTGCTGCACTACCTGCAACATGACCCTCGAATTGTGAGAATTAGAAATAATCCTGACTACTGGGTTGCCACACTGTTAGATCCCCGGTACAAAAGTAAATTTGCAGAAATTATTCCTGCCATAGAAAGGGATGCACGCATGCAGGAGTATCAGCAGAGACTGTTGCAGAATCTTACATGTGCTTTTCCACAAAATACCAGTGGTGCACGTAGTGAATCTCACAGTTCCAACTTGCCAACCGTGGGACCGTCAAGTGTTCAGCACTCAAACCGTAACAGAACCACAGTATCTGCTGGTAACATCAATTTTGCGGAATCATTTCACCACTTTTTTAGCCCATCCTTTGCAAGGCCACAGGAGACAAGAAGTCTGACACATAGTCAACGCCTAGAGACGATGGTACAGGAGTATCTCCAAGTAAACATTGAAGCCACGACTGTGTCACTGGACCCTTGCTCTTTTTGGGCTTCCAATCTGGATAAATGGCCGGAGCTAGCCACTTACGCCTTGGAGATCTTGTCATGCCCCGCAGCCAGCGTTCTGTCTGAACGTGTGTTCAGCGCTGCTGGTGGTGTGCTGACAGATAAGCGCACGCGGCTCTCCACTGATAATGTAGACAGACTCACGTTCATAAAGATGAACAAATCATGGATCCGAAACGACTTTTCTACCCCTGTGTCATCCTGGGGAGAGTAAAAGCTTGATGATTGGTTAAAATCACCCTACCAACCGTTTTAAGCTTTCAAATTACTAATCATGTTTATCTGTATCTTGACTGGAAAATAATTTGGGCTTTGTAGCAGTGTGCAGCACTGATCCTATTAGGCCATCTATAATAAGCTTCACCAGATTTAAAATTAAAAATAATTTTTAGCTGCATCTAGCCCGGAAAATAATTTTGGGGCTCCGAGTTGCGCAAGACACATAAGTGCCTTCTTGCTGCACTACCTGCAGCATGACCCTCATATTGTCAGAATTCGAAGTAATCATGACTACTGGGTTGCCACACTCTTAGATCCCCCAAACTTTTCGATCAACCTTTTCATTTTAATAAAGACCAAAAAAATGGTCATTTTTGAAATTATAAGCATTAGCAGGTTGTTAGAAACTGAAATCAAACAGTTTTCAACTCAAAACTTTATTCTAGGTGATGTTACATTTTCACATAGGACCCCTTGTTCGAAAGGAGCTTCTGAACTCTCTCTTCCATTGAATTTGTCAGGTTTTGGATGGTTTCTGCTTCAATTGTTTTGCATGAGGACAGGATACCCTCCCAGAGCTGTTGCTTAGATGTGAACTGCCTCCCGCCATCATAGACACTCCTTTTAATGATGCTCCAAAGGTTCTGAATGGGGTAGAGGTCAGGGGAGCATGGGGGTCACACCATAAGTTTGTCCCCTTTTATGCCCATATCAGCCAGAGATGCAGATGTTTTATGTGCAGCATGAGATGGTGCATTATCATGCAGAAAAATGATCTTGCTGTGAAATACACGGTTCTTCTTCTTGAACCATGGCAGGAAGTGCTGTTTGAGAAAATCCACATACATTATGGAGTTCATCTTTAGCGCCTTCAGGGATCCTAAAGGGGCCGACAATCTCTCTCCCCATGATTCCAGCCCAAAACATTACTCCACCTCCTCCTTGTTGGCGCTGTAGCCGTGTTTGCGTGGGGTGTCCATCAACGAGCCATCCTCCACTCCATTCATCTGGACCATCGAGCGCTGCACGGCACTCATCCGTGAACAAAACAGTTTTGAAATCAGTCTTCATGTAATGTTTGGCCCACTGGAGCCGTTTCTGCTTGTGTGAAGTGGATAGAGGAGGTCGACAGGATGGCGTATGCACAGCTGCAAACCTCTGAAGGACCCTGCATCTTGTTGTTCGGGGGACGTTGGAGGCACAAGCAGCTTCAAAAACTTGTCTGCTGCTATGACAAGGCTTTTTTGCCGCTGCTCTTTCAACCTGACGTAATTGCCTGTAGGAAAGAGTCCTCAATTTGCCCTTATCAGCACGCACACGTGTGTACTGTGAATCAGCTACATACTTCTTGATTGCCAAGACACTTCATCCTGATCATCGCACAATGTTGATTGTAGTCATGCCTTGACCTAAACACTCCACAATTTGTTGCTTCTCAGCAGCCGACACATCCTTTTTCTTTCCCATTTTGGCAGAAAATGTAGGCTGCTTAATAATGTGAGAGAGCCTTCTTAAGTAGTCTTGCCTTTCATTGGACACACCTGCCAAACTAATTAGCACAGGTGTCTGCAATTGCTTACAGTGAAATAAAGAGCCCTGACACACATCACCATCAATGAGTTTAACTGACAAACAAACAAATTCTTCCCTTATCACTCCTAAACACTTTTTGCATAATAATTTGGAACGCGGTGTACATGTGCTTTTCCAGAAAACACCAGTGGTTCACGTAGTGAATCTTACAGTTCTAACTTGCCAACCGTGGTCTGTATGGAATTGTTCAATAAAGGGCCCAAAATTAAGATAACATAGATGGGAGAGGTCTCTATGAATAGGAATTCCTAAGTATTTGATACCCTGTAAGGGCCAGGCAAAGGGAAAGTTGGACTGGATGGAATCCTATATGGATTTAGGGAGGGAGACATCGAGGGCCTCAGACTTCGCTGCATTGATTTTAAAATTTTACCATGTAACAAAGTGATCTATTTCAGCCATAACAGCAGGGATGGATATATGTGATTGAGTGATATATACTAGGACATCATCAGCAAATAGAGAGCACTTGTACTCGGTGCCTCCCACCTCAATCCACCTAATATTGGGGTTATGGCGAATTGATGAGAGCAGGTGCTCCATCACTAGGATGTATAAGAGAGGGGACAGAGGACATCCCTGCCTTGTCCCATTGGTGATTGTGAAAGGTGATGAAAATGTTCTGACGCACCCCCTGGGCCTTGGGACACCCGGAGCCGGACCCTTTTTGGTGGATGCTGGTGGTTGTAGTCTTCGTGGCGGCGATCCGGTTCCATGGCTCAGGGCGGTCAAACCAGTGGCGGAACTATTTATGTGGTTTTGATGTTTAAATGTCCGACTACGCCACCCGTGGATTGCGGTCAGAGTGAACCGCCGCTACAGGGCAGACCGCTAAGGCTGGTGTTGTGGGTGCAGCAGAGCGTAGCATAACTCCCCACGGGAGGAGTATAGCCTCAGGGCAGTGTATGCGGAGGATGGGGGTGATGGTGCAGGGCAGCAGCAGTAACGACACGGAGTCAGTGATGCAGTCCAGGGCCTTTACTCACAGTTCTTATTATCCAGACCACGTCTGCAGGTAACGGCTGCCAACGTCGTACTGTGCTCACCAGGTGAGGGGCTCAGACAACTCCCAGATAACTTTGGAGCGCTTCACAGGACCCCCTTTGTGTGTCCTTTGTCTGGCCTTTCTTACCAACACTTCTGTCTGGCTGCCTCAGGCCTCCTCTTGGTAAACTTGGCACCAGTTTCCCTGACCCTATGTGGTGCCTTCCTAGCGGGTGGAGCAAGGGGCTGCGCCACATAAAATGTCAGAGCCTCCGGTTTCTAGCTGAGGGTCGTTTCCTGCCTCCACTAGTTCGGGGACCGGTCTCCCCCTTTGGCCTGACCCCTCCACGCAGGTGGATTCGGGCGTGCGGTGGCGACTCGCCCGTCCGCATCCCTGGGATCCCTTCATTCCTCGTTCCTGGAGCCTTCACCGCTCCTCTTCCTTCCTTCTCCCTCTTGCAGGCCTGGGCCTCTGTTACTAGGCCCGCCTCCGGAGCAGAGCTCATGCAGAGCCCCTGCTCCCTGCCACTTCTGCTCAGACTTCTCTGCACTGAACTAAGATGGTGCCCACCTTTTATACTCCCTTCTCAATGCACCCAGGAACTGCTTCCTCCCTGCTCCTGCACTGCAGGGTTCCCCTTCCTCAGTGTTCCCTCCTCCCACTCCAGCCAGGGACAGGGACTGTCGTGCCCATCTCAGGGGCATATTGGTCGCCCTGCCCCACGGCAATGTGGTGTAATGCAAGCAGGTGTCGGGTCCTGATCCACACTCCATCCTTATCTGAGAGTGAGATATCACACCTCTGGGTGAGGTGCAATACGTCTGTAGCAACCGAGCCCTCGTTGCTACAGTTCCATTTATCTTCAGCCTAGGTGACGTATTGTGATACAGGGCCGTGATTTTGGCTATAAAAGGGTCCCCTAGACCCCTACCCCAAGCTTTTTAAGAGAATCATATATGGCGTGCCAGGAGACTCTATGGAATGCTTTCTCAGCATCCAACGAGAGTATCTACTTACAAATTTTTAACTGCATCTAGCCCAGGAAATACTTTGTGCCTAGTAGCAGTGTCTGCTAGTCAGCGGATTATCCCGGCTGTTAAGCAAGCTACACCACCTGTAGTTTGGACACTTAATTTTTTCAAAGGAAATGCTTCGGGACCACGGGATACTCAGTGAAGAGCATCAGGAGGCACCCCAAGGCATAGGGGCTGGGACTGGCACTAGGATGCCTTGCGGTGGACAGCCGAGCTCGATCCTTATAAAAGCTTTTTAACTGCAGCAGCTTTAGTGGACGCTACTGGAGCTGGAATTACGCGGCTGCTGGCATGAGACTTGCCCTCCAATAGATCCTTGTAAATGGATTTAAAGTGTATTCATTCAAATTAGAGGGACAATTTAAATTAAAAAGCTTAGAGCTGCCTCCACCAAAGGGGGGCTCTCTCGACCCACCAGCGGACAGGCACCAGTATTGGGAGAGGGGGGCTGGCCGTCAGGGTTCACCGCGGCTCTGGCACAAACCCGGCGACACGGAGGTGGCACGGGCAGGAGCGGACTGGCCGTCTCGGCTTCTCACTTTTTGGATTTTAGAAGGGCATGACATGCCTATATCTGTGTCTCACCCTCCTTTTACTCCTCCACCTCTTTTCTTTTCGCATGACTATATGTACTTGTCACTTTTCCATGTGTTAGTTGTGTCTTCTGAGCAGTTTGTCAGCTTTTGGACACCTTTGAAGGTGTTTTCTATGTGTTTCTATGTGTTTTTGTTTGCCTGCCATTGGTTTTAACGGTGTTCGAAGGTGTTCGACGAACCGAACCGAACTCGAACACTACGGGGGTGGCTCAACACTAATCCCAACGTGCCTTAAATATTCAATGTTTTGCTTTTGTTCCCCGATGATTTTTCTCATGAAATAATTGTTTATAAGTTATTATTCTATAACATTCAACTAAAATACACTTTTTTAGACACTGTGCTGACAGATAGCAACCAGCTTCAATTTTAATCCAGACATGGGTTAAGTTATGAAAAAGTGTTTTGCTCTCGATGTGATTTGAACACACAACCTTCTGACCTGGTGTCAGAATCGCTACTGTTGCGCCACGAGAACATATTAAAAGTAACTTTCCGCCCATAATATAACTCACTTAAAAAGTGCATGAAGAAATCGTGGCACACCTTCTCGAAATTTGCTACTTTTACTTACAGACTGAAAAAGACATAAACAAGGATGAATGAACATCTTGATATTGGGAATGCAGGGTTTTCCAGTTTAAAATTCAGAGTCTAGTAAAGAACCCTTTTTTCTTATGGATTCAAAGAGGACAATGCTATGATCAAAGTGAAAAGAGATCCCAATGTGCCTTAAATATTCAATGTTTTGATTTCGTTTCCCTATGATTTTTCTCATCAAATAATTGTTTATAAGATATTAATTTATAACGTCCAACTAACAGACACTTTTTCAGACACTGTGCTGACAGATAGCAACACAGCTTCAATTTTAATCCAGACATGGGTTAAATTATGAAAAAGTATTTTGACCCCGACATGATTTGAACAGGCAACCTTCTGATCTGGAGTCATATGCGCTACCGTTGCGCCATGAGATCATATGAAAAGTAATTTTCCACCCATAATATAACTCACGTAAAAAGTGCATGAAGAAATCATGGCACACCCTCTTGAAATTTGCTACTTTTACTCACAGACTGAAAAAGACATAAAAACGGATGAATGAACATCTTGATATTGGGAATGCAGGGTTTTCCAGTTTAAAATTCAGAGTCTAGTAAAGAACCCTTTTTTCTTATGGATTCAATGATGACAATGCTATGATCAAAGTGAAAAGAGAACCCACCGTGCCTTAAATATTCAATGTTTTGATTTCGCTTCCCTATGATTTTTCTCATCAAATACTTGTTTATAAGATATTAATTTATAACATTCTACTAAAAGACTCTTTTTTAGACACAGCGCTGACAGATAGCAACACAGTTTCAATTTTAATCCAGACATGGGTTAAGTAATGAAAAAGTTGCTTGACCTTGGTATGATTTGAACTCGCGACCTTATGATATGGAGTCAGACGCGCTACCGTTGCACCACAAGATCATTGGAAAAGATACTTTCCACCCATAATTCACATGAAAAGTGTATGAAGAAATCGCGCAAACCTTCTCGAAGTTTGCTACTTTTGCTCACAGACTGAAAATGACATAAACAAGGACGAATGAACATCTTGATATTGGGAATGCAGGGTTTTCCTGTTTAAAATCTAGAATCTAGTAAAGAACCCTTTTTTCTTATGGATTCAAAGATGACAATGCTATGATCAAAGTGAAAGGAGATCCCGACGTGCCTAAAATATTCAATGTTTTGCTTTTGTTCCCCGATGATTTTTCTCATCAAAGAATTGTTTGTAAGATATTATTCTATAACATTCAACTAAAATACACTTTTTTAGACACTGTGCTGACAGATAGCAACACAGCTTCAATTTTAATCCAGACATGGGTTAAGTTATGAAAAAGTGTTTTGATCCCGATGTTATTTGAACACACAACCTTCTGACCTGGAGTCAGAATCGCTACTGTTGCGCCACGAGGTCATTTTAAAAGCAACTTTCTGCCCATAATATAACTGACTTAAAAAGTGCATGAAGAAATCGTGGCACACCTTCTCGAAATTTGCTACTTTTACTTACAGACTGAAAAAGACATAAACAAGGATGACTGAACATCTTGATACTGGGAATGCAGGGTTTTCCAGTTTAAAATTCAGAGTCTAGTAAAGAACCCTTTTTTCTTATGGATTCAAAGATGACAATGCTATGATCAAAGTGAAAAGAGATCCCAACGTGCATTAAATATTCAATGTTTTGATTTCGTTTCCCTATGATTTTTCTCATCAAATAATTGTTTATAAGATATTAATTTATAACATTCAACTAAAAGACACTTTTTCAGACACTGTGCTGACAGATAGCAACACAGCTTCAATTTTAATCCAGACATGGGTTAAGTTATGAAAAAGTTTTTTGACCCCGACGTGATTTGAACACGCAACCTTCTGATCTGGAGTCATATGCGCTACCGTTGCACCACAAGGTCATATGAAAAGTAATTTTCCACCCATAGTATAACTCACTTAAAAAGTGCATGAAGAAATCGTGGCACACCTTCTCCAAATTTGCTACTTTTACTTACAGACTGAAAAAGACATAAACAAGGACGAATGAACATCTTGGTATTGGCAATGCAAGGTTTTCCAGTTTAAAATTTAGAGTCTAGTAAAGAACCGTTTTTTCTTATGGATTCAAAGATGACAATGCTATGATCAAAGTGAAAGGAGATCCCAACGTGCCTTAAATATTCAATGTTTTGATTTCGCTTCCTGATTATTTTTCTCATCAAATAATTGTTTATAAGATATTAATCTATAACATTCAAATAAAAGACACTTTTTCAGACACTGTGCTGACAGATAGCAACACAGTTTAAATTTTAATCCAGACATGGGTTAAGTTATGAAAAAGTTTTCTAACCCCGACATGATTTGAACACACAACCTTCTGATATAGAGTGAGACGCGCTACCGTCGCGCCACAAAGTCATATGAAAAGAAACTTTCCGCCCATAATATATCTCAATGAAAAAGTGCATGAAGCAAACGTGGCACACCTTCTCGAAATTTGCTACTTTTACTTACAGACTGAAAAAGACATAAACAAGGACGAATGAACATCTTGATATTGGGAATGCAGGGATTTACAGTTTAAAATTTAGAATCTAGTAATGAACCCTTTTTTCTTATGGTTTCAAAGATGAAAAAGCTATTATCAAAGTCAAAAGAGATACCGAAGTGCATTAAATATCCAATGTTTTGATTTAATTTCACGATGATTTTTCTCATAAAAGAATTGTTTATAAGATATTAATATATAACATTCAACTAAAAGACACTTTTTCAGCAACTGCGCCGACAGATAGCAACACAGTTTCAATTTTAATGCATACATGGGTTAAGTAATGAAAAAGTAGCCTGACCCTGGCGTGATTTGAACACGCAACCTTCTGATCTAGAGTCAGACTTGCTACCGTTGCACAACAAGATAATACGAAAAGAAACTTTCCGCCCATAATTCATGTGAAAAGTGTATGAAGAAATCGCGCAAACCTTCTCGAAATTTGCTACTTTTGCTCAAAGTCTGAAAATGACATAAACAAGGACGAATGAACATCTTGATATTGGGAATGCAGGGATTTCCTGTTTAAAATTTAGAATCTAGTAAAGAACCCTTTTTTCTTATGGATTCAAAGATGACAATGCTATGATCAAAGTGAAAAGAGATCCCGACGTGTCTTAAATATTCAATGTTTTGATTTTGTTCCCCGATGATTTTTATCATCAAAGAATTGTTTGTAAAATATTAATCTATAACATTCAACTAAAAGACACTTTGCTGACAGATAGCAACACAGCACTAGTTTTATTCCAGACATGGGTTAAGTTATGAAATAGTTTTTTGTCCCCGACGTGATTTGAACAAGCAACCTTCTGATCTGGAGTCAGACGCGCTACCGTTGCACCACGAGATCATACAAAAAGTAACTTTCCACCCATAATATAACTCACTTAAAAGTGCATGAAGAAATCGTGGCACACCTTCTCGAAATTTGCTACTTTTACTTACAGACTGAAAAAGACATAAACAAGGACGAATGAACATCTTTGTATTGGGAATGCAGGGTTTTCCAGTTTAAAATTTAGAGTCTAGTAAAGAACACTTTTTTCTTATGGATTCAAAGATGACAATGCTATGATCAAAGTGAAAGGAATTCCCAACGTGCCTTAAATATATGCAATGTTTTGATTTTGCTTCCTGATTATTTTTCTCATCAAATAATTGCTTATGAGATATTAATCTATAACATTCAACTAAAGGACACTTTTTCAGACACTGTGCTGACAGATAGCAACACAGTTTCAATTTTAATCCAGACATGGGTTAAGTTATGAAAAAGTTTTTTGACCCTGACGTGATTTGAACACGCAACCTTCTGATGTGGAGTCAGACGCACTACCGTCACACCACGAAGACATATGAAAGCAACTTTCCGCCCATAATATAACTCACTGAAAAAGTGCATGAAGCAATCGTGGAACACCTTCTCGAAATTTGCTACTTTTACTTACAGACTGAAAAAGACATAAACAAGGACGAATGAACATCTTGATTTTGGGAATGCAGGGATTTCCAGTTTAAAATTAAGAATCTAGTAATGAAGCCTTTTTTCTTATGGTTTCAAAGATGACAATGCTATGACCAAAGTGAAAAGAGATCCCGAAGTGCATTAAATAATCAATGTTTTGATTTCATTTCACGATGATTTTTCTCATAAAAGAATTGTTTATAAGATATTAATCTATAACATTCAACTAAAAAACACTTTTTTATACAATGCGCCGACAGATAGCAATACAGTTTCAATTTTAATCCAGACATGGGTTAAGTAATGAAAAAATTGCTTGACCCTGACTTGCTTTGAACACACAACCTTCTGACCTGGAGTCAGAAGCGCTACCATTGAGCCATGAGGTGGTATGAGAAGCAACTTTCCACCCATAATATAACTCACTTAAAAAGTGCATGAAGAAATCGTGGCACAACTTCTCGAAATTTGCTACTTTTACCTACAGACTGAAAAAGACATAAACAAGGACGAATGAACATCTTGGTATTGGGAATGCAGGGTTTTCCAGTTTAAAATTTAGAGTCTAGTAAAGAACCCTTCTTTCTTATGGATTCAAAGATGACAATGCTATGATCAAAGTGAAAGGAGATCCCGACGTGCCTTAAATATTCAATGTTTTGATTTTGTTCCCCGATGATTTTTCTCATCAAAGAATTGTTTGTAAGATATTAATCTATAACATTCAAAAAAAGGACACTTTTTTAGACACTGTGCTGACAGATAGCAACACAGCTTTAATTTTAATCCAGACATGGGGTAAGTTATGAAAAAGCTTTTTGACCCCGACGTGATTTCAACACGAAACCTTCTGATCTGGAGTCAAACGCGCTACCCTTGCGCTACGAGATCATTCAAAATGCAACTTTCCACCCATGATATAACTCACTTAAAAAGTGCATGAAGAAATCATGGCACACCTTCTCGAAATTTTCTACTTTTACTTACAGACTGAAAAAGACCTAAACAAGGACGAATGAATATCTTGGTATTGGGAATGCAGGGTTTTCCAGTTTAAAATTTAGAGTCTAGTAAAGAACCCTTTTTTCTTATGGATTCAAAGATGACAATGCTATGATCAAAGTGAAAGAAGATCCCAACGTGACTTAAATATTCAATGTTTTGATTTCGCTTCATGATTATTTTTCTTATCAAATAATTGTTTATAAGATATTAATCTATAACATTCAACTAAAAGACACTTTTTCAGACACTGTGCTGACAGATAGCAACACAGCTTCAATTTTTCATTCAGACCTGGGTTAAGTTATGAAAAAGGTTTTTAACACTCACGTGATTTGAACACGCAACCTTCTGAACTGGAGTCAGACACGCTACTGTTGCTCCACAAGGTCATGTCGAAAGAAACTTTCCGCCCATAATATAACTCACCTAAAAAGTGCATGAAGAAATCATGGCACACGATCTCGAAATTTGCTACTTTTACTTACAGACTGAAAAATACATAAACAAGGACGAATGAACATCTTGATATTGGGAATGCAGGGATTTACAGTTTAAAATTTAGAATCTAGTAATGAACCCTTTTTTCTTATGGTTTCAAAGATGAAAAAGCTATTATCAAAGTCAAAAGAGATTCCGAAGTGCATTAAATATTCAATGTTTTGATTTTGTTTCCCGATGATTTTTCTCATCAAAGAATTGTTTATAAGATATTAATCTATAACAATCAACTAAAAGACACTTTTTTAGACACTGCGCTGACAGATAGCAACACAGTTTCAATTTTAATCCAGACATGGGTTAAGTAATGAAAAAGTTGCTTGACCCTGGCGTGATTTGAACACGCAACATTCTGATCTGGAGTCAGACGCGCTACCATTGCACCACAAGATCATACTAAAAGAAGCTTTCCACCCATAATTCACATGAAAAGTGTATGAAGAAATCATGGCAAACCTCGAAATTTGCTACTTTTGCTCACAGACTGAAAATGACATAAACAAGGATGAATGAACATCTTTATATTGGGAATGCAGGGTTTTCCAGTTTAAAATTTAGAATCTAGTAAAGAACCCTTTTTTCTTATGGATTCAAAGATGACAATGCTATGATCAAAGTTAAAGGAAATCCCGACGTGCCTTAAATATTCAATGTTTTGATTTTGTTCCCCGATGATTTTTCTCATCAAAGAATTGTTTGTAAGATATTAATCTATAACATTCAACTAAAAGACACTTTTTTAGACACTGTGCTGACAGATAGCAACACAGCTTTAGTTTTAATCCAGACATGGGTTAAGTTATGAAAAAGCTTTTTGACCCGGACGTGATTTGAACATGCAACCGACTGTTTTGAAGTCAGACGCGCTACCCTTGCGCCGCGAGATCAAACGAAAAGTAACTTTCCACCCATAATATAACTCACTTAAAAAGTGCATGAAGAAATCATGGCACACCTTCTCGAAATTTGCTACTTTTACTTACAGACTGAAAAAGACATAAACAAAGACGAATGAATATCTTGGTATTGGGAATGCAGGGTTTTCCAGTTTAAAATTTAGAGTCTAGTAAAGAACTCTTTTTTCTTATGGACTCAAAGATGACAATGCTATGATCAAAGTGAAAAGAGATCGCAACGTGCCTTAAATATTCAATGTTTTGATTTTGCTTCCTGATTATTTTTCTCATCAAATAATTGTTTATGAGATATTAATCTATAACATTCAACTAAAAGACACTTTTTCAGACATTGTGCTGACAGATAGCAACAAAGCTTCAATTTTAATCCAGACATGGGTTAAGTTATGAAAAAGTTTTTTGACCCTGACATGATTTGAATACGCAACCTTCTGATCTGGAGCTAGACGCGCTACCGCTGCGCCACGAGTAGAGAAGAGCGTTGTTCTACTCGAACTGCTCGCCAATCTAAAATTCAAGCTGTTTTGGGCGGTGTTCGAGCCGTTCGGCGAACACAAACAATTTGAGAAAAATTCGGCTGTTCGAGGTTATGTTCGATAACTGTTCGTGCACCAAAATCATAACTGGATTTTTTCTCAGTAATGATGAAAATTAATGTTAATACGCAGTTTGAGTGTACAGCGGGGAGGGGCAGGGGATGGATCTCTGCAGGAACAATGAAGATCTCCATTTTTTTTTCTCTTTCCCGCATTTACAGTGGGGAGGTGCAATCAGTCAGCCTATCAGCAGCGCACACACGGAGCGAAGTGCTTTTTTTCACACAAGCAAGGGCATGTGTCATTGGCAGTGTATGTCACATGTCCTTGCCCTATAAGACCAAGCCATTTTCCCCGTCGCCACCATATTCTCACTGCTGCAGCTGCGTGTTAGACGGCACCGCTGTTGCTGTGTGCGCTATACCTTGTTAATTTCAAGCCAATTTTCGCACAAATCTACAGATAGCTTGGGAGTAAGGAATAGTTGTGATTGCAGTCCTTTTAATGACTAGGTTACAGCATTTCCTACGAATTTTATCAGGCAGGTCTGTGCTCTTAAAAAGATAGGTTGTGGGAGTAAAGAATAATTGTAATTGGAGTCCTTTTCAGGACTAGGTTACATCAGTTACTATCAGTTTTTGCCAGGCAGGTCTGTGCCAGTGCTGTGCAAGTTTTTTTCACAGCATTTGGCTGAATCTAGCAAAGCTAATTCTTTTTGGCCTATTGCAGAGTGTGTTAGTCAGTGGAGTAGCCTATCTGTGTTGCAAGATATACCACCTGTGTATAGAATACCAATTTTTTTACTGCACCTAGTGAAGTAAAATCTTTTGGGCATAGCATCATTCTATTAGTCCATCTATACTGACCTCCATCAGGTTGCAAATTGAATATAATTTTTTTCTGCATCTAGCTCTGAAAAAATATTTGGGCTTCTAGCAGTGTGTGGGACTTTCTCTATTAGTCCATCTATACTGACCTCCATCAGGTTGCAAACTGAATATATTTTTTTCTGCATCTACCTCTGAAAAAATATTGGGTTTGGAGCTGTGTGTGGGACTTGTTCTATTAATCCATCTATACAGACCTCCATCAGGTTGCAAACTGAATATAATTTTTTTCTGCATCTACCTCTGAAAAAATATTTGGGCTTCTAGCTGTGTGTGGGACTTGTTCTAATACTCCATCTATACTGACCTCCATCAGGTTGCAAATAGAATATAATTTTTTTCTGCATCTAGCTCTGAAAAAATATTTGGCTTCTAGCTGTGTGTGGGACTTGTTGTATTAGTCCATCTATACTGACCTCCATCAGGTTGCAAACTGAATATATTTTTTTCTGCATCTACCTCTGAAAAAATATTGGGCTTCTAGCTGTGTGTGGGACTTGTTCTATTAATCCATCTATACAGACCTCCATCAGGTTGCAAACTGAATATAATTTTTTTCTGCATCTAGCTCTGAAAAACTATTTGGGCTTCTAGCTGTGTGTGGGACTTTCTCTATTAGTCCATCTATACTGACCTCCATCAGGTTGCAAATTGAATATAATTTTTTTCTGCATCTAACTCTGAAAAAATATTGGGCTTCTAGCTGTGTGTGGGACTTGTTGTATTAGTCCAACCATACTGACCTCCATCAGATTGCAAACTGAATATATTTTTTTCTGCATCTACCTCTGAAAAAATATTGGGTTTCTAGCTGTGTGTGGGACTTGTTCTATTTATCCATCTATACTGACCTCCATCAGGTTGCAAATTGAAAATAATTTTTTTCTGCATCTAGCTCTGAAAAAATATTGGGCTTCTAGCTGTGTGTGGGACTTGTTGTATTAGTCCATCTATACTGACCTATATCAGGTTGCAAACTGAATATATTTTTTTCTGCATCTACCTCTGAAAAAATATTGGGCTTCTAGCTGTGTGTGGGACTTGTTCTATTAATCCATCTATACAGACCTCCATCAGGTTGCAAACTGAATATAATTTTTTTCTGCATCTAGCTCTGAAAAAATATTTGGCCTTCTAGCAGTGTGTGGGACTTTCTCTATTAGTCCATCTATACTGACCTCCATCAGGTTGCAAATTAAAAATATTTTTTATCTGCATCCAGCTCTGAAAAATATTTGGGCTTCTAGCTGTGTGTGGGACTTGTTCTATTACTCCATCTATACTGACCTCCATCAGGTTGCAAATTGAATATAATTTTTTTCTGCACCTAGCTCTGAAAAAATATTGGGCTTCTAGCTGTGTGGGACTTGTTGTATTAGTCCATCTATACTGACCTCCATCACGTTGCAAACTGAATATATTTTTTTCTGCATCTACCTCTGAAAAAATATTGGGCTTCTCTCTGTGTGTGGGACTTGTTCTATTAATCCATCTATGCAGACCTCCATCAGGTTGCAAACTGAATATAATTTTTTTCTGCATCTAGCTCTGAAAAAATATTTGGCCTTCTAGCAGTGTGTGGGACTTTCTCTATTAGTCCATCTATACTGACCTCCATCAGGTTGCAAATTAAAAATAATTTTTATCTGCATCTAGCTCTGAAAAAATATTTGGGCTTCTAACTGTGTGTGGGACTTGTTCTATTACTCCATCTGTACTGACCTCCATCAGGTTGCAAATTGAATATAATTTTTTTCTGCATCTAGCTCTGAAAAAATATTGGGCTTCTAGCTGTGTGTGGGACTTGTTGTATTAGTCCATCTATACTGACCTCAATCAGGTTGCAAACTGAATATATTTTTTTCTGCATCTACCTCTGAAAAAATATTGGGCTTCTAGCTGTGTGTGGGACTTGTTCTATTAATCCATCTATACAGACCTCCATCAGGTTGCAAACTGAATATAATTTTTTTCTGCATCTAGCTCTGAAAAAATATTTGGCCTTCTAGCAGTGTGTGGGACTTTCTCTATTAGTCCATCTATACTGACCTCTGTCAGGTTGCAAACTGAATATAATTTTTTTCTGCATCTAGCTCTGAAAAAATATTTGGCCTTCTAGCAGTGTGTGGGACTTTCTCTATTAGTCCATCTATACTGACCTCCATCAGGTTGCAAACTGAATATAATTTTTTTCTGCATCTAGCTCTGAAAAAATATTTGGCCTTCTAGCAGTGTGTGGGACTTTCTCTATTAGTCCATCTATACTGACCTCCATCAGGTTGCAAATTAAAAATAATTTTTATCTGCATCTAGCTCTGAAAAAATATTTGGGCTTCTAGCTGTGTGTGGGACTTGTTCTATTACTCCATCTATACTGACCTCCATCAGGTTGCAAATTGAATATAATTTTTTTCTGCATCTAGCTCTGAAAAAATATTGGGCTTCTAGCTGTGTGTGGGACTTGTTCTATTAATCCATCTATACAGAACTCCATCAGGTTGCAAACTGAATATAATTTTTTTCTGCATCTAGCTCTGAAAAAATATTTGGCCTTCTAGCAGTGTGTGGGACTTTCTCTATTAGTCCATCTATACTGACCTACATCAGGTTGCAAATTAAAAATAATTTTTATCTGCATCTAGCTCTGAAAAAATATTTGGGCTTCTAGCTGTGTGTGGGACTTGTTCTATTACTCCATCTATACTGATCCCCATCAGGTTGCAAATTGAATATTATTTTTTTCTGCATCTAGCTCTGAAAAAATATTGGGCTTCTAGCTGTGTGTGGGACTTGTTGTATTAGTCCATCTATACTGACCTCCATCAGGTTGCAAACTGAATATATTTTTTTCTGCATCTACCTCTGAAAAAATATTGGGCTTCTAGCTGTGTGTGGGACTTGTTCTATTAATCCATCTATACAGACCTCCATCAGGTTGCAAACTGAATATAATTTTTTTCTGCATCTAGCTCTGAAAAAATATTTGGCCTTCTAGCAGTGTGTGGGACTTTCTCTATTAGTCCATCTATACTGACCTCCATCAGGTTGCAAATTAAAAATAATTTTTATCTGCATCTAGCTCTGAAAAAATATTTGGGCTTCTAGCTGTGTGTGGGACTTGTTCTATTACTCCATCTATACTGACCTCCATCAGGTTGCAAATTGAATATAATTTTTTTCTGCATCTAGCTCTGAAAGAGTATTGGGCTTCTAGCTGTGTGTGGGACTTGTTGTATTAGTCCATCTATACTGACCTCCATCAGGTTGCAAACTGAATATATTTTTTTCTGCATCTACCTCTGAAAAAATATTTGGCCTTCTAGCAGTGTGTGGGACTTTCTCTATTAGTCCATCTATACTGACCTCCATCAGGTTGCAAACTCAATATAATTTTTTTCTGCATCTAGCTCTGAAAAAAATATTTGGCCTTCTAGCAGTGTGTGGGACTTTCTCTATTAGTCAATCTATACTGACCTCCATCAGGTTGCAAATTAAAAATAATTTTTATCTGCATCTAGCTCTGAAAAAATATTTGGGCTTCTAGCTGTGTGTGGGACTTGTTCTATTACTCCATCTATACTGACCTCCATCAGGTTGCAAATTAAAAATAATTTTTATCTGCATCTAGCTCTGAAAAAATATTTGGGCTTCTAGCTGTGTGTGGGACTTGTTCTATTACTCCATCTATACTGACCTCCATCAGGTTGCAAATTGAATATAATTTTTTTCTGCATCTAGCTCTGAAAGAGTATTGGGCTTCTAGCTGTGTGTGGGACTTGTTGTATTAGTCCATCTATACTGACCTCCATCAGGTTGCAAACTGAATATATTTTTTTCTGCATCTACCTCTGAAAAAATATTTGGCCTTCTAGCAGTGTGTGGGACTTTCTCTATTAGTCCATCTATACTGACCTCCATCAGGTTGCAAACTCAATATAATTTTTTTCTGCATCTAGCTCTGAAAAAAATATTTGGCCTTCTAGCAGTGTGTGGGACTTTCTCTATTAGTCCATCTATACTGACCTCCATCAGGTTGCAAATTAAAAATAATTTTTATCTGCATCTAGCTCTGAAAAAATATTTGGGCTTCTAGCTGTGTGTGGGACTTGTTCTATTACTCCATCTATACTGACCTCCATCAGGTTGCAAATTGAATATAATTTTTTTCTGCATCTAGCTCTGAAAAAATATTGGGCATCTAGCTGTGTGTGGGACTTGTTGTATTAGTCCATCTATACTGACCTATATCAGGTTGCAAACTGAATATATTTTTTTCTGCATCTACCTCTGAAAAAATATTGGGCTTCTAGCAGTGTGTGGGACTTGTTGTATTAGTCCATCTATACTGACCTCCATCACGTTGCAAACTGAATATATTTTTTTCTGCATCTACCTCTGAAAAAATATTGGGCTTCTAGCTGTGTGTGGGACTTGTTCTATTAATCCATCTATACAGACCTCCATCAGGTTGCAAACTGAATATAATTTTTTTCTGCATCTAGCTCTGAAAAAATATTTGGCCTTCTAGCAGTGTGTGGGACTTTCTCTATTAGTCCATCTATACTGATCTCCATCAGGTTGCAAATTAAAAATATTTTTTATCTGCATCTAGCTCTGAAAAAATATTTGGGCTTCTAACTGTGTGTGGGACTTGTTCTATTACTCCATCTGTACTGACCTCCATCAGGTTGCAAATTGAATATAATTTTTTTCTGCATCTAGCTCTGAAAAAATATTGGGCTTCTAGCTGTGTGTGGGACTTGTTGTATTAGTCCATCTATACTGACCTCAATCAGGTTGCAAACTGAATATATTTTTTTCTGCATCTACCTCTGAAAAAATATTGGGCTTCTAGCTGTGTGTGGGACTTGTTCTATTAATCCATCTATACAGACCTCCATCAGATTGCAAACTGAATATAATTTTTTTCTGCATCTAGCTCTGAAAAAATATTTGGCCTTCTAGCAGAGTGTGGGACTTTCTCTATTAGTCCATCTATACTGACCTCCATCAGGTTGCAAATTAAAAATAATTTTTATCTGCATCTAGCTCTGAAAAAATATTTGGGCTTCTAGCTGTGTGTGGGACTTGTTCTATTACTCCATCTATACTGACCTCCATCAGGTTGCAAATTGAATATAATTTTTTTCTGCATCTAGCTCTGAAAGAGTATTGGGCTTCTAGCTGTGTGTGGGACTTGTTGTATTAGTCCATCTATACTGACCTCCATCAGGTTGCAAACTGAATATATTTTTTTCTGCATCTACCTCTGAAAAAATATTTGGCCTTCTAGCAGTGTGTGGGACTTTCTCTATTAATCCATCTATACTGACCTCCATCAGGTTGCAAATTGAATATAATTTTTTTCTGCATCTAGATCTGAAAAAATATTGGGCTTCTAGCTGTGTGTGGGACTTGTTGTATTAGTCCATCTATACTGACCTCCATCACGTTGCAAACTGAATATATTTTTTTCTGCATCTACCTCTGAAAAAATATTGGGCTTCTAGCTGTGTGTGGGACTTGTTCTATTAATCCATCTATACAGACCTCCATCAGGTTGCAAACTGAATATAATTTTTTTCTGCATCTAGCTCTGAAAAAATATTTGGCCTTCTAGCAGTGTGTGGGACTTTCTCTATTAGTCCATCTATACTGACCTCCATCAGGTTGCAAATTAAAAATAATTTTTATCTGCATCTAGCTCTGAAAAAATATTTGGGCTTCTAGCTGTGTGTGGGACTTGTTCTATTACTCCATCTATACTGACCTCCATCAGGTTGCAAATTGAATATAATTTTTTTCTGCATCTAGCTCTGAAAAAGTATTGGGCTTCTAGCTGTGTGTGGGACTTGTTGTATTAGTCCATCTATACTGACCTCCATCAGGTTGCAAACTGAATATATTTTTTTCTGCATCTACCTCTGAAAAAATATTTGGCCTTCTAGCTGTGTGTGGGACTTTCTCTATTAGTCCATCTACACTGACCTCCATCAGGTTGCAAACTGAATATATTTTTTTCTGCATCTACCTCTGAAAAAATATTGGGCTTCAAGCTGTGTGTGGGACTTGTTCTATAAATCCATCTATACAGAAATCCATCAGGTTGCAAACTGAATATAATTTTTTTCTGCATCTAGCTCTGAAAAAATATTTTGCCTTCTAGCAGTGTGTGGGACTTTCTCTATTAGTCCATTTATACTGACCTCCATCAGGTTGCAAAAAGAATATAATTTTTTTCTGCATCTAGCTCTGAAAAAATATTTGGCCTTCTAGCAGTGTGTGGGACTTTCTCTATTAGTCCATCTATACTGACCTCCATCAGGTTGCAAACTGAATATATTTTTTTCTGCATCTACCTCTGAAAAAATATTGGGTTTGGAGCTGTGTGTGGGAATTGTTCTATTAATCCATCTATACAGACCTCCATCAGGTTGCAAATTGAAAATAATTTTTTTCTGCATCTAACCCAGCCAATAGTTTTGGCCTAATACCACACTTTGGCCACTCAGCTCTGCTCGGTTCCCATCCATTGTTTTTTTGTGCAAACAACTCCAGAGTTGTGAATTAGTTAACCACCAAAATGAGTGGAAAAAGGCCTGCTGCTGGTGGAAAGGGGAATAGGCGTGTTGGGAAGGGGAAAAAAGGTTGTGTCCGTGGGGTAGGTGTTAAAGCAGCATTAACATCTGCAGAAGAAAGACCATCTTCCAGCCAAACTAAAATGTCTACTTCTTTTAGCGGACAATGTGATAAGATCCCTTTCTTACGGCCACGCCAATCACTACAAATTCCAGATGAGGCACAAAACAGCCTGTGCTTCAACGGATATCAAGTGCTCCTTTAAGTGGGCTCTCCTCCACATCAACTTCAACATCACAAATACTCCAGTCCTCAAAGGTGTCACCCCAATGGCACTTGCTTCCTCACAGCTCCCAAATCTCCAGCTGCCCATCTGAGTATGAGGTAGAACAGATGGTTGAGTCTGCAGAGCTGTTTACTCATATTATAGCCTGGGAATCAGAGGTCGACTCCAGCGCTTCTGTGAATCCAGACGAGGAAATGATCTGCACTGATGCCCAGAATCTTTATGAGTCGGATCCAGGACCAGACGCAGAAGGTTCTGACCATAATGTAGACCCTCATTCCTAAACTGTAACTCCTGTTGGTGGAGACAATGAGGAAGACGATGATGAGACTCAAATACCTGATTGGAGCGACAACTTTAGTTTTTTGTCAGGGCAGGAAGAGGTTGGCTCTGAGGACGACGGGTGTGATAACGCACAGGGTGATGATGATGAGGTTGGAGATCCCACTTACTGTCAACCCACAGTCAGCCAAGAGATGAGGTCAGCAGAGGAGGTGGAGGAAGATGCTAGTGACGACGAGGTCAGGTTGCGCCTTCCTGGACAGAGACGTAGTACTGGAAGCACGTCAACAACTGCATCCTCAAACACAACTCTGCCTCTCACCACAAGTCGTGGTGGCTCTTCCGGTCGCATGGGTGCTAAGCCTTGCATAGCCTGGGCATTTTTTCAGATCGATAAATATGACCCAACTCGTGTTATCTGTAACATTTGTCAGCAAAAGCTAAGTAGAGGCCAAAAAATACATAGTTTGAGTACTTCATGCATGAACCGGCACATGGACATGAAGCATAAGTTGCAGTGGGATACTCGGTGTGCTACAATGTGGCTTAGCCGGCCGGGCCAACCACCGTCTGCCATATCTTGTGCATCCGCGGCCTCTTCATCCTCTGTGACTGGGGGGACAGCAGTCACACCTGTTTTGGGGCGCAGACCTGCCACCTCTTTACCCGCAACAGCCAGCGTGATTGGCAGGTCATCATTTTCTTTGGAGGTGGTAACACCAGCTGGTGTTGAGCTCTGTCCGACATCGATAGCACCACCTTTGGATCAAGGCAACCTAACATGTCCGCCTGCATCTTCCTCACAGACCGGCAGTTTGCCGGGGACACCCTTATCAACCCCGTCTAAGCACAATAGCCAGCCCTCGGTCCCTCAGATGTGGACAAGTAAAAGACCATTTCCTCCTAGCCATGAGAAAGCTAAGAGGTTGAATTTCACCATCTGCAAGCTCTTGGCTACAGAAATGCTGCCCTTCCGCCTGCTGGACACAGAGGATTTTCGAGACCTTATGTCCGTCGCAGTGCCCCAGTACCAGATGCCCAGTCGGCACTACTTCTCAAACAAAGGTGTGCCTGCGCTCCACCAGCATGTCGCACACAACATCACCGCTTCTTTGAGAAACTCTGTGTGTGACAGGGTGCATTTCACCACAGACACTTGGACGAGTAGGCATGGACAGGGGCGTTACATGTCGCTGACTGGGCACTTGGTAACTATGGTGACAGCAGGACAAGGGGCTGCTGTCCAAGTCTTGCCGTCCCCACGAGTTGTGCGTCAATCCTCTTTATGTCAAAGTTCCTCCACTGCTTCTGCCTCCTCAACCTCCTCTCGGTCTTCCACCTGCACCCAAAGCCTGTCTGGTCATGCCACAAGCTTTCTAACTGCGCAGAAGGGATCCTGCACACCTCCTTACTATGCTGGCAGTAGGGCTCAACGTCATCAGGCTGTTTTTACTTTGAAATGTCTGGGAAATGTGAGTCACACAGCTGAGGAGTTGTGGTCAGCTCTGGAGAACCAATTTCATGAATGGTTGTCTCCACTGGACCTGAAACCAGGGAAGGCCGTGTGCGACAATGCTGCAAACCTGGGTGTGGCCCTTTGCCGGGGCAATGTCACACACGTGCCTTGTATGGCTCACGTGTTGAACCTGGTTGTCCAGCAATTTTTAGCCCACTATCCCAGACTAGATGGCCTTCTGCAGAGGGCACGGTCGCTGTGTGCTCACTTCCGCCGTTCGCATCCCGCAGCTCAGCGACTTACATCTCTACAGAAGTCGTTGGGCCTGCCGCTTCACTGGCTAAAATGCGATGTGCCTACCCGGTGGAATTCAACTCTGCACATGTTGCAGCGACTGTGGCAGCACCGAGAAGCCCTGGTGCAATACGTTCTGATGTATAGCCTGGGCCAACGAGATCCAGAGGTGGGGCAAATCACGCTGGAGGAGTAGTCTCAGATCAGGGACCTATGCACCCTTCTGCACAGTTTTGAAATGGCGATGAAGATGTTTAGTGCTGACAATGCCATTATCAGCATGACTATTCCGGTGATTTACATGCTGGAGCACATGTTAAACAGAATTCGGAGTCAGGTGGTGGCACAAGAGGAGGTGGAGGAAGTAGAGGAGGAGGAGTTGTATGAGGAAGGGCTAACATCTGCAAGGTCCAGACGGTCGGCAGCACCAAGGCGGCAGGCATGTGAGGGTGGGGGAGATGGTTTTAACAGGGCGCATGGTAGCAGCCAAACTAGTGAGGAAGGTGCAGGAGCCCAGGAAGAAGTGGAGGACGAACTGATGGAAGACTCATCAGATGAGGGAAACCTTGATCACATTTCTGTTGTATGAGGTTGGGGGGAGAGGACAGAGGAAGGAATCATGATTGTTACCTCGCCACCAACACAACAGGGACTTGGTGCTCCTGGATGCGCAACACACATGAGTGCCTTTTGCTGCACTACCTGCAACATGACCCTCGAATTGTGAGAATTAGAAATAATCCTGACTACTGGGTTGCCACACTGTTAGATCCCCGGTACAAAAGTAAATTTGCAGAAATTATTCCTGCCATAGAATGGGATGCACGCATGCAGGAGTATCAGCAGAGACTGTTGCAGAATCTTACATGTGCTTTTCCACAAAACACCAGTGGTTCACGTAATGAATCTTACAGTTCTAACTTGCCAACCGTGGTCTGTATGGAGTTGTTCAATAAAGGGCCCAAAATTAAGATAACATAGATGGGAGAGGTCTCTATGAATAGGAATTCCTAAGTATTTGATACCCTGTGAGGGCCAGGCAAAGGGAAAGTTGGACTGGATGGAATCCTATATGGATTTTCGGAGGGAGACATCGAGGGCCTCAGACTTCGCTGCATTGATTTTAAAATTTGACCATGTAACAAAGTGATCTATTTCAGCCATAACAGCATGGATGGATATATGTGATTGAGTGATATATACTAGGACATCATCAGCAAATAGAGAGCACTTGTACTCGGTGCCTCCCACCTCAATCCACCTAATATTGGGGTTATGGCGAATTTATGAGAGCAGGTGCTCCATCACTAGGATGTATAAGAGAGGGGACAGAGAACATCCCTGCCTTGTCCCATTGGTGATTGTGAAAGGTGATGAAAATGTTCTGATGCACCCCCTGGGCCTTGGGACCACCGGAGCCGGACCCTTTTTGGTGGTTGCTGGTGGTTGTAGTCTTCGTGGCGGCGACAAGGTTCCGTGGCTCAGGGTGGTCAAACCAGGGGCGGAACTATTTATGTGGTTTTGATGTTTAAATGTCCGACTACGCCACCCGTGGATTGCGGTCAGAGTGAACCGCCATTGCAGGGCAGACCGCTGAGGCTGGTGTTGTGGGTGCAGCAGAGCGTAGCATAACTCCCCACGGGAGGAGTATAGCCTCAGGGCAGTGTATGCGGAGGATGGGGGTGATGGTGCAGGGCAGCAGCAGTAATGACACGGAGTCAGTGATGCAGTCCAGGGCCTTTACTCACAGTTCTTATTATCCAGACCACGTCTGCAGGTAACGGCTGCCCACGTCGTACTGTGCTCACCAGGTGAGGGGCTCAGACAACTCCCAGATAACTTTGGAGCGCTTCACAGGACCCCCTTTGTGTGTCCTTTGTCTGGCCTTTCTTACCAACCCTTCTGTCCGGCTGCCTCGGGTCTCCTCTTGGTAAACTTGGCGCCAGTTTCCCTGACCCTATGTGGTGCCTTCCTAGCTGGTGTAGCGAGGGGCTGCGCCACATAAAATGTCACAGCCTCTGGTTTCTAGCTGAGGGTCATTTCCTGCCTCCACTAGTTTCGGGGACCGGTCTCCCCCTTTGGCCTGACCCCTCCACGCAGGTGGATTCGGGCGTGCGGTGGCGACTCACCCGTCCGCACCCCTGGGATCCCTTCATTCCTCATTCCTGGAGCCTTCTCCGCTCCTCTTCCTTCCTTCTCCCTCTTCCAGGCCTGGGCCTCTGTTACTAGGCCCGCCTCCGGAGCAGAGCTCATGCAGAGGCCCTGCTCCCTACCACTTCTGCTCAGACTTCTCTGCACTGAACTAAGATGGTGCCCACCTTTTATACTCCCTTCTCAATGCACCCCGGAACTGCTTCCTCCCTGCTCCTGCACTACAGAGTTCCACTTCCTCAGTGTTCCCTCCCCCCACTCCAGCCAGGGACAGGGACTGTCGTGCCCATCTCAGAGGCATATTGGTCGCCCTGCCCCACGGCAATGTGGTGTAATGCATGCAGGTGTCGGGTCCTGATCCACACTCCATCCTTACCTGAGAGTGAGATATCACACCTCTGGGTGAGGTGCAATACTTCTGTAGCAACCGAGCCCTCAGGGTGCTACAGTTCCATTTATCTTCAGCCTAGGTGACGTATTGTGATACAGGGCCGTGATTTTGGCTATAAAAGGGTCCCCTAGATCCCTACCCCAAGCTTTTTAAGAGAATCATATATGGCGTGCCAGGAGACTCTATGGAATGCTTTCTCAGCATCCAACGAGAGTATCTAATTACAAATTTTTAACTGCATCTAGCCCAGGAAATACTTTGTGCCTAGTAGCAGTGTCTGCTAGTCAGTGGATTATCCCGGCTGTTAAGCAAGCTACACCACCTGCAGTTTGGACAGTTAATTTTTTCAAAGGAAATGCTTCGGGACCACGGGATACTCAGTGAAGAGCATCAGGAGGCACCCCAAGGCATAGGGGCTGGGACTGGCAGTAGGATGCCTTGCGGTGGACAGCCGAGCTCGATCCTTATAAAAGCTTTTTAACTGCAGCAGCTTTAGTGGACGCTACTGGAGCTGGAATTGCGCGGCTGCTGGCATGAGACTTGCCCTCCAATAGATCCTTGTAAATGGATTTAAAGTGTATTCATTCAAATTAGAGAGACAATTTAAATTAAAAAGCTTAGAGCTGCCTCCACCACAGGGGGGCTCGCTCAACCCACCAGCGGACAGCCACCAGTATTGGGAGAAGGGGGGCTGGCCGTCAGGGTTCACCACGGCTCTGGCACAAACCCGGCGACACGGAGGTGGCACGGGCAGGAGCGGACTGAATGTGTCGGCTTCTCACTTTTTGGATTTTAGAAGGGCATGACATGCCTATATCTGTGTCTCCCCCTCCTTTTACTCCTCCACCTCTTTTCTTTTCACATGACTATATGTACTTGTCACTTTTCCATGTGTTAGTTGTGTCTTCTGAGCAGTTTGTCAGCTTTTGGAAATCTTTGAAGGTGTTTTTTATGTGTTTCTATGTGTTTTTGTTTGCCTGCCATTGGTTTTAACGGTGTTCGAAGGTGTTCGACGAACAGTTCGACGAACACACGGGTGTTCGACGTACCAAACCGAACTCGAACACTACGGGGGTGGCTCAACACTAGTAAAGAACCCTTTTTTCTTATGGATTCAAAGATGACAATGCTATGATCAAAGTGAAAGCAGATCCCAACGTGCCTTAAATATTCAATGTTTTGATTTTGCTTCCTGATTATTTTTCTCTTGAAATAATTGTTTATAAGATATTAATCTATAACATTCAACTAAAAGACACTTTTTCAGACACAGTGCTGACAGATAGCAACACAGCATCAATTTTAATCCAGACATGGGTTAAGTTATGAAATAGTTTTTTGACCCCGACGTGATTTGAACACGCAACCTTCTGATCTGGAGTCAGACAAGCTACCCTTGCGCTCGAGATCATACAAAAAGTAACTTTCCACGCATAATATAACTCACTTAAAAAGTGCATGAAGAAATCGTGGCACACCTTCTCGAAATTTGCTACTTTTACTTACAGACTGAAAAAGACATAAACAAGAACGAATGAACATCTTGGTATTGGGAATGCAGGGTTTTCCAGTTTAAAATTTAGAGTCTAGTAAAGAACCCTTTTTTCTTATGGATTCAAAGATGATAATGCTATGATTAAAGTGAAAGGAGATCCCAACGTGCTTTAAATATTCAATGTTTTGATTTCGCTTCCTGATTATTTTTCTCATGAAATAATTGTTTATAAGATATTAATCTATCACATTCAACTAAAAGACACTTTTTCAGACACTGTGCTGACAGATAGCAACACAGCTTCAATTTTAATCCAGACCTGGTTTAAGTTATGAAAAAGTTTTTTAACACTCATGTGATCTGAACACGCAACCTTCAGATGTGGAGTCAGACGCGCTACCGTTGCGCCACGAGGTCATATGAAAACAAGCTTTCCGCCCATAATATAACTCACTTAAAAATTGCATGAAGAAATCGTGGCACACCTTCTCGAAATTTGCTACTTTTACTTACAGACTGAAAAAGACATAAACAAGGATGAATGAACATCTTGATATTGGGAATGCAGGAATTTAAAGTTTAAAATTTAGAATCTATTAATGAACCCTTTTTTCTTATGGTTTCAAAGATGACAATGCTATGATCAAAGTGAAAAGAGATCCCGAAATGCATTAAATATTCAATGTTTTGATTTCGTTTCACGATGATTTTTCTCATGAAAGAATTGTTTATAAGATATTAATCTATAACATTCAACTAAAAGACACTTTTTTAGACACTGCGCTGTCAGATAGCAACACAGTTTCAATTTTAAACCAGACATGGGTTAAGTAATGAGAAAGTTGCTTGACCCTGGCGTTATTTGAACACGCAAACTTCTGATCTGGAGTCAGACGCGCTACCGTTGCACCACAAGATCATATGAAAAGAAACTTTCCGCCCATAATTCACATGAAAAGTGTATGAAGAAATCACAAAAACCTTCTCGAAATTTGCTACTTTTGCTCACAGACTGAAAATGACATAAACAAGAACGAATGAACATCTTGATATTGGGAATGAAGGGTTTTCCTGTTTAAAATTTATAATCTAGTTATGAACCCTTTTTTCTTATGGATTCAAAGATGACAATGCTATGATCAAAGTGAAAGGAGATCCCGACGTGCCTTAAATATTCAATGTTTTGATTTTGTTCCCCGATGTTTTTTCTCATGAAAGAATTGTTTATAAGATATTAATCTATAACATTCAACTAAAAGACACTTTTTTAGACACTGCGCTGACAGATAACAACAAAGTTTCAATTTTAATCCAGACAGGGGTTAAGTAATGAAAAAGTTGCTTGACCCCGACGTGATTTGAACATGCAAACTTCTGATGTGGAGTCAGATGCGTTACCGTTGCACCACAAGATCATATGAAAAGAAACTTTCCGCCCATAATTCACTTAAAAAGTGCATGAAGAAATCGTGCACACCTTCTCGAAATCTGCTACTTTTACTTACAGACTGAAAAAGACATAAACAAGGATGAATGAATATCTTGGTATTGGGAATGGAGGGTTTTCCAGTTTAAAATTTAGAATCTAGTAAAGAACCCTTTTTTCTTATGGATTCAAAAATGACAATGCTATGATCAAAGTGAAAGGAGATCCCGACGTGCCTTAAATATTCAATGTTTTGATTTTGTTTCCCGATGATTTTTCTCATCAAAGAATTGTTTGTAAGATATTAATGTATAACATTCAGCTAAAAGACACTGTGCTGACAGATAGCAACACAGCTTCAATTTTAATCCAGACATAGGTTAAGTTATGAATAAGTTTTTTGACCCGCGACGTAATTTGAACACGCAACCTTCTAATCTGCAGTCAGACGCGCTACCGTTGCGCCACGAGGTCATATGTAAACAAGCTTTCCGCCCATAATATAACTCACTTAAAAATTGCATGAAGAAATCGTGGCACACCTTCTCGAAATTTGCTACTTTTACTTACAGACTGAAAAAGACATAAACAAGGATGAATGAACATCTTGATATTGGGAATGCAGGGATTTCCAGTTTAAAATTTAGAATCTATTAAAGAACCCTTTTTTCTTATGGTTTCAAAGATGACAATGCTATGATCAAAGTGAAAAGAGATCCCGAAATGCATTAAATATTCAATGTTTTGATTTCGTTTCACGATGATTTTTTTCATGAAAGAATTGTTTATAACATATTAATCTATAGCATTCAACTAAAAGACACTTTTTTAGACACTGTGCTGTCAGATAGCAACACAGTTTCAATTTTAATCCAGACATGGGTTAAGTTATGAAAAAGTTGCTTGACCCTGGCGTGATTTGACCACGCAAACTTAAGATATGGAGTAAGTCGCGCTACCGTTGCGCCGCAAGATAATATGAAAAGAAACTTTCCACCCATAATTCACATGAAAAGTGTATGAAGAAATCGCGCAAATCTCGAAATTTGCTACTTTTGCTCACAGACTGAAAATGACATAAACAAGGACGAATGAACATCTTGACATTGGGAATGCAGGGTTTTCCTGTTTAAAATTTAGAGTCTAGTAAAGAACCCTTTTTTCTTATGGATTCAAAGATGACAATGCTATGATCAAAGTGAAAGGAGATCCCGACATGCCTTAAATATTCAATGTTTTGATTTGGTTTCCCGATGATTTTTCTCATCAAAGAATTGTTTGTAAGACATTAATGTATAACATTCAACTAAAAGACACTTTTTTAGTCACTGTGCTGACAGATAGCAACACAGCTTCAGTTTTAATCCAGACATGGGTTAAGTTATGAAAAAGTTTTTTGACCCTGATGTGATTTGAACACGCAACCTTCTGATCGGGAGTCAGAGGCGCTACCGTTGCGCCATGAGGTCATTCCACCCATAATATAACTCACTTAAAAAGTGCATGAAGAAATCGTGGCACACCTTCTCGAAATTTGCTACTTTTACTTACAGACTGAAAAAGACATAAACAAGGATGAATGAACATCTTCATATTGAGAATGCAGGGTTTTCCAGTTTAAAATTTAGAATCCAGTAAAAAACCCTTTTTTCTTATGGATTCAAAGATGACAATGCTGTGATCAAAGTGAAAAGATATCCCGAAATGCATAAATATTAAATGATTTGATTTCGTTTCACGATGATTTTTCTCATGAAAGAATTGTTTATAAGATATTAATCTATAACATTCAATTAAAAGACACTTTTTTAGACACTGCGCTGACAGATAGCAACACAGTTTCAATTTTAATCCAGACATGGGTTAAGTAATGAAAAAGTTGCTTGATCCTCGCGTGATTTGAACACGCAACCTTCTGATCTGGATTCAGATGGGTTACCGCTGCACCACAAGATCATACGAAAAGAAACTTTCCGCCCATAATTCACTTAAAAAGAGCATGAAGAAATCGTGGCACACCTTCTCGAAATTTGCTACTTTTACTTACAGACTGAAAAAGACATAGACAAGGACGAATGAATATCTTTTTATTGGGAATGGAGGGTTTTCCAGTTTAAAATTTAGAGTCTAGTAAAGAACCCTTTTTTCTTATGGATTCAAAGATGACAATGCTATGATCAAAGTGAAAGGAAATCCCGACATGCCTTAAATATTCAATGTTTTGATTTCGCTTCCCTATGATTTTTCTCATCAAATAATTGTTTATAAGATATTAATTTATAACATTCAACTAAAAAATACTTTTTCAGACACTTTGCTGACAAACAGCAACACAGCTTCAATTTTAATCCAGACATGGGTTAAAATAAGAATAAGTTTTTTGACCCCGACGTGATTTAAACACTCTACCTTCTGATCAGGAGTCAGACGCGCTACCTTTGCGCCACGCGGTGATATGAAAAGAAACTTTCCGCCCATAATATCACTCACTTAAAAATTGCATGAAGAAATCGTGGAACACCTTCTTGAAATTTGCTACTTTTACTTACAGACTGAAAAAGACATAAACAAGGATGAATGAACATCTTGATATTTTGAATGCAGGGATTTCCAGTTTAAAATTTAGAATCTATTAATGAACCCTTTTTTCTTATGGTTTCAAAGATGACAATGCTATGATCAAAGTGAAAAGAGATCCCGAAATGCATTAAATATTCAATGTTTTGATTTCGTTTCACGATGATTTTTCTCATCAAAGAATTGTTTATAAGATATTAATCTATAACATTCAACTAAAAGACACTTTTTTAGACACTGCGCTGACAGATAGCAACACAGTTTCAGTTTAAATCCAGACATGGGTTAAGTAATGAACAAGTTGCTTGAACCTGGCGTGATTTGAACACGCAATCTTCTGATCTGGAGTCAGACGCGTTACCGTTGCACCACAAAATCATATGAAAAAAAACTTTCCGCCCATAATTCACTTAAAAAGTGCATGAAGAAATCATGCACACCTTCTCGAAATTTGCTACTTTTACTTACAGACTAAAAAAGACATAAACAAGGACGAATCAATATCTTGGTATTGGGAATGGAGGGTTTTCCAGTTTAAAATTTAGAGTCTAGTAAAGAACCCTTTTTTCTTATGAATTCAAAGATGACAATGCTATGATCAAAGTGAAAGGAGATCCCGACATGTCTTAAATATTCAGTGTTTTGATTTTGCTCCCTGATTATTTTTCTCATCAAATAATTGTTTATAAGATATTAATCTATAACATTAAACTAAAATACACTTTTTCAGACACTGTGCTGACAGATAGCAACACAGCTTCAAGTTTAATCCAGACATAGGTTAAGTTATGAAAAAGTATTTTGACCTCAACATGATTTGAACACGCAACCTTCTGATATGGAGTCAGAAGCTCTACTGTTGCTCCACAAGATAATATGAAAAGAATCTTTCCGCCCATAATATAAATCACTTAAAAATTGCATGAAGAAATCGTGGTATACTTTCTCAAAATTTGCTACTTTTACTTACAGACTGAAAAAGACATAAACAAGGATGAATGAACATCTTGATATTGGGAATGAAGGGATTTCCAGTTTAAAATTTAGAATCTATTAATAAACCCTTTTTTCTTATGGTTTCAAAGATGACAATGCTATGATCAAAGTGAAAAGAGATCCCGAAATGCATTAAATATTCAATGTTTTGATTTCGTTTCACGATGATTTTTCTCATGAAAGAATTGTTTATAAGATATTAATCTATAACATTCAACTAAAAGACACTTTTTTAGACACTGCGCTGACAGATAGCAACACAGTTTCAATTTTAATCCAGACATGGGTTAAGTAATGAAAAAGTTGCTTGACCCTGGCGTGATCTGAACACACAACCTTCTGATCAGGAGTCAGACACGTTAAGGTTGCACCACAAGATCATACGAAAAGAAACTTTCCGCCCATAATTCACTTAAAAAGTGCATGAAGAAATAGTGGCACACCTTCTCGAAATTTGCTACTTTTACTAACAGACTGAAAAAGACATAAACAAGGACGAATGAATATTTTAGTATTGGGAATGGAGGGTTTTCCAGTTTAAAATTTAGAGTCTAGTAAAGAACCCTTTTTTCTTATGGATTCAAAGATGACAATGCTATGATCAATGTGAAAAGAAATCCCAACGTGCCTTAAATATTCAATGTTTTGATTTCGCTTCCCTATGATTTTTCTCATAAAATAATTGTTTATAAGATATTAATCTATAACATTCAACTGAAAGACACTTTTGCACACACTGTGCTGACAGATAGCAACACAGCTTCAATTTTAATCCAGACATCGGTTAAGTTATGAATAAGTTTTTTGACCCCGACGTGATTTGAACACGCAACCTTCTGATGTGGAGTCAGACACGCTACCGTTGCGCCACGAGGTCATATGAGTAGAAATTTTCCACCCATAATATAACTCACTTAAAAATTGCATGAAGAATTCGTGGCACACCTTCTCGAAATTTGCTACTTTTACTTACAGACTGAAAAAGACATAAACAAGGACGAATGAACATCTTGATTTAGTGAATGCAGGGATTTCTAGTTTAAAATTTAGAATCTATTAATGAACCCTTTTTTGTTATGGTTTCAAAGATGACAATGCTATGATTAAAGTGAAAAGACATACCGAAATGCATTAAATATTCAATGTTTTGATTTCGTTTCACGATGAATTTTCTCATCAAAGAATTGTTTATAAGATATTAATCTATAACATTCAAATAAAAAACACTTTTTTAGACACTGCACTGACAGATAGCAACACAGTTTCAATTTTAATCCAGACATGGGTTAAGTAATGAAAGAGTTGCTTGACCCTGGTATGATTTGAACACGCAACCTTTGGATCTGGAGTAAGATGTGCTACCATTGCGCCACAAGGTCATATAAAAAGAATGTTTCCGCCCATAATATAACTCACTTAAAAATTGCATGAAGAAATCGTGGCACACTTTCTCGAAATTTGCTACTTTTACTTACAGACTGAAAAAGACATAAACAAGGATGAATGAACATCTTGATATTGGGAATGCAGGGATTTCCAGTTTAAAATTTAGAATCTATTAATAAACCCTTTATTCTTATGGTTTCAAAGATGACAATGCTATGATCAAAGTTAAAAGAGATCCAAAAATGCATTAAATATTCAATGTTTTGATTTCGTTTCACAATGATTTTTCTCATGAAAGAATTGTTTATAAGATATTAATCTATAACATTCAACTAAAAGACACTTTTTTAGACACTGCGCTGACAGATAGCAACACAGTTTCAATTTTAATCCAGACATGGGTTAAGTGATGAAAAAGTTGCTTGACCCTGGCGTGATTTGAACACGCAACCTTCTGATCGGGAGTCAGACGCGTTACCGTTGCACCACAAGATCATATGAAACAAAACTTTCCGCCCATAATTCACTTAAAAAGTGCATGAAGAAATTGTGCACACCTTCTCGAAATTTTCTACTTTTACTTACAGACTGAAAAAGACATAAACAAGGACGAATGAATATCTTGGTATTGGGAATGGAGGGTTTTCCAGTTTAAAATTTAGAGTCTAGTAAAGAACCCTTTTTTCTTATGGATTCAAAGATGACAATGCTATGATCAAAGTGAAAGGAGATCCCGACGTGCCTTAAATATTCAATGTTTTGATTTTGCTTCCTGATTATTTTTCTCATCAAATAATTGTTTATGACATATTAATCTATAACATTCAGCTAAAAGACACTTTTTCAGACACTGTGCAGACAGATAGCAACACAGCTTCAATTTTAATCCAGACATGGGTTAAGTTATAAAAAAGTATTTTGACCTCGACATGATTTGATCACGCAACCTTCCGATAAGAAGTCAGACGCGCTACCGTTGCTCCACAAAGTCATATGAAAAGAAACTTTCCGCCCATAATATAACTCACTTAAAAATTGCATGAAGAAATCGTGGCACACCTTCTCGAAATTTGCTACTTTTACTTACAGACTGAAAAAGACATAAACAAGGATGAATGAACATCTTGATATTGGGAATGCAGGAATTTAAAGTTTAAAATTTAGAATCTATTAATGAACCATTTTTTCTTATGGATTCAAAGATGACAATGCTATGATCAAAGTGAAAAAAGATCCCGAAATGAATTAAATATTCAATGTTTTGATTTCGTTTCACGATGATTTTTCTCATGAAAGAATTGTTTATAAGATATTAATCTATAACATTCAACTAAAAGACACTTTTTTAGACACTGCGCTGACAGATAGCAACACAGTTTCAATTTTAATCCAGACATGGGTTAAGTAGTGAAAAAGTTGCTTGACCCTGGCATGATTTGAACACGCAACCTTCTGATCGGGAGTCATACGCGTTACCGTTGCACCACAAGATCATATGAAACAAAACTTTCCGCCCATAATTCACTTAAAAAGTGCATGAAGAAATCGTGGATAGTTTTGAGCCACCCCCGTAGTGTTCGAGTTCGGTTCGGTTCGTCGAACACCTTCGAACACCGTTAAAACCAATGGCAGGCAAACAAAAACACATAGAAACTCATAGAAAACACCTTCAGAGGTGTCCAAAAGCTGACAAACTGCTCAGAAGACACAACTAACACATGGAAAAGTGACAAGTACATATAGTCATGCAAAAAGAAAAGAGGTGGAGGAGTAAAAGGAGGGGGAGACACAGATATAGGCATGTCATGCCCTTCTAAAATCCAAAAAGTGAGAAACCGACACGGCCAGTCCGTTCCTGCCCGTGCCACCTCTATGTCGCCGGGTTTGTGCCAGAGCCGCGGTGGACCCTGACGGCCAGCCCCCCTCTCCCAATACTGGTGCCTGTCCGCCGGTGGGTCGAGGCCCCCCACGGTGGGTTTGGGAGTAACATCTGCAGAAGAAAGACCATCTTCCAGCCAAACTAAGATGTCGACTTCTTTTCGTGGACAATGTGATACGATCCCATTCTTACGGACATGCCCATCGCTACAAATTCTAGATGAGGCACAAAAACAGCAGGTGCTTCAACGGATATCAAGTGCTCCTTCAAGTGGGCTCTCCATCACATCAATTTCAACATCACAAATACTCCAGTCCTCAGAGGTGTCACCCCAATCGCACTTGCTTCCTCACAGCTCCCAAGTCTCCAGCTGCCCGTCTGAGTATGGGGTAACACAGATGGTTGAGTCTGCACAGCTGTTTACTCATACTATAGCCTGGGAAACAGAGGTCTGCTCCAGAGCTTCTGTTAATCCAGATGAGGAAATGATCTGATCTGATGCCAAGAATCTTTATAAGTCGGATCCAGGACCAGATGAAGAAGGTTCTGAGCATAATGTAGACCCTTGTTCCCAAACTGTAACTCCTGTTGGTGGAGACAATGATGAAGACGATGATGAGACTCAAATACCTGATTGGAGCGACAACTTGACTTTTCGGTCAGGGCAGGAAGAGGTTGGCTCTGAGGACGACGGGTGTGATAACACACAGCGTGATGATGACGAGGTTGGAGATCCCACTTACTGTCAACCCACAGTCAGCCAGTCCATGAGGTCAGCAGAGGAGGTGGAGGAGGATGTGACTAGCCCTGGGGATGGGGATGACTCGGTACCCGGTAATTTGCCTGGCCTTGGGGATGTCGCGGTGGTCGGCTCCCTGGCCCGTACCCTGGGGTCTCTCTTTAAAAGAGTGGATAATTGTTAATTTTATAAGAGTTCATGACGCCACCTGTGGTATCTGGTGACAAGCACCAGCGTTGCAGCAGTCCACTGAGGCCGGTGATAAGGCAGCTCGATGGTATAGCTCCCCACAGGTGGAGCTACGTCTCAGGGCAGCGTATGCAGGGGGAATGCAGGACAGGCGAGACCCAGCTGGGTCAGAGCAAGAACGGGAACGGACACGGTAGTCACTTCAGTACCTTTTACTGGTGGAAATTCAGGCACATCCCGGAGCACTGTAGGGTGAAGGGTGCATATCAGGATCCTCCCCAATGATCGGGTGTAGGGCCTCCTGTTTCTTGCCTCTGCGTAGTAAGTTTCTGACCTGCCTGGAGCTAGGCCTAACTTTGTCTCTGTCCTGCGCTGGCTGACCTTGTGGTAGGGCCTTCTCTTGGAGTTCACGCTCCCAGTATGCGGGGCCTAAGCATCTCCTGGCTCTGTTACATATCAGCACCTTAGCGATCCTGGGACTTGTAGTTCTCCAGGGATTCCTGTTATGCCTTACTGGGTCATAGAGATACCGGTAAGCTCGGATCCTGTGTCCGGTAAATGCTTCGGGGTGAGCAGGTTAAGCTCCTCTGCCCCTTATGTAGTAACTCGCCTCTCGCCTTTGGCCTACTCGGGCCCTCACTAGGCTATACACATTAACGGCAGCTTGCCGCGCTTCACTGATATTACGGCACCGGCACACCTTAAGCTCTATCTAGGCTCCCTGAATCTAGCAAGCAGGAGCCTCGTGCTTCACTGCTGAACTATTAACTGCGTTCTCTAGACTAGACTGAGCTCCACTGCAGACTGACCTCTCTTAGGCTTCTCTACTGCAGGAACTCTTCAGAGGAACTGAACTGCCTAGCTCCACCTTGCCTATTTATATCCCTAACGGGCTCCCTCTGCTGGTCTGAGGTGGAAGGTGGAGATGTGTGAATGTTTATGGGGGCCTCTTGTGGAGGATTCCATCAATGCACTCTTCTAGGATCTGTGATACCAAGGGCAGGGGGGCATCACAGATGCTATTGACGATGAGGTTAGGTTGCGCCTTCCTGAACAGAGACGGAGTACTGGAAGCACGTCAACAACTGCATCCTCAACCACAACTCTGCCTCTGACCACAAGTTGTAGTGTCTCTTCAGGTCACATGGGCTCTAAGCCTTGCATAGCCTGGGCATTTATTCAGATCGATAAGGATGACCGAACTCGTGTTATCTGTAATATTTGTCAGCAAAAGCTAAGTAGAGGCCAAAAAATCCATAGTTTGAGTACTTCATGCATGTACCGTCACATGGATATGAAGCATAAGTTGCAGTGGGAAGCTCACTGTGCTACAATGCGGCCTAGCCGGCTGGGCCAACCACCGTCTGCCCCATCTTGTGCATCCGCAGCCTCTTCATCCTCTGTGATTGGGGGGACAGCAGTCACACATGTTTTGGGACGCAGACATGCCACCTCTTTACCCGCAACAGCCAGTGTGATCGGCAGGTCGTCAGTTCATTGGGAAGTGGAAACACCTGCTAGTGTTGAGCGCTCTCCGACATCGAGAGCACCACCTTTGGATCAAGGCAACCTAACATGTCCGCCTGCATCTTCCTCACAGACCAGCAGTTTGCCGGGGACACCCTACTCAACACCGTCTAAGCACAACAGCCAGCCCTCGGTCCCTCAGATGTGGAAAAGTAAAAGACCATTTCCTCCTAGCCATGAGAAAGCTGTGAGGTTGAATTTCACCATCTGCAAGCTGTTGGCTACAGAAATGCTGCCTTTCCACCTGGAGGACACAGAGGATTTTCAAGACCTTATGTCCGTCACAGTGCCCCAGTACCAGATGCCCAGTCGGCACTACTTCTCAAAGAAAAGTGTGCCTGTGCTCCACTAGCATGTCGCACACAACATCACCGCTTCTTTGAGAAACTCTGTGTGTGACAGGGTGCACTTCACCACAGACACTTGGACGAGAAGGCATGGACAGGGGCGTTACATGTCGCTGACTGGGCACTGGGTAACTATGGTGACAGCAGGACAAGGGGCTGCTGTCCAAGTCTTACCTTCCCCACGAGTTGTGCGTCAATCCTCTTTATCTCGAAGTTCCTCCACTGCTTCTGCCTCCTCAACCTCCTCTCGGTCCTCCACCTGCACCCAAAGCCTGTCTGGTAATGCCACCTGCTTTCTAACTGCGCAGAAGGAATCCTGCACACCTCCTTACTATGCTGGCAGCAGGGCTCAACGGCATCAGTGTTTACTTTGAAATGTCTGGGAAATGTGAGTCACACAGCTGAGGAGTTGTGGTCAGCTCTGGAGACCCAGTTTCATGAAAGGTTGTCTCCACTGGACCTGCAACAAGGGAAGGCCATGTGCGACAATGCTGCAAACCTGGGTGCGGCACTTCGCCGGGGCAATGTCACACACGTGCCTTGTATGGCTCACGTGTTGAACCTGGTTGTCCAGCAATTTTTAGCCCACTATCCCGGACTAGATGGCTTTCTGCAGAGGGCACGGTCGCTGTGTGCTCACTTCCGCCGTTCGCATCCCGCAGTTCAACGACTTACATCTCTACAGAAGTCGTTGGGCCTGCCAGTTCACCGGCTGAAATGCGATGTGCCGACACGGTGGAATTCAACTCTGCACATGTTGCAGCGACTGTGGCAGCACTGACAAGCCCTGGTGCAATACGTTCTGACGTATAGCCTGGGCCAATGTGATCCAGAGGTGGGGCAAATCACGCTGCAGGAGTGGTCTCAGATCAGGGACCTATGAAGTTGATGCGCCCCCTGGGCCATGGGGTACCCTGAGCAGGGCCGGTAGACGCTGGGGGTTGTAGTCACTGTGGCGGTGACCCAGTCCATGACCCAGGGCGGTCAATCCAAGGGTAATTTGTATATATGGATTTTATAATGTCTGACTACGCCACCTGTGGAGTGCGGCCAAAGGGGCCGCCGCTGCGGAACAGTCCTCTGAAGCTGGTGGTTTTGCAGCAACGGTATTATTACTCACCACAGGAAGAGTGTAGCTTCAGGGCAGTGTGGGTGGATGATGGTGGTTGTAGTGCAGGGAGTCAGTAATGAACACAGAGTCCGTGTGATGCCGTCTCAAGATATTACTCACAGTTGTTGTAGTCCAGATTACAGGTAACAGAGCAATCTCCCCCGTCGTGCTGTGCATACTCAGTGAGGGGCTCAGTCCACCCCCAGAAAGCTCTGGAGTACTTAGCAGGACCCCCTTCTGTGTGTCCTTTCTCTGGCCTTCTCCCTGCACCTCACACCCAGTGACACTTCTATCCGGTATCCTTGGGCCTTGGCGGGTGACGTGTGTTCCGTCCCCTGGGTCCTATGTGGCTACCTTCTTAGTGAGATTGGTGTGGACTTTGGCCTGCAGTACATGAAATGCAGCAGCCTCCGGTTTCTAGTTGAGACTTGCTGTTTCTCCGCTAGTTGAGGGATTGGTTCCTCTTATCTGGCCTGACCCCTCTACCTCCTGGTAGCAGCGGGAGTACGGGTGGCCTTCTGCACGGCCCATAGCCGTAGGGTCCCTTTGGTTCCTGGAGCCTTCCAGCTCCCCCTCCTCTCTTCTCTCCTTCAGTCCTGGGCCTCCCAGGCTAGGCCCGCCTCCGGAGCAGAGCTCATGCCTAGTCTCTGCACCTGTCACTTTTCCTCCTCTGTCTGGCTTGCTCTTTCTAAGATGGCTTCCTATTTATACTCTCCTTGTCATGTGCTCCCCTAAGCACCCACTACATAGGACCCTCAAACCAGCTAGGGACCTGGGACTGTGCTCTCCCTTAGGAGCAATCTCGCCCTACCCCCACTGCGGGTATGTGTTGGATGCAGGAGTTAGGGTCCCGAGCCATATGCCTTCCTTACCTGAGGGTGAGATACCACACCTCTGGGTGAGATGCAGTAACTCTGTGGCGACTGAACCCTCAGGGGCGCCACACACCCTTCTGCACAGTTTTGAAATGGCGACGAAGATGTTTAGTGCTGACGACGATGCCATTATCAGCATGACTATTCCGGTGATTTACATGCTGGAGCACACATTAAACAGAATTCAGAGTCAGGTGGTGGGACAAGAGGAGGTGGAGGAAGTAGAGGAGGAGTCGTATGGGGAAGGGATAACATCTCCAAGGTCCAGACGGTTGGCAGCACCAAGGCGGCAGGCATGGGAGGGTGGGGGAGAGGGATTAACCAGGGCGCATGGTAGCAGCCAAACTGTTGAGGAAGGTGCAGGAGCCGAGGAAGAAGTGGAGGACGAACTGGCGATGGGCATGGAAGACTCATCAGATGAGGGAGACCTTGATCACATTTCTGTTGTGCGAGGTTGGAGGGAGAGGGCAGAGGAAGGAAGCATGATTCTTACCTCGCTACCAACACAACAAGGACTTGGTCCTTCTGGATGCGCAAGACACATGAGTGCCTTCTTGCTGCACTACCTCCAACATGACCCCCGGATTGTCAGAATTCAAAGTAATCCCGACTACTGGGTTGCCACACTCTTAGATCCCCGGTACAAAATTATATTTGCCGAAATAATTCCTGCCATAAAAAGGTATTGACGAATGCAGGAGTATCTGCAGATGCTGTTGCTGAATCTTACATGTGCTTTTCCACAAAACACCAGTGGTGCACGTAGTGAATCTCACAGTTCTAACTTGCAGCATGCCCTGGGTCCCCACTCCGGCAAGTTGGCCAACAAGTGTAACTCTCCAACATGTCCTTTCTATTTCCAGGCCACGGAGGATCCAGCGTACTCGTATGCAGGACTCTGACTCCCACCCATCACTCTTAACGCTTGTTCCACTCCGTCCTGGAGTCCTGACAGGAATATGTCCAGTCCAATATCTATTAAGTGAACACCGTCGGGCCGTATGAGGCCTGCTTTATCTCCTTCCAGTTGTCGGTGTCGTATCACTACACCGCCTCTGTCTCTTCTAAATTTTGCCATCCGAATATTTATTACCCGCCTTGTCCATTCAATGGCCGTGATGTCTCGCGCACCTTGCCATATCGCTATCGGCACAATCTCTGACCATACTATAGCTAATTTTGTGAAAAAATCTCTGAAGCGCTCAGTGTCTAATTTCATTATTGCCATTAGTTATGCGCTCTTGTGATGACCTAGGTTGTTTCCTCCGGCCTGTATAACTAAGATGACCGGACCTCTTGCCTCTCTCCCTACCTTGATTACCTCCATTAGTACCTGTGGACATAGCAGGCCTCTAATACCTCTCCAGTTGAAATATGTGATATGAAACTCTAATTTCCTCCCGCCTGGGCGGACTTTCGCCCTTTTTTGTGCCCAATATATATACGAGTGGCCTATCACTCACACTGTTGGCTTAGCGTCACCTGTAAAAGAAACAAACCACGTTAGGATAACAAGTCCGGTCTTATGTATCTCACCAAACACGTGGATCGCCATCTCCCTATCCTCTGAACTTCCGTTTCTGACAGTCCTGCTCTTGCTGCTTCCGTGGCCGCACCTATGCGGAATGAGTGTGTCCTGTAATCTTTGGGGTGGTTCCCTGCCGATGTTATGCATTTATTAAATATAGCTTGGAACAGGTATCTTGATAATGGCGTTCCATCAATGTGTGATAGGAAGAAATTACTTTGTGATCTGATGGTTAGATATGTTTTTACTATTGTTACCCGACTCAGTGTACCGTTTGTGGGTTGTAGAAGTACCCAAGTACCCCTGCCCGCTGGAACCATTTTCGATTGGTGTATGCGTAGACGTATTGCATTATTGGCTATGACTACGTCCTGGTGTAATAAGCCTCCACTGGTGGTAATTTTGGATTGAGGGACTAATTCGCTTATACATAGCGCCCCGAAGAAGGCGATCACAAATGCATTAGACATTAGTGTTGCTTCAAATTGTGAGTGTCATGTTAATGGTGTTAGGGATAAGATGTGAGAAATCAGTTTTAGTGACACGGGACGGGACGTCTACATTCCTGACTTGGCTGACCCCTTTTCCACCCTTTTATGCATTGTCTGATGATGAATCTTTGTCACATCTCAACAATTCAGTAATTGGAAGTGAAATGCTACTCCGGTCAGACACCGCTGCGCTGACGCCCCTGATATGCCCCTCATCATTAGCTGGTGGAGAAATTCTATGGTGACTTGTGATCTGGCTTGTTCACATTGGTCAACCCGTCTGCCTGCTACTAGTCGTGTCCACTCTTCCCATGCCTTACCGTATGCTTGCCACGTTGACGGGGCAACTGACGCTCTGATTAATGGCATCAACTATTCGCCACTAGATCCCATAGGGAGGGTGGGCAACTGTTGCCCGATGGGTGGGTGTTGTGGAAGAGCTCTGTGAAAATCTGCCAATTGAATTGTTATAAAGCGTTAGCAGCAGCTTTATACCCCTCAGCATAGCGGCTAGCGCGGACCCATACATTGTGTTTTAGGCACAGGAATGCTAGCCTGCGTAGTAGGCCTAGCACTGGGAAAGACGATGATGCCTTCTTATTAATGCAGTGCGCTAGGCTGGTGTTTTGTGTTATGAAGCGTATATTATTGTTAGCCAGGCGCGCGCCCCATATTTCTATTGCTATCACTATTGGGAAAAATTATTTTCAGGGCTAGATGCAGCTAAAAATTATTTTTAATTTCAAAGCTGGTGGAGCTTGGTATAGATGGCCTAATACAATGAGTCCCACACACTGCTAGAAGTCCAACCTGATGGAGGTCAGTATAGATGGACTAATAGAGAAAGTCCCACACACTGCTAGAAGGCCAAATATTTTTTCAAAGCTAGATGCAGATAAAAAATATTTTTAATTTGCAACCTGATGGAGGTCAGTATAGATCGACTAATAGACCAAGTCCCACACACTGCTAGAAGCCCAAATATTTTTTCAGAGCTAGATGCAGATAACAAATATTTTGAATTTGCAACCTGATGGAGGTCAGTATAGATGGACTACTAGAACAAGTCCCACACACTGCTAGAAGCCCAAATATTTTTTCAGAGGTAGATGCAGAATAAAATTATATTGAATTTGCAACCTGGTGTAGGTTAGTATAGATGGACTAATAGAACAAGTCCCACACACGGCTAGAAGCCCAAATATTTTTTCAGAGCTAGATGCAGAAAAAAATGATATTCAATTTGCAACCTGATGGAGGTCAGTGTAGATGGACTAATAGACCAAGTCCCACACACTGCTAGAAGCCCAAATATTTTTTCAGAAGTAGATGCAGAAAAAAAGTATATTCAATTTGCAACCTGATGGAGGTCAGTATAGATGGACTAATAGAACAAGTCCCACACACTGCTAGAAGCCCAAATTTTTTTTCAGAGGTAGATGCATAAAAAAATGAAATTCAGTTTGCAACCTGATGGAGGTCAGTATAGATGGACTAATAGAACAAGCCCCACACACTGCTAGAAGCCCAAATATTTTTTCAGAGCTAGATGCAGAAAAAAATTATATTCAGTTTGCAACATGATGGAGATCAGTATAGATGGACTAATAGAACAAGTCCCACACACTGCTAGAAGCTCAAATATTTTTCCAGAGCTAGATCCAGATAAAAATTATTTTTAATTTGCAGTCTGATGGAGGTCAGTATAGATGGACTAATAGACCAAGTCCCACACACTGTTAGAAGCCCAAACATTTTTTCAGAAGTAGATGCAGAAAACAATGATATTCAATTTGCAACCTGATGGAGGTCAGTATATATGGACTAATAGAACAAGTCCCACACACTGCTAGAAGCCCAAATTTTTTTTCAGAGGTAGATGCAGAAAAAAATTATATTCAATTTGCAACCTGATGGAGGTCAGTATAGATGGACTAATAGAACAAGTCCCACACACTGTTAGAAGGCCAAATATTTTTTCAGAGCTAGATGCAGAAAAAAATTATATTCAGTTTGCAACCTGATGGAGGTCAGTATAGATGGACTAATAGAACAAGTCCCACACAGAGCTAGAAGCCCAAATATTTTTTCAGAGGTAGATGCAGATAAAAATTATTTTTAATTTGCAGCCTGATGGAGGTCAGTATAGATGGACTAATAGAGAAAGTCCCACACACTGCTAGAAGGCCAAATATTTTTTCAGAGCTAGATGCAGACAATAAATATTTTTAATTTGCAACCTGATGGAGGTCAGTATAGATGGACTAATAGAGAAAGTCCCACACACTGCTAGAAGGCCAAATATTTTTTCAGAGCTAGATGCAGATATAAATTATTTTTAATTTGCAACCTGATGGAGGTCAGTATAGATGGACTAATAGAGAAAGTCCAACACACTGCTAGAAGGCCAAATATTTTTTCAGAACTAGATGCAGAAAAAAATTATATTCAGTTTGCAACCTGATGGAGGTCAGTATAGATGGACTAATAGACCAAGTCCCACACACTGCTAGAAGGCCAAATATTTTTTCAGAGCTAGATGCAGACAAAAAATTATTTTGAATTTGCAAGCTGATGGAGGTCAGTATAGATGGACTAATAGAGAAAGTCCCACACACTGCTAGAAGGCCAAATATTTTTTCAGAGCTAGATGCAGATAAATATTATTTTAAAATTGCAACCTGATCCCGACGTGCCTTAAATATTCAATGTTTTGATTTCGTTTCACGATGATTTTTCTCATGAAAGAATGGTTTATAAAATATTAATCTATAACATTCAACTAAAAGACACTTTTTTAGACACTGCGCTGACAGATAGCAACACAGTTTCAATTTTAATCCAGACATGGGTTAAGTAATGAAAAAGTTGCTTGACCCTGGCGTGATTTGAACACGCAACCTTCTGATCTGGAGTCAGACGCGTTACCGTTGCACGACATAATCATATGAAAAGAAACTTTCCGCCCATAATTCACTTAAAAAGTGCATGAAGAAATCGTGCACACCTTCTCGAAATTTGCTACTTTTACTTACAGACTGAAAAAGACATAAACAAGGACGAATGAATATCTTGGTATTGGGAATGGAGGGTTTTCCAGTTTAAAATTTAGAGTCTAGTAAAGAACCCTTTTTTCTTATGGATTCAAAGATGACAATGCTATGATCAAAGTGAAAGGAGATCCCGACGTGCCTTAAATATTCAATGTTTTGATTTTGCTTCCTGATTATTTTTCTCATCAAATAATTGTTTATGAGATATTAATCTATAACATTCAACTAAAAGACACTTTTTCAGACACTGTGCTGACAGATAGCAACACAGCTTCAATTTTAATCCAGACATGGGTTAAGTTATGAAAAAGTATTTTGACCTCGACATGATTTGAGCACGCAATCTTCAGATCTGGAGTCAGACGCACTACCATTGCTCCACGAAGTCATATGAAAATTATCTTTCCGCCCATAATATAACTCACTTAAAAATTGCATGAAGAAATCGTGGCACACTTTCTCGAAATTTGCTACTTTTACTTACAGACTGAAAAAGACATAAACAAGGTTGAATAAACATCTTGATATTGGGAATGCAGGGATTTCCAGTTTAAAATTTATAATCTTTTAATAAACTCTTTTTTCTTATGGTTTCAAAGATGACAATGCTATGATCAAAGTGAAAAGAGATCCCGAAATGCATTAAATATTCAATGTTTTGATTTCGCTTCACGATGATTTTTCTCATGAAAGAATTGTTTATAAGATATTAATCTATAACATTCAACTAAAAGACACTTTTTTAGACACAGCGCTGACAGATAGCAACACTGTTTCAATTTTAATTCAGACATGGGTTAAGTAATGAAAAAGTTGCTTGACCATGGCGTGATTTGAACACGCAACCTTCTGATCTGGAGTTATACGCGTTACCGTTGCACCACAAAATCATACGAAAAGAAACTTTCCGCCCATAATTCACTTAAAAAGTGCATGAAGAAATCGTGGCACACCTTCTCGAAATTTGCTACTTTTACTAACAGACTGAAAAAGACATAAACAAGGACGAATGAATATCTTGATATTGGGAATGCAGGGTTTTCCAGTTTTAAATTTAGAATCTAGTAAAGAACCCATTTTTTTTATGGATTCAAAGATGACAATGCTGTGATCAAAGTGAAAGGAGATCCCAACGTGCCTCAAATATTCAATGTTTTGATTTCGCTTCCCGATGATTTTTCTCATCAAATAATTGTTTATAAGATATTAATCTATAACATTCAACTAAAAGACAATTTTTCAGACTCTGTGCTGACAGATAGCAACACAGTTTCAATTTTAATCCAGACATGGGTTAAGTTATGAAAAAGTTTTTTGACTCAGACATGATTTGAACACGCAACCTTCTGATCTGGAGTCACACGTGCTATCGTTGCGCCACAAGGTCATATGAAAAGAAACTTTCCGCCCATAATATAACTCACTTAAATAGTGCATGAAGAGCTCGTGGAACACTTTCTCGAAATTTGCTACCTTTACTTACAGACTGAAAAAGACATAAACAAGGACGAATGAACATCTTGATATTGGGAATGCAGGGTTTTCCAGTTTAAAATTTATAGTCTGGTAAAGAACCCTTTTTTCTTCTGGATTCAAAGATGACAATGCTATGATCAAAGTGAAAGGAGATCCCGATGTGACTTAAATATTCAATGCTTTGATTTCACTTCCTGATGATTTTTCTCATCAAATAATTGTTTATAAGATATTAATCTATAACATTCATCTAAAAGACACTTTTTCAGACACTGTGCTGACAGATAGCAACACAGCTTCAATTTTAATCCAGACATGGGTTAAGTTATGAAAAAGTTTTTTCACCCTGATGTGATTTGAACACGTAACCTTCTGATCTGGAAACAGACGCTCTACCATTGCGCCAGGAGGTCATATGAAAAGAAACTTTCCGCCCATAATATAACTTACTTAAAAAGTGCATGAAGAAATCGTGGCACACCTTCTCGAAATGTGCTACTTTAACTTAGAGATTGAAAAAGACATAAACAAGAACGAATGAACATCTTGATTTTGGGAATGCAGGCATTTCCAGTTTAAAATTTAGAATCTAGTAATGAACACTTTTTTCTTATGGTTTCAAAGATGACAATGCTATGATCAAAGTGAAAAGAGATCCCCAAGTGCATTAAATATTCAATGTTTTGATTTCGTTTCCCGATGATTTTTCTCATCAAAGAATTGTTTATAAGATATTAATCTATAACAATCAACTTAAAGACACTTTTTTAGACACTGTGATGACAGATAGCAACACAGTTTCAATTTTAATCCAGACATGGGTTAATTTATGAAAATGTTTTCTGTCCCCGACGTGATTCAAACACGCAATCTTCTGACCTGGAGTCAGACGCGCTACCATTGCGCCACAAGATCATATGAAAATAAACTTTCCGCCCATAATTCACATGAAAACTGTATGAAGAAATCGCGCAAATCTCGTATTTGCTACTTTTGACCACAGACTGAAAATGACATAAACAAGGACGAATGAACATCTTGATATTGGGAATGCAGGGTTTTCCTGTTTAAAATTTAGAATCTAGTAAAGAACCCTTTTTTCTTATGGATTCAAAGATGACAATGCTATGATCAAAGTGAAAAGAGATCCCTACATGCCTTAAATATTCAACGTTTTAATTTTGTTTCCCGATGATTTTTCTCATCAAATTATTGTTGATAATATATTAATCCATAACATTTAACTGAAAGACTCTTTTTTAGACACTGCTCTGACTGATAGCCACATAGTTTCCAATTTCAATTTTAATCCAGACATGGGTTAAGTTATGAAATTCTTTTTTTACCTTGACATAATTTGAACACAAAACCTTCTGATCTGGAGTCAGATGTGCTACCGTTGTGCCACAAGATCAAATGAAAAGAAACTTTCCGCCCATAATTCACATGAAAAGTGTATGAAGAAATCGAGCAAAGCTTCTCGAAATTTGCTACTTTTACTTACAGACTGAAAAAGACATAAACAAGGACGAATGAACATCTTGATATTGGGAATGCAGGGTTTTCCAGTTTAAAATTTAGAGTCTAGTAAAGAACCCTTTTTTCTTATGGATTCAAATATGACAATGCTATGATCAAAGTGAAAGGAGATCCCAACGTGTCTTAAATATTCAATGTTTTGATTTCGTTTCCCGATGATAATTCTCATCAAAGAATTGTTTGTAAGATATTAATCTATAACATTCAACTAAAAGATACTTTTTTAGACACGGTGATGACAGATAACAACACAGCTTCAATTTCAATTCAGACATGGGTTAAGTTATGAAAATGTTTTTTGATTCCGACATGATTTGAACACGCAACCTTCTGATATGGAATCAGATGCGCTACAGTTGCACCTCGAGGTCATATAAAAAGTAACTTTCCGCCCATAATATAACTCACGTGAAAAGTGCATGAAGAAATCGTGGCACACCTTCTTGAAATTTGCTACTTTTACTTACAGACTGAAAAAGACATAAACAAGGATGAATGAACATCTTGATATTGGGAATGCAGAGTTTTCCAGTTTAAAATTTAGAATCTAGTAAAGAACCCTTTTTCTTATGGATTCAAAGATGACAATGCTATGATCAAAGTGAAAAGAGATCCCGACGTGCCTTAAATATTCAACATTTTAATTTTGTTTCCTGATGATTTTTCTCATCAAAGTATTGTTGATAATATATTAATCTATAACATTTAACTAAACGACACTTTTTTAGACACTGCGCTGACAGATAGCAACAGAGTTTCAATTTTAATCCAGAAATGGGTTAAGTTATGAAAAAGTTTCTTGACCCTGGCGTGATTTGAACACCCAACCTTCTGATCTGGAGTCAGATGTGCTACCGTTGCGCCACAAGATCAAATGAAAAGAAACTTTCCGCCCAAAATTCACATGAAAAGTGTATGAAGAAATCGCGCAAAGCTTCTCGAAATTTGCTACTTTTACTTTCGGACTGAAGAAGACATAAACAAAGACGAATGAACATCTTGGTATTGGGAATGCAGGGTTTTCCAGTTTAAAATTTAGAGTCTATTAAAAAACTCTTTTTTCTTATGGATTCAAAGATGACAATGCTATGATCAAAGTGAAAGGAGATCCCAACGTGCCTTAAATATTCAATGTTTTGATTTCGCTTCCTGATGATTTTTCTCATCCAATAATTGCTTATAAGATATTAATCTATAACATTCAACTGAAAGACTCTTTTTCAGACACTGTGCTGACAGATAGCAACATAGTTTCAATTTTAATCCAGACATGGGTTAAGTTATGAAAAAATTGCTTGACCCTGGCGTGATTTGAACATGCAACCTTCTGATCTGGAGTCAGACGCGCTACCATTGCGCCACTAGATAAAATGAAAACAAGCTTTCTGCCCTTAATTCACATGAAAAGTGTATGAAGAAATCGCGCAAACCTTCTCGAAATTTGCTACTTTTACTTACAGACTGAAAAAGACATAAACAAGGACGAATGAACATCTTGATTTTGGGAATGCAGGGTTTTCCTGTTTAAAATTTAGAATCTAGTAAAGAACCCTTTTTTCTTATGGACTCAAAAATGACAATGCTATGATCAAAGTGAAAGGAGATCCCGATGTGCCTTAAATATTCAATGTTCTAATTTCGTTTCCCGATGATTATTCTCATCAAAGAATTGTTTGTAAGATATTAATCTATAACATTCAACTAAAAGACACTTTGTTAGACACTGTGATGACAGATAACAACACAGCTTCAATTTTAATCCATTCATGGGTTGTTATGAAAGTTTTTTTTGACCCTGACACGATTTAAACACGCAATCGTTTGATCTAGAGTCAGACGCACTACCGTTGCACCACGAGATCATATGAAAAGAAACTTTCCGCCCATAATATAACTCACTTACAAAAGTGCATGAAGAAATCATGGCACAACTTCTCGAAATTTGCTACTTTTACTTACAGACTGAAAAAGACATAGACAAGGATGAATGAACATCATGATATTCGGAATGCAGAGTTTTCCAGTTTAAAATGTACAATCTAGTAACGAACACTTTTTTCTTATGGATTCAAAGATGACAATGCTATGATCAAAGTGAAAAGAGATCCCAACGTGCCTTAAATATTCCATGTTTTGATTTCGCTTCCTGATTATTTTTCTCATCAAATAATTGCTTATAAGATATTAATCTATAACATTCAACTAAAAGACACTTTTTCAGACACTGTGCTAACAGATAGCAACACAGCTTCAATTTTAATCCAGACATGGGTTAAGTTATGAAGAAGTTTTTTTGACACCGACGTGATTTGACCACCCAAACTTCTGATTTGGAGTCAGATGCGCTACCGTTGTGCCACGAGGTCACAGAATAAAAACTCTCCGCCCATAATATAACTCACCTAAAAAGTGCATGAAGAAATCGTGGCACACCTTCTTGAAATTTGCTACTTTTACTTACAGACTGAAAAAGACATAAACAAGGACGAATGAACATCTTGATATTGGGAATGCAGGGTTTTCCAGTTTAAAATTTACAATCTAGTAAAGAACCATTTTTTCTTATGGATTCAAAGATGACAATAGTACGATCAAAGTGAAAAGAGATCCCGACGTGCCTTAAATATTCAACATTTTAATTTCGTTTCCCGATGATTTTTCTCATCAAAGTATTGTTGATAATATATTAATCTATAACATTTAACTAAAAGACACTTTTTTTAGTCACTGTGCTGACAGATAGCAACACAGCTTCAATTTTAATCCAGACATGGGTTAAGTTATGAAGAAGTTGCTTGACCCTGGCGTGATTTGAACACGCACCCTCCTAATCTGGAGTTAGACACGCTATTGTTGCACCACAAGATCATATGAAAAGAAACTTTCCGCCCATAATTCACATGAAAAGTGTATGAAGAAATCGCGCAAAGCTTCTCGAAATTTGCTACATTTACTTACAGACTGAAAAAGACATAAACAAGGACGAATGAACATCTTGGTATTGGGAATGCAGGGTTTTCCAGTTTAAAATTTGGATTCTAGTAAAGAACCCTTTTTTCTTATGGATTCTAAGATGACATTGCTATGATCAAAGTGAAAGGAAATCCCAACGTGCCTTAAATATTTAATGTTTTGATTTCGCTTCCTGATGATTTTTCTCATCAAATAATTGTCTACAAGATATTAATCTATAACATTCAACTGAAAGACACTTTCTCAGACACTGTGATGACAGATAGCAACACAGCTTCAATTTTAATCCAGACATGGGTTAAGTTATGAAAAAGTTGCTTGACCCTGGCGTGATTTGAACAAGCAACCTTCTAACATGAAGTCAGAAACGCTACCGTTGCGCCACAACATCAAATGAAAAGAGATCCCAACGTGCCTTAAATATTCAATGTGTTGATTTCGCTTCCCTATGATTTTTCTCATCAATAATTGTTTATAAGATATTAATCTATAACATTCAACTAAAAGACACAGCTTCAATTTTAATCCAGACATGGGTTAAGTTATGAAAAAGTTTTTTGACACCGATGTGATTTAAACATGCAACCGTCTGATCTAGACTCAGACGCACTACCGTTGCACCACCAGGTCATATGAAAAAAAACTTTCTGCCCATAATATAACTCACTTAAAAACTGCATGAAGAGATCATGGCACACCTTCTCGAAATTTGCTACTTTTACTTACAGACTGAAAAAGACATAAACAAGGATGAATGAACATCTTGATATTGGGAATGCAGGATTTTCCAGTTTAAAATTTAGAATCTAGTAATGAACACTTTTTTCTTATGGTTTCAAAGATGACAATGCTATGATCAAAGTGAAAGGAGATCCCGACGTTCCTTAAATATTCAACATTTTAATTTCGTTTCCCGCTGTTTTTTTTCATCAAAGTATTGTTGATAATATATTAATCTATAACATTTAACTATAAGACTCTTTTTCAGACACTGCGCTGACTGATAGCAACATAATTCCCAATTTCAGTTTTAATCCAGTTAAGGGTTAAGTTTTGATAAATTGTTTTGACCTTGACGTAACTTGAACACACAACCTTCTGCTCAGGAGTCAGATGTGCTACCGTTACACCACAACATCATACGATGAGAAACTTACCGCCCATAATTCACATGAAAAGTGCATGAAGAAATCGTGGCACACCTTCTCTACATTTGCTACTTTTACTTACAGACTGAAAAAGACATAAACAAGGATGAATGAACATCTTGATATTGGGAGTGCAGAGATTTCCTGTTTAAAATTTAGAATCTAGTAAAGAACACTTTTTTCTTATGGATTCAAAGATGACAATGCTATGATCAAAGTGAAAGGAGATCCCGATGTGCCTTAAATATTCTATGTTTTGATTTTGTTTCCCGATGATTTTTCTCATCAAAGAATTGTTTATAAGATATTAATCTATAACATTCAACTAAAAGACACTGTGATGACAGATAACAACACAGCTTCAATTTTAATCCAGACATCAGTTAAGTTATGAAAGAGTTTTTTGACCCTGACAAGATTTGAACAGGCACTCTTCTGATATGGAGTCAGATGCGCTACAGTTGCACCTCGAGGTCATATGAAAAGCAACTTTCCGCCCATAATATAACTCACGTGAAAAGTGCATGAAGAAATCGTGGCACACCTTCTCGAAATTTGCTACTTTTACTCACAGACTGAAAAAGACATAAACAAGGATGAATGAACATCTTGATATTGGGAATGCAGGGTTTTCCAGTTTAAAATTCAGAGTCTAGTAAAGAACCCATTTTTCTTATGGATTCAAAGATGACAATGCTATGATCAAAGTGAAAAGAGATCCCAACGTGCCTTAAATATTCAATGTTTTGATTTCGCTTCCCTATGATTTTTCTCATCAAAGAATTGTTTATAAGATATTAATCTATAACATTCAAGTAAAAGACAATTTTTTAGACACTGTGCTGACAGATAGCAAAACAGCTGCAATTTTTATCCAGACATGGGTTAAGTTATGAAAAAGTTTATCCACCCAGATGTGATGTGAACACTCAACCTTCAGATATGGAGTTAGACGCGCTACCGTTGCGCCACGAGGTCATATGATAAGCAACTTTCCGCCCATAATATAACTCATTTAAAAAGTGCATGAAGAAATCGTGGTACACCTTCTGGAAATTTGCTACTTTTAATTACAGACTGAAAAAGACATAAACAAGGACGAATGAACATCTTGGTATTGGGAATGCAGGGTTTTCCAGTATAAAATTTAGAATCTAGTAAAGATCCATTTTTTCTTATGGATTCAAAGATGACAATGCTATGATCAAAGTGAAAGGAGATCCCAACGTGCCTTAAATATTCAATGTTTTGATTTCGCTTCCTGATTATTTTTCTCATCAAATAATTGTTTGTAAGATATTAATCTATAACATTCAACTAAAAGACACTTTTTTAGACACTGTGCTGACAGATAGCAACACAGCTTCAATTTTAATCCAGACATGGGTTAAGTTATGAAAAAGTTTTTTGACACAGATGTGATTTGAACATGCAACTAGTGTTGAGCCACCCCCGTAGTGTTGGAGTTCGGTTTGGTATGTCAAACACCCGTGTGTTCGCCGAACTGTTCGTTGAACACCTTCGAACACCGTTAAAACCAATGGCAGGCAAACAAAAACACATAGAAACACATAGAAAACACCTTCAAAGGTGTCCAAAAGCTGACAAACTGCTCAGAAGACACAACTAACTCATGGAAAAGTGACAAGTACATATAGTCATGCGAAAAGAAAAGAGGTGGAGGAGTAAAAGGAGGGGGAGACACAGATATAGGCATGTCATGCCCTTTTAAAATCCAAAAAGTGAGAAGCCGGCATGTTCAGTCCGCTCCTGCCCGTGCCTCCTCCGTGTCGCCGGGTTTGTGCCAGAGCCGCGGTGAACCCTGACGGCCAGCCCCCCTCTCCCAATACTGGTGCCTGTCCACTGGTGGGTCGAGCGAGCCCCCCTGTGGTGGAGGCAGCTCTAAGCTTTTTAATTTAAATTGTCTCTCTAATTTGAATGAATACACTTTAAATCCATTTACAAGGATCTATTGGAGGGCAAGTCTCATGCCAGCAGCCGCATAATTCCAGCTCCAGTAGCGTCCACTAAAGCTGCTGCAGTTAAAAAGCTTTTATAAGGATCGAGCTCGGCTGTCCACCGCAAGGCATCCTACTGCCAGTCCCAGCCCCTATGCCTTGGGGTGCCTCCTGATGCTCTTCACTGAGTGTCCCGTGGTCCCGAAGCATTTCCTTTGAAAAAATTAAGTGTCCAAACTACAGGTGGTGTAGCTTGCTTAACAGCCGGGATAATCTGCTGACTAGCAGACACTGCTACTAGGCACAAAGTATTTCCTGGGCTAGATGCAGTTAAAAAATTGTAATTAGATGCTCTCGTTGGATGCTGAGAAAGCATTCCATAGAGTCTCCTGGCACGCCATATATGATTCTCTTAAAAAGCTTGGGGTAGGGTTCTAGGGGACCATTTTATAGCCAAAATCATGGCCCTGTATCACCTAGGCTGAAGTTAAATGGAACTGTAGCACCCTGAGGGCTCGGTTGCTACAGAGGTATTGCACCTCACCCAGAGGTGTGATATCTCACTCTCAGGTAAGGATGGAGTGTGAATCAGGACCCGACACCTGCATGCATTACACCACATTGCCGTGGGGCAGGGCGACCAATATGCCTCTGAGATGGGCACGACAGTCCCTGTCCCTGGCTGGAGTGGGGGGAGGGATCACTGAGGAAGGGGAACCCTGTAGTGCAGGAGCAGGGAGGAAGCAGTTCCTGGGTGCATTGAGAAGGGAGTATAAAAGGTGGGCACCATCTTAGTTCAGTGCAGAGAAGTCTGAGCAGAAGTGGCAGGGAGCAGGGGCTCTGCATGAGCTCTGCTCCGGAGGCGGGACTAGTAACAGAGGCCCAGGCCTGGAAGAGGGAGAAGGAAGGAAGAGGAGCGGAGAAGGCTCCAGGAACGAGGAATGAAGGGATCCCAGGGGTGCGGACGGGCGAGTCACCACCGCACGCCCGAATCCACCTGCGTGGAGGGGTCAGGCCAAAGGCGGAGACCGGTCCCCGAAACTAGTGGAGGCAGGAAACGACCCTCAGCTAGAAACCGGAGGCTGTGACATTTTATGTGGTGCAGCCCCTCGCTACACCCGCTAGGAAGGCACCACATAGGGTCAGGGAAACTGGCGTCAAGTTTACCAAGAGGAGGCCCGAGGCAGCCGGACAGAAGGGTTGGTAAGAAAGGCCAGACAAAGGACACACAAAGGGGGTCCTGTGAAGCGCTCCAAAGTTATCTGGGAGTTGTCTGAGCCCCTCACCTGGTGAGCACAGTACGACGTGGGCAGCCGTTACCTGCAGATGTTGTCTGGATAATAAGAACTGTGAGTAAAGGCCCTGGACTACATCACTGACTCTGTGTCGTTACTGCTGCTGCCCTGCACCATCACCCCCATCCTCCGCATACACTGCCCTGAGGCTATACTCCTCCCGTGGGGAGTTATGCTACGCTCTGCTGCACCCACAACACCAGCCTCAGCGGTCTGCCCTGCAGCGGCGGTTCACTCTGACCGCAATCCACGGGTGGCGTAGTCGGACATTTAAACATCAAAACCACATAAATAGTTCCGCCACTGGTTTGACCACCCTGAGCCACGGAACCGGGTCGCCGCCACGAGGACTACAACCACCAGCATCCACCAAAAAGGGTCCGGCTCCGGGTGTCCCAAGGCCCAGGGGGTGCATCAGAACATTTTCATCACCTTTCACAATCACCAATGGAACAAGGCAGGGATGTCCTCTGTCCCCTCTCTTATACATCCTAGTGACAGAGCACCTGCTCTCATAAATTCGCCATAACCCCAATATTAGGTGGATTGAGGTGGGAGGCACCGAGTACAAGTGCTCTCTATTTGCTGATGATGTCCTAGTATATATCACTCAATCACATATATCCATCCATGCTGTTATGGCTGAAATAGATCACTTTGTAACATGGTCATATTTTAAAATCAATGCAGCGAAGTCTGAGGCCCTCGATGTCTCCCTGTTATGATCTGCTATAGGGACTAAGGAAAGGCAGGAGATCTGTCCCTACAATAGAACTAAACTAGATCCCTACGATGTAACGGGGAACCTGATCCTGCGATCAGACCCGCTAAAGTCCTCGGCTAGTCTGAACGCAGACCGATAGATGTGGGGGAGGGATCCCTACAAGATCTAAGGACTGGGATTTAGTTGGACACCTCCTAGCAGAAATAGTAGCAGTCAAAGACAAACACACAACAAAAAGGCAAGGAGGCCAAAAGATCCAGCAAAACTAACAGAGTATGGCAATAGAGCAACAAGCTAGCTCAACAGTAGTAAATACAAATGAAGTCCAGCAAAGCCAGGAGGGCGGAGCCGGATTAAATAGGCAAAATGGTCATGTGACCAGCAAACTAATAAAAACCTAACAGGAGAGTTGTAACAGTACCCCCTCTTCTAAGAGGATCCTCCGGATCCCCTAGGCCCAGGCTTACCAGGAAACCTCCTGTGAAACGCTCGGACAAGTCTGGGGGCAGAAACATCATCCGCCCTCACCCATGAGTTATCCTCAGGTCCGAAACCCTTCCAAGCGACGAGATACTGCAAACTCCCTCTATACCGTCTAGAATTTACGATGCGGGAAATTTCATATTCCCCGTCCTCCACCACCGGAGGAGCAGTGGCAGAGGCGTCACCATCCGACACATCAGCTTTTTTCAACAGAGAAACATGAAACACCGGATTAATCCTCCAGGACGTAGGAACCTCCAGCCTAACAGCAGATTGGTTAACTATCTGAAGTACCTTAAAGGGCCCTACGAACTTGGGACCCAATTTTTTAGAAGGAATCCTCAATCGCAGATTCTTAGAGGACAACCAAACTGTTAGAACCTTGCTCTTAGGTTTTTTCTATTGCTGGTCACATGACCTTGTTGGCCTATTTAGTCCTGCTCTGCCCTTCTGGCTTTGCTGGACTTCATTGTATTACTACTCTTTAGCTAGCCTGTGCTCAGTATCTTACTCTGTTAGTTTGCTTGGTCTTCGGACCTCTGTGTTCTATATTATTTGTTTGTTCGTCTTTCTGCTACTATTTCTGTTAGGAGGTGTCCATTTTGCTTCCAGTCCCTAGTACTTGTAGGGATTCCTTCCCCACATCTATAGGTCTCCGTACAGACTAGCTGAGGACTTAGCAGGTCTGATCGCAGGATCAGGTTCCCTGTTACATCGTAGGGATCAAGCTGAGTTCTATCGTAGGGACAGATCTCCTCTCTTTCCTTAGCTCTGGTAGCAGAAAATAACAGTAAGTCCAGCCCGCAAATTCTCTAAGGAAAGATTTTTCTGTTCCATCATGGTGTCGGTTCAGGATTTGGCTCAACGCCTGCAGGGACTCTCTCTGGAGGTGGCCGAGCTCCATCAGCACGTGAGTAACTGTTCTGGAGCGCATTTCTTGGAGCCGAAGGTACGTTTGCCTGATTTATTTTTTGGTGAACACCAAGAATTTTTTTCATTTAAAAATGCTTGCTTATTGTATTTTCGTTTGAGACCCAGGTCCTCTGGGGATGAATCCCAGCGCATAGGGTTCATAATGTCACTTTTGCGCAAAGAACCTCAGGAGTGGGCCTTTTCTTTACAACCTAGTGATTCATGCTTTAGATCAGTGGATAGTTTTTTTTCTGCTTTGGGGCTATTATATGATGATCCTGACCGTGTCTCATCAGCTGAGACTGAGTTGAGACGTTTGAGACAGGGATCAGGTAATGTGGAAAAATATTGTACTCATTTCCGTCGGTGGTCTACTCAAATAGGGTGGAACGATTCTGCTCTGAAGAGTCTGTTTCTTGCAGGGCTTAGTGAGAGGGTTAAAGATCTGCTAATTGCTTATCCTACACCTGAATATTTGCAACAGGCTATGCAATTAGCTATACGGGTGGATAGGAGACCACGTGCAAGGGTTAATGAGAGTAAATGCTCTGTAATGTCAGTTTCTGGTCATGAGAATGTGTGCACTAACAGTGGAGAGCCGATGGAGATTGGAGCGATGGCACCTCGCTCTCAAGAAAAAGACCTCAGATTTTCTGAAGGCTTGTGTTTCTATTGCGGAAATTCTGGTCATTTTATTAAAAGCTGTGTGCTTCATATGAAGAAAGAAAAAAAAATGGTCAGTCATGCCCGTATTGCCTGTTTAAATTCTAAGGGAGTATTCCTATCTGCCACTACTGCTGCTCAGGATGAGTTAATTGAATTTCGGGTATTTGTGGATTGTGGATCTACTCTGAATGTGATTGATGGGGGATTCTTGGAAAAACTTAGATTAGAACCTAAAACTTTGTCATCCCCTATTGCTGTGGTTTCTGTCGATGGCTCTCCCTTGAAGAGTGTTACTCACAAGGTCTGTGAATTTCCCCTCACTATTAATGGTATTCACCATGAGAATTTGGATTTGGTAGTTTTGAATAACTTGCCTTCTCCGGTGGTGTTGGTATTTCCCTGGTTAAAATTGCACAATCCTGTACTGGATTGGTCTACCAATGAAATTAAATCCTGAAGCCATAAATGTTATGACAAGTGTTGTAACGGGCGCATTGCAGCTGTGGATAGGGGGGAATTGCCTGTGCCTATTCAGGATTTTTGGAGAGTTTTTTCTGAGAAGGAATCGCAGGTTTTTCCTCCCCATAGAGACTATGATTGTACTATTGAATTTGTCCCTGGAGCGACTCTTCCTAAAAGTCGTTTATTTAACCTTACTATTCCTGAGAGAAAGGCTTTGGAGGAATACATACAGACAAGTTTGGCCGCCGGTCACATTAGGCCTTCTAAGTCTCCTGTGGCGGTTGGATTTTTTTTTGTAAAAAAAAAAGACGGCGGTTTACGTCCTTGTCTGGATTTTCGTGAGATTAACAAAATTACTGTACGCAATCCTTACCCACTGCCATTGATTCCTGATCTGTTTAACCAGTTAGTGGGGGCCAAGTGGTTCTCTAAAATTGACCTTCGGGGGGCATACAATCTGTTGCGCATGAAGGAGGGTGACGAATGGAAGACTGCTTTTAACACTCCTGTGGGTCATTTTGAGAATCTGGTTATGACTTTTGGTCTCACCAATGCTCCTGCATTTTTTCAGAATCTTATTAATGACATCCTTAGACCTTTGATCGGCAAAAATGTGGTTGTGTATTTGGATGACATTTTGATTTATTCGCCGGATCTGGAGTCTCATTGGCGGAGCGTACGTGAGGTATTACAGTTATTAATTGACAATTTGCTTTTTGCTAAGCTGGAGAAATGTGAGTTCGCTGTACAGAGAATTAGTTTTTTGGGCTACATTATCTCCAGCGAAGGCTTTGAGATGGACCCGGTGAAAGTTCAAGCTGTGCAGGAATGGCCTAGGCCTATTGGTTTGAAATCGATACAGAGGTTTTTGGGTTTCGCCAATTATTATAGAAAATTCATTAAAAATTTTTCTATTATTGTCAAACCTCTGACCGATCTCACCAGGAAAGGTGCTGATGCGGTTCAGTGGACTACTGAGGCCATTGAAGCCTTTGTGTATCTCAAGGAGAGGTTCAGCTCTGCTCCCATCCTTATACAGCCTGATGTGACTAAACCATTTTTGGTTGAGGTTGATGCTTCCTCTGTGGGGGTTGGCGCAGTATTGTCTCAGGATAACGGGGATGGAATACATCCCTGTGCCTTTTTTTCAAAAAAATTTTCGGAGACTGAACTGAATTACGATATTGGTAATCGGGAATTATTGGTTATTAAACTCGCATTTGAACACTGGCGCCACCTCTTGGAAGGTGCTGAATTTCCCGTTCAGGATTTTACAGATCATAAAAATCTGATATATCTTGATGCTGCCAAGCGCCTGAATGCCCGTCAGGCTAGGTGGGCACTGTTATTCTCGCGGTTTAATTTTTCCGTTACTTACATCCCAGGTACTAAGAATGTTAAGGCGGATGCCTTGTCTCGCAGCTTTTCTCCCATAGTCGGTGCTGAGAAAGAGGAGAACATTTTACAAGAAGGTGTTGTGATAGCTGCTTTGTACTCCGTTTTGGAAGATGAGATTCTTAAAGCACAGGAGAATGCCCCATCTAACACTCCCCATGGGAGGTTGTTTGTGCCTGGGACCTTTAGGAGAGATTTGTTTGTTGAGTGTCACGAATCTCGGTTGGCAGGTCATCCTGGAATCTCTGAGACCAAGAGACTGGTGGGTCGCAGTTTTTGGTGGCCTGGATGGCAGAAGGAAGTCATTAAGTGGGTGCGCCAATGTTCTGTGTGTGCAAGATCCAAGTCTTCGCATGCTCCTGCTGCGGGGTTGCTTTGCCCTCTGGAGGTTCCTAGTGCTCCTTGGACACATTTGGCTATGGATTTTATAACTGACCTTCCCCCCTCTGAGGGTTTCACTGTCATCTGGGTGGTCGTGGACCGTTTTAGCAAGATGTGTCACTTGGTTCCCTTCGTCAAACTGCCCTGCGCTAAGACTCTCGCTAAGGCCTTTGTCAAGGAAATTGTCAGACTTCATGGCATTCCTACTGACATTGTTTCTGATAGGGGACCTCAGTTCGTGGCTCGTTTTTGGCGTGCCTTTTGTGACAGGTTGGGAGTTCATTTGTCGTTCTCATCCGGAAATCATCCTGAATCTAATGGCCAGACAGAAAGGAAAAACCAGGATGTTGAGCAGTTCTTGCGTTGTTTTGTGGCAGACAATCAAGAGGGGTGGTCTGAGTTTCTGCCACTTGCTGAATTTGCTCTGAACAATCATACATCTTCTTCTGCTGGTTGTTAGCCTTTTTTGTTGTTGTTCTGGGAGACATCCGTCGTTTGGGTCGTTCTCCAAGTTGGTATCTGCCGTGCCTGAGGAGGAGAATTTTTCCGGCGATTTAGAGAGAGTTTGGACGGATGTGCGTGGTAATCTTCTGGAGGCTAACAGAAAATCTAAAGACTACTTTGATAGGAAACGACAGGAGGTTTTGTTCGCTGTTGGTGACATGGTTTGGTTGTCCTCTAGGAATCTGCGGTTGAGGATTCCTTCTATGAAATTGGGTCCCAAGTTTGTAGGGCCCTTTAAGGTGCTTCAGGTTGTCAACCAATCTGCTGTTAGGTTGGAGGTTCCTACCTCCTGGAGAATTAATCCGGTGTTTCATGTCTCTCTGTTAAAAAAAGCTGTTGTGTCGGATGGTGACGCCTCTGTCTCGGTTCCTCCGGTGGTGGAGGACGGGGAATATGAAATTTCTTGCATCCTTAATTCTAGACGGTATAGAGGTAGTTTGCAGTATCTCGTGGCCTGGAAAGGTTTCGGACCCGTGGATAACTCATGGGTGAGGTCGGATGATGCTTCCGCGTCCAGACTTATCAGAGCGTTTCACAGGAGGTTTCCTGATAAGCCTGGGCCTAGGGGATCCGAAGAATCCTCTTAGAAGGGGGGGTACTGTTAGAACCTTGCTCTTGGGTTTTTTCTATTGCTGGTCACATGACCTTGTTGGCCTATTTAGTCCTGCTCTGCCCTTTTGGCTTTGCTGGACTTCATTGTATTACTACTCTTTAGCTAGCCTGTGCTCAGTATCTTACTCTGTTAGTTTGCTTGGTCTTCGGACCTCTGTGTTCTATATTATTTGTTTGTTCGTCTTTCTGCTACTATTTCTGTTAGGAGGTGTCCATTTTGCTTCCAGTCCCTAGTACTTGTAGGGATTCCTTCCCCACATCTATAGGTCTCCGTATAGACTAGCTGAGGACTTTAGCAGGTCTGATCGCAGGATCAGGTTCCCTGTTACATCGTAGGGATCAACTGAGTTCTATCGTAGGGACAGATCTCCTCTCTTTCCTTAGCACTGGTAGCAGAACATAACACAAACCATGTCACCAACAGCAAACAAAACCTCTTGCCGTTTCCTATCAAAGTACCTCTTAGATTTTTTAAAAAACCAGGCAATGTGAACTGAGGTCTAAGATGGTAGACATGCAAGAAATAGGAGCATGTTCACACTAGCAAAAAAGAAACAAAACCTACAAAAGACAAAATACAAAAATATATCTCATACCCTACCATCATTATATATAAATGTAAAGCAAAGTTGCATAATAAATATAGGGTACTTAGTGAACTATTTTTGATCAAAAAAAGTATACAAGCCGTCCCACCAGCGGCAAGGTGACCCTAAATTGGGACGGTACCTATACTGCCTATATTAAAAACCTTACTGTATATCAAAGTTGAAGCAATGCATATAAAAGGGTAGACAAATAGGACCGGGTCCCAACTCCAGACCACCCAGGCCCGTGGTAAGCTACATATATACCAGTCAGCTCAACAAAGGGGATGCCACACCCTTAAATTGCACAGAATGCAAACAAGACAAAAAACCAGGCAATGTGAACTGAGGTCTAAGATGGTAGACATGCAAGAAATAGGAGCATGTTCACACTAGCAAAAAAGAAACAAAACCTACAAAAGACAAAAGACAAAAATATATCTCATACCCTACCATCATTATATATAAATGTAAAGCAAAGTTGCATAATAAATATAGGGTACTTAGTGAACTATTTTTGATCAAAAAAAGTATACAAGCCGTCCCACCAGCGGCAAGGTGACCCTAAATTGGGACGGTACCTACACTGCCTATATTAAAAACCTTACTGTATATCAAAGTTGAAGCAATGCATATAAAAGGGTAGACAAATAGGACCGGGTCCCAACTCCAGACCACCCAGGCCCGTGGTAAGCTACATATATACCAGTCAGCTCAACAAAGGGGATGCCACACCCTTATATTGCACAGAATGCAAACAAGACAAAAAAACAGGCAATGTGAACTGAGGTCTAAGATGGTAGACATGCAAGAAATAGGAGCATGTTCACACTAGCAAAAAAGAAACAAAACCTACAAAAGACAAAAGACAAAAATATATCTCATACCCTACCATCATTATATATAAATGTAAAGCAAAGTTGCATAATAAATATAGGGTACTTAGTGAACTATTTTTGATCAAAAAAAGTATACAAGCCGTCCCACCAGCGGCAAGGTGACCCTAAATTGGGACGGTACCTATACTGCCTAAATTAAAAACCTTACTGTATATCAAAGTTGAAGCAATGCATATAAAAGGGTAGACAAATAGGACCGGGTCCCAACTCCAGACCACCCAGGCCCGTGGTAAGCTACATATATACCAGTCAGCTCAACAAAGGGGATGCCACACCCTTAAATTGCACAGAATGCAAACAAGACAAAAAACCAGGCAATGTGAACTGAGGTCTAAGATGGTAGACATGCAAGAAATAGGAGCATGTTCACACTAGCAAAAAAGAAACAAAACCTACAAAAGACAAAAGACAAAAATATATCTCATACCCTACCATCATTATATATAAATGTAAAGCAAAGTTGCATAATAAATATAGGGTACTTAGTGAACTATTTTTGATCAAAAAAAGTATACAAGCCGTCCCACCAGCGGCAAGGTGACCCTAAATTGGGACGGTACCTATACTGCCTATATTAAAAACCTTACTGTATATTAAAGTTGAAGCAAAGCATATAAAAGGGTAGACAAATAGGACCGGGTCCCAACTCCAGACCACCCAGGCCCGTGGTAAGCTACATATATACCAGTCAGCTCAACAAAGGGGATGCCACACCCTTAAATTGCACAGAATGCAAACAAGACAAAAAACCAGGCAATGTGAACTGAGGTCTAAGATGGTAGACATGCAAGAAATAGGAGCATGTTCACACTAGCAAAAAAGAAACAAAACCTACAAAAGACAAAAGACAAAAATATATCTCATACCCTACCATCATTATATATAAATGTAAAGCAAAGTTGCATAATAAATATAGGGTACTTAGTGAACTATTTTTGATCAAAAAAAGTATACAAGCCGTCCCACCAGTGGCAAGGTGACCCTAAATTGGGACGGTACCTATACTGCCTATATTAAAAACCTTACTGTATATCAAAGTTGAAGCAATGCATATAAAAGGGTAGACAAATAGGACCGGGTCCCAACTCCAGACCACCCAGGCCCGTGGTAAGCTACATATATACCAGTCAGCTCAACAAAGGGGATGCCACACCCTTAAATTGCACAGAATGCAAACAAGACAAAAAACCAGGCAATGTGAACTGAGGTCTAAGATGGTAGACATGCAAGAAATAGGAGCATGTTCACACTAGCAAAAAAGAAACAAAACCTACAAAAGACAAAAGACAAAAATATATCTCATACCCTACCATCATTATATATAAATGTAAAGCAAAGTTGCATAATAAACATAGGGTACTTAGTGAACTATTTTTGATCAAAAAAAGTATACAAGCCGTCCCACCAGCGGCAAGGTGACCCTAAATTGGGACGGTACCTATACTGCCTATATTAAAAACCTTACTGTATATCAAAGTTGAAGCAATGCATATAAAAGGGTAGACAATTAGGACCGGGTCCCAACTCCAGACCACCCAGGCCCGTGGTAAGCTACATATATACCAGTCAGCTCAACAAAGGGGATGCCACACCCTTAAATTGCACAGAATGCAGACAAGACAAAAAACCAGGCAATGTGAACTGAGGTCTAAGATGGTAGACATGCAAGAAATAGGAGCATGTTCACACTAGCAAAAAAGAAACAAAACCTACAAAAGACAAAAGATAAAAATATATCTCATACCCTACCATCATTATATATAAATGTAAAGCAAAGTTGCATAATAAATATAGGGTACTTAGTGAACTATTTTTGATCAAAAAAAGTATACAAGCCGTCCCACCAACGGCAAGGTGACCCTAAATTGGGACGGTACCTATACTGCCTATATTAAAAACCTTACTGTATATCAAAGTTGAAGCAATGCATATAAAAGGGTAGACAAATAGGACCGGGTCCAAACTCCAGACCACCCAGGCCCGTGGTAAGCTACATATATACCAGTCAGCTCAACAAAGGGGATGCCACACCCTTAAATTGCACAGAATGCAAACAAGACAAAAGACCAGGCAATGTGAACTGAGGTCTAAGATGGTAGACATGCAAGAAATAGGAGCATGTTCACACTAGCAAAAAAGAAACAAAACCTACAAAAGACAAAAGACAAAAATATATCTCATACCCTACCATCATTATATATAAATGTAAAGCAAAGTTGCATAATAAATATAGGGTACTTAGTGAACTATTTTTGATCAAAAAAAGTATGCAAGCCGTCCCACCAGCGGCAAGGTGACCCTAAATTGGGACGGTACCTATACTGCTTATATTAAAAACCTTACTGTATATCAAAGTTGAAACAATGCATATTAAAGGGTAGACAAATAGGACCGGGTCCCAACGCCAGACCACCCAGGCCCGTGGTAAGCTACATATATACCAGTCAGCTCAACAAAGGGGATGCCACACCCTTAAATTGCACAGAATGCAAACAAGACAAAAAACCAGGCAATGTGAACTGAGGTCTAAGATGGTAGACATGCAAGAAATAGGAGCATGTTCACACTAGCAAAAAAGAAACAAAACCTACAAAAGACAAAAGACAAAAATATATCTCATACCCTACCATCATTATATATAAATGTAAAGCAAAGTTGCATAATAAATATAGGGTACTTAGTGAACTATTTTTGATCAAAAAAAGTATACAAGCCGTCCCACCAGCGGCAAGGTGACCCTAAATTGGGACGGTACCTATACTGCCTATATTAAAAACCTTACTGTATATCAAAGTTGAAGCAATGCATATAAAAGGGTAGACAAATAGGACCGGGTCCCAACTCCAGACCACCCAGGCCCGTGGTAAGCTACATATATACCAGTCAGCTCAACAAAGGGGATGCCACACCCTTAAATTGCACAGAATGCAAACAAGACAAAAAACCAGGCAATGTGAACTGAGGTCTAAGATGGTAGACATGCAAGAAATAGGAGCATGTTCACACTAGCAAAAAAGAACCAAAACCTACAAAAGACAAAAGACAAAAATATATCTCATACCCTACCATCATTATATATAAATGTAAAGCAAAGTTGCATAATAAATATAGGGTACTTAGTGAACTATTTTTGATCAAAAAAAGTATACAAGCCGTCCCACCAGCGGCAAGGTGACCCTAAATTGGGACGGTACCTATACTGCCTATATTAAAAACCCGGTCCTATTTGTCTACCCTTTTATATGCATTGCTTCAACTTTGATATACAGTAAGGTTTTTAATATAGGCAGTATAGGTACCGTCCCAATTTAGGGTCACCTTGCCGCTGGTGGGACGGCTTGTATACTTTTTTTGATCAAAAATAGTTCACTAAGTACCCTATATTTATTATGCAACTTTGCTTTACATTTATATATAATGATGGTAGGGTATGAGATATATTTTTGTCTTTTGTCTTTTGTAGGTTTTGTTTCTTTTTTGCTAGTGTGAACATGCTCCTATTTCTTGCATGTCTACCATCTTAGACCTCAGTTCACATTGCCTGGTTTTTTGTCTTGTTTGCATTCTGTGCAATTTAAGGGTGTGGCATCCCCTTTGTTGAGCTGACTGGTATATATGTAGCTTACCACGGGCCTGGGTGGTCTGGAGTTGGGACCCGGTCCTATTTGTCTACCCTTTTATATGCATTGCTTCAACTTTGATATACAGTAAGGTTTTTAATATAGGCAGTATAGGTACCGTCCCAATTTAGGGTCACCTTGCCGCTGGTGGGACGGCTTGTATACTTTTTTTGATCAAAAATAGTTCACTAAGTACCCTATATTTATTATGCAACTTTGCTTTACATTTATATATAATGATGGTAGGGTATGAGATATATTTTTGTCTTTTGTCTTTTGTAGGTTTTGTCTCTTAGATTTTTTGTTAGCCTCCTGAAGATTACCATGCACATCCGTCCAAACTCTCTCCAAATCACCGGAAAAACTCTCCTCCTCAGGCACAGCCGAAACCAATTTGGAAAATGACCCAAAAGACGGATGTCTCCCAGAACAACAAAAAAAAGGCGAACACCCAGCAGAAGAGGATGTATGGTTGTTAAGAGCAAATTCAGCAAGTGGCAGAAACTCAGACCACCCCTCTTGATTGTCTGCCACAAAACAATGCAAGAACTGCTCAACATCCTGGTTCTTCCTTTCTGTCTGGCCATTAGACTCAGGATGATATCCGGATGAAAACGACAAATGAACTCCCAACCTGTCACAAAAGGCACGCCAAAAACGAGCCACGAACTGAGGTCCCCTATCAGAAACAATGTCAGTAGGAACACCATGTAGTCTGACAATCTCCTTGACAAAGGCCTTAGCGAGTGTCTTAGCGCAAGGCAGTTTGATGAAGGGAACCAAGTGACACATCTTGCTAAAACGGTCCACGACCACCCAGACGACCGTGAAACCTTCAGAGGGAGGAAGGTCAGTAATAAAGTCCATAGCCAGATGTGTCCAAGGTGCACTAGGAACCTCCAGAGGGCAAAGCAACCCCGCAGCAGGAGCATGCGAAGACTTGGATCTTGCACACACAGTACATTGGCGCACCCACTTAATGACTTCCTTCTGCCATCCAGGCCACCAAAAACTGCGACCCACAAGTCTCTTGGTCTCAGAACTTCCTGGATGACCTGCCAACTGAGACTCATGACACTCAACAAACAAATCTCTCCTAAAGGTCCTAGGCACAAACAACCTCCCATGGGGAGTGTTAGATGGGGCATTCTCCTGTGCTTTAAGAATCTCATCCTCCAAAACGAAGTCCAAAGCAGCAATCACAACACCTTCTTGTAAAATGGTCTCCTCCTCCACCTCAACACCGACCATGGGAGAAAAGCTGCGAGACAAAGCATCCGCTTTAACATTCTTGGTACCCGGGATGTAAGTAACGGAAAAATTATATCGCGAGAAAAAAAGTGCCCACCTAGCCTGACGGGCATTCAAGCGCTTGGCAGCATCAAGATAGATCAGATTTTTATGATCAGTGAAAACCTGAACGGGAAATTCAGCACCTTCCAAGAGGTGACGCCAGTGTTCAAATGCGAGTTTAATCGCCAGCAATTCCCGATTACCAATATCGTAATTAAGTTCAGTCTCGGAAAATTTTTTTGAAAAAAAGGCACAGGGATGTACTCCATCCTTGTTTTCCTGAGACAACACCGCACCAACCCCCACCAAAGAAGCATCAACCTCAACCAAAAACGGCTTAGTCACATCAGGCTGCATAAGGATGGGAGCAGAGGTAAACCTCTCCTTTAAAAACACAAAAGCTTCAATGGCCTCAGAAGTCCACTGAACCGCATTAGCACCTTTCCTGGTGAGATCGGTCAGCGGTTTGACAATAATAGAAAAATTTTTTATGAATTTTCTGTAATAATTGGCGAAACCCAAAAACCACTGTATCGATTTCAAACCAATAGGCCAAGGCCATTCCTGCACAGCTTGAACTTTAACCAGGTCCATCTCAAAACCTTCACTGGAGATAATGTAGCCCAAAAAACTAACTCTCTGTAAGCGAACTCACATTTCTCCAGCTTAGCAAAAAGTGAATTGTCCATTAATAACTGTAATACCTCACGTACGCTCCGCCAATGAGACTCCAGATCGGCGAATAAATCAAAATGTCATCCAAATTCACAACCACATTTTTGCCAATTAAAGGTCTAAGGATATCATTAATAAGATTCTGAAAAAATGGTGGAGCATTGGTGAGACCAAAAGGCATAACCAGATTCTCAAAATGACCCACAGGAGTGTTAAAAGCAGTCTTCCATTCATCACCCTCCTTCATGCGCAACAAATTGTATGCCCCCCGGAGATCAATTTTAGAGAACCACTTGGCCCCCACTAACTGGTTAAATAAATCGGGAATCAATGGCAGTGGGTAAGGATTGCGTACAGTAATTTTATTAATCTCACGAAAGTCCAGACAAGGACGTAAACCGCCATCTTTTTTTTTTACAAAAAAAAACCCAACAGCCACAGGAGACTTGGAAGGCCTAATGTGACCGGCGGCCAAGCTTGTCTGTATGTATTCCTCCAAAGCCTTTCTCTCAGGAATAGTAAGATTAAATAAACGACTCTTAGGAAGAGTCGCTCCAGGGACAAATTCAATGATACAATCATAGTCTCTATGGGGAGGCAAAACCTGCGACTCCTCCTCAGAAAAGACTCTCCAAAAATCCTGAATAGGTACAGGCAATTCCCCTCTATCCACAGCAGCAATGCGCCCGTTACAACACTTGTCATAACACTTAGGGCTCCAGGACTTAATTTCATTGGTAGACCAATCCAGCACAGGATTGTGCAATTTCAACCAGGGTAACCCCAATATTACTGGAGAAGGCAAATTATCCAATACCACCAAATCCAAATTCTTTTGATGAATACCATTAATAGTGAGGGGAAATTCACAGACCTTGTGAGTAACACTCTTCAAGGGAGAGCCATCGACAGAAACCACAGCAATAGAGGATGACAAATTTTAGGTTCTAATTTAAGTTTTTCCAAGAATCCCCCATCAATCACATTCAAAGTAGATCCACAATCCACAAATACCCGAAATTCAATTAATTCATCCTGAGCAGCAGTAGTGGCAGATAGGAATACTCCCTTAGAATTTAAACAGGCAATACGGGCATGACTGACCATTTTTTTTTCTTTCTTCATACGAAGCACACAGCTTTTAATAAAATGACCAGAATTTCCGCAATAGAAACACAAGCCTTCAGAAAGTCGGCGGTCTTTTTTCCAGAGAGCGGGGTGCCATCGCCCCAATTTCCATCGGCTCTCCATTGTCAGCACCGAACCTCTCAGAACTCGAAGCTGACATAGCAGAGGATTTGCTCACATTAACCCTTTCACGCAGTCTCCTGTCCACCCGTATAGCTAATTGCATTGCCTCCTGCAAGTTTCCAGGTGTGGGATAAGCAATCAGAAAATCCTTTACCCTTTCACATAGCCCTGCAAGAAACAAGCTTTTCAAAGCAGAATCGTTCCACCCCACCTGGGCAGACCACCGACGGAAGTGAGAACAATATTTTTCCACATTACCTGATCCCTGCCTCAAACGTCTTAATTCAGATTCAGCAGATGAGACACGATCAGGATCATCGTACAACAAACCCAAAGCAGAAAAATAACTATCCACTGATCTAAAGCACGGATCACTAGGATGGAGAGAGAAGGCCCATCCCTGAGGATCTTTGCGCAAAAGTGACATTATGAACCCTATGCGCTGTGATTCATCACCAGAGGATCCGGGTCTCAAACGAAAATATAATAGACAAGCATTTTTAAAAGAAAAAAAATCTTGTTGTTCACCAAAAAATAGATCAGGCAGACATACCTTATGTTCAACAAAATGCGCTCCAGAACAGCTACTCACGTGTTGTTGGAGCTTGGTCACCTCCAGAGAGAGTCCCTGCAAGCGTTGAGCCAAATCTTGCACCGAGACCATGATGGAAAACTGGAGGTCTTTCCTTAGAGAATTTTTTTTTTTTTACTGGCTGGACTTACTGTTATGATCTGCTACAGAGACTAAGGAAAGGCAGGAGATGTGTCCCTACAATAGAACTAAACTAGATCCCTACGATGTAACGGGGAACCTGATCCTGCGATCAGACCCGCTAAAGTCCTCGGCTAGTCTGAACGCAGACCGATAGATGTGGGGGAGGGATCCCTACAAGATCTAAGGACTGGGATTTAGTTGGACACCTCCTAGCAGAAATAGTAGCAGTCAAAGACAAACACACAACAAAAAGGCAAGGAGGCCAAAAGATCCAGCAAAACTAACAGAGTACGGCAATAGAGCAACAAGCTAGCTCAACAGTAGTAAATACAAATGAAGTCCAGCAAAGCCAGGGGGGCGGAGCCGGATTAAATAGGCAAAATGGTCATGTGACCAGCAAACTAAAGAAAACCTAACAGGAGAGTTGTAACACTCCCTCCCAAAATCCATATAGGATTCCATCCAGTCCAACTTTCCCTTTGCCTGGCCCTCACAGGGTATCAAATACTTAGGAATTCCTATTCATAGAGACCTCTCCCATCTATGTTATCTTAATTTTGGGCCCTTTATTGAACAACTCCATACAAACCACGGTTGGCAAGTTAGAACTGTAAGATTCACTACATGAACCACTGGTGTTTTGTGGAAAAGCACATGTACACTGTGTTCCAAATTATTATGCAAAAAGTGTTTAGGAGTGATAAGGGAAGAATTTGTTTGTTTGTCAGTTAAACTGATTGATGGTGATGTGTGTCAGGGCTCTTTTTATCACTGTAAGCAATTGCAGACACCTGTGCTAATTAGTTTGGCAGGTGTGTCCAATGAAAGGCAAGACTACTTAAGAAGGCTGTCTCACATTATTAAGCAGCCTACATTTTCTGCCAAAATGGGAAAGAAAAAGGATGTGTCGGCTGCTGAGAAGCAAGAAATTGTGGAGTGTTTAGGTCAAGGCATGACTACAAACAACATTGTGCGATGATCAGGATGAAGTGTCTTGGCAATCAAGAAGTATGTAGCTGATTCACAGTACACACGTGTGCGTGCTGATAAGGGCAAATTGAGGACTCTTTCCTACAGGCAATTACGTCAGGTTAAAAGAGCAGCGGCAAAAAAGCCTTGTCATAGCAGCAGACAAGTTTTTGAAGCTGCTGGTGCCTCCAACGTCCCCCGAACAACAAGATGCAGGGTCCTTCAGAGGTTTGCAGCTGTGCATACGCCATCCTGTTGACCTCCTCTATCCACTTCACACAAGCAGAAACGGCTCCAGTGGGCTAAACATTACATGAAGACTGATTTCAAAACTGTTTTGTTCACGGATGAGTGCCGTGCAGCGCTCGATGGTCCAGATGGATGGAGTGGAGGATGGCTGGTTGATGGACACCCCACGCAAACACGGCTACAGCGCCAACAAGGAGGAGGTGGAGTAATGTTTTGGGCTGGAATCATGGGGAGAGAGATTGTCGGCCCCTTTAGGATCCCTGAAGGCGCTAAAGATGAACTCCATAATGTATGTGGATTTTCTCAAACAGCACTTCCTGCCATGGTTCAAGAAGAAGAACCGTGTATTTCACAGCAAGATCATTTTTTTTGCATGATAATGCACCATCTCATGCTGCACATAAAACATCTGCATCTCTGGCTGATATGGGCATAAAAGGGGACAAACTTATGGTGTGACCCCCATGCTCCCCTGACCTCTACCCCATTCAGAACCTCTGGAGCATCATCAAAAGGAGTGTCTATGATGGCGGGAGGCAGTTCACATCTAAGCAACAGCTCTGGGAGGGTATTCTGTCCTCATGCAAAACAATTGAAGCAGAAACCATCCAAAACCTGACAAATTCAATGGACGAGAGAGTTCAGAAGCTCCTTTCGAACAAGGGGTCCTATGTGAAAATGTAACATCACCTAGAATAAAGTTTTGAGTTGAAAACTGTTTGATTTCAGTTTCTAATAACCTGCTAATGCTTATAATTTCAAAAATGACCATTTTTTTGGTCTTTATTAAAATGAAAAGGTTGATCGAAAAGTTTGGGGGATCTAAGAGTGTGGCAACCCAGTAGTCATGATTACTTCGAATTCTGACAATATGAGGGTCATGTTGCAGGTAGTGCAGCAAGAAGGCACTTATGTGTCTTGCGCATCTCGGAGCCCCAAAATAATTTTCCGGGCTAGATGCAGCTAAAAATTATCATTAATTTTAAATCTGGTGGAGCTTAGCATAGATGGCCTCATAGGATCAGTGCTGCACACTGCTACAAAGCCCAAATTATTTTCCAGCCAAGATACAGATAAACATGATTAGTAATTTTAAATCTGGTGGAGCTTATTATAGATGGCCTAATAGAATCAGTGCTGCACACTGCTACAAAGCCCAAATTATTTTCCAGCCAAGATACAGATAAACATGATTAGTAATTTTAAATCTGGTGGAGCTTATTAAAGATGGCCTAATAGAATCAGTGCTGCACACTGCAACAAAGCCCAAATTATTTTCCAGCCAAGATACAGATAAACATGATTAGTAATTTGAAAGCTTAAAACGGTTGGTAGGGTGATTTTAACCAATCATCAAGCTTTTACTCTCCCCAGGATGACACATGGGTAGAAAAGTCGTTTCGGATCCATGATTTGTTCATCTTTATGAACGTGAGTCTGTCTACATTATCAGTGGAGAGCCGCGTGCGCTTATCTGTCAGCACACCACCAGCAGCGCTGAACACACGTTCAGACAGAACGATGGCTGCGGGGCATGACAAGATCTCCAAGGCGGAAGTGGCTAGCTCCGGCCATTTATCCAGATTGGAAGCCCAAAAAGAGCAAGGGTCCAGTGACACAGTCATGGCTTCAATGTTTACTTGGAGATACTCCTGTACCATCGTTTCTAGGCGTTGACTATGTGTCAGACTTCTTGTCTCCTGTGGCCTTGCAAAGGATGGGCTAAAAAAGTGGTGAAATGATTCCGCAAAATTGATGTTACCAGCAGATACTGTGGTTCTGTTACGGTTTGAGTGCTGAACACTTGACGGTCCGACGGTTGGCAAGTTGGAACTGTGAGATTCACTACGTGCACCACTGGTGTTATGTGGAAAAGCACATGTAAGATTCTGCAACAGTCTCTGCTGATACTCCTGCATGCGTGCATCCCTTTCTATAGCAGGAATAATTTCGGCAAATTTACTTTTGTACCGGGGATCTAACAGTGTGGCAACCCAGTAGTCAGGATTATTTCTAATTCTCACAATTCGAGGGTCATGTTGCAGGTAGTGCAGCAAGAAGGCACTCATGTGTGTTGCGCATCCAGGAGCACCAAGTCCCTCTTGTGTTGGTGGCGAGGTAACAATCATGCTTCCTTCCTCTGTCCTCTCCCCCCAACCTCGCACAACAGAAATGTGATCAAGGTCTCCCTCATCTGATGAGTCTTCCATCAGTTCGTCCTCCACTTCTTCCTGGGCTCCTGCACCTTCCTCACTAGTTTGGCTGCTACCATGCGCCCTGGTAAAACCATCTCCCCCACCCTCACATGCCTGCCGCCTTGGTGCTGCCGACTGTCTGGACCTTGCAGATGTTAGCCCTTCCGCATACAACTCCTCCTCCTCTACTTCCTCCACCTCCTCTTGTGCCACCACCTGACTCCGAATTCTGTTTAACATGTGCTCCAGCATGTAAATCACCGTAATAGTCATGCTGATAATGGCATCGTCAGCACTAAACATCTTTGTCGCCATTTCAAAACTGTGCAGAAGGGTGCATAGGTCCCTGATCTGAGACCACTCCTCCAGCGTGATTTGCCCCACCTCTGGATCTCGTTGGCCCAGGCTATACGTCAGAACGTATTGCACAAGGGCTAGTCGGTGCTGCCACAGTCGCTGCAACATGTGCAGAGTTGAATTCCACCGGGTAGGCACATCGCATTTTAACCGGTGAAGTGGCAGGCCCAACGACTTCTATAGAGATGTAAGTCGCTGAGCTGCGGGATGCGAACGGCGGAAGTGAGCACACAGCGACCGTGCCCTGTGCAGAAGGCCATCTACTCTGGGATAGTGGGCTAAAAATTGCTGGACAACCAGGTTCAACACGTGAGCCATACAAGGCACGTGTGTGACATTGCCCCGGCGAAGGGCCGCACCCAGGTTTGCAGCATTGTCGCACACAGCCTTCCCTGGTTTCAGGTCCAGTGGAGACAACCATTCATGAAATTGGTTCTCCAGAGCTGACCACAACTCCTCAGCCGTGTGACTCACATTTCCCAGACATTTCAAAGTAAATACCGCCTGATGACGTTGAGCCCTACTGCCAGCATAGTAAGGAGGTGTGCAGGATCCCTTCTGCGCAGTTAGAAAGCTTGTGGCATGACCAGACAGGCTTTGGGTGCAGGTGGAAGACCGAGAGGAGGTTGAGGAGGCAGAAGCAGTGGAGGAACTTTGTCATAAAGAGGATTGACGCACAACTCGTGGGGACGGCAAGACTTTGACAGCAGCCCCTTGTCCTGCTGTCACCATAGTTACCCAGTGCCCAGTCAGCAACATGTAACGCCCCTGTCTATACCTACTCGTCCAAGTGTCTGTGGTGAAATGCACCCTGTCACACACAGAGTTTCTCAAAGAAGCGGTGATGTTGTGTGCGACATGCTGGTGGAGCGCAGGCACACCTTTCTTTGAGAAGTAGTGCCGACTGGGCATCTGGTACTGGGGCACTGCGACGGACATAAGGTCTCGAAAATCCTCTGTGTCCACCAGGTGGAAAGGCAGCATTTCTGTAGCCAAGAGCTTGCAGATGGTGAAATTCAACCTCTTAGCTTTCTTATGGCTAGGAGGAAATGGTCCACATCTGAGGGACCGAGGGCTGTCTATTGTGCTTAGACGGGGTTGATAAGGGTGTCCCCGGCAAACTGCCGGTCTGTGAGGAAGATGCAGGCGGACATGTTAGGTTGCCTTGATCCAAAGGTGGTGCTATCGATGTCGGACAGCGCTCAACACCAGCTGGTGTTACCACCTTCAAAGAAAATGATGACCTGCCAATCAAGCTGGCTGTTGCGGGTAAAGAGGTGGCACGTCTGCGCCCCAAAAAACAGGTGTGACTTCTGTCCCCCCAGTAACAGAGGATGAAGAGGCCGTGGATGCACAAGATATGGCAGACGGTGGTTGGCCCGGCCGGCTAGGCCGCATTGTAGCACACTGGGCTTCCCACTGCAACTTATGCTTCATGTCCATGTGCCGGTTCATGCATGAAGTACTCAAACTATGTATTTTTTGGCCTCTACTAAGCCTTTGCTGACAAATGTTACAGATAACACGAGTTGGGTTATCTTTATCGATCTGAAAAAATGCCCAGGCTATGCAAGGCTTAGCACCCATGCGACCTGAAGAGCCACCACGACTTGTGGTGAGAGGCAGAGTTGTGTTTGAGGATGCAGCTGTTGACGTGCTTCCAGTACTACGTCTCTGTCCAGGAAGGCGCAACCTGACCTCGTCGTCACTAGCATCTTCCTCCACCTCCTCTGCTGACCTCATCTCTTGGCTGACTGTGGGTTGACAGTAAGTGGGATCTCCAACCTCATCATCATCACCCTGTGCGTTATCACACACGTCGTCCTCAGAGCCAACCTGTTCCTGCCCTGACAAAAAACTAAAGTTGTCACTCAAATCAGGTATTTGAGTCTCATCATCGTCTTCCTCATTGTCTCCACCAACAGGAGTTACAGTTTGGGAATGAGGGTCTACATTATGGTCAGAACCTTCTGCGTCTGGTCCTGGATCCGAATCATAAAGATTCTGGGCATCAGTGCAGATCATTTCCTCGTCTGGATTCACAGAAGCGCTGGAGTCGACCTCTGATTCCCAAGCTATAGTATGAGTAAACAGCTCTGCAGACTCAACCATCTGTTCTACCTCATACTCAGACGGGCAGCTGGAGATTTGGGAGCGGTGAGGAATCTAGTGCGATTGGGGTGACACCTTTGAGGACTGGAGAATTTGTGATGTTGAAGTTGATGTGGAGGAGAGCCCACTTAAAGGAGCACTTGATATCCGTTGAAGCACCTGCTGTTTTTGTGCCTCATCTGGAATTTGCAGCGATTGGCGTGGCCATAAGAAAGGGATCTTATCACATTGTCCGCTAAAAGAAGTAGACATTTTAGTTTGGCTGGAAGATGGTCTTTCTTCTGCAGATGTTACTGTTGCTTTAACACCTACCCCACGGACACAACCTTTTTTCCCCTTCCCAACATGCCTATTCCCCTTTCCACCAGCAGCAGGCATTTTTCCACTCATTTTGGTGGTTAACTAATTCACAACTCTGGAGTTGTTTGCACAAAAAAACAATGGATGGTAACCGAGCAGAGCTGAGTGGCCAAACTGTGGTATTAGGCCAAAACTATTGGCTGGGTTAGATGCAGAAAAAAATTATATTCAATTTGCAACCTGATGGAGGTCAGTATAGATGGACTAATAGAACAAGTCCCACACACAGCTAGAAGCCCAAATATTTTTTCAGAGGTAGATGCAGATAAAAATTATTTTTAATTTGCAACCTGATGGAGGTCAGTATAGATGGACTAATAGAGAAAGTCCACACACTGCTAGAAGGCCAAATATTTTTTCAGAGCTAGATGCAGATAAAAATTATTTTTAATTTGCAACCTGATGGAGGTCAGTATAGATGGACTAATAGAGAAAGTCCCACACAGTGCTAGAAGGCCAATTATTTTTTCAGAGATAGATGCAGAAAAAAATTATATTCAGTTGGCAACCTGATGGAGGTCAGTATAGATGGACTAATAGAGAAAGTCCCACACACTGCTAGAAGGCCGAATATTTTTTCAGAGGTAGATGCAGATAAAAATTATTTTTAATTTGCAACCTGATGGAGGTCAGTATAGATGGACTAATAGAGAAAGTCCCACACACTGCTAGAAGGCAAAATATTTTTTCAGAGCTAGATGCAGAAAAAAATTATATTCAGTTTGCAACCTGATGGAGGTCAGTATAGATGGACTAATAGAACAAGTCCCACACAAAGCTAGAAGCCCAAATATTTTTTCAGAGGTAGATGCAGATAAAAATTATTTTTAATTTGCAACCTGATGGAGGTCAGTATAGATGGACTAATAGAGAAAGTCCAACACACTGCTAGAAGGCCAAATATTTTTTCAGAGCTAGATGCAGATAAAAATTAGTTTTAATTTGCAACCTGATGGAGGTCAGTATAGATGCACTAATAGAGAAAGTCCCACACACTGCTAGAAGGTCAAATATTTTTTCAGAGCTAGATGCAGATCAAAATTATTTTTAATTTGCAACCTGTTGGAGGTCAGTATAGATGGACTAATAGAGAAAGTCCCACACACTGCTAGAAGTCCAAATATTTTTTCAGAACTAGATGCAGAAAAAAATTATATTCAGTTTGCAACCTGATGGAGGTCAGTATAGATGGACTAATAGAGAAAGTCCCACACACAGCTAGAAGGCCAAATATTTTTTCAGAGGTAGATGCAGATAAAAATTATTTTTAATTTGCAACCTGATGGAGGTCAGTATAGATGGACTAATAGAAAAAGTCCCCCACACTGCTAGAAGGCCAAATATTTTTTCAGAGCTAGATGCAGAAAAAAATTATATTCAGTTTGCAACCTGATGGAGGTCAGTATAGATGGACTAATAGAACAAGTCCCACACACACAGCTAGAAGCCCAAATATTTTTTCAGAGGTAGATGCAGATAAAAATTATTTTTAATTTGCTACCTGATGGAGGTCAGTATAGATGGACTAATAGAGAAAGTCCCTCACACTGCTAGAAGGCCAAATATTTTTTCAGAGCTAGATGCAGAAAAAAATTATTATTAATTTGCAACCTGATGGAGGTCAGTATAGATGGACTAATAGAGAAAGTCCCACACACTGCTAGAAGCCCATATATTTTTTCAGAGGTAGATGCATAAAAAAATTATATTCAGTTTGCAATCTGATGGAGGTCAGTATAGATGGACTAATAGAACAAGTCCAACACACTGCTAGAAGGCCAAATATTTTTTCAGAGCTAGATGCAGATAAAAATTATTTTAAATTTGCAACCTGATGGAGGTCAGTATAGATGGACTAATAGAGAAAGTCCCACACAGTGCTAGAAGGCCAAATATTTTTTCAGAGATAGATGCAGAAAAAAATTATATTCAGTTGGCAACCTGATGGAGGTCAGTATAGATGGACTAACAGAGAAAGTCCCACACACTGCTAGAAGGCCAAATATTTTTTCAGAGGTAGATGCAGATAAAAATTATTTTTAATTTTCAACCTGATGGAGGTCAGTATAGATGGACTAATAGAGAAAGTCCCACACACTGCTAGAAGGCCAAATATTTTTTCAGAGCTAGATGCAGAAAAAAATTATATTCAGTTTGCAACCTGATGGAGGTCAGTATAGATGGACTAATAGAACAAGTCCCACACACTGCTAGAAGCCCAAATATTTTTTCTGAGGTAGATGCAGATAAAAATTATTTTTAATTTGCAACCTGATGGAGGTCAGTATAGATGGACTAATAGAGAAAGTCCCACACACTGCTAGAAGGCCAAATATTTTTTCAGAGCTAGATGCAGAAAAAAATTATATTCAGTTTGCAACCTGATGGAGGTCAGTATAGATGGACTAATAGAACAAGTCCCGCAAAAAGCAAGAAGCCCAAATATTTTTTCAGAGGTAGATGCAGATAAAAATTATTTTTAATTTGCAACCTGATGGAGGTCAGTATAGATGGACTAATAGAGAAAGTCCCACACACTGCTAGAAGGCCAAATATTTTTTCAGAGCTAGATGCAGATAAAAATTATTTTTAATTTGCAACCTGGTGGAGGTCAGTAAAGATGGACTAATAGAGAAAGTCCCACACACTGCTAGAAGTCCAAATATTTTTTCAGAACTAGATGCAGAAAAAAATTATATTCAGTTTGCAACCTGATGGAGGTCAGTATAGATGGACTAATAGAGAAAGTCCCACACACTGCTAGAAGGCCAAATATTTTTTCAGAGGTAGATGCAGATAAAAATTATTTTTAATTTGCAACCTGATGGAGGTCAGTATAGATGAACTAATAGAAAAAGTCCCACACACTGCTAGAAGGCCAAATATTTTTTCAGAGCTAGATGCAGAAAAAAATTATATTCAGTTTGCAACCTGATGGAGGTCAGTATAGATGGCTAATAGAACAAGTCCCACACACACAGCTAGAAGCCCAAATATTTTTTCAGAGGTAGATGCAGATAAAAATTATTTTTAATTTGCAACCTGATGGAGGTCAGTATAGATGGACTAATAGAGAAAGCCCCACACACTGCTAGAAGTCCAAATATTTTTTCAGAGGTAGATGCAGAAAAAAATTATATTCAGTTTGCAACCTGATGGAGGTCAGTATAGATGGACTAATAGAGAAACTACCACACACTGCTAGAAGGCCAAATATTTTTTCATAGCTAGATGCAGATAAAAATTATTTTGAATTTGCAACCTGATGGAGGTCAGTATAGATGGACTAATAGAGAAAGTCCCACACACTGCTAGAAGGCCAAATATTTTTTCAGAGATAGATGCAAAAAAAATTATATTCAGTTTGCAACCTGATGGAGGTCAGTATAGATGGACTGATAGAACAAGTCCCACACACAGCTAGAAGCCCAAATATTTTTTCAGAGGTAGATGCAGGTAAAAAATATTTTTAATTTGCAACCTGATGGAGGTCAGTATAGATGGACTAATAGAGAAAGTCCCACACACTGCTAGAAGGCCAAATATTTTTTCAGAGTTAGATGCAGATAAAAATTATTTTGAATTTGCAACCTGATGGAGGTCAGTATAGATGGACTAATAGAACAAGTCCCACACACAGCTAGAAGCCCAAATATTTTTTCAGAGCTAGATGCAGAAAAAAATTATCAATTTACAACCTGATGGAGGTCAGTATAGATGGAATAATAGAGAAAGTCCCACACACTGCTAGAAGCCCAAATATTTTTTCAGAGGTAGATGCATAAAAAAATTATATTCAGTTTGCAACCTGATGGAGGTCAGTATAGATGGACTAATAGAACAAGTCCCACACACTGCTAGAAGACCAAATATTTTTTCAGAGCTAGATGCAGAAAAAAATTATTTTAAATTTGCAACCTGATGGAGGTCAGTATAGATGGACTAATAGAGAAAGTCCCACACACTGCTAGAAGTCCAAATATTTTTTCAGAGATAGATGCAGAAAAAAATTATATTCAGTTTGCAACCTGATGGAGGTCAGTATAGATGGACTAATAGAGAAACTACCGCACACTGCTAGAAGGCCAAATATTTTTTCATAGCTAGATGCAGATAAAAATTATTTTGAATTTGCAACCTGATGGAGGTCAGTATAGATGGACTAATAGAGAAAGTCCCACACACTGCTAGAAGGCCAAATATTTTTTCAGAGATAGATGCAGAAAAAAATTATATTCAGTTTGCAACCTGATGGAGGTCAGTATAGATGGACTAATAGAACAAGTCCCACACACAGCTAGAAGCCCAAATATTTTTTCAGAGGTAGATGCAGATAAAAAATATTTTTAATTTGCAACCTGATGGAGGTCAGTATAGATGGACTAATAGAGAAAGTCCCACACACTGCTAGAAGGCCAAATATTTTTTCAGAGTTAGATGCAGATAAAAATTATTTTGAATTTGCAACCTGATGGAGGTCAGTATAGATGGACTAATAGAGAAAGTCCCACACACTGCTACAGGGCTAAATATTTTTTCAGAGGTAGATGCAGAAAAAAATTATATTCAGTTTGCAACCTGATGGAGGTCTGTATAGATGGATTAATAGAACAAGTACCACACACAGCTACAAGCCCAATATTTTTTCAGAGGTAGATGCAGAAAAAAAATATATTCAGTTTGCAACCTGATGGAGGTCAGTATAGATGGACTAATAGAACAAGTCCCACACACTGCTAGAAGACCAAATATTTTTTCAGAGCTAGATGCAGAAAAAAATTATTTTAAATTTGCAACCTGATGGAGGTCAGTATAGATGGACTAATAGAGAAAGTCCCACACACTGCTAGAAGTCCAAATATTTTTTCAGAGATAGATGCAGAAAAAAATTATATTCAGTTTGCAACCTGATGGAGGTCAGTATAGATGGACTAATAGAGAAACTACCGCACACTGCTAGAAGGCCAAATATTTTTTCATAGCTAGATGCAGATAAAAATTATTTTGAATTTGCAACCTGATGGAGGTCAGTATAGATGGACTAATAGAGAAAGTCCCACACACTGCTAGAAGGCCAAATATTTTTTCAGAGATAGATGCAGAAAAAAATTATATTCAGTTTGCAACCTGATGGAGGTCAGTATAGATGGACTAATAGAACAAGTCCCACACACAGCTAGAAGCCCAAATATTTTTTCAGAGGTAGATGCAGATAAAAAATATTTTTAATTTGCAACCTGATGGAGGTCAGTATAGATGGACTAATAGAGAAAGTCCCACACACTGCTAGAAGGCCAAATATTTTTTCAGAGTTAGATGCAGATAAAAATTATTTTGAATTTGCAACCTGATGGAGGTCAGTATAGATGGACTAATAGAGAAAGTCCCACACACTGCTACAGGGCTAAATATTTTTTCAGAGGTAGATGCAGAAAAAAATTATATTCAGTTTGCAACCTGATGGAGGTCTGTATAGATGGATTAATAGAACAAGTACCACACACAGCTACAAGCCCAATATTTTTTCAGAGGTAGATGCAGAAAAAAAATATATTCAGTTTGCAACCTGATGGAGGTCAGTATAGATGGACTAATAGAGAAAGTCCCACACACTGCTAGAAGGCCAAATAGTTTTTCAGAGCTAGATGCAGAAAAAAATATATTCAGTTTGCAACCTGATGGAGGTCTGTATAGATGGATTAATAGAACAAGTCCCACACACAGCGAGAAGCCCAATATTTTTTCAGAGGTAGATGCAGCAAAAAAATATATTCAGTTTGCAACCTGATGGAGGTCAGTATAGATGGATTAATAGAACAAGTCCCACACACAGCTAGAAGCCCAAATATTTTTTCAGAGGTAGATGCAGATAAAAATTATTTTTAATTTGCAACCTGATGGAGGTCAGTATAGATGGACTAATAGAGAAAGTCCCACACACTGCTAGAAGGCCAAATATTTTTTCAGAGGTAGATGCAGATAAAAATTATTTTGAATTTGCAACCTGATGGAGGTCAGTATAGATAGACTAATAGAGAAAGTCCCACACACTGCTAGAAGGCCAAATATTTTTTCAGAGGTAGATGCAGAAAAAAATTATATTCAGTTTGCAACCTGATGGAGGTCAGTATAGATGGATTAATAGAACAAGTCCCACACACAGCTAGAAGCCCAAATATTTTTTCAGAGGTAGATGCAGAAAAAAATTATATTCAGTTTGCAACCTGATGGAGGTCAGTATAGATGGACTAATAGAACAAGTCCCACACACAGCTAGAAGCCCAATATTTTTTCAGAGGTAGATGCAGAAAAAAAAAATATTCAGTTTGCAACCTGATGGAGGTCAGTATAGATGGATTAATAGAACAAGTCCCACACACAGCTAGAAGCCCAAATATTTTTTTAGAGGTAGATGCAGAAAAAAATTATATTCAGTTTGCAACCTGATGGAGGTCAGTATAGATGGACTAATAGAACAAGTCCCACACACTGCTAGAAGCCCAAATATTTTTTCTGAGGTAGATGCAGATAAAAATTATTTTTAATTTGCAACCTGATGGTGGTCAGTATAGATGGACTAATAGAGAAAGTCCCACACACTGCTAGAAGGCCAAATATTTTTTCAGAGCTAGATGCAGAAAAAAATTATATTCAGTTTGCAACCTGATGGAGGTCAGTATAGATGGACTAATAGAACAAGTCCCACACAAAGCTAGAAGCCCAAATATTTTTTCAGAGGTAGATGCAGATAAAAATTATTTTTAATTTGCAACCTGATGGAGGTCAGTATAGATGGACAAATAGAGAAAGTCCCACACACTGCTAGAAGGCCAAATATTTTTTCAGAGCTAGATGCAGATAAAATTATTTTTAATTTGCAACCTGATGGAGGTCAGTATAGATGGACTAATAGAGAAAGTCCCACACACTGCTAGAAGGTCAAATATTTTTTCAGAGCTAGATGCAGATAAAAATTATTTTTAATTTGCAACCTGGTGGAGGTCAGTATAGATGGACTAATAGAGAAAGTCCCACACACTGCTAGAAGTCCAAATATTTTTTCAGAGCTAGATGCAGAAAAAAATTATATTCAGTTTGCAACCTGATGGAGGTCAGTATAGATGGACTAATAGAGAAAGTCCCACACACTGCTAGAAGGCCAAATATTTTTTCAGAGCTAGATGCAGATAAAAATTATTTTGAATTTGCAACCTGATGGAGGTCAGTATAGATGGACTAATAGAGAAAGTCCCACACACTGCTAGAAGGCCAAATATTTTTTCAGAGATAGATGCAGAAAAAAATTATATTCAGTTTGCAACCTGATGGAGGTCAGTATAGATGGACTAATAGAACAAGTCCCACACACAGCTAGAAGCCCAAATATTTTTTCAGAGGTAGATGCAGATAAAAAATATTTTTAATTTGCAACCTGATGGAGGTCAGTATACATGGACTAATAGAGAAAGTCCCACACACTGCTAGAAGGCCAAATATTTTTTCAGAGCTAGATGCAGATAAAAATTATTTTGAATTTGCAACCTGATGGAGGTCAGTATAGATGGACTAATAGAACAATTCCCACACACAGCTAGAAGCCCAAATATTTTTTCAGAGGTAGATGCAGATAAAAAATATTTTTAATTTGCAACCTGATGGAGGTCAGTATAGATGGACTAATAGAGAAAGTCGCACACACTGCTAGATGGCCAAATATTTTTTCAGAGGTAGAAGCAGAAAAAAATTATATTAAGTTTGCAACCTGATGGAGGTCTGTATAGATGGATTAATAGAACAAGTCCCACACACAGCTACAAGCCCAATATTTTTTCAGAGGTAGATGCAGAAAAAAAATATATTCAGTTTGCAACCTGATGGAGGTCAGTATAGATGGACTAATAGGGAAAGTCCCATACACTGCTAGAAGGCCAAATAGTTTTTCAGAGCAAGATGCAGAAAAAAATATATTCAGTTTGCAACCTGATGGAGGTCTGTATAGATGGATTAATAGAACAAGTCCCACACACAGCGAGAAGCCCAATATTTTTTCAGAGGTAGATGCAGAAAAAAAATATATTCAGTTTGCAACCTGATGGAGGTCAGTATAGATGGATTAATAGAACAAGTCCCACACACAGCTAGAAGCCCAAATATTTTTTCAGAGGTAGATGCAGATAAAAATTATTTTTAATTTGCAACCTGATGGAGGTCAGTATAGATGGACTAATAGAGAAAGTCCCACACACTGCTAGAAGGCCAAATATTTTTTCAGAGGTAGATGCAGATAAAAATTATTTTGAATTTGCAACCTGATGGAGGTCAGTATAGATGGACTAATAGAGAAAGTCCCACACACTGCTAGAAGGCCAAATATTTTTTCAGAGTTAGATGCAGAAAAAAATTATATTCAGTTTGCAACCTGATGGAGGTCAGTATAGATGGACTAATAGAACAAGTCCCACACACAGCTAGAAGCCCAATATTTTTTCAGAGGTAGAAGCAGAAAAAAAATATATTCAGTTTGCAACCTGATGGAGGTCAGTATAGATGGATGAATAGAACAAGTCCCACACACAGCTAGAAGCCCAAATATTTTTTCAGAGGTAGATGCAGAAAAAAATTATATTCAGTTTGCAACCTGATGGAGGTCAGTATAGATGGACTAATAGAACAAGTCCCACACACAGCTAGAAGCCCAATATTTTTTCAGAGGTAGATGCAGAAAAAAAATATATTCAGTTTGCAACCTGATGGAGGTCAGTATAGATGGATTAATAGAACAAGTCCCACACACAGCTAGAAGCCCAAATATTTTTTCAGAGCTAGATGCAGAAAAAAATTATATTCAGTTTGCAACCTGATGGAGGTCAGTATAGATGGACTAATAGAATGATGCTATGCCCAAAAGATTTTACTTCACTAGGTGCAGTAAAAAAATTGGTATTCTATACACAGGTGGTATATCTTGCAACACAGATAGGCTACTCCACTGACTAACACACTCTGCAATAGGCCAAAAAGGATTAGCTTTGCTAGATTCAGCCAAATGCTGTGAAAAAAACTTGCACAGCACTGGCACAGACCTGCCTGGCAAAAACTGATAGGAACTGATGTAACCTAGTCCTGAAAAGGACTCCAATTACAATTAGTCTTTACTCCCACAATCTATCTATTTAAGAGCACAGACCTGCCTGATAAAAGTCGTAGGAAATGCTGTAACCTAGTCCTTAAAAGGACTGCAATCACAACTATTCCCTACTCCCAAGTAGTGTTGAGCCACCCCCGTAGTGTTCGGGTTCGGTTCGGTTCGTCGAACACCGGGATGTTCGAGGAACTGTTCGTCGAACTGTTCGTCGAACACCTTAGAACACCGTCGAACACCGTTAAAACCAATGGCAGGCAAACAAAAACACATAGAAACACATAGAAAACACCTTCAAAGGTGTCCAAAAGCTGACAAACTGCTCAGAAGACGCTTTCTTTAAAAAAGCCGGCCGGCAATTCAGCAGCGGCATACACCGGTACCCGACAATTTAGACAAGAAGGAATAGAGCATCACACATAGATTAGATAGATAGAAACATGTCAGTCACACATATAAGAAGCACAGTGACAGTGTTGGCTACTGTACTTGTCATTTAGTGTAAAGGATTTATTAAAAAAAATAATAGTGTTTTCATGCACCGTCTCTTTAAAAAATCCGGCCGGCAATTCAGCAGCGGTACCCGACAATTTAGAACAGAAAGATAGAGCATCACACATAGATTAGATAGATATAAACATGTCAGTCACATATATATGAAGTACAGTGACAGTTTTGATTACTGTACTTGTCATTTAGTGTTAAAATAAAGGATTTATTATTAAAAAAATTGGCGTGGGGTTCCCCATTATTTTAGGCTCTAGCGGCTGTTAAGCAGACGGCTGGGGCAGATGTTTGAAGCCTGGGAAGGGGTATAATACCCATTGAGCTTCCCAGGCTACTAATATCAGCCCCCAGCTGAATACCTAGCCTTTACTAGCTATTAAAATGGGGGACCCCCCCAAAAAATGACGTGGGGTCCCCCCTATTTTAATAGCTAGCAAAGGCTAGGCAGATAGATGGGGGCTGATATTAATAGCTGTTATGCACACGCCCGTACTGACTGGCGTGTGCGGGTGTTGTGGTTCCACTGGACCATGGACCGGAGAGTGCCTGCAGGGGCGTGACTAAGTATCTGGCCGATCTGACCAAGGTGGCACGACGGCATACGACGCCAGTGCACCAGGGAGAAACCGGGCAGAGGGACCAGGTGCTACTCCAGGTCAAACTCCGGACACGGGGGTTGACCCACACTGGGATTACTGGAACAGGCAGGTTAGGCTGGCACAGACTGGTGGATGTAAGCAAACACGGCAGGTATGCAGATGGGTGGATGCAGGCGAGTATGCAGGCAGGGAGGTACTGGCCGAAAGGACGGGCTGGAGCACAGAGAGGTTAAGACCCAGTACAGACTGGGTCACAGAACCGCAGATGCGGTAGACAACCACAGCAGAGAGGGAACGCCCGAAGCGGTGGGCAAGAACAGAGCAGGACGGGGCTGCAGGAGCAGCGAGCACAAGCAGGGCAGGACAGTACTGCCGGAGCAGCGGGCAGAAGCAGGACAGGGCGGAAAACGCAGAAGCAGTAAGCAAGATAAGAGCAGAGCAGAAACCGCAGGAGCGGCAAGCAAGGCAGGAGCAGAGCAGACACCGCAGAGCGGTAAACAAGGCAGGATCAGAGCAGAAACCGCAAGAGCGGCAAGCTAAGCAGGAGCAGAGCGGACACCGCAGAGCGGTAAACAAGGCAGGAGCAGAGCAGAAACCGCAAGAGCGGCAAGCTAAGCAGGAGCAGAGCGGACACCGCAGAGCGGTAAACAAGGCAGGAGCAGAGCAGAAACCGCAAGAGCGGCAAGCTAAGCAGGAGCAGAGCGGACAATGCAGAGCGGTAAACAAGGCAGGAGCAGAGCAGAAACCGCAAGAGCGGCAAGCTAAGCAGGAGCAGAGCGGACATCGCAGAGCGGTAAACAAGGCAGGAGCAGAGCAGAAACCGCAAGAGCGGCAAGCTAAGCAGGAGCAGAGCGGACACCGCAGAGCGGTAAACAAGGCAGGAGCAGAGCAGAAACCGCAAGAGCGGCAAGCTAAGCAGGAGCAGAGCGGACACCGCAGAGCGGTAAACAAGGCAGGAGCAAAGCAGAAACCGCAAGAGCGGCAAGCTAAGCAGGAGCAGAGCGGACACCACAGAGCAGTAAAAAAGGCAAGGGGATAGGACTCTGTTCACAAAGAACAGACGGAGAAGGAAAGGCAGAACCAGAAGCACGCACAGTACTTACATAGAAGTAGCGAGCGTACACTAAATTCACAACAGAGGTACAGAGACGACGAGGAGGAATTTAGGAGCGGGTTCAGACTCTGCAGAAAGACGCAGAAAACAGACATAGAGGGAAAAGGGAGACAAGGTTAAAGTAGAAAGGAGGCACAGACAACAGGGAACAGAGGAACGGGAACAGAGACAGCAAGGCAGGAACACAAACAGGACTCTGTTCAGACGGGAACAGATACCGCAAGGCAGGAACACAAACAGGACTCTGTTCAGACGGGAACAGATACCGCAAGGCAGGAACACAAACAGGACTCTGTTCAGACGGGAACAGATACCGCAAGGCAGAGACACAAACAGGACTCTGTTCAGACGGGAACAGATACCGCAAGGCACAGGCAGGCAGATCTAGGAATACGGCCCCTAGAAGGCAAAAGAACAGGCAAGAAGCGTGTTCACAAGAACAGACCACAGTTCAGACACAGAACTGGAAAACAGGCAGGAAAACAGGATAGGACCTGGTATGTCAGAGACAAAAAGCCAACTGACAAGAAACAATGCTTAGGCGCCATCTTGAGGAAGAAGGTAGTATAAATACCCAAAGATGGACAGCAATAGGCTGAAGGTGCAACAGGGGCGTGTCCGCAGCAGGTACAAGAAACAGGAAGTTCAGCGGGCGTCGCCCTATGCAGCCAAAGTGGAGCAGAGCAGAGCACAAGGAAAGAAGCCAGACCAGGAAGCTGGGCGGGAGAAGAAGTTTGCGATCTTGCATGATGAGAGATGGAACACCATGCAAGAACGCCGCCAGGTATGCTACAATAGCCCAGAAAGGGTGCCATGAATATTGGCCCCCTCCCAGGCTAGAAACTCCAGCCGTCAGCGGCCCCAGAAACGGCGCATCCTTAGGATGCACCAATTCTGGCACTTAGCCTCGCTCTTCCCACTGCCCTGTAGCGGTAGCAGTGGGGTAATAGGGCTGGGGTTGATGTAAGCCTATAATGCCAGCTGACATCAAGCCCAGGTTAGTAATGGAGAGGCGTCTATAAGACACCCCCATTACTAACCACATAGTCAAAGTTAAAAAAAAAAACACCCAGAATAAAGTCCTTTAATTGAAATAAAGACACAATTCTTTACACTGTGTTCCAAATTATTATGCAAATAATATTTTCTCTGATTTTCCCAAATTACCTATATGAATTGCAGTCATTGTAATTTTCCAGTCAAATAACTATTAGAGTACAATTGAAAGGTTTTTGTACAAACTGCCTATGATAACAGTATATTTTTAAAAAAATAACAAACTCAAACTGCACTCAAAATGCATGTTCCAAATTATTATGCACAGCAGAGTTTTCAACCTTTTCATTTTAATAAAGAACAAAAAAATGGTCATTTTTGAAATTATAAGCATTAGCAGGTTATTACAAACTGAAATCAAACAATTTTCAGCTCAAAACTTTATTCTAGGTGATGTTACATTTGCACATAGGACCCCTTGTTCGAAAGGAGCTTCTGAACTCTCTCATCCATTGAATTTGTCAGGTTTTGGATGGTTTCCGCTTTAATTGTTTTGCATGAGAACAGAATACCCTCCCAGAGCTGTTGCTTAGATGTGAACTGCCTCCCGCCATTATAGACACTCCTTTTGATGATGCTCCAGAGGTTCTCAATGGGGTTGAGGTCAGGGGAGCATGGGTGCCACAACCATAAGTTTGTCCCATTTTATGCCCATAGCAGCCAGAGATGCAGATGTGTTATGTGCAGCATGAGACGGGGCATTATCATGCATGAAAATGATCTCGATGGTCCAGATGGATGGAGTGGAGGATGGCTGGTTGATGGACACCCCATGCAAACACGGCTATGGCGCTAACAAGGAGGAGGTGGCGTAATGTTTTGGGCTGGAATCATGGGGAAAGAGATTGTCGGCCCCTTTAGGATCCCTGAAGGGGTAAAGATGAACTCCATAATGTATGTTGAGTTTCTCAAACAGCACTTCCTTCCATGGTTCAAGAAGAAGAACCGTGCATTCCGCAGCAAGATCATTTTCATGCATGATAGTGCCCCGTCTCATGCTGCGCATAACACATCTGCAACTCTGGCTGCCACGGGCATAAAAGGGGACAAACTTATGGTGTGGCACCCATGCTCCCCTGACATCAACCCCATTGAGAACATCTGGAGCATCATCAAAAGGAGTGTCAATGACGGCGGGAGGCGGTTCACATCTAAGCAACACCTCTGGGAGGGTATTCTGTCCTCATGCAAAACAATTAAAGCAGAAACCATCCAAAACCTGACAATTTCAGTGGACGAGAGAGTTCAGAAGCTCCTTTCGAACAAGGGGTCCTATGTGCAAATGTAACATCACCTAGAATAAAGTTTTGAGTTGAAAACTGTTTGATTTCAGGTTGTAATAACCTGCTAATGCTTATAATTTCAAAAATGACCATTTTTTTGTTCTTTATTAAAATGAAAAGGTTGAAAACTCTGCTGTGCATAATAATTTGGAACATGCATTTTGAGTGCAGTTTGAGTTTTTTATTTTTTTAAAAATATACTGTTATCATAGGCAGTTTGTACAAAAACCTTTTAATTGTACTCTAATAGTTATTTGTCTGGAAAATTACAATGACTGCAATTCATATAGGTAATTTGGGAAAATCTGAGAAAATATTATTTGCATAATAATTTGGAACACAGTGTATTGTTCTAAATTAAACCATACTTACGATCACGCCCATTCCAGCTGAAGCCAACGATCTCCTGCAATAAAAGAAAAATAATAAAGCAACATCATCCTTACCTTTCCATGGTTCCCACGACAGCTTCAGCTCTGCTACATCGAGATGACACGCTGGACCGCAGCAGAAAGCTGCCATCCAGCCTGTCATCCCACGGACACTGAGAAGCGCAGGCATGCTTGCGCTCCTCAGTGTCTCTCTGTAACGGCATAAAGATGAGCCGAGGTCATGTCCAATGAACTCGGCTCACCTCATGTACGTCACTGACAGCGTGGGAGAATTCTCACGCTGAAGCGCTGAGTGCAGGAGAATTTTCCCACGCTGTCAGTGACGTGCATGAGGCTGATATTTAAATTTGGCGCACAAATCGGTGATTGGTCGCGGGCAGGGTCCGCGACCAATCAGCACAGTAGTGTTTAACTTTGGCGGCAAGATCAGTGATTGGTCGCGCGCCAAGACCGCGACTAATCACCGATTTGGGCGCCACATTTAAATATCGGCCGCGACCAATCAGCACAGCGTTGTTTAAATGTGGATCCAAGATCGGTGATTGGTCGCGGCCGATATTTAAATTTGGCGCACAAATCTGTGATTGGTCGCGGACAGCATCCGCGACCAATCAGCACAGTAGTGTTTAACTTTGGCGGCAAGATCAGTGATTGGTCGCGGTCAAGATGGCGACCAATCACCGATTTGTGCGGCACATTTAAATAGCGGCCGCGACCAATTGGATGTCAGCACCGCTCCCCGGTCCTCCCTTTACACCCTAGCCGCATGGATGTCAGCGGCGCTGCCTGTGCGGATACTTCCGCTGCGAGAACCCGGGACATGAGCGGGCACTCGCAGCAGAAGTATCCCGACCCGCAGCGCCGCTCCCCGGTCCTCCCTTCACACCCAAGCCGCTGATGTCCCCACAGTATCCACATGGTGTTACAAAGGTCCGGACATTTGTGTTAAAAATCGCTGATTGGTCGCAGGCGCTGCCCGCGACCAATCACCGATTTGGGCGCCAAATTTAAATATCGGCCGCGACCAATCACCCATCTTGGCTCCACATTTAAACACCGCTGTACTGATTGGTCGCGGATGCTATTTAAATGTGGCGCCAAAATCGGTGATTGGTCGCGCCCAGCGTCGGCGACCAATCAGCACAGCGGTGTTTAAATGTGGAGCCAAGATCGGTGATTGGTTGCGGCCGATATTTAAATTTGGCGCCCAAATCGGTGATTGGTCGCGGTCAGCGCCAGCGACCAATCAGCGATTTTTAACACAAATGTCCGAATCTTTGTAACACCATGCGGATACTGTGGGGACATCAGCGGCTAGGGTGTCAAGGGAGGACCGGGGAGCGGCGCTGTGGGTCGGGATACTTCTGCTGCGAGTAGTCGCTCATCTCCCGGCTTCTCGCAGGGGAAGCACCGACCAGGCAGCGGCGCTCCCCGACCAATACGATTCGCTGATTGGTCGTGCTCTCCGCACGCGACCAATCAGTGATCTTGGCGCTAAAGTTAAACACCGCTCTGCTGATTGGTCGCGGACGCTGCCCGCGACCAATCACCGATTTGGGCGCCACATTTAAATAGCGACCGCGACCAATCAGCGAGCTTGGCGCCAAATTTAAACAACGCTCTGCTGATTGGTCGAGAACGCCAGACGCGTCCAATCAGTGAGATTGGCGCCAAATTTAAACAACACTCTGCTGATTGGTTGCGGACTCCAGCCGCGACCAATCAGCGAGATTGGCACCAAATTTAAACACCGCTCTGCTAATTGGTCGCGGATGCCGGCCACGACTAATCAGCATTATTGGCGCCAAATTTAAACACCGCTCTGCTGATTGATCGCGGTCGCCGTCCGCGACCAATCAGCAGTATTGGCGCCAAATTTAAACCATGCTCGGCTGATTGGTCACAGTTGCCGGCCGCGACCAATCAGCAGTATGGGCGCCAAATTTAAACACCGCTCTGCTGATTGATCGCGGTCGCCGTCCGCGACCAATCAGCAGTATTGGCGCCAAATTTAAACCTTGCTCGGCTGATTGGTCACAGTTGCCTGCCGCGACCAATCAGCGATTTTGGCGCCAAATTTAAACACCGCTCTGCTGAATGGTCGCGGTCGTGACCAATCACTATTATTGGCGCCAAATTTAAACACCGCTTTGCTGATTGGTCGCGACCGCAACCAATCAGCATTATTGACGCAAAATTTAAACACCGCTTTGCTGATTGGTCGCGACCGCGACCAATCAGCATTATTGGCACAAAATGTAAACCCCGCTCTGCTTATTAGTCGCGACCGCCGGCCGTGACCAATCAGCGATATAGTCGCCAAATTTTAACACCGCTTTGCTGATTGGTCGCGGTTGTTGGCCGCGACCAGTCAGCGATTTTGGCGCCAAATTTAAACACCGCTCTGCTGATTGCACCGGGTCTGCTGCATACATATTCTAGAATACCCGATGCGTTAGAATCGGGCCACCATCTAGTTTCAAGAAATAATTTAAAAAAAAATTGACGTGGGGCTTCGCACTATATTTGTGTCCAGCCAGGTACAGCAGGCAGGAACGGGCTGCCCCCAACCACCAGCTGCTTATTTGTACCTGGCCAAACACAACAATATAGGAAAGCCCTTTTTTTCTTAATTATTTCATGAATTTCAAGAAATAATTTAAAAAAAAAATACGTGGGGCTTCGCCCTATTTTTGTGTCCAGCCAGGTACAACTAGGCAGCTGGGGGCTGGAATCTGCAGCGCAGGGAGGCCCAAGCTTTCTGGGCCCCCCCCCGCTACAAATTGCAGTCCGCAGCCACCCCGGAAAATGGCGCGTTCATAGAAGCGCCATCTTCTGGCGCTGTACCCAACTCATCCAGGGCCCTGGTGTGGTGGCTCACTGGGTAATAAAGGGGATAGGGCCAGCTTGGCATTATCAGCTGGCCCTAAGCCTTAAATTCATGGGGTTACGCCAATATTAGACATGACCACCATGAATTTCTAGTAAAGTATTTAAAAAAAACACAACACCCAGAAAAAGTCCTTTAATTGAAATAAACACACAATTCTTTATTGTTCTAAATTAAACCATACTTACCGTCACGCCCATTCCAGCTGAAGCCAATGTCTTCTGCAATAAAAGTAAAATAATAAACCAACCTCATCCTTACCTTTCCATGGTTCCCACGACAGCTTCAGCTCTGCTACATCGAGAAGACAGGCTGGACCGCAGCAGAACGCTGCCATCCAGCCTGTCATCCCGCGGACACTGAGAAGCGCAGGCATGCTTGCGCTCCTCAGTGTCTCGCTGTGACGGCATAAAGATGAGACGAGTTCATGTCCAATGAACTCGGCGCACCTCATGCACGTCACTGACAGCGTGGGAGAATTCTCCTGCACTCAGCACTTCAGCGTGAGAATTCTCCCATGCTGTCAGTGACGTACATGAGGTCAGCTGAGTTCATTGGACATGAATGAGCTCACCTCATGCACGTCACTGACAGCGTGTGAAAATTCTCACGCTGAAGCACTGAGTGCAGGAGAATTTTCCCACGCTGTCAGTGACGTGCATGAGGTGAGCTCATTCATGTCCAATGATCTCAGCTCTCATATTTATGCCGTCACAGCCAGACACTGCAGAGCGCAAGCGTGCCTGCGCTTCTCAGTGTCCGCGGGATGAGAGGCTGGATGACAGCGTTCTGCTGCGGTCCAGCCTGTCATCTCGATGTAGCAGAGCTGAAGCTGTCGTGGGAACCATGGAAAGGTAAGGATGAGGTTGGTTTATTATTTTTCTTTTATTGCAGGAGATCGTTGGCTTCAACTGGAATGGGCGTGACGGTAAGTATGGTTTAATTTAGAACAATAAAGAATTGTGTCTTTATTTCAATTAAATGACTTTATTCTGGGTGTTTGTGTTTTCTTTTATCTTTGACTATGGGGTTAGTAATGGGGGTGTCTTATAGATTCCTCTCCATTACTAACCTGGGCTTGATGTCAGCTGGCATTATAAGCTGACATCAACCCCAACCATATTGCCCCACTGCCACCGCTACAGGGCAGTGGGAAGAGCGAGGCTAAGTGCCAGAATTGGCGCATCCTAAGGATGCGCCATTTCTGGAGCGGCTGACGGCTGGTGTTTCTAGCCTGGGAGGGGGCCAATATTCATGGGACCCTTCCTGGGCTATTAATATCAGCCCCCAGCTGTCTGCCTATCCTTTGCTAGCTATTAAAATAGGGGGGACCCCACGTCATTTTTTTGGGTGGGTCCCCAATTTTAATAGCTAGTAAAGGCTAGGTATTCCGCTGGGGGCTGATATTAGTAGTCTGGGAAGCTCCGTGGATATTACCCCCTTCCCAGGCTTCAAACATCTGCCCCAGCCGTCTGCTTAACCTCCGCTAGAGCCTAAAATTAAGGGGAACCCCACGCCAATTTTTTTAAAAATAAATCCTTTATTTTAACACTAAATGACAAGTACAGTAATCAACACTGTCACTGTACCTCATATATATGTGACTGACCTGTTTCTATCTATCTAATCTATGTGTGATTCTCTATTCCTTCTATTCTAAATTGTCGGGTACAGATGCTGAATTGCCGCCCAGCTTTTTTAAAGAGACAGTGCATGAAAACACTATTATTTTTTTTAATAAATCCTTTACACTAAATGACAAGTACAGTAAGCAACACTGTCACTGTACTTCATATACCGTATATGTGACTGACATGTTTCTATCTATCTAATCTATGTGCGATTCTTTATTCTTTCTATTCTAAATTGTCGGGTACCGCTGCTGAATTGCCGGCCGGCTTTTTAAAAGAGACGGTGCATGAAAACACTATTATTTTTTTTGATAAATCCTTTACACTAAATGACAATTACAGTAAGCAACACTGTCACTGTACTTCAAATATATGTGACTGACATGTTTCTATCTATCTAATCTATGTGTGATTCTCTATTCCTTCTATTCTAAATTGTCGGGTACAGATGCTGAATTGCCAGCCGGCTTTTTTAAAGAGACAGTGCATGAAAACACTATTATTTTTTTTTAATAAATCCTTTACACTAAATGACAATTACAGTAAGCAACACTGTCACTGTACTTCATATATATGTGACTGACATGATTCTATCTATCTAATCTATGTGTGATTCTTTATTCTTTCTATTCTAAATTGGCGGGTACCGCTGCTGAATTGCCGGCCGGCTTTTTTAAAGAGACGGTGCATGAAAACACTATTATTTTTTTTGATAAATCCTTTACACTAAATGACAAGTACAGTAAGCAACACTGTCACTGTACTTCATATATATGTGACTGACATGTTTCTATCTATCTAATCTATGTGTGAAGCTCTATTCTTTCGGTTCTTAATTGTCGGGTACCGGTGTATGCCGCTGCTGAATTGCCGGCTTTTCATGTTTCACTGTTGGCACTTTTCCCATCGATTTGGGCAATCACTGTAATGCCACAACCACCATGGCTGTGGCATTACAGTGAGTGGCAGACAATCCCTGCATGGTTGGTGCTCTAAATAGCGCCAGACATGCAGGACATGCTTTTGGTGCACGAACAGTTATCGAACATAACCTCAAACAGCCGAATTTTTTACAAATCGTTCGGGTTCGTCGAACAACTCGAACACCGCCCAAAACAGCTCTAATTTGAGATTGGCGAACAGTTCTAGTCGAACACCGCTCATCTCTACTCCCAAGCTATCTGTAGATTTGTGCGAAAATTGGCTTGAAATTAACAAGGTATAGCGCACACAGCAACAGCGGTGCCGTCTAACATGCAGCTGCAGCAGTGAGAAAATGGTGGCTACGGGGAAAATGGCTGGGTCTTATAGGGCAAGGACATGTGACATACACTGCCAATGACACATGCCCTTGCTTGTGTGAAAAAAAGCACTTCGCTACGTGTGTGCGCTGCTGATAGGCTGACAGATTGCACCTCTCCACTGTAAATGCGGGAAAGAGAAAAAAAAATTGAGATCTTCATTATTCCTGCAGAGATCCATCCCCTGCCCCTCCCCCCGCCCCGCTGTACACTCAAACTGCGTATTAACATTAATTTTCATTATTACTGAGAAAAAATCCAGTTATGATTTTGGTGCACGAACAGTTATCGAACATAACCTCGAACAGCCGAATTTTTCTCAAATCGTTCGTGTTCGCCAAACGGCTCGAACAACGCCCAAGACAGCTCGAATTTGAGATTGGCGAACAATTCGAGTCGAACAACGCTCATCTCTACACGCAACTTTTTATTTGGAGTCAGACGCACTACCGTTGCACCACGAGGTCATATGAAAAGAAACTTTCTGCCCATAATATAACTCACTTAAAAAGAGCATGAAGAAATCGTTGCACACCTTCTCGAAATTTGCTACTTTTACTTACAGACTGAAAAAGACATAAACAAGGATGAATGAACATCTTGATATTGGGAATGCAGGGTTTTCCAGTTTAAAATTCAGAGTCTAGTAAAGAATAGAGATGAGCGTTGTTCTGCTCGAACTGTTCGCCAATCTCAAATTCGAGCTGTTTTGGGCGGTGTTCGAGCCGGTCGGCGAACACGAACAATTTGAGAAAAATTCGGCTGTTCGAGGTTATGTTCGATAACTGTTCGTGCACCAAAATCATAACTGGATTTTTTCTCAGTAATGATGAAAATTAATGTTAATACGCAGTTTGAGTGTACAGCGGGGCGGGGGGAGGGGCAGGGGATGGATCTCTGCAGGAACAATGAAGATCTCCATTTTTTTTTCTCTTTCCCGCATTTGCAGTGGGGAGGTGCAATCTGTCAGCCTATCAGCAGCGCACACACGGAGCGAAGTGCTTTTTTTCACACAAGCAAGGGCATGTGTGATTGGCAGTGTATGTCACATGTCCTTGCCCTATAAGACCAAGCCATTTTCCCCGTCGCCACCATTTTCTCACTGCTGCAGCTGCGTGTTAGACGGCACCGCTGTTGCTGTGTGCGCTATACCTTGTTAATTTCAAGCCAATTTTCGCACAAATCTACAGATAGCTTGGGAGTAGGGAATAGTTGTGATTGCAGTCCTTTTAAGGACTAGGTTACAGCATTTCCTACGACTTTTATCAGGCAGGTCTGTGCTCTTAAATAGATAGATTGTGGGAGTAAAGACTAATTGTAATTGGAGTCCTTTTCAGGACTAGGTTACATCAGTTCCTATCAGTTTTTGCCAGGCAGGTCTGTGCCAGTGCTGTGCAAGTTTTTTTCACAGCATTTGGCTGAATCTAGCAAAGCTAATCCTTTTTGGCCTATTGCAGAGTGTGTTAGTCAGTGGAGTAGCCTATCTGTGTTGCAAGATATACCAACTGTGTATAGAATACCAATTTTTTTACTGCACCTAGTGAAGTAAAATCTTTTGGGCATAGCATCATTCTATTAGTCCATCTATACTGACCTCCATCAGGTTGCAAACTGAATATAATTTTTTTCTGCATCTAGCTCTGAAAAAATATTTGGGCTTCTAGCAGTGTGTGGGACTTGGTCTATTAGTTCATCTATACTGACCTCCATCAGGTTGCAAATTAAAAATAATTTTTTTCTGCATCTAGCTCTGAAAAAATATTTGGGCTTCTAGCAGTGTGTGGGACTTGGTCTATTAGTCCATCTATACTGACCTCCATCAGGTTGCAAATTAAAAATAATTTTTTTCTTCATTTATCTCTGAAAAAATATTTGGGCTTCTAGCAGCGTGTGGGACTTGTTCTATTAGTCCATCTATACTGACCTCCATCAGGTTGCAAATTAAAAATAATTTTTTTCTGCATCTAGCTCTGAAAAAATATTTGGGCTTCTAGCAGTGTGTGGGACTTGGTCTATTAGTCCATCTATACTGACCTCCATCAGGTTGCAAATTAAAAATAATTTTTTTCTGCATCTAGCTCTGAAAAAATATTTGGGCTTCTAGCAGTGTGTGGGACTTGGTCTATTAGTCCATCTATACTGACCTCCATCAGGTTGCAAATTGAATAAAAAAATTTTCTGCATCTAGCTCTGAAAAAATATTTGGGCTTCTAGCGGTGTGTGGGACTTGGTCTATTAGTCCATCTATACTGACCTCCATCAGGTTGCAAATTAAAAATAATTTTTTTCTTCATTTATCTCTGAAAAAATATTTGGGCTTCTAGCAGCGTGTGGGACTTGTTCTATTAGTCCATCTATACTGACCTCCATCAGGTTGCAAATTAAAAATAATTTTTTTCTGCATCTAGCTCTGAAAAAATATTTGGGCTACTAGCAGTGTGTGGGACTTGGTCTATTAGTCCATCTATACTGACCTCCATCAGGTTGCAAATTAAAAATAATTTTTTTCTGCATCTAGCTCTGAAAAAATATTTGGGCTTCTAGCAGTGTGTGGGACTTGGTCTATTAGTCCATCTATACTGACCTCCATCAGGTTGCAAATTGAATAAAAAAAATTTCTGCATCTAGCTCTGAAAAAATATTTGGGCTTCTAGCGGTGTGTGGGACTTGGTCTATTAGTCCATCTATACTGACCTCCATCAGGTTGCAAATTAAAAATAATTTTTTTCTGCATCTAGCTCTGAAAAAATATTTGGGCTTCTAGCAGTGTGTGGGACTTGGTCTATTAGTCCATCTATACTGACCTCCATCAGGTTGCAAATTGAATAAAACAATTTTCTGCATCTAGCTCTGAAAAAATATTTGGGCTTCTAGCGGTGTGTGGGACTTGGTCTATTAGTCCATCTATATTGACCTCCATCAGGTTGCAAATTAAAAATAATTTTTTTCTGCATCTAACCCAGCCAATAGTTTTGGCCTAATACCACAGTTTGGCCACTCAGCTCTGCTCGGTTACCATCCATTGTTTTTTTGTGCAAACAACTCCAGAGTTGTGAATTAGTTAACCACCAAAATGAGTGGAAAAAGGCCTGCTGCTGGTGGAAAGGGGAATAGGCGTGTTGGGAAGGGGAAAAAAGGTTGTGTCCGTGGGGTAGGTGCAGAAGAAAGACCATCTTCCAGCCAAACTGAAATGTCTACTTCTTTTAGCGGACAATGTGATAAGATCCCTTTCTTACAGCCACGCCAATCGCTACAAATTCCAGATGAGGCACAAAAACAGCAGGTGCTTCAACGGATATCAAGTGCTCCTTTAAGTGGGCTCTCCTCCACATCAACTTCAACATCACAAATACTCCAGTCCTCAAAGGTGTCACCCAAATCGCACTTGCTTCCTCACAGCTCCCAAATCTCTAGCTGCCCGTCTGAGTATGAGGTAGAACAGATGGTTGAGTCTGCAGAGCTGTTTACTCATACTATAGCCTGGGAATCAGAGGTCAACTCCAGCGCTTCTGTGAATCCAGACGAGGAAATGATCTGCACTGATGCCCAGAATCTTTATGAGTCGGATCCAGGACCAGACGCAGAAGGTTCTGACCATAATGTAGACCCTCATTCCCAAACTGTAACTCCTGTTGGTGGAGACAATGAGGAAGACGATGATAAGACTCAAATACCTGATTGGAGCGACAACTTTAGTTTTTTGTCAGGGCAGGAACAGGTTGGCTCTGAGGACGACGGGTGTGATAACGCACAGGGTGATGATGATGAGGTCGGAGATCCCACTTACTGTCAACCCACAGTCAGCCAAGAGATGAGGTCAGCAGAGGAGGTGGAGGAAGATGCTAGTGACGACGAGGTCAGGTTGCGCCTTCCTGGACAGAGACGTAGTACTGGAAGCACGTCAACAACTGCATCCTCAAACACAACTCTGCCTCTCACCACAAGTCGTGGTGGCTCTTCAGGTCGCATGGGTGCTAAGCCTTGCATAGCCTGGGCATTTTTTCAGATCGATAAAGATGACCCAACTCGTGTTATCTGTAACATTTGTCAGCAAAAGCTAAGTAGAGGCCAAAAAATACATAGTTTGAGTACTTCATGCATGAACCGGCACATGGACATGAAGCATAAGTTGCAGTGGGAAGCTCAGTGTGCTACAATGCGGTCTAGCCGGCCGGGCCAACCACCGTCTGCCATATCTTGTGCATCCGCGGCCTCTTCATCCTCTGTGACTGGGGGGACAGCAGTCACACCTGTTTTGGGGCGCAGACCTGCCACCTCTTTACCCGCAACAGCCAGCGTGATTGGCAGGTCATCATTTTCTTTGGAGGTGGTAACACCAGCTGGTCTTGAGCGCTGTCCGACATCGATAGCACCACCTTTGGATCAAGGCAACCTAACATGTCCGGCTGCATCTTCCTCACAGACCGGCAGTTTGCCGGGGACACCCTTATCAACCCCGTCTAAGCACAATAGCCAGCCCTCGGTCCCTCAGATGTGGACAAGTAAAAGACCATTTCCTCCTAGCCATGAGAAAGCTAAGAGGTTGAATTTCACCATCTGCAAGCTCTTGGCTACAGAAATGCTGCCTTTCCGCCTGGTGGACACAGAGGATTTTCGAGACCTTATGTCCGTCACAGAGCCCCAGTACCAGATGCCCAGTCGGCACTACTTCTCAAAGAAAGGTGTGCCTGCGCTCCACCAGCATGTCGCACACAACATCACCGCTTCTTTGAGAAACTCTGTGTGTGACAGGGTGCATTTCACCACAGACACTTGGACGAGTAGGCATGGACAGGGGCGTTACATGTCGCTGACTGGGCACTGGGTAACTATGGTGACAGCAGGACAAGGGGCTGCTGTCCAAGTCTTGCCGTCCCCACGAGTTGTGCGTCAATCCTCTTTATGTCATTTTTCCTCCACTGCGTCTGCCTCCTCAACCTCCTCTCGGTCTTCCACCTGCACCCAAAGGCTGTCTAGTCATGCCACAAGCTTTCTAACTGCGCAGAAGGGATCCTGCACACCTCCTTACTATGCTGGCAGTAGGGCTCAACGTCATCAGGCGGTTTTTACATTGAAATGTCTGGGAAATGTGAGTCACACAGCTGAGGAGTTGTGGTCAGCTCTGGAGAACCAATTTCATGAATGGTTGTCTCCACTGGACCTGAAACCAGGGAAGGCCGTGTGCGACAATGCTGCAAACCTGGGTGCGGCCCTTCGCCGGGGCAATGTCACACACGTGCCTTGTATGGCTCACGTGTTGAACCTGGTTGTCCAGCAATTTTTAGCCCACTATCCCAGACTAGATGGCCTTCTGCAGAGGGCACGGTCGCTGTGTGCTCACTTCCGCCGTTCGCATCCCGCAGCTCAGCGACTTACATCTCTACAGAAGTCGTTGGGCCTGCCACTTCACCGGCTAAAATGCGATGTGCCTACCCGGTGGAATTCAACTCTGCACATGTTGCAGCGACTGTGGAAGCACCGACAAGCCCTGGTGCAATACGTTCTGACGTATAGCCTGGGCCAACGAGATTCAGAGGTGGGGCAAATCACGCTGGAGGAGTGGTCTCAGATCAGGGACCTATGCACCCTTCTGCACAGTTTTGAAATGGCGACGAAGATGTTTAGTGCTGACGATGCCATTATCAGCATGACTATTCCGGTGATTTACATGCTGGAGCACATGTTAAACAGAATTCGGAGTCAGGTGGTGGCACAAGAGGAAGTGGAGGAAGTAGATGAGGAGGAGTTGTATGCGGTAGGGCTAACATCTGCAAGGTCCAGACGGTCGGCAGCACCAAGGCGGCAGGCATGTGAGGGTGGGGGAGATGATTTTACCAGGGCGCATGGTAGCAGCCAAACTAGTGAGGAAGGTGCAGGAGCCCAGGAAGAAGTGGAGGACGAACTGATGGAAGACTCATCAGATGAGGGAGACCTTGATCACATTTCTGTTGTGCGAGGTTGGGGGGAGAGGACAGAGGAAGGAAGCATGATTGCTACCTCGCCACCAACACAACAGGGACTTGGTGCTCCTGGATGCGCAACACACATGAGTGCCTTCTTGCTGCACTACCTGCAACATGACCCTCGAATTGTGAGAATTAGAAATAATCCTGACTACTGGGTTGCCACACTGTTAGATCCCCGGTACAAAAGTAAATTTGCAGAAATTATTCCTGCCATAGAAAGGGATGCACGCATGCAGGAGTATCAGCAGAGACTGTTGCAGAATCTTACATGTGCTTTTCCGCAAAATACCAGTGGTGCACGTAGTGAATCTCACAGTTCCAACTTGCCAACCGTGGGACCGTCAAGTGTTCAGCACTCAAACCGTAACAGAACCACAGTATCTGCTGGTAACATCAATTTTGCGGAATCATTTCACCACTTTTTTAGCCCATCCTTTGCAAGGCCACAGGAGACAAGAAGTCTGACACATAGTCAACGCCTAGAGACGATGGTACAGGAGTATCTCCAAGTAAACATTGAAGCCACGACTGTGTCACTGGACCCTTGCTCTTTTTGGGCTTCCAATCTGGATAAATGGCCGGAGCTAGCCACTTACGCCTTGGAGATCTTGTCATGCCCCGCAGCCAGCGTTCTGTCTGAACGTGTGTTCAGCGCTGCTGGTGGTGTGCTGACAGATAAGCGCACGCGGCTCTCCACTGATAATGTAGACAGACTCACGTTCATAAAGATGAACAAATCATGGATCCGAAACGACTTTTCTACCCCTGTGTCATCCTGGGGAGAGTAAAAGCTTGATGATTGGTTAAAATCACCCTACCAACCATTTTAAGCTTTCAAATTACTAATCATGTTTATCTGTATCTTGACTGGAAAATAATTTGGGCTTTGTAGCAGTGTGCAGCACTGATCCTATTAGGCCATCTATACTAAAGCTTCACCAGATTTAAAATTAATAATAATTTTTAGCTGCATCAAGCCCGGAAAATAATTTTGGGGCTCCGAGATGCGCAAGACACATAAGTGCCTTCTTGCTGCACTACCTGCAGCATGACCCTCTTATTGTCAGAATTCGAAGTAATCATGACTACTGGGTTGCCACACTCTTAGATCCCCCAAACTTTTCGATCAACCTTTTCATTTTAATAAAGACCAAAAAAATGGTCATTTTTGAAATTATAAGCATTAGCAGTAGAGATGAGCGTTGTTCTACTCGAACTGTTCGCCAATCTCAAATTCGAGCTGTTTTGGGCGGTGTTCGAGCCGTTCGGCGAACACGAACAATTTGATAAAAATTCAGCTGTTCGAGGTTATGTTCGATAACTGTTCGTGCACCAAAATCATAACTGGATTTTTTCTCAGTAATGATGAAAATTAATGTTAATACGCAGTTTGAGTGTACAGCGGGGTGGGGCTAGGGGCAGGGGATGGATCTCTGCAGGAACAATGAAGATCTCCATTTTTTTTTCTCTTTCCCGCATTTGCAGTGGGGAGGTGCAATCTGTCAGCCTATCAGCAGCGCACACACGGAGCGAAGTGCTTTTTTTCACACAAGCAAGGGCATGTGTCATTGGCAGTGTATGTCACTTGTCCTTGCCCTATAAGACCAAGCCATTTTCCCCGTCGCCACCATTTTCTCACTGCTGCAGCTGCGTGTTAGACCGCACCGCTGTTGCTGTGTGAGCTATACCTTGTTCATTTCAAGCCAATTTTCGCACAAATATACAGATAGCTTGGGAGTGGGAAATAGTTGTCATTGCAGTCCTTTTAAGGACTAGGTTACAGCATTTCCTACGACTTTTATCAGGGAGGTCTGTGCTCTTAAATAGATAGGTTGTGGGAGTAAAGACTAATTGTAATTGGAGTCCTTTTCAGGAATAGGTTACATCAGTTCCTATCAGTTTTTGCCAGGCAGGTCTGTGCCAGTGCTGTGCAAGTTTTTTTCACAGCATTTGGCTGAATCTAGCAAAGCTAATCCTTTTTGGCCTATTGCAGAGTGTGTTAGTCAGTGGAGTAGCCTATCTGTGCTGCAAGATATACCACCTGTGTATAGAATACCAATTTTTTTACTGCACCTAGTGAAGTAAAATCTTTTGGGCATAGCATCATTCTATTAGTCCATCTATACTGACCTCCATCAGGTTGTAAATTAAAACTAATTTTTATCTGCATCTATAGTACCTCTGAAAAAATATTTGGGCTTCTAGCTGTGTGTGGGACTTGTTGTATTAGTCCATCTATACTGACCTCCATCAGGTTGCAAACTGAATATATTTTTTTCTGCATCTACCTGTGAAAAAATATTTGGGCTTCTAGCTGTGTGTGGGTCTTGTTCTATTAATCCATCTATACTGACCTCCATCAGGTTGCAAACTGAATATAATTTTTTTCTGCATCTAGCTCTGAAAAAATATTTGGCCTTCTAGCAGTGTGTCGGACTTTCTCTATTAGTCCATCTATACTGACCTCCATCAGGTTGCAAATTAAAACTAATTTTTATCTGCATCTACAGTACCTCTGAAAAAATATTTGGGCTTCTAGCTGTGTGTGGGACTTGTTGTATTAGTCCATCTATACTGACCTCCATCAGGTTGCAAACTGAATATATTTTTTTCTGCATCTACCTCTGAAAAAATATTTGGGCTTCTAGCTGTGTGTGGGTCTTGTTCTATTAATCCATCTATACTGACCTCCATCAGGTTGCAAACTGAATATAATTATTTTCTGCATCTAGCTCTGAAAAAATATTTGGCCTTCTAGCAGTGTGTCGGACTTTCTCTATTAGTCCATCTATACTGACCTCCATCAGGATGCAAATTAAAAATAATTTGTATCTGCATCTACAGTACCTATGAAAAAATATTTGGGCTTCTAGCTGTGTGTGGGACTTGTTGTATTAGTCCATCTATACTGACCTCCATCAGGTTGCAAACTGAATATATTTTTTTCTGCATCTACCTCTGAAAAAATATTTGGGCTTCTAGCTGTGTGTGGGACTTGTTGTATTAGTCCATCTTTACTGACCTCAATCAGGTTGCAAATTAAAAGTAATTTGTATCTGCATCTATAGTACCTCTGAAAAAATATTTCTGCTTCTAGCTGTGTGTGGGACTTGTTGTATTAGTCCATCTATACTGACCTCCATCAGGTTGCAAACTGAATATATTTTTTCTGCATCTACCTCTGAAAAAATATTTGGGCTTCTAGCTGTGTGTGTGACTTGTTGTATTAGTCCATCTATACTGACCTCCATCAGGTTGCAAATTAAAAATAATTTGTATCTGCATCTACAGTACCTCTGAAAAAATATTTGGGCTTCTAGCTGTGTGTGGGACTTGTTGTATTAGTCCATCTATACTGACCTCCATCAGGTTGCAAATTAAAAATAATTTTTATCTGCATCTACAGTACCTCTGAAAAAATATTTGGGCTTCTAGCTGTGTGTGGGACTTGTTGTATTAGTCCATCTATACTGACCTCCATCAGGTTGCAAACTGAATATATTTTTTTCTGCATTTACCTCTGAAAAAATATTGGGCTTCTAGCTGTGTGTGGGTCTTGTTCTATTAATCCATCTATACTGACCTCCATCAGGTTGCAAACTGAATATAATTTTTTTCTGCATCTAGCTCTGAAAAAATATTTGGCCTTCTAGCAGTGTGTTGGACTTTCTCTATTAGTCCATCTATACTGACCTCCATCAGGTTGCAAATTAAAAATAATTTTTATCTGCATCTACAGTACTTCTGAAAAAATATTTGGGCTTCTAGCTGTGTGTGGGACTTGTTGTATTAGTCCATCTATACTGACCTCCATCAGGTTGCATATTAAAAATAATTTGTATCTGTATCTACAGTATCTCTGAAAAAATATTTGGGCTTCTAGCTGTGTGTGGGACTTGTTGTATTAGTCCATCTATACTGACCTCCATCAGGTTGCAAACTGAATATATTTTTTTCTGCATCTACCTCTGAAAAAATATTTGGGCTTCTAGCTGTGTGTGGGACTTGTTGTATTAGTCCATCTATACTGACCTCCATCAGGTTGCAAATTAAAAATAATTTGTATCTGCATCTACAGTACCTCTGAAAAAATATTTGGGCTTCTAGCTGTGTGTGGGACTTGTTGTATTAGTCCATCTATACTGACCTCTATCAGGTTGCAAACTGAATATATTTTTTTCTGCATCTAACCCAACCAATAGTTTTGGCCTAATACCACAGTTTGGCCACTCAGCTCTGCTCGGTTAACATCCATTGTTTTTTTGTGCAAACAACTCCAGAGTTGTGAATTAGTTAACCACCAAAATGAGTGGAAAAAGGCCTGCTGCTGGTGGAAAGGGGAATAGGCGTGTTGGGAAGGGGAAAAAAGGTTGTGTCCGTGGGGTAGGTGTTAAAGCAACAGTAACATCTGCAGAAGAAAGACCATCTTCCAGCCAAACTAAAATGTCTACTTCTTTTAGCGGACAATGTGATAAGATCCCTTTCTTACGGCCACGCCAATCGCTACAAATTCCAGATGAGGCACAAAAACAGCAGGTGCTTCAACGGATATCAAGTGCTCCTTTAAGTGGGCTCTCCTCAACATCAACTTCAACATCACAAATACTCCAGTCCTCAAAGGTGTCACCCAAATCGCACTTGCTTCCTCACAGCTCCCAAATCTCCAGCTGCCCGTCTGAGTATGAGGTAGAACAGATGGTTGAGTCTGCAGAGCTGTTTACTCATACTATAGCCTGGGAATCAGAGGTCGACTCCAGCGCTTCTGTGAATCCAGACGAGGAAATGATCTGCACTGATGCCCAGAATCTTTATGAGTCGGATCCAGGACCAGACGCAGAAGGTTCTGACCATAATGTAGACCCTCATTCCCAAACTGTAACTCATGTTGGTGGAGACAATGAGGAAGACGATGATAAGACTCAAATACCTGATTGGAGCGACAACTTTAGTTTTTTGTCAGGGCAGGAACAGGTTGGCTCTGAGGACGACGGGTGTGATAACGCACAGGGTGATGATGATGAGGTTGGAGATCCCACTTACTGTCAACCCACAGTCAGCCAAGAGATGAGGTCAGCAGAGGAGGTGGAGGAAGATGCTAGTGACGACGAGGTCAGGTTGCGCCTTCCTGGACAGAGACGTAGTACTGGAAGCACGTCAACAACTGCATCCTCAAACACAACTCTGCCTCTCACCACAAGTCGTGGTGGCTCTTCAGGTCCCATGGGTGCTAAGCCTTGCATAGCCTGGGCATTTTTTCAGATCGATAAAGATGACCCAACTCGTGTTATCTGTAACATTTGTCAGCAAAAGCTAAGTAGAGGCCAAAAAATACATAGTTTGAGTACTTCATGCATGAACCGGCACATGGACATGAAGCATAAGTTGCAGTGGGAAGCTCAGTGTGCTACAATGCGGCCTAGCCGGCCGGGCCAACCACCGTCTGCCATATCTTGTGCATCCGCGGCCTCTTCATCCTCTGTGACTGGGGGGACAGCAGTCACACCTGTTTTGGGGCGCAGACCTGCCACCTCTTTACCCGCAACAGCCAGCGTGATTGGCATGTCATCATTTTCTTTGGAGGTGGTAACAGCAGCTGGTGTTGAGCGCTGTCCGACATCGATAGCACCACCTTTGGATCAAGGCAACCTAACATGTCCGCCTGCATCTTCCTCACAGACCGGCAGTTTGCCGGGGACACCCTTATCAACCCCGTCTAAGCACAATAGCCAGCCCTCGGTCCCTCAGATGTGGACAAGTAAAAGACCATTTCCTTCTAGCCATGAGAAAGCTAAGAGGTTGAATTTCACCATCTGCAAGCTCTTGGCTACAGAAATGCTGCCTTTCCGCCTGGTGGACACAGAGGATTTTTGAGACCTTATATCCGTCGCAGTGCCCCAGTACCAGATGCCCAGTCGGCACTACTTCTCAAAGAAAGGTGTGCCTGCGCTCCACCAGCATGTCGCACACAACATCACCGCTTCTTTGAGAAACTCTGTGTGTGACAGGGTGCATTTCACCACAGACACTTGGACGAGTAGGCATGGACAGGGGCGTTACATGTCGCAGACTGGGCATTGGGTAACTATGGTGACAGCAGGACAAGGGGCTGCTGTCCAAGTCTTGCCGTCCCCACGAGTTGTGCGTCAATCCTCTTTATGTCAAAGTTCCTCCACTGCTTCTGCCTCCTCAACCTCCTCTCGGTTTTCCACCTGCACCCAAAGCCTGTCTGGTCATGCCACAAGCTTTCTAACTGCGCAGAAGGGATCCTGCACACCTCCTTACTATGCTGGCAGTAGGGCTCAACGTCATCAGGCGGTTTTTACATTGAAATGTCTGGGAAATGTGAGTCACACAGCTGAGGAGTTGTGGTCAGCTCTGGAGAACCAATTTCATGAATGGTTGTCTCCACTGGACCTGAAACCAGGGAAGGCCGTGTGCGACAATGCTGCAAACCTGGGTGCGGCCCTTCGCCGTTGCAATGTCACACACGTGCCTTGTATGGCTCACGTGTTGAACCTGGTTGTCCAGCAATTTTTAGCCCACTATCCCAGACTAGATGGCCTTCTGCAGAGGGCACGGTCGCTGTGTGCTCACTTCCGCCGTTCGCATCCCGCAGCTCAGCGACTTACATCTCTACAGAAGTCGTTGGGCCTGCCACTTCACCGGCTAAAATGCGATGTGCCTACCCGGTGGAATTCAACTCTGCACATGTTGCAGCGACTGTGGCAGCACCGACGAGCCCTGGTGCAATACGTTCTGACGTATAGCCTGGGCCAACGAGATTCAGAGGTGGGGCAAATCACGCTGGAGGAGTGGTCTCAGATCAGGGACCTATGCACCCTTCTGCACAGTTTTGAAATGGCGACGAAGATGTTTAGTGCTGACGATGCCATTATCAGCATGACTATTCCGGTGATTTACATGCTGGAGCACATGTTAAACAGAATTCGGAGTCAGGTGGTGGCACAAGAGGAGGTGGAGGAAGTAGAGGAGGAGGAGTTGTATGCGGAAGGGCTAACATCTGCAAGGTCCAGACGGTCGGCAGCACCAAGGCGGCAGGCATGTGAGGGTGGGGGAGATGGTTTTACCAGGGCGCATGGTAGCAGCCAAACTAGTGAGGAAGGTGCAGGAGCCCAGGAAGAAGTGGAGGACGAACTGATGGAAGACTCATCAGATGAGGGAGACCTTGATCACATTTCTGTTGTGCGAGGTTGGGGGGAGAGGACAGAGGAAGGAAGCATGATTGTTACCTCGCCACCAACACAACAGGGACTTGGTGCTCCTGGATGCGCAACACACATGAGTGCCTTCTTGCTGCACTACCTGCAACATGACCCTCGAATTGTGAGAATTAGAAATAATCCTGACTACTGGGTTGCCACACTGTTAGATCCCCGGTACAAAAGTAAATTTGCAGAAATTATTCCTGCCATAGAAAGGGATGCACGCATGCAGGAGTATCAGCAGAGACTGTTGCAGAATCTTACATGTGCTTTTCCACAAAATACCAGTGGTGCACGTAGTGAATCTCACAGTTCCAACTTGCCAACCGTGGGACCGTCAAGTGTTCAGCACTCAAACCGTAACAGAACCACAGTATCTGCTGGTAACATCAATTTTGCGGAATCATTTCACCACTTTTTTAGCCCATCCTTTGCAAGGCCACAGGAGACAAGAAGTCTGACACATAGTCAACGCCTAGAGACGATGGTACAGGAGTATCTCCAAGTAAACATTGAAGCCACGACTGTGTCACTGGACCCTTGCTCTTTTTGGGCTTCCAATCTGGATAAATGGCCGGAGCTAGCCACTTACGCCTTGGAGATCTTGTCATGCCCCGCAGCCAGCGTTCTGTCTGAACGTGTGTTCAGCGCTGCTGGTGGTGTGCTGACAGATAAGCGCACGCGGCTCTCCACTGATAATGTAGACAGACTCACGTTCATAAAGATGAACAAATCATGGATCCAAAACGACTTTTCTACCCCTGTGTCATCCTGGGGAGAGTAAAAGCTTGATGATTGTTTAAAATCACCCTACCAAAAGTTTTAAGCTTTCAAATTACTAATCATGTTTATCTGTATCTTGACTGGAAAATAATTTGGGCTTTGTAGCAGTGTGCAGCACTGATCCTATTAGGCCATCTATAATAAGCTCCACCAGATTTAAAATTAAAAATAATTTTTAGCTGCATCTAGCCCGGAAAATAATTTTGGGGCTCCGAGATGCGCAAGACACATAAGTGCCTTCTTGCTGCACTACCTGCAGCATGACCCTCATATTGTCAGAATTCGAAGTAATCATGACTACTGGGTTGCCACACTCTTAGATCCCCCAAACTTTTCGATCAACCTTTTCATTTTAATAAAGACCAAAAAAATGGTCATTTTTGAAATTATAAGCATTAGCAGGTTGTTAGAAACTGAAATCAAACAGTTTTCAACTCAAAACTTTATTCTAGGTGATGTTACATTTTCACATAGGACCCCTTGTTCGAAAGGAGCTTCTGAACTCTCTCGTCCTTTGAATTTGTCAGGTTTTGGATGGTTTCTGCTTCAATTGTTTTGCATGAGGACAGAATACCCTCCCAGAGCTGTTGCTTAGATGTGAACTGCCTCCCGCCATCATAGACACTCCTTTTAATGATGCTCCAAAGGTTCTGAATGGGGTAGAGGTCAGGAGAGCATGGGGGTCACACCATAAGTTTGTCCCCTTTTATGCCCATATCAGCCAGAGATGCAGATGTTTTATGTGCAGCATGAGATGGTGCATTATCATGCAGAAAAATGATCTTGCTGTGAAATACACGGTTCTTCTTCTTGAACCATGGCAGGAAGTGCTGTTTGAGAAAATCCACATACATTATGGAGTTCATCTTTAGCGCCTTCAGGGATCCTAAAGGGGCCGACAATCTCTCTCCCCATGATTCCAGCCCAAAACATTACTCCACCTCCTCCTTGTTGGCGCTGTAGCCGTGTTTGCGTGGGGTGTCCATCAACCAGCCATCCTCCACTCCATCCATCTGGACCATCGAGCGCTGCACGGCACTCATCCGTGAACAAAACAGTTTTGAAATCAGTCTTCATGTAATGTTTGGCCCACTGGAGCCGTTTCTGCTTGTGTGAAGTGGATAGAGGAGGTCGACAGGATGGCGTATGCACAGCTGCAAACCTCTGAAGGACCCTGCATCTTGTTGTTCGGGGGACGTTGGAGGCACAAGCAGCTTCAAAAACTTGTCTGCTGCTATGACAAGGCTTTTTTGCCGCTGCTCTTTCAACCTGATGTAATTGCCTGTAGGAAAGAGTCCTCAATTTGCGCTTATCAGCACGCACACGTGTGTACTGTGAATCAGCTACATACTTCTTGATTGCCAAGACACTTCATCCTGATCATCGCACAATGTTGATTGTAGTCATGCCTTGACCTAAACACTCCACAATTTGTTGCTTCTCAGCAGCCGACACATCCTTTTTCTTTCCCATTTTGGCAGAAAATGTAGGCTGCTGAATAATGTGAGAGAGCCTTCTTAAGTAGTCTTGCCTTTCATTGGACACACCTGCCAAACTAATTAGCACAGGTGTCTGCAATTGCTTACAGTGATATAAAGAGCCCTGACACACATCACCATCAATGAGTTTAACTGACAAACAAACAAATTCTTCCCTTATCACTCCTAAACACTTTTTGCATAATAATTTGGAACACAGTGTACATGTGCTTTTCCACAAAACACCAGTGGTTCACGTAGTGAATCTTACAGTTCTAACTTGCCAACCGTGGTCTGTATGGAGTTGTTCAATAAAGGGCCCAAAATTAAGATAACATAGATGGGAGAGGTCTCTATGAATAGGAATTCCTAAGTATTTGATACCCTGTGAAGGCCAGGCAAAGGGAAAGTTGGACTGGATGGAATCCTATATGGATTTGGGGAGGGAGACATCGAGGGCCTCAGACTTCGCTGCATTGATTTTAAAATTTGACCATGTAACTAAGTGATCTATTTCAGCCATAACAGCATGGATGGATATATGTGATTGAGTGATATATACTAGGACATCATCAGCAAATAGAGAGCACTTGTACTCGGTGCCTCCCACCTCAATCCACCTAATATTGGGGTTTTGGCGAATTGATGAGAGCAGGTGCTCCGTCACTAGGATGTATAAGAGAGGGGACAGAGAACATCCCTGCCTTGTCCCATTGGTGATTGTGAAAGGTGATGAAAATGTTCTGACGCGCCCCCTGGGCCTTGGGACTAGAGATGAGCGGTGTTCGACTAGAACTGTTCGCCAATCTCAAATTCGAGCTGTTTTGGGCGGTGTTCGAGTTGTTCGACGAACCCGAACGATTTGTAAAAATTCGGCTGTTCGAGGTTATGTTCGATAACTGTTCGTGCACCAAAAGCGTGTCCTGCATGTCTGGCGCTATTTAGAGCACCAATCATGCAGGGATTGTCTGCCACTCACTGTAATGCCACAGCCATGGTGGTTGTGGCATTACAGTGATTGCCCAAATCGATGGGAACAGTGCCAACAGTGAAATATGAAAAGCCGGCAATTCAGCAGCGGCATACACCTGTACCCGACAATTTAGAACCGAAAGAATAGAGCTTCACACATATATTAGATAGATATAAACATGTCAGCCACATATATACGAAGTACAGTGAAAGTGCTGCTTACTGTACTTGTCATTTAGCGTAAAGGATTTATCAAAAAAAATAATAGTGTTTTCATGCACCGTCTCTTTAAAAAAGCCGGCCGGCAATTCCGCAGCGGTACCCGACAATTTATAACAGACAGAATAGAGCTTCACACATAGATTAGATAGATAGAAACATGTCAGTCACATATATATGAAGTACAGTGATAGTGTTGGTTACTGTACTTGTCATTTAGTATTAAAATAAAGGATTTATTATTAAAAAAATTGGTGTGGGGTTCCCCTTAATTTTAGGCTCTAGCGGAGGTTAAGCAGACGGCTGGGGCAGATGTTTGAAGCCTGGGAAGGGGGTAATACCCACGGAGCTTCCCAGGCTACTAATATCAGCCCCCAGCTGAATACATAGCCTTTACTAGCTATTAAAATGGGGGTCCCCCCAAAAAAAATGACGTGGGGTCCCCCCTAATTTAATAGCTAGCAAAGGCTAGGCAGACAGCTGGGGGCTGATATTAATAGCCCAGGAAGGGAGCCATGAATATTGGCCCCCTCCCAGGCTAGAAACACCAGCCGTCAGCCGCCCCAGAAATGGCGCATTCATAGGATGCGCCAATTCTGGCACTTAGCCTCGCTCTTCCACGCTGCCCTGGTGCGGTGGCAGGGGGTAATAGGGTTGGGGTTGATGTCAGCTTATAATGCCAGCTGACATCAAGCCCAGGTTAGTAATGGAGAGGCGTCTATAAGACACCCCCATTACTAACCCCATAGTCAAAGTTAAAAAAAACACAAACACCCAGAATAAAGTCCTTTAATTGAAATAAAGACACAATCCTTTATTGTTCTAAATTAAACCATACTTACCGTCACGCCCATTCCAGCTGAAGCCAACGATCTCCTGCAATAAAAGAAAAATAATAAAGCAACCTCATCCTTACCTTTCCATGGTTCCCACGACAGCTTCAGCTCTGCTACATCGAGATGACAGGCTGGACCGCAGCAGAACGCTGCCATCCAGCCTCTCATCCCGCAGACACTGAGAAGCGCAGGCTTGCTTGCGCTGCTCAGCGTCTCTCTGTGACGACATCCAGATGAGCCGAGTTCATGTCCAATGAACTCGGCTCACCTCATGCACGTCACTGACAGCGTGGGAAAATTCTCACGCTGAAGCGGTGAGTGCAGGAGAATTCTCCCACGCTGTCAGTGACGTGCATAAGGTGAGCTCATGTCAAATGAACTCAGCTCACCTCCTGCACGTCACTGACAGCGTGGGAGAATTCTCCTGCACTCAGCGCTTCAGCGTGAGAATTCTCCCACGCTGAAGCGCTGAGTGCAGGAGAATTTTCCCACGCTGTCAGTGACGTGCATAAGGTGAGCTCATGTCCAATGAACTCAGCTCACCTCCTGCACGTCACTGACAGCGTGGGAGAATTCTCCTGCACTCAGCGCTTCAGTGTGAGAATTCTCCCACGCTGAAGCGCTGAGTGCAGGAGAATTTTCCCACGCTGTCAGTGACGTGCATGAGGTGAGCCGAGTTCATTGGACATTAACTCGGCTCATCTGGATGCCCTCACAGAGAGACACTGTGGAGCGCAAGCAAGCCTGCGCTTCTCAGTGTCTGCGGGATGACAGGCTGGATGGCAGCGTTCTGCTGCGGTCCAGCCTGTCATCTCGATGTAGCAGAGCTGAAGCTGTCATGGGAACCATGGAAAGGTAAGGATGATGTTGCTTTATTATTTTTCTTTTATTTCAGGAGATCGTTGGCTTCAGCTGGAAGGGGCGTGATGGTAAGTATGGTTTTATTTAGAACAATAAAGAATTGTGTGTTTATTTCAATTAAAGGACTTTTTTCTGGGTGTTGTGTTTTTTTTAAATAATTTACTAGAAATTCATGGTGGTCATGTCTAATATTGGCGTGACCCCATGAATTTCGGGCTTAGGGCCAGCTGATAATGCCAAGCTGGCCCTAACCCCTTTATTACCCAGTGAGCCACCGCATCAGGGCCCTGGATGAGTTCCGTACAGCGCCAGAAGATGGCGCTTCTATGAACGCGCCATTTTCCGGGGTGGCTGCGGACTGCAATTTGCAGCGGGGGTGGCCCAGAAAGCTTGGGCCTCCCTGCGCTGCGGATTCCAGCCCCCAGCTGCCTAGTTGTACCTGGCTGGACACAAAAACAGGGCGAAGCCCCACGTCAATTTTCTTTAAATTATTTCATGAAATAATTAAGAAAAAAAGGGCTTCCCTATATTGTTGTGTCCGGCCAGGTACAAATAGGCAGCTGGTGGTTGGGGGCAGCCCGTTCCTGCCTGCTGTACCTGGCTGGACACAAATATAGTGCGAAGCCCCACGTCAATTTTTTTTAAGTTATTTCATGAATTTCCTGAAATAATTTAAAAAAATTGAAGTGGGGCTTCGCACTATATTTGTGTCCAGCCAGGTACAGCAGGCAGGAACGGGCTGCCCCCATCCACCAGCTGCCTATTTGTACCTGGCCGGACACAACAATATAGGGAAGCCCTTTTTTTCTTAATTATTTCATGAATTTCATGAAATAATTAAAAAAAATTGAAGTGGGGCTTCGCACTATATTTGTGTCCAGCCAGGTACAGCAGGCAGGAACGGGCTGCCCCCAACCACCAGCTGCCTATTTGTACCTGGCCGGACACAACAATATAGGGAAGGCCTTTTTTTCTTAATTATTTCATGAATTTCATGAAATAATTAAAAAAAAAGTACGTGGGGCTTCGCCCTATTTTTGTGTCCAGCCAGGTACAACTAGGCAGCTGGGGGCTGGAATCTGCAGCGCAGGGAGGCCCAAGCTTTCTGGGCCCCCCCCCGCTACAAATTGCAGTCCGCAGCCACCCCGGAAAATGGCGCGTTCATAGAAGCGCCATCTTCTGGCGCTGTACCCAACTCATCCAGGGCCCTGGTGCGGTGGCTCACTGGGTAATAAAGGGGTTAGGGCCAGCTTGGTATTATCAGCTGGCCCCAAGCCCAAAATTCATGGGGTCACGCCAGTATTAGACATGACCGCCATGAATTTCTAGTAAAGTATTTAAAAAAAACACAACACCCAGAATAAAGTCCTTTAATTGAAATAAAGACACAATTCTTTATTGTTCTAAATTAAACCATACTTACCATCACACCCATTCCAGCTGAAGCCAACGATCTCCTGCAATAAAAGAAAAATAATAAACCAACCTCATCCTTACCTTTCCATGGTTCCCACGACAGCTTCAGCTCTGCTACATCGAGATGACTGGCTGGACCGCAGCAGAACGCTGCCATCCAGTCTGTCATCCCGCAGACACTGAGAAGCGCAGGCATGCTTGCGCTCCTCACTGTCTCGCTGTGACGGCATCCAGATGAGTCGAGGTCATGTCCAATGAACTCGGCTCACCTCATGCACGTCACTGACAGCGTGGTAAAATTCTCACGCTGAAGTGCTGAGTGCAGGAGAATTCTCCCACGCTGTCAGTGATGTGCATGAGGTGAGCTCATGTCCAATGAACTCAGCTCACCTCCTGCACGTCACTGACAGCGTGGGAAAATTCTCCTGCAATCAGCGCTTCAGCGTGAGAATTTTCCCACGCTGTCAGTGACGTGCATGAGGTGAGCCGAGTTCATTGGACATGAACTCGGCTCATCTGGATGTCGTCAGAGAGAGACGCTGAGCAGCGCAAGCAAGCCTGCGATTCTCAGTGTCTGCGGGATGACAGGCTGGATGGCAGCGTTCTGCTGCGGTCCAGCCTGTCATCTCGATGTAGCAGAGCTGAAGCTGTCGTGGGAACCATGGAAAGGTAAGGATGAGGTTGCTTTATTATTTTTCTTTTATTGCAGGAGATCGTTGGCTTCAGCTGGAATGGGCGTGATGGTAAGTATGGTTTAATTTAGAACAATAAAGGATTGTGTCTTTATTTCAATTAAAGGACTTTATTCTGGGTGTTTGTGTTTTTTTTAACTTTGACTATGGGGTTAGTAATGGGGGTGTCTTATAGACGCCTCTCCATTACTAACCTGGGCTTGATGTCAGCTGGCATTATAAGCTGACATCAACCCCAACCCTATTACCCCCTGCCACCGCACCAGGGCAGCGTGGAAGAGCGAGGCTAAGTGCCAGAATTGGCGCATCCTATGAATGCACCATTTCTGGGGCGGCTGACGGCTGGTGTTTCTAGCCTGGGAGGGGGCCAATATTCATGGCTCCCTTCCTGGGCTATTAATATCAGCCCCCAGCTGTCTGCCTAGCCTTTGCTAGCTATTAAATTAGGGGGGACCCCACGTCATTTTTTTGGGGGGGTCCCCCATTTTAATAGCTAGTAAAGGCTATGTATTCAGCTGGGGGCTGATATTAGTAGCCTGGGAAGCTCCGTGGGTATTACCCCCTTCCCAGGCTTCAAACATCTGCCCCAGCCGTCTGCTTAACCTCCGCTAGAGCCTAAAATTAAGGGGAACCCCACGCCAATTTTTTTAATAATAAATCCTTTATTTTAATACTAAATGACAAGTACAGTAATCAACACTGTCACTGTACTTCATATATATGTGACTGACATGTTTCTATCTATCTAATCTATGTGTGATGCTCTATCTTTCTGTTCTAAATTGTCGGGTACCGCTGCTGAATTGCCGGCCGGCTTTTTTAAAGAGACAGTGCATGAAAACACTATTATTTTTTTAAATAAATCCTTTACACTAAATGACAAGTATAGTAAGCAACACTATCACTGTACTTATTATATATGTGACTGACATGTTTCTATCTATCTAATCTATGTGTGAAGCTCTATTCTTTCTGTTCTAAATTGTCGGGTACAGATGCTGAATTGCCGGCCGGCTTTTTTAAAGAGACGGTGCATGAAAACACTAATATTTTTTTTAATAAATCCTTTACACTAAATGACAAGTGCAGTAACCAACACTGTCACTGTGCTTCTTATATGTGTGACTGACATGTTTCTATCTATCTAATCTATGTGTGATGCTCTATTCCTTCTTGTCTAAATTGTCGGGTACCGGTGTATGCCGCTGCTGAATTTGCCGGCCGGCTTTTTTAAAGAGAGTGTCTTCTGAGCAGGTTGTCAGCTTTTGGACACCTTTGCAGGTGTTTTCTATGTGTTTCTATGTGTTTTTGTTTGCCTGCCATTGGTTTTAACGGTGTTCGACGGTGTTCTAAGGTGTTCGACGAACAGTTCGACGAACAGTTCCTCGAACATCCCGGTGTTCGACGAACCGAACCGAACCCGAACACTACGGGGTGGCTCAACACTACTTGGGACACCCGGAGCCGGACCCTTTTTGGTGGATGCTGGTGGTTGTAGTCTCCGTGGCGGCAACCCGGTTCCGTGGCTCAGGGCGGTCAAACCAGTGTCAGAACTATTTATGTGGTTTTGATGTTTAAATGTCCGACTACGCCACCCGTGGATTGCGGTCAGAGTGAACCGCCACTCCAGGGCAGACCGCTGAGGCTGGTGTTGTGGGTGCAGCAGAGCGTAGCATAACTCCCCACGGGAGGAGTATAGCCTCAGGGCAGTGTATGCGGAGGATGGGGGTGATGGTGCAGGGCAGCAGCAGTAATGACACGGAGTCAGTGATGCAGTCCAGGGCCTTTACTCACAGTTCTTATTATCCAGACCACGTCTGCAGGTAACGGCTGCCCACGTCGTACTGTGCTCACCAGGTGAGGGGCTCAGACAACTCCCAGATAACTTTGGAGTGCTTCACAGGACCCCCTTTGTGTGTCCTTTGTCTGGCTTTTCTTACCAACCCTTCTGTCCGGCTGCCTCGGGCCTCCTCTTGGTAAACTTGGCGCCAGTTTCCCTGACCCTATGTGGTGCCTTCCTAGCGGGTGTAGCGAGGGGCTGCGCCACATAAAATGTCACAGCCTCCTGTTTCTAGTTGAGGGTCGTTTCCTGCCTCCACTAGTTTCGGGGACCGGTCTCCCCCTTTGGCCTGACCCCTCCACGCAGGTGGATTCGGGCGTGCGGTGGCGACTCGCCCGTCCGCACCCCTGAGATCCCTTCGTTCCTCGTTCCTGGAGCCTTCTCCGCTCCTCTTCCTTCCTTCTCCCTCTTCCAGGCCTGGGCCTCTGTTACTAGGCCCGCCTCCGGAGCAGAGCTCATGCAGAGCCCCTGCTCCCTGCCACTTCTGCTCAGACTTCTCTGCACTGAACTAAGATGGTGCCCACCTTTTATACTCCCTTCTCAATGCACCCAGGAACTGCTTCCTCCCTGCTCCTGCACTACAGGGTTCCCCTTCCTCAGTGTTCCCTCCCCCCACTCCAGCCAGGGACAGGGACTCTCGTGCCCATCTCATGGGCATATTGGTCGCCCTGCCCCACGGCAATGTGGTGTAATGCATGCAGGTGTCGGGTCCTGATCCACACTACATCCTTACCTGAGAGTGAGATATCACACCTCTGGGTGAGGTGCAATACCTCTGTAGCAACCGAGCCCTCAGGGTGCTACAGTTCCATTTATCTTCAGCCTAGGCGACGTATTGCGATACAGGGGCGTGATTTTGGCTATAAAAGGGTCCCCTAGACCCCTACCCCAAGCTTTTTAAGAGAATCATATATGGCGTGCCAGGAGACTCTATGGAATGCTTTCTCAGCATCCAACGAGAGTATCTAATTACAAATTTTTAACTGCATCTAGCCCAGGAAATACTTTGTGCCTAGTAGCAGGGTCTTCTAGTCAGCGGATTATCCCGGCTGTTAAGCAAGCTACACCACCTGTAGTTTGGACACTTCATTTTTTCAAAGGAAATGCTTCGGGACCACGGGATACTCAGTGAAGAGCATCAGGAGGCACCCCAAGGCATAGGGGCTCGGACTGGCAGTAGGATGCCTTGCGATGGACAGCCGAGCTCGATCCTTATAAAAGCTTTTTAACTGCAGCAGCTTTAGTGGACGCTACTGGAGCTGGAATTACGCGGCTACTGGCATGAGACTTGCCCTCCAATAGATCCTTGTAAATGGATTTAAAGTGTGTTTATTCAAATTAGAGAGACAATTTAAATTAAAAAGCTTAGAGCTGCCTCCACCACAGGGGAGCTCGCTCGACCCACCAGCGGACAGGCACCAGTATTGGGAGAGGGGGGCTGGCAGTCAGGGTTCACCGTGGCTCTGGCACAAACCCGGCGACACGGAGGTGGCACGGGCAGGAGCGGACTGAACGTGTCGGCTTCTCACTTTTTGGATTTTAGAAGGGCATGACATGCCTATATCTGTGTCTCCCCCTCCTTTTACTCATCCACCTCTTTTCTTTTCGCATGACTATATGTACTTGTCACTTTTCCATGTGTTAGTTGTGTCTTCTGAGCAGTTTGTCAGCTTTTGGACACCTTTGAAGGTGTTTTCTATGTGTTTCTATGTGTTTTTGTTTGCCTGCCATTGGTTTTAACGGTGTTCGACGAACAGTTCGACGAACACACGGGTGTTCGAAGAACCGAACCGAACTCGAACCCTACGGGGGTGGCTCAACACTATTTATAAGATATTAATCTATAACATTCAACTAAAAGACACTTTTTCAGACACTGTACTGACAGATAGCAACACAGCTTCAATTTTAATCCAGACATGGGTTAAGTTATGAAAAAGTTTTTTGACCACGAGGTGATTTGAACACGCAACCTTCTGATCTGGAGTCAGACATGCTACCGTTGCGCCACGCGATCATAAGAAAATAAACTTTCCGCCCATAATATAACTTACTTTAAAAGTGGCACACTTTCTCGAAATTTGCTACTTTTACTTACAGACTGAAAAAGACATAAACAAGGACGAATGAACATCTTGATATTGGGAATCCAGGGTTTTCCAGTTTAAAATTTATAGTCTGGTAAAGAACCCTTTTTATTTCTGGATTCAAAGATGACAATGCTATGATCAAAGTGAAAGAAGATCCCGATGTGACTTAAATATTCATTGTTTTGATTTCACTTCCTGATGATTTTTCTCATCAAATAATTGTTTATAAGATATTAATCTATAACATTCAACTAAAAGACACTTTTTCAGACACTGTGCTGACAGATAGCAACACAGCTTCAATTTTAATCCAGACATGGTTTAAGTTCTGAAAAAGTTTTTTGACCCCAACGTGATTTGAACACGTAACCTTCTGATCTGGAGTCAGATGCTCTACCGTTGCGCCACAAGGTCATATGAAAATAAACTTTCCGCCCATAATATAACTCACTTAAAAAGTGCATGAAGAAATCGTGGCACACCTTCTCGAAATTTGCTACTTTTACTTACAGACTGAAAAAGACATAAACAAGAACTAATGAACATCTTGATATTGGGAATGCAGGGTTTTCCAGTTTAAAATTTAGAATCTAGTAAAGATCCCTTTTTTCTTATGAATTCAAAGATGACAATGCTGTGATCAAAGTGAAAGGAGATCCCAACGTGCCTCAAATATTCAATGTATTGATTTCGCCTCCCGACGATTTTTCTCATCAAATAATTGTTTATAAGATATTAATCTATAACATTCAACTAAAAGACACTTTTTTAGACACTGTGCTGACAGATAGCAACACAGTTTCAATTTTAATCCAGACATGGGTTAAGTTATGAAAAAGTTTTTTGACTCTGACATGATTTGAACACGCAACCTTCTGATCTGGAGTCAAAAGCGCTACCATTGCGCCATGAGGTCACATGAAAAGTAATTTTCCACCCATAATATAACTCACTTAAAAAGTGCATGAAGAAATCGTGGCACACCTTCTCGAAATTTGCTACTTTTACTTACAGACTGAAAAAGACATAAACAAGAACGAATGAACATCTTGATATTGGGAATGCAGGCATTTCCAGTTTAAAATTTAGAATCTAGTAATGAACACTTTTTTTTTATGGTTTCAAAGATGACAATGCTATGGTCAAAGTGAAAATAGATCCCAAAATGTGCATTAAATATTCAATGTTTTGATTTTCTTTCTCAATGATTTTTCTCATCAAAGAATGGTTTATAAGATATTAATCAATAACAATCAACTAAAAGAAAATTTTTAAAACACTGCGCTGACAGATAGCAACACAATTTAAATTTTAATCCAGACATGGGTGAAGTTATGAATAAGTTTTCTGACCCCGATGTGATTTGAACATGTAATTTTCTGATCTGGAGTCAGACGTGCTACCGTTGCACCACAAGATGAGATGAAATGAAACTTTCCGCCCATAATTCACATGAAAAGTGTTTGAAGAAATCGCGCAAATCTCGAAATTTGCTACTTTTGCTCACAGACTGTAAATGACATAAACAAGGACGAATGAACATCTTGATATTGGGAATGCAGGGATTTCCTGTTTAAAATTTAGAATCTAGTAAAGAACCCTTTTTTCTTATGAATTCAAAGATGACAATGCTATGATCAAAGTTAAAGCAGATCCCGATGTGCCTTAAATATTCAATCTTTTGATTTTGTTTCCTGATGATTTTTCTCATCAAAGAATTGTTTGTAAGGTATTAATCTATAACATTCTACTAAAAGACACTTTTTTAGACACTGTGATGACAGATAGCAACACAGCTTCAATTTTAATCCAGACATGGGTTAAGTTAAGGAAAAGTGTTTTGACCCCGACGTGATTTGAACACTCAACCTTCTGATCTGGAGTCAGACGCGCTACCGTTGCGCCACAAGATCATAAGAAAAGTGACTTTCCGCCCATAATATAACTCACTTGAAAAGTGCATGAAGAAATCTTGGCACACCCTCTCGAAGCTTTCTACTTTTACTCACAGACTGAAAAAGACATAAACAAGGATGAATGAACATCTTGATATTGGGAATGCAGTGTTTTCCAGTTTAAAATTTAGAGTCTAGTAAAGAACCTATTTTTCTTATGGATTCAAAGATGACAATGCTATGATCAAAGTGAAAAGAGATCCCAACCTGCCTTAAATATTCAATGTTTTGATTTTGTTCCCCGATGATTTTTCTCATCAAAGAATTGTTTGCAAGTAGTGTTGAGCGATACCTTCCGATATCAGGAAATATCGTATCGGATTGGATCAGACCGATACCCAAAAAGTATCGGATATCGCCGATTCCGATACCGGAAACCAATGCAAGTCAATGGGACACAGATATCGGAATGAAAATAAACCCTTTCTTTCCTTGTAGGTTAATTCTACATGAAGTAAAACAACTAAGAATAATGTAGAATGTATTACGCGAAAAGCCGGAAATTCATCAGCGGCATACACCGGTACCCGACAATTTATAACAGACAGAATAGAGCTTCACACATAGATTAGATAGATAGAAACATGTCAGTCACATATATATGAAGTACAGTGACAGTGTTGGTTACTGTACTTGTCATTTAGTGTAAAGGATTTATTTAAAAAAATAATAGTGTTTTCGTGCACCGTCTCTTTAAAAAAGCCGGCCGGCAATTCAGCAGAGGTACCCGACAATTTATAACAGACAGAATAGAGCTTCACACATAGATTAGATAGATAGAAACATGTCAGTCACATATATATGAAGTACAGTGACAGTGTTGATTACTGTACTTGTCATTTAGTGTAAAGGATTTTTTAAAAAAAATAATAGTGTTTTCATGCACCGTCTCTTTAAAAAAGCCGGCCGGCAATTCAGCATCTGTTCCCGACAATTTAGAATAGAAGGAATAGAGAATCACACATAGATTAGATAGATAGAAACATTTCAGTCACATATATATGAAGTACAGTGACAGTGTTGATTACTGTACATGTCATTTAGTGTTAAAATAAAGGATTTATTTAAAAAAAAATTGGCGTGGGGTTCCCCTTAATTTTAGGCTCTAGCGGAGGTTAAGCAGACAGCTGGGGCAGATGTTTGAAGCCTGGGAAGGGGGTAATACCCACGGAGCTTCCCAGGCTACTAATATCAGCCCCCAGCTGAATACCTAGCCTTTACTAGCTATTAAAATGGGGGACCCCCCAAAAAATGACGTGGGGTCCCCCCTATTTTAATAGCTAGCAAAGGCTAGGCAGACAGCTGGGGTCTGATATTAATAGCCCAGGAAGGGTGCCATGAATATTGGCCCCCTCCCAGGCTACAAACACCAGTCGTCAGCCGCCCCAGACATGGCGCATCCATAGGATGCGCCAATTCTGGCACTTAGCCTCGCTCTTCCCACTGCCCTGTAGCGGTGGCAGTGGTGTAATAGTGGTGGGGTTGATGTCAGCTTATAATGCCAGCTGACATCAAGCCCAGTTTTGTAATGGAGAGGCGTCTATAAGACATCCCCATTACTAACCCCATAGTCAAAGTTTAAAAAAAAACACAAACACCCAGAATAAAGTCCTTTAATTGAAATAAACACACAATTCTTTATTGTTCTAAATTAAACTATACTTACCATCACGCCCATTCCAGCTGAAGCCAATGATCTCCTGCAATAAAAGAAAAATAATAAAGCAACTAATCCTTACCTTTCCATGCTTCCCACGACAGCTTCAGCTCTGCTACATCGAGATGACAGGCTGGACCGCAGCAGAAAGCTGCCATCCAGTCTGTCATCCCGCAGACACTGAGAAGCGCAGGCTTGCTTGCTCTCCTCAGCGTCTCTCTGTGACGGCATAAAGATGAGCCGAGTTCATGTCCAATGAACTCAGCTCACCTCATGTACGTCACTGACAGCGTGGGAGAATTCTCACGCTGAAGCGCTGAGTGCAGGAGAATTTTCCCACGCTGTCAGTGACGTGCATGAGGCTGATATTTAAATTTGGCGCACAAATTGGTGATTGGTCGCGGGCAGCGTCCGCGACCAATCAGCACAGTAGTGTTTAACTTTGGCGGCAAGATCAGTGATTGGTCGCGCGCCAAGACCGCGACCAATCACCGATTTGGGCGCCACATTTAAATATCAGCCGCGACCAATCAGCACAGCATTGTTTAAATGTGAATCCAAGATCGGTGATTGGTCGTGGCCGATATTTAAATTTGGTGCACAAATCTGTGATTGGTCGCGGGCAGCGTCGATGACCAATCAGCACAGTAGTGTTTAACTTTGGCGGCAAGATCAGTGATTGGTCGCGGTCAAGACGGCGACCAATCACCGATTTGTGCGGCACATTTAAATAGCGGCAGCACCGCTCCCCGGTCCTCCCTTTACACCCTAGCCGCAAGGATGTCAGCGGCGCTGCCTGTGCAGATACTTCCGCTGCGAGAACCCGGGACATGAGCGGGCGCTCGCAGCAGAAGTATCCCGACCCGCAGCACCGCTCCCCGGTCCACCCTTCACACCCTAGCCGCTGATGTCCCCACAGTATCCACATGGTGTTACAAAGGTCCGGACATTTGTGTTAAAAATCGCTGATTGGTCGCTGGCGCTGCCCACGACCAATCACCGATTTGGGCGCCAAATTTAAATATCGGCCGCGACCAATCACCCATCTTGGCTCAACATTTAAACACCTCTGTACTGATTGATCGCGGACGCTATTTAAATGTGGCGCCAAAATCGGTAATTGGTCGCGCCCAGCGTCGGCGACCAATCAGCACAGCGGTGTTTAAATGTGGAGCCAAGATCGGTGATTGGTTGCGGCCGATATTTAAATTTGGCGCCCAAATCGGTGATTGGTCGCTGGCGCTGCCCACGACCAATCACCGATTTGGGTGCCAAATTTAAATATCGGCCGCGACCAATCACCCATCTTGGCTCCACATTTAAACACCGCTGTACTGATTGGTCGCGGACGCTATTTAAATGTGGCGCCAAAATCGGTGATTGGTAGCGCCCAGCGTTGGCGACCAATCAGCACAGCGGTGTTTAAATGTGGAGCCAAGATCGGTGATTGGTTGCGGCCGATATTTAAATTTGGCGCCCAAATCGGTGATTGGTCGCTGGCGCTGCCAGCGACCAATCAGCGATTTTTAACACAAATGTCCGAATCTTTGTAACACCATGCGGATACTGTGGGGACATCAGCGGCTAGGGTGTCAAGGGAGGACCGGGGAGCGGCGCTGCGGGTCGGGATACTTCTGCTGCGAGCAGTCGCTCATCTCCCGGCTTCTCGCAGCGGAAGTATTCGACCGGGCAGCCGCGCTCCCCGGTCCTCACCAATACGATTCGCTGATTGGTCGCGCTCTCCGCACGCGACCAATCAGTGATCTTGGCGCTAAAGTTACACACCGCTCTGCTGACTGGTCGCGGACGCTGCCCGCGACCAATCACCGATTTGGGCACCACATTTAAATAGCGGCCGCGACCAATCAGCGAGCTTGGTGCCAAATTTAAACAACGCTCTGCTGATTGGTCGCGGACGCCAGACGTGTCCAATCAGTGAGATTGGCGCCAAATTTAAACAACGCTCTGCTGATTGGTCGCGGACTCCAGCCGCGACCAATCAGCGAGATTGGCACCAAATTTAAACCCTGCTCTGCTAATTGGTCACGGATGCCGGCCGCGACTAATCAGCATTATTGGCGCCAAATTTAAACACCGCTCTGCTGATTGATCGCGGTCGCCGTCCGCGACCAATCAGCAGTATTGGCGCCAAATTTAAACCCTGCTCGGCTGATTGGTCACGGTTGCCGGCCGCGACCAATCAGCAGTATTGGCGCCAACTTTAAACCCCGCTCAGCTAATTGGTCGCGGATGCCGGCCGCGACTAATTAGCATTATTGGCGCCAAATTTAAACACCGCTCTGCTGATTGATCGCGGTCGCCGTCCGCGACCAATCAGCAGTATTGGCGCCAAACTTAAACCCTGCTCGGCTGATTGGTCACGGTTGCCGGCCGCGACCAATCGGCAGTATTGGCGCCAAATTTAAACCCCGCTCTGCTGATTGGTCACAGTTGCCGGCCGCGACCAATCAGCGATTTTGGCGCCAAATTTAAACCCCGCTCTGCTGATTGGTCGCGACCGCCGGCCGCGACTAATCAACATTGTTGCCGCCAAATTTAAACACCGCTCTGCTGAATGGTCGCGGTCGTGACCAATCACCATTATTGGCGCCAAATTTAAACACCGCTTTGCTGATTGGTCGCGACCGCAAAAAATCAACATTATTGATGCAAAATTTAAACACTGCTTTGCTGATTGGTCGCGACCGCGACCAATCAGCATGATTGGCGCAAAATTTAAACCCTGCTCTGCTGATAAGTCGCGACCGCCAGCCGTGACCAATCAGCGATATAGTCGCCAGATTTCAACACTGCTTTGCTGATTGGTCGTGGTTGCTGGCCGCGACCAGTCAGCGATTTTGGCGCCAAATTTAAACACCGCTCTGCTGATTGCGCCGGGTCTGCCGCATGCATATTCTAGAATACCCGATGCGTTAGAATCGGGCCACCATCTAGTTTCATGAAATAATTAAAAAAAAAATTGACGTGGGGCTTCGCACTATATTTGTGTCCAGCCAGGTACAGCAGGCAGGAACGGGCTGCCCCCAATCACCAGCTGCTTATTTGTACCTGGCCAGACACAACAATATAGGAAAGCCCTTTTTTTCTTAATTATTTCATGAATTTCATGAAATAATTAAAAAAAAAAAATACGTGGAGCTTCGCCCTATTTTTGTGTCCAGCCAGGTACAACTAGGCAGCTGGGGGCTGGAATCTGCAGCGCAGGGAGGCCCAAGCTTTCTGGGTCCCCCCCGATGCAAAATGCAGTCCGCAGCCACCCCGGAAAATGGCGCATTCATAGAAGCGCCATCTTCTGGCGCTGTACCCAACTCATCCAGGGCCCTGGTGCGGTGGCTCACTGGGTAATAAAGGGGTTAGGGCCAGCTTGGCATTATCAGCTGGCCCTAAGCCCGAAATTCATGGGGTCACGCCAATATTAGACATGACCGCCATGAATTTCTAGTAAAGTATTTAAAAAAAACACAACACCCAGAAAAAAGTCCTTTAATTGAAATAAACAGACAATTCTTTATTGTTCTAAATTAAACCATACTTACCGTCACGCCCATTCCAGCTGAAGCCAATGTCTTCTGCAATAAAAGTAAAATAATTAAGCAACCTCATCCTTACCTTTCCATGGATCCCACGACAGCTTCAGCTCTGCTACATCGAGATGACAGGCTGGACCGCAGCAGAATGCTGCCATCCAGCCTGTCATCCCGCGGACACTGAGAAGCGCAGGCATGCTTGCGCTCCTCAGTGTCTCGCTGTGACGGCATAAAGATGAGACGAGTTCATGTCCAATGAACTCGGCGCACCTCATGCACGTCACTGACAGCGTGGGAGAATTCTCCTGCACTCAGCACTTCAGCGTGAGAATTCTCCCACGCTGTCAGTGACGTACATGAGGTCAGGTGAGTTCATTGGACATGAATGAGCTCACCTCATGCACGTCACTGACAGCGTGGGAAAATTCTCCTGCACTCAGCGCTACAGCGTGAGAATTCTCCCACGCTGTCAGTGACGTGCATGAGGTGAGCTCATTCATGTCCAATGAACTCAGCTGACCTCATGTACGTCACTGACAGCGTGGGAGAATTCTCACGCTGAAGTGCTGAGTGCAGGAGAATTCTCCCACGCTGTCAGTGACGTGCATAAGGTGCGCTGAGTTCATTGGACATGAATGAGCTCACCTCATGCACGTCACTGACAGCGTGGGAAAATTCTCACGCTGAAGCGCTGAGTGCAGGAGAATTTTCCCACGCTGTCAGTGACGTGCATGAGGTGCGCCGAGTTCATTGGACATGAACTCGTCTCATCTTTATGCCGTCACAGCCAGACACTGCAGAGTGCAAGCATGCCTGCGCTTCTCAGTGTCTGCGGGATGACAGGCTGGATGGCAGCGTTCTGCTGCGGTCCAGCCTGTCATCTCGATGTAGCAGAGCTGAAGTTGTCGTGGGAACCATGGAAAGGTAAGGATGAGGTTGCTTTATTATTTTTCTTTTATTGCAGGAGATCGTTGGCTTCAGCTGGAATGGGCGTGGTGGTAAGTATGGTTTAATTTAGAACAATAAAGAATTGTGTCTTTATTTCAATTAAAGGACTTTATTCTGGGTGTTTGTGTTTTCTTTTAACTTTGACTATGGGGTTAGTAATGGGGGTGTCTTATAGACGCCTCTCCATTACTAACCTAGGCTTGATGTCAGCTGGCATTATAAGCTGACATCAACCCCAACCCTATTACCCCACTGCCACCGCTACAGGGCAGTGGGAAGAGCGAGGCTAAGTGCAAGAATTGGCGCATACTAAGGATGCGCCATTTCTGGAGCGGCTGACGGCTGGTGTTTCTAGCCTGGGAGGGGGCCAATATTCATGGCACCCTTCCTGGGCTATTAATATCAGCCCCCAGCTGTTTGCCTAGCCTTTGCTAGCTATTAAAATAGGGGGGACCCCCCGTCATTTTTTTGGGTGGGTCCCCCATTTTAATAGCTAGTAAAGGCTAGGTATTCCGCTGGGGGCTGATATTAGTAGCCTGGGAAGTTCCGTGGGTATTACCCCCCTCCCAGGCTTCAAACATCTGCCCCAGCTGTCTTCTTAACCTCCGCTAGAGCCTAAAATTATGGGGACCCCCACGCCAATTTTTTTTTAAATAAATCCTTTATTTTAACACTAAATGACAAGTACAGTAATCAACACTGTCACTGTACTTCATATATATGTGACTGACATGTTTCTATCTATCTAATCTATGTGTGATTCTCTATTCCTTCTATTCTAAATTGTCGGGTACAGATGCTGAATTGCCGGCCGGCTTTTTTAAAGAGACAGTGCGTGAAAACACTATTATTTTTTTTAATAAATCCTTTACACTAAATGACAAGTACAGTAAGCAACACTGTCACTGTACTTCATATATATGTGACTGCCATGTTTCTATCTATCTAATCTATGTGCGATTCTTTATTCTTTCTATTCTAAATTGTCGGGTACAGATGCTGAATTGCCGGCCGGCTTTTTTAAAGAGACGGTGCATGAAAACACTATTATTTTTTTTGATAAATCCTTTACCCTATATGACAATTACAGTAAGCAACACTGTCACTGTACTTCATATATATGTGACTGACATGTTTCTATCTATCTAATCTATGTGTAATTCTTTATTCTTTCTATTCTAAATTGTCGGGTACCGCTGCTGAATTGTCGGCCGGCTTTTTTAAAAAGACGGTGCATGAAAACACTAATATTTTTTTTGATAAATCCTTTACACTAAATGACAAGTACAGTAAGCAACACTGTCACTGTACTTCATATACATGTGACTGACATGTTTCTATCTATCTAATCTATGTGTGATTCTCTATTCCTTCTATTCTAAATTGTCGGGTACAGATGCTGAATTGCCAGCCGGCTTTTTTAAAGAGACAGTGCATGAAAACACTATTATTTTTTTTTAATAAATCCTTTACACTAAATGACAAGTAGAGTAAGCAACACTGTCACTTTATTTCATATATATGTGACTGACATGTTTCTATCTATCTAATCTATGTGTGATTCTTTATTCTTTCTATTCTAAATTGTCGGGTACCGCTGCTGAATTGCCGGCCGGCTTTTTTAAAGAGACGGTGCATGAAAACACAATTATTTTTTTTGATAAATCCTTTACACTAAATGACAAGTACAGTAAGCAACACTGTCACTGTACTTCATATATATGTGACTGACATGTTTCTATCTATCTAATCTATGTGTGAAGCTCTATTCTTTCAGTTCTAAATTGTCGGGTACCGGTGTATGCCGCTGCTGAATTGCCGGCTTTTCATGTTTCACTGTTGGCCCTGTTCCCATCGATTTGGGCAATCACTGTAATGCCACAACCACCATGGCTGTGGCATTACAGTGAGTGGCAGACAATCCCTGCATGATTGGTGCTCAAAATAGTGCCAGACATGCAGGACACGCTTTTGGTGCACGAACAGTTATCGAACATAATCTCGAACAGCCGAATTTTTTGCAAATCTTTCGGGTTCGTCGAACAACTCGAACACCGCCCAAAACAGCTCGAATTTGAGATTGGCGAACAGTTCTAGTCGAACACCGCTCATCTCTACTTCTGATATGGAGTCAGACGCGCTACAGTTGCACCTCGAGGTCACATGAAAAGTAACTTTATGCCCATAATATAACTCACGTGAAAAGTGCATGAAGAAATCGTGTCACACCTTCTCGAAATTTGCTACTTTTACTTACAGACTGAAAAAGACATAAACAAGGCTGAATGAATATCTTGATATTGGGAATGCAAGGTTTTTAAGTTTAAAATTTAGAATCTAGTAAAGAACCTTTTTTTCTTATGGATTCAAAGATGACAATGCTATGATCAAAGTGAAAGGAGATTCCAACGTGCCTTAAATATTTAATGTTTTGATTTCACTTCCTGATGATTTTTCTCATCAAATAATTGTTTATAAGATATTAATCTATAACATTCAACTAAAAGACACTTTTTCAGACACTGTGCTGACAGATAGCAACACAGCTTCAATTTTAATCCAGACATAGGTTAAGTTTTGAAAAAGTTTTTGACTACGACTTGATTTGAACACACAAACTTCTGATCTGGAGTCAGATGCGCTACCAATGCGCCATGAGGTCATATGAAAAGTAACTTTCCGCCCATAATATAACTCACGTGAAAAGTGCATGAAGCACCTTCTCGAAATTTTCTACTTTTACTTACAGACTGAAAAAGACACCGCTCATCTCTACTTTTGATATGGAGTCAGATGCGCTACAGTTGCACCTCGAGGTCACATGAAAAGTAACTTTATGCCCATAATATAACTCACGTGAAAAGTGCATGAAGACATCGTGGCACACCTTCTCGAAATTTGCTACTTTTACTTACAGACTGAAAAACACATAAACAAGGATGAATGAATATCTTGATATTGGGAATGCAAGGTTTTCCAGTTTAAAATTTAGAATCTAGTAAAGAACCCTTTTTTCTTATGGATTCAAAGATGACAAGGCTATGATAAAAGTGAAAAGAGATCCCTACGTGCCTTAAATATTCAACGTTTTAATTTTGTTTCCCGATGATTTTTCTCATCAAAGTAATGTTGATAATATATTAATCCATAACATTTAACTGAAAGACTCTTTTTTAGACACTGTGCTGACTGATAGCCACATAGTTTCCAATTTGAGTTTTAATCCAGACATGGGTTAAGTTTTGAAAATTTTTTTTGACTTTGACATAATTTGAACACACCACCTTCTGATCTGGAGTGAGATGTGCTACCGTTGCGCCACAAGATCAAAGGAAAAGAAACTTTCTGCCCATAATATAACTCACTTAAAAAGTGCATGAAGAAATCGTGGCACACCTTCTCGAAATTTGCTACTTTTACTTACAGACTGAAAAAGACATAAACAAGGACGAATGAACATCTTGATATTGGGAATGCAGGGATTTCCAGTTTAAAATTTAGAATCTATTAATGAACACTTTTTTCTTATGGATTCAAAGATGACAATGCTATGATCAAAGTGAAAGGAGATCCCGACGTTCCTTAAATATTCAATGTTTTAATTTCGTTTCCCGATGATTATTCTCATCAAAGAATTGTTTGTAAGATATTAATCTTTAACATTCAACTAAAAGACACTTTTTTAGATACTGTGATGACAGATAACAACACAGCTTCAATTTTAATCCAGACATGGGTTAAGTTATGAAAAAGTCTTTTGACCCTGACATGATTTGAAAACGCAACCTTCTGATATGGGGTCAGACGTGCTACAGTTGCACCTCGAGGTCATATTAAAAGTAACTTTCCGCCCATAATATAACTCACGTGAAAAGTGCATGAAGAAATCGTGGCACATCTTCTAGAAATTTGCTACTTTTACTCACAGACTGAAAAAGAAATAAGCAAGGATGAATGAACATCTGGATATTGGGAATGCAGGGTGTTCCAGTTTAAAATTTAGTGTCTAGTAAAGAACGCTTTTTTCTTATGGATTCAAAGATGACAATGCAATGATCAAAGTGAAAAGAGATCCCAACGTGCCTTAAATATTCAATGTGTTGATTTCGCTTCCCTATGATTTTTCTCATCAATTAATTGTTTATAAGATATTAATCTATAACATTTAACTAAAAGACACTTTTTCAGACACTGTGCTGAAAGATAGCAACACAGCTTCAATTTTAATCCAGACATGGGTTAAGTTATGAAAAAGTCTTTTGACCCTGACATGATTTGAAAACGCAACCTTCTGATATGGAGTCAGACGTGCTACAGTTGCACCTCGAGGTCATATTAAAAGTAACTTTCCGCCCATAATATAACTCACGTGAAAAGTGCATGAAGAAATCGTGGCACATCTTCTAGAAATTTGCTACTTTTACTCACAGACTGAAAAAGAAATAAGCAAGGATGAATGAACATCTGGATATTGGGAATGCAGGGTGTTCCAGTTTAAAATTTAGTGTCTAGTAAAGAACGCTTTTTTCTTATGGATTCAAAGATGACAATGCAATGATCAAAGTGAAAAGAAATCCCAACGTGCCTTAAATATTCAATGTGTTGATTTCGCTTCCCTATGATTTTTCTCATCAATTAATTGTTTATAAGATATTAATCTATAACATTCAACTAAAAGACACTTTTTCAGACACTGTGCTGAAAGATAGCAACACAGCTTCAATTTTAATCCAGACATGGGTTAAGTTATGAAAAAGTTTTGTGACACAGATGTGATTTAAACACGCAACCGTCTGATCTACAGTCAGACGCACTACCGTTGCACCACGAGGTCATATGAAAAGGTGATTTCCGCCCATAATATAACTCACTTAAAAACTGCATGATTTGATCGTGGCACACCTTCTCGAAATTTGCTACTTTTACTTACAGACTGAAAAAGACATAAACAAGGATGAATGAACATCTTGATATTGGGAATGCAGGGTTTTCCAGTTTAAAATTTAGAATCTAATAATGAACACTTTTTTCTTATGGTTTCAAAGATGACAATGCTATGATCAAAGTGAAAAGAGATCCCGACGTTCCTTAAATATTCAACATTTTAATTTAGTTTCCCGATGTTTTTTCTCATCAAAGTATTGTTGATAATATATTAATCTATAACATTTAACTAAAAGACTCTTTTTCAGACACTGTGCTGACTGATAGCAACATAATTTCCAATTTCAGTTTTAATCCAGACATGGGTTAAGTTTTGATAAAATGTTTTGACCTTGACGTAATTTGAACACACAACCTTCTGCTCAGGAGTAAGATGTGCTACAATTGCACCACAACATCATACAATAAGAAACTTAGCGCCCATAATTCACATGAAAAGTGCATGAAGAAATCGTGGCACACCTTCTCTATATTTGCTACTTTTGCTTACAGACTGAAAAAGACATAAACAAGGATGAATGAACATCTTGGTATTGGGAATGCAGGGTTTTCCTGTTTAAAATTTAGAATCTAGTAATGAACCCTTTTTTCTTAAGGTTTCAAAGATGACAATGCTATGATCAAAGTGAAAAGAGATCCCGAAGTGCATTACATATTCAATGCTTTGATTTCGTTTCACAATGATTTTTCTCATCAAAGAATTTTTTATAAGATATTAATCTAAAACATTCAACTAAAAGACACTTTTTTAGACACTGTGCTGACAGATAGCAACACAGTTTCAATTTTAATCTAGATATGGGTTAAGTAATGAAAAAGCTGCTTGACCCTGGCGTGAATTGAACACGCAACCTTCTGACTTGAAGTGAGACGCACTACTGTTGCACTACAAGATCATATGATTAGAAACTTTCCGCCCATAATTCATGTGAAAAGTGTATGAAGAAATCGTTGCAAACCTTCTCGAAATTTGCTAATTTTACTTACAGACTGAAAAAGACATAAACAAGGACGAATGAACATCTTGGTATTAAGAATGCAGGGTTTTCCAGTTTAAAATTTAGAGTCTAGTAAAGAACCCTTTTTTCTTATGGATTCAAAGATGACAATGCTATGATCAAAGTGAAAGGAGATCCCAACGTGCCTTAAATATTCAATGTTTTGATTTCGTTTCCCGATGATTTTTCTCATAAAAGAATTGTTTATAAGATATTAATCTATATCAATCAACTAAAAGACACTTCTTTAGATACTGTGATGACAGATAACAACACAGCTTCAATTTTAATCCAGACATCGGTTAAGTTATGAAAGAGTTTATGGACCCCGACATGATTCGAACACGCAACCTTCTGATATGGAGTCAGTTGCGCTACAGTTGCACCTCGTGGTCATATGAAAAGTAACTTTCCGCCCATAATATAACTCACGTGAAAAGTGCATGAAGAAATCGTGGCACACCTTCTCGAAATTTGCTACTTTTACTCACAAACTGAAAAAGACATAAACAAGGATGAATGAACATCTTTATCTTGGGAATGCAGGGTTTTCCAGTTTAAAATTCAGAGTCTAGTAAAGAACCCTTTTTTCTTATGGATTCAAAGATGACAATGCTATGATCAAAGTGAAAGGAGATCCCGACGTGCCTTAAATATTCAATGTTTTGATTTTGTTCCCCGATGATTTTTCTCATCAAAGAATTGTTTGTAAGATATTAATCTATAACATTCAACTAAAAGACACTTTTTCAGACACTGCGCTGACAGATAGCAACACAGCTTCAATTTTAATCCAGACATGGGTTAAGTTATGAAAAAGTTTTTTGACCCCGACGCAACCTTCTGATATGGAGTCAGATGCGCTACCGTTGCGCCACAAGGTAATATGAAAAGAAGCTTTCCGCCCATAATATAACTCACTTAAAAAGTGCATGAAGTAATCGTATCACACCTTCTCGAAATTTACTACTTTTACTTACAGACTGAAAAAGACATAAACAAGGATGAATGAACATTTTGATATTGGGAATGCAGGGACTTCCAGTTTAAAATTTAGAATCTAGTAATGAACACTTTTTTCTTATGGTTTCAATGATGACAATGCTATGATCAAAGTGAAAAGAGATCCCAAAGTGCATTAAATATTCAATGTTTTGATTTAGTTTCCCGATGATTTTTCTCATCAAAGAATTGTTTATAAGATATTAATCTATAACAATCAACTAAAAGACACTTTCTCAGACACTGCGCTGACAGATAGCAACACAGTTTCAATTTTAATCCAGACATGGGTTTAGTTATGAAAAAGATTTCCGACACTGATGTGATTTGAATACGCAATCTTCTCATCGCGAGTCAGACGCTCTACCGTTGCACCACAAGATCATATGGAAAAAAACTTTCCGCCCATAATTCACATGAAAAGTGTATGAAGAAATCGCGCAAATCTCGAAATTTGCTACTTTTGCTCACAGACTGAAAATGACATAAACAAGGACGAATGAACATCTTGATATTGGGAATGCAGGGTTTTCTAGTTTAAGATTCAGAGTCTAGTAAAGAACCATTTTTCTTATGGTTTCAATGATGACAATGCAATGATCAAAGTGAAAAGAGATCCCAACGTGCCTTAAATATTCAATGTTTTGATTTCGCTTCCCTATGATTTTTTTCAACAAATAATTGTTTATAAGATATTAATCTATAACATTCAACTAAAAGACACTTTTTCAGACACTGTGCTGGCAGATAGCAACACAGCTTCAATTTTTATCCAGACATGGGTTAAGTTATGAAAAAGTTTTTTGACCCCGACGTGATTTGAACACGAAACCTTCTGATTAGAGATGAGCGTTGTTCGACTTGAACTGTTCGCCAATCTCAAATTCGAGCTGTTTTGGGCGGTGTTCGAGCCGTTCGGCGAACACGAACGATTTGAGAAAAATTCGGCTGTTCGAGGTTATGTTCGATAACTGTTCGTTCACCAAAATCATAACTGGATTTTTTCTCAGTAATGATGAAAATTAATGTTAATACGCAGTTTGAGTGTACAGCGGGGTGGGGGGAGGGGCAGAGGATGGATCTCTGCAGGAATAATGAAGATCTCCATTTTTTTTCTCTTTTCCGCATTTACAGTGGGGAGGTGCAATCTGTCAGCCTATCAGCAGCGCACACACGGAGCGAAGTGCTTCTTTTCACACAAGCAAGGGCATGTGTTATTGGCAGTGTATGTCACATGTCCTTGCCCTATAAGACCAAGCCATTTCCCCCGTCGCCACCATTTTCTCACTGCTGCAGCTGCGTGTTAGACGGCACAGCTGTTGCTGTGTGTGCTATACCTTGTTAATTTCAAGCCAATTTTCGCACAAATCTACAGATAGCTTGGGAGTAGGGAATAGTTGTTATTGCAGTCCTTTTAAGGACTAGGTTACAGCATTTCCTACGACTTTTATCAGGCAGGTCTGTGCTCTTAAATAGATAGATTGTGGGAGTAAAGACTAATTGTAATTGCAGTCCTTTTCAGGACTAGGTTACATCAGTTCCTATCAGTTTTTGGCAGGCAGGTCTGTGAAATTGCTGTGCAAGTTTTTTTCACAGCATTTGGCTGAATCTAGCAAAGCTAATCCTTTTTGGCCTATTGCAGAGTGTGTTAGTCAGTGGAGTAGCCTATCTGTGTTGCAAGATATACCACCTGTGTATAGAATACCAATTTTTTTACTGCACCTAGTGAAGTAAAATCTTTTGGGCATAGCATCATTCTATTAGTCCATCTATACTGACCTCCATCAGGTTGCAAACTGAATATAATTTTTTTCTGCATCTACCTCTGAAAAAATATTTGGGCTTCTAGCTGTGTGTGAGACTTGTTCTATTAGTCCATATATACTGACCTCCATCAAGTTGCAAACTGAATATAATTTTTTTCTGCATCTAGCTCTGAAAAAATATTTGGGCTTCTAGCAGTGTGTGGGACTTTCTCTATTAGTCCATCTATACTGACCTCCATCAGGTTGCAAATTAAAAATAATTTTTTGTCTGCATCCAGCTCTGAAAAAATATTTGGCCTTCTAGCAGTGTGTGGGACTTGTTCTATTAGTCCATCTACACTGACCTCCATCAGGTTGCAAACTGAATATAATTTTTTTTCTGCATCTACCTCTGAAAAAATATTTGGCCTTCTAGCTGTGTGTGGGACTTGTTCTATTAGTCCATCTACACTGACCTCCATCAGGTTGCAAACTGAATATAATTTTTTTCTGCATCTAGCTCTGAAAAAATATTTGGCCTTCTACCAGTGTGTGGGACTTTCTCCATTAGTCCATTTATACTGACCTCCATTAATTTGCAAATTAAAAATATTTTTTTGTCTGCATCTAGCTCTGAAAAAATATTTGGCCTTCTAGCAGTGTGTGGGACTTTCTCTTTTAGTCCATCTATACTGACCTTCATCAGGTTTCAAACTGAATACATTTTTTTTCTGCATCTACCTCTGAAAAAATATTGGGCTTCTAGCTGTGTGTGGGACTTGTTCTATTAATCCATCTAGACAAACCTCCATCAGGTTGCAAACTGAATATAATTTTTTTCTGCATCTACCTCTGAAAAAATATTTGGGCTTCTAGCTGTGTGTAGGACTTGTTCTATTAGTCCATCTACACTGACCTCCATCAGGTTGCAAACTGAATACAATTTTTTTCTGCATCTACCTCTGAAAAAATATTTGGGCTTCTAGCTGTGTGTGGGACTTGTTCTATTAGTCCATCTATACTGACCTCCATCAGGTTGCAAATTGATTATAATTTTTTTCTGCATCTAACCCAGCCAATAGTTTTGGCCTAATACCACAGTTTGGCCACTCAGCTCTGCTCGGTTCCCATCCATTGTTTTTTTGTGCAAACAACTCCAGAGTTGGGAATTAGTTAACCACCAAAATGAGTGGAAAAAGGCCTGCTGGTGGTGGAAAGGGAAATAGGCGTGTTGGGAAGGGGAAAAAAGGTTGTGTCCGTGGGGTAGGTGTTAAAGCAACAGTAACATCTGCAGAAGAAAGACCATCTTCCAGCCAAACTAAAATGTCTACTTCTTTTAGCGGACAATGTGATAAGATCCCTTTCTTATGGCCACTCCAATCGCTACAAATTCCAGATGAGGCACAAAAACAGCAGGTGCTTCAACGGATATCAAGTGCTCCTTTAAGTGGGCTCTCCTCCACATCAACTTCAACATCACAAATACTCCAGTCCTCAAAGGTGTCACCCCAATCGCACTTGCTTCCTCACAGCTCCCAAATCTCCAGCTGCCCGTCTGAGTATGAGGTAGAACAGATGGTTGAGTCTGCAGAGCTGTTTACTCATACTATAGCCTGGGAATCAGAGGTCGACTCCAGCGCTTCTGTGAATCCAGACGAGGAAATGATCTACACTGATGCCCAGAATCTTTATGAGTCAGATCCAGGACCAGACGCAGAAGGTTCTGACCATAATGTAGACCCTCATTCCCAAACTGTAACTCCTGTTGGTGGAGACAATGAGGAAGACGATGATGAGACTCAAATACCTGATTTGAGCGACAACTTTAGATTTTTGTCAGGGCAGGAACAGGTTGGCTCTGAGGACGACGGGTGTGATAACGCACAGGGTGATGATGATGAGGTTAGAGATCCCACTTACTGTCAAGCCACAGTCAGCCAAGAGATGAGGTCAGCAGAGGAGGTGGAGGAAGATGCTAGTGACGACGAGGTCAGGTTGTGCCTACCTGTACAGAGACGTAGTACTGGAAGCACGTCAACAACTGCATCCTCAAACACAACTCTGCCTCTGACCACAAATCGTGGTGGCTCTTCAGGTCGCATGGGTGCTAAGCCTTGCATAGCCTGGGCATTTTTTCAGATCGATTAAGATGACCCAACTCGTGTTATCTGTAACATTTGTCAGCAAAAGCTAAGTAGAGGCCAAAAAATACATAGTTTGAGTACTTCATGCACGAACCGGCACATGGACATGAAGCATAAGTTGCAGTGGGAAGCTCAGTGTGCTACAATGCGGCCTAGCCGGCCGGGCCAACCACCGTCTGCCATATCTTGTGCATCCGCGGCCTCTTCATCCTCTGTGACTGGGGGGACAGCAGTCACACCTGTTTTGGGGCGCAGACCTGCCACCTCTTTACCCGCAACAGCCAGCGTGATTGGCAGGTCATCATTTTCTTTGGAGGTGGTAACACCAGCTGGTGTTGAGCGCTGTCCGACATCGATAGCACCACCTTTGGATCAAGGCAACCTAACATGTCCGCCTGCATCTTCCTCACAGACCGGCAGTTTGCCGGGGACAGCCTTATCAACCCCGTCTAAGCACAATAGCCAGCCCTCGGTCCCTCAGATGTGGACAAGTAAAAGACCATTTTCTCCTAGCCATGAGAAAGCTAAGAGGTTGAATTTCACCATCTGCAAGCTCTTGGCTACAGAAATGCTGCCTTTCTGCCTGGTGGACACAGAGGATTTTCGAGACCTTATGTCCGTCGCAGTGCCCCAGTACCAGATGCCCAGTCGGCACTACTTCTCAAAGAAAGGTGTGCCTGCGCTCCACCAGCATGTCGCACACAACATCACCGCTTCTTTGAGAAACTCTGTGTGTGACAGGGTGCATTTCACCACAGACACTTGGACGAGTAGGCATGGACAGGGGCGTTACATGTCGCAGACTGGGCACTGGGTAACTATGGTGACAGCAGGACAAGGGGCTGCTGTCCAAGTCTTGCCGTCACCACGAGTTGTGCGTCAATCCTCTTTATGTCAAAGTTCCTCCACGGCTTCTGCCTCCTCAACCTCCTCTCGGTCTTGCAACTGCTCCCAAAGCCTGTCTGGTCATGCCACAAGCTTTCTAACTGCGCAGAAGGGATCCTGCACACCTCCTTACTATGCTGGCAGTAGGGCTCAACGTCATCAGGCGGTTTTTACTTTGAAATGTCTGGGAAATGTGAGTCACACGGCTGAGGAGTTGTGGTCAGCTCTGGAGAACCAATTTCATGAATGGTTGTCTCCACTGGACCTGAAACCAGGGAAGGCCGTGTGCGACAATGCTGCAAACCTGGGTGCGGCCCTTCGCCGGGGCAATGTCACACACGTGCCTTGTATGGCTCACGTGTTGAACCTGGTTGTCCAGCAATTTTTAGCCCACTATCCCAGACTAGATGGCCTTCTGCAGAGGGCACGGTCACTGTGTGCTCACTTCCGCCGTTCGAAACCCGCAGGTCAGCGACTTACATCTCTACAGAAGTCGTTGGGCCTGCCACTTCACCGGCTAAAATGCGATGTGTCTACCCGGTGGAATTCAACTCTGCACATGTTGCAGCGACTGTGGCAGCACCGACAAGCCCTGGTGCAATACGTTCTGACATATAGCCTGGGCCAACGAGATCCAGAGGTGGGGCAAATCACGCTGGAGGAGTGGTCTCAGATCAGGGACCTATGCACCCTTCTGCACAGTTTTGAAATGGCGACGAAGATGTTTAGTGCTGACGATGCCATTATCATCATGACTATTACAGTGATTTACATGCTGGAGCACATGTTAAACAGAATTCGGAGTCAGGTGGTGGCACAAGAGGAGGTGGAGGAAGTAGAGGAGGAGGAGTTGTATGCGGAAGGGCTAATATCTGCAAGGTCCAGATGGTCGGCAGCACCAAGGTGGAAGGCATGTGAGGGTGGGGGAGATGGTTTAACCAGGGCGCATGGTAGCAGCCAAACTAGTGAGGAAGGTGCAGGAGCCCAGGAAGAAGTGGAGGACGAACTGATGGAAGACTCATCAGATGAGGGAGACCTTGATCACATTTCTGTTGTGCGAGGTTGGGGGGAGAGGACAGAGGAAGGAAGCATGATTGTTACCTCGCCACCAACACAACAGGGACTTGGTGCTCCTGGATGCGCAACAGACATGAGTGCCTTCTTGCTGCACTACCTGCAACATGACCCTCGAATTGTGAGAATTAGAAATAATCTTGACTACTGGGTTGCCACACTGTTAGATCCCCGGTGCAAAAGTAAATTTGCAGAAATTATTCCTGCCATAGAAAGGGATGCACGCATGCAGGAGTATCAGCAGAGACTGTTGCAGAATCTTACATGTGCTTTTCCACAAAACACCAGTGGTGCACGTAGTGAATCTCACAGTTCCAACTTGCCAACCGTGGGACCGTCAAGTGTTCAGCACTCAAACCGTAACAGAACCACAGTATCTGCTGGTAACATCAATTTTGCGGAATCATTTCACCACTTTTTTAGCCCATCCTTTGCAAGGCCACAGGAGACAAGAAGTCTGACACATAGTCCACGCCTAGAGACGATGGTACAGGAGTATCTCCAAGTAAACATTGAAGTCATGACTGTGTCACTGGACCCTTGCTGTTTTTGGGCTTCCAATCTGGATAAATGGCCGGAGCTAGCCACTTACACCTTGGAGATCTTGTCATGCCCCGCAGATAGCGTTCTGTCTGAACGTGTGTTCAGCGCTGCTGGTGGTGTGCTGACAGATAAGCGCACGCGGCTCTCCACTGATAATGTAGACAGACTCACGTTCATAAAGATGAACAAATCATGGATCCGAAACGACTTTTCTACACCTGTGTCATCCTGGGGAGAGTAAAAGCTTGATGATTGGTTAAAATCACCCTACCAACCGTTTTAAGCTTTCAAATTACTAATCATGTTTATCTGTATCTTGGCTGGAAAATAATTTGGGCTTTGTAGCAGTGTGCAGCACTGATTCTATTAGGCCATCTATAATAAGCTCCACCAGATTTAAAATTACTAATCATGTTTATCTGTATCTTGACTGGAAAATAATTTGGGCTTTGTAGCAGTGTGCAGCACTGATCCTATTAGGCCATCTATACTAAGCTCCACCAGATTTAAAATTAATAATAATTTTTAGCTGCATCTAGGCCGAAAAATAATTTTGGGGCTCCGAGATGCGCAAGACACATAAGTGCCTTCTTGCTGCACTACCTGCAACATGACCCTCATATTGTCAGAATTCGAAGTAATCATGAATACTGGGTTGCCACACTCTTAGATCCCCCAAACTTTTCGATCAACCTTTTCATTTTAATAAAGACCAAAAAAATGGTCATTTTTGAAATTATAAGCATTAGCAGGTTATTAGAAACTGAAATCAAACAGTTTTCAACTCAAAACTTTATTCTAGGTGATGTTACATTTTCACATAGGACCCCTTGTTCGAAAGGAGCTTCTGAACTCTCTCGTCCATTGAATTTGTCAGGTTTTGGATGGTTTCTGCTTCAATTGTTTTGCATGAGGACAGAATACCCTCCCAGAGCTGTTGCTTAGATGTGAACTGCCTCCCGCCATCATAGACACTCCTTTTGATGATGCTCCAGAGGTTCTGAATGGGGTAGAGGTCAGGGGAGCATGGGGGCCACACCATAAGTTTGTCCAGTTTTATGCCCATATCAGCCAGAGATGCAGATGTTTTATGTGCAGCATGAGATGGTGCATTATCATGCAAAAAAATGATCTTGCTGTGAAATACACGGTTCTTCTTCTTGAACCATGGCAGGAAGTGCTGTTTGAGAAAATCCACATACATAATGGAGTTCATCTTTAGCGCCTTCAGGGATCCTAAAGGGGCCGACAATCTCTCTCCCCATGATTCCAGCCCAAAACATTACTCCACCTCCTCCTTGTTGGCGCTGTAGCCGTGTTTGCGTGGGGTGTCCATCAACCAGCCATCCTCCACTCCATCCATCTGGACCATCGAGCGCTGCACGGCACTCATCCGTGAACAAAACAGTTTTGAAATCAGTCTTCATGTAATGTTTGGCCCACTGGAGCCGTTTCTCCATACTTCTTGATTGCCAAGACACTTCATCCTGATCATCGCACAATGTTGATTGTAGTCATGCCTTGACCTAAACACTCCACAATTTGTTGCTTCTCAGCAGCCGACACATCCTTTTTCTTTCCCATTTTGGCAGAAAATGTAGGCTGCTTAATAATGTGAGACAGCCTTCTTAAGTAGTCTTGCCTTTCATTGGACACACCTGCCAAACTAATTAGCACAGGTGTCTGCAATTACTTACAGTGATATAAAGAGCCCTGACACACATCACCATCAATGAGTTTAACTGACAAACAAACAAATTCTTCCCTTATCACTCCTAAACACTTTTTGCATAATAATTTGGAACACAGTGTACATGTGCTTTTCCACAAAACACCAGTGGTTCACGTAGTGAATCTTACAGTTCTAACTTGCCAACCGTGGTCTGTATGGAGTTGTTCAATAAAGGGCCCAAAATTAAGATAACATAGATGGGAGAGGTCTCTATGAATAGGAATTCCTAAGTATTTGATACCCTGTGAAGGCCAGGCAAAGGGAAAGTTGGACTGGATGGAATCCTATATGGATTTGGGGAGGGAGACATCGAGGGCCTCAGACTTCGCTGCATTGATTTTAAAATTTGACCATGTAACAAAGTGATCTATTTCAGCCATAACAGCATGGATGGATATATGTGATTGAGTGATATATACCAGGACATCATCAGCAAATAGAGAGCACTTGTACTCGGTGCCTCCCACCTCAATCCACCTAATATTGGGGTTATGGCGAATTGATGAGAGCAGGTGCTCCGTCACTAGGATGTATAAGAGAGGGGACAGAGAACATCACTGCCTTGTCCCATTGGTGATTGTGAAAGGTGATGAAAATGTTCTGACGCGCCCCCTGGGCCTTGGGACACCCGGAGCCGGACCCTTTTTGGTGGATGCTGGTGGTTGTAGTCTCCGTGGCGGCAACCCGGTTCCGTGGCTCAGGGCGGTCAAACCAGTGGGGGAACTATTTATGTGGTTTTGATGTTTAAATGTCCGACTACGCCACCCGTGGATTGCGGTCAGAGTGAACCGCCGCTCCAGGGCCATCTCATGCTGCACATAAAACATCTGCATCTCTGGCTGATATGGGCATAAAAGGGGAAAAACTTATGGTGTGACCCCCATGCTCCCCTGACCTCTACCCCATTCAGAACCTTTGGAGCATCATTAAAAGGAGTGTCTATGATGGCGGGAGGCAGTTCACATCTAAGCAACAGCTCTGGGAGGGTATTCTGTCCTCATGCAAAACAATTGAAGCAGAAACCATCCAAAACCTGACAAATTCAATGGACGAGAGAGTTCAGAAGCTCCTTTCGAACAAGGGGTCCTATGTGAAAATGTAACATCACCTAGTATAAAGTTTTGAGTTGAAAACTGTTTGATTTCAGTTTCTAACAACCTGCTAATGCTTATAATTTCAAAAATGACCATTTTTTTGGTCTTTATTAAAATGAAAAGGTTGATCGAAAAGTTTGGGGGATCTAAGAGTGTGGCAACCCAGTAGTCATGATTACTTCGAATTCTGACAATATGAGGGTCATGCTGCAGGTAGTGCAGCAAGAAGGCACTTATGTGTCTTGCGCATCTCGGAGCCCCAAAATTATTTTCCGGGCTAGATGCAGCTAAAAATTATTATTAATTTTAAATCTGGTGAAGCTTTAGTATAGATGGCCTAATAGGATCAGTGCTGCACACTGCTACAAAGCCCAAATTATTTTCCAGTCAAGATACAGATAAACATGATTAGTAATTTTAAATCTGGTGGAGCTTATTATAGATGGCCTAATAGGATCAGTGCTGCACACTGCTACAAAGCCCAAATTATTTTCCAGTCAAGATACAGATAAACATGATTAGTAATTTGAAAGCTTAAAACGGTTGGTAGGGTGATTTTAACCAATCATCAAGCTTTTACTCTCCCCAGGATGACACAGGGGTAGAAAAGTCGTTTCGGATCCATGATTTGTTCATCTTTATGAACGTGAGTCTGTCTACATTATCAGTGGAGAGCCGCGTGCGCTTATCTGTCAGCACACCACCAGCAGCGCTGAACACACGTTCAGACAGAACGCTGGCTGCGGGGCATGACAAGATCTCCAAGGCGTAAGTGGCTAGCTCCGGCCATTTATCCAGATTGGAAGCCCAAAAAGAGCAAGGGTCCAGTGACACAGTCGTGGCTTCAATGTTTACTTGGAGATACTCCTGTACCATCGTCTCTAGGCGTTGACTATGTGTCAGACTTCTTGTCTCCTGTGGCCTTGCAAAGGATGGGCTAAAAAAGTGGTGAAATGATTCCGCAAAATTGATGTTACCAGCAGATACTGTGGTTCTGTTACGGTTTGAGTGCTGAACACTTGACGGTCCCACGGTTGGCAAGTTGGAACTGTGAGATTCACTACGTGCACCACTGGTATTTTGTGGAAAAGCACATGTAAGATTCTGCAACAGTCTCTGCTGATACTCCTGCATGCGTGCATCCCTTTCTATGGCAGGAATAATTTCTGCAAATTTACTTTTGTACCGGGGATCTAACAGTGTGGCAACCCAGTAGTCAGGATTATTTCTAATTCTCACAATTCGAGGGTCATGTTGCAGGTAGTGCAGCAAGAAGGCACTCATGTGTGTTGCGCATCCAGGAGCACCAAGTCCCTGTTGTGTTGGTGGCGAGGTAACAATCATGCTTCCTTCCTCTGTCCTCTCCCCCCAACCTCGCACAACAGAAATGTGATCAAGGTCTCCCTCATCTGATGAGTCTTCCATCAGTTCGTCCTCCACTTCTTCCTGGGCTCCTGCACCTTCCTCACTAGTTTGGCTGCTACCATGCGCCCTGGTAAAACCATCTCCCCCACCCTCACATGCCTGCCGCCTTGGTGCTGCCGACCGTCTGGACCTTGCAGATGTTAGCCCTTCCGCATACAACTCCTCCTCCTCTACTTCCTCCACCTCCTCTTGTGCCACCACCTGACTCCGAATTCTGTTTAACATGTGCTCCAGCATGTAAATCACCGGAATAGTCATGCTGATAATGGCATCATCAGCACTAAACATCTTCGTCGCCATTTCAAAACTGTGCAGAAGGGTGCATAGGTCCCTGATCTGAGACCAGTCCTCCAGCGTGATTTGCCCCACCTCTGAATCTCGTTGGCCCAGGCTATACGTCAGAACGTATTGCACCAGGGCTTGTCGGTGCTGCCACAGTTGCTGCAACATGTGCAGAGTTGAATTCCACCGGGTAGGCACATCGCATTTTAGCCGGTGAAGTGGCAGGCCCAACGACTTCTGTAGAGGTGTAAGTCGCTGAGCTGCGGGATGCGAACGGCGGAAGTGAGCACACAGCGACCGTGCCCTCTGCAGAAGGCCATCTAGTCTGGGATAGTGGGCTAAAAATTGCTGGACAACCAGGTTCAACACGTGAGCCATACAAGGCACGTGTGTGACATTGCCCGGCGAAGGGCCGCACCCAGGTTTGCAGCATTGTCGCACACAGCCTTCCCTGGTTTCAGGTCCAGTGGAGACAACCATTCATGAAATTGGTTCTCCAGAGCTGACCACAACTCCTCAGCTGTGTGACTCACATTTCCCAGACATTTCAATGTAAAAACCGCCTGATGACGTTGAGCCCTACTGCCAGCATAGTAAGGAGGTGTGCAGGATCCCTTCTGCGCAGTTAGAAAGCTTGTGGCATGACCAGACAGGCTTTGGGTGCAGGTAGAAGACCGAGAGGAGGTTGAGGAGGCAGAAGCAGTGGAGGAACTTTGACATAAAGAGGATTGACGCACAACTCGTGGGGACGGCAAGACTTGGACAGCAGCCCCTTGTCCTGCTGTCACCATAGTTACCCAGTGCCCAGTCAGCGACATGTAACGCCCCTGTCCATGTCTACTCGTCCAAGTGTCTGTGGTGAAATGCACCCTGTCACACACAGAGTTTCTCAAAGAAGCGGTGATGTTGTGTGCGACATGCTGGTGGAGCGCAGGCACACCTTTCTTTGAGAAGTAGTGCCGACTGGGCATCTGGTACTGGGGCACTGCGACGGACATAAGGTCTCGAAAATCCTCTGTGTCCACCAGGTGGAAAGGCAGCATTTCTGTAGCCAAGAGCTTGCAGATGGTGAAATTCAACCTCTTAGCTTTCTCATGGCTAGGAGGAAATGGTCTTTTACTTGTCCACATCTGAGGGACCGAGGGCTGGCTATTGTGCTTAGACGCGGTTGATAAGGGTGTCCCCGGCAAACTGCCGGTCTGTGAGGAAGATGCAGGCGGACATGTTAGGTTGCCTTGATCCAAAGGTGGTGCTATAGATGTCGGACAGCCCTCAACACCAGCTGGTGTTACCACCTCCAAAGAAAATGATGACCTGCCAATCACGCTGGCTGTTGCGGGTAAAGAGGTGGCAGGTCTGCGCCCCAAAACAGGTGTGACTGCTGTCCCCCCAGTCACAGAGGATGAAGAGGCCGCGGATGCACAAGATATGGCAGACGGTGATTGGCCCGGCCGGCTAGGCCGCATTGTAGCACACTGAGCTTCCCACTGCAACTTTTGCTTCATGTCCATGTGCCGGTTCATGCATGAAGTACTCAAACTATGTATTTTTTGGCCTCTACTTAGCTTTTGCTGACAAATGTTACAGATAACACGAGTTGGGTCATCTTTATCGATCTGAAAAAATGCCCAGGCTATGCAAGGCTTAGCACCCATGCGACCTGAAGAGCCACCACGACTTGTGGTGAGAGGCAGAGTTGTGTTTGAGGATGCAGTTGTTGACGTGCTTCCAGTACTACGTCTCTGTCCAGGAAGGTGCAACCTGACCTCATCGTCACTAGCATCTTCCTCCACCTCCTCTGCTGACCTCATCTCTTGGCTGACTGTGGGTTGACAGTAAGTGGGATCTCCAACCTCATCATCATCACCCTGTGCGTTATCACACCCGTCGTCCTCAGAGCCAACCTGTTCCTGCCCTGACAAAAAACTAAAGTTGTCGCTCCAATCAGGTATTTGAGTCTTATCATCGTCTTCCTCATTGTCTCCACAACAGGATTTACACTTTGGGAATGAGGGTCTACATTATGGTCACAACCTTCTGCGTCTGGTCCTGGATCCGACTCATAAAGATTCTGGGCATCAGTGCAGATCATTTCCTCGTCTGGATTCACAGAAGCGCTGGAGTCGACCTCTGATTCCCAGGCTATAGTATGAGTAAACAGCTCTGCAGACCCAACCATCTGTTCTACCTCATACTCAGACGGGCAGCTGGAGATTTGGGAGCTGTGAGGAAGCAAGTGCGATTTGCTTGACACCTTTGAGGACTGGAGTATTTGTGATGTTGAAGTTGATGTGGAGGAGAGCCCACTTAAAGGAGCACTTGATATCCGTTGAAGCACCTGCTGTTTTTGTGCCTCATCTGGAATTTGTAGCGATTGGCGTGGCCGTAAGAAAGGGATCTTATCACATTGTCCGCTAAAAGAAGTAGACATTTTAGTTTGGCTGGAAGATGGTCTTTCTTCTGCAGATGTTACTGTTGCTTTAACACCTACCCCACGGACACAACCTTTTTTCCCCTTCCCAACACGCCTATTCCCCTTTCCACCAGCAGCAGGCCTTTTTCCACTCATTTTGGTGGTTAACTAATTCACAACTCTGGAGTTGTTTGCACAAAAAACCAATGGATGGTAACCGAGCAGAGCTGAGTGGCCAAACTGTGGTATTAGGCCAAAACTATTGGCTGGGTTAGATGCAGAAAAAAATTATTTTGAATTTGCAACCTGATGGAGATCAGTATAGATGGACTAATACAAATAGTCCCACACACTGCTAGAAGCCCAAATATTTTTTCAGAGGTACTGTAGATGCAGATAAAAATTATTTTTAATTTGCATCCTGATGGAGGTCAGTATAGATGGACTAATAGACCAAGTCCCACACACCGCTAGAAGCCCAAATATTTTTTCAGAGCTAGATGCAGAAAAAAATTATTTTTAATTTGCAACCTGATGGAGGTCAGTATAGATGGACTAATAGACCAAGTCCCACACACTGCTAGAAGCCCAAATATTTTTTCAGAGCTAGATGCAGAAAAAAATTATTTTTAATTTGCAACCTGATGGAGGTCAGTATAGATGGACTAATAGACCAAGTCCCACACACCGCTAGAAGCCCAAATATTTTTTCAGAGCTAGATGCAGAAAAAAAATATTTTTAATTTGCAACCTGATGGAGGTCAGTATAGATGGACTAATAGACCAAGTCCCACACTCTGCTAGAAGCCCAAATATTTTTTCAGAGCTAGATGCAGAAAAAAATTATTTTTAATTTGCAACCTGATGGAGGTCAGTATAGATGGACTAATAGACCAAGTCCCACACACCGCTAGAAGCCCAAATATTTTTTCAGAGCTAGATGCAGAAAAAAATTATATTCAGTTTGCAACCTGATGGAGGTCAGTATAGATGGACTAATAGAATGATGCTATGCCCAAAAGATTTTACTTCACTAGGTGCAGTAAAAAAATTGGTATTCTATACACAGGTGTTATATCTTGCAACACAGATAGGCTACTTCACTGACTAACACACTCTGCAATAGGCCAAAAAGGATTAGCTTTGCTAGATTCAGCCAAATGCTGTGAAAAAAACTTGCACAGCACTGGCACAGACCTGCCTGGCAAAAACTGATAGGAACTCATGTAACCTAGTCCTGAAAAGGACTCCAATTACAATTAGTCTTTACTCCCACAATCTATCTATTTAAGAGCACAGACCTCCCTGATAAAAGTCGTAGGAAATGCTGTAACCTAGTCCTTAAAAGGACTGCAATCACAACTATTCCCTACTCCCAAGCTATCTGTAGATTTGTGCGAAAATTGGCTTGAAATTAACAAGGTATAGCGCACACAGCAACAGCGGTGCCTTCTAACACGCAGCTGCAGCAGTGAGAAAATGGTGGCGACGGGGAAAATGGCTTGGTCTTATAGGGCAAGGACATGTGACATACACTGCCAATGACACATGCCCTTGCTTGTGTGAAAAAAAGCACTTCGCTCCGTGTGTGCGCTGCTGATAGGCTGACAGATTGCACCTCCCCACTGCAAATGCGGGAAAGAGAAAAAAAAATGAAGCTCTTCATTGTTCCTGCAGAGATCCATCCCCTGCCCCTCCCCCCACCCCGCTGTACACTCAAACTGCGTATTAACATTAATTTTCATCATTACTGAGAAAAAATCCAGTTATGATTTTGGTGCACGAACAGTTATCGAACATAACCTCGAACAGCCGAATTTTTCTCAAATTGTTCGTGTTCGCCGAACGGCTCGAACACCGCCCAAAACAGCTCGAATTTGAGATTGGCTAACAGTTCGAGTAGAACAACGCTCATCTCTAATCTTAACATTGGGAATGCAGGGTTTTCCTGTTTAAAATTTAGAATCTAGTAAAGAACCCTTTTTTCTTATAGATTCAAAGATGACAATGCTATGATCAAAGTGAAAGTAGATCCCGACGTGCCTTAAATATTCAATGTTTTGATTTTGTTTCCCGATGATTTTTCTCAACAAAGAATTGTTTGTAAAATATTATTCTATAACATTCAACTAAAAGACAATTTTTCAGACACTGTGCTGACAGATAGCAACACAGATTTTAATCCAGACATGGGTTAAGTTATGAAAAAGTTTTTTTACCTCGACGTTATTTGAACACGCAACCTTCTGATGTGGAGTCAGACGCGCTACCGTTGCTCCACGAGGTCATATGACAATAAACTTTCTGCCCATAATATAACTGACTTAAAAAGTGCATGAAGAAATCGTGGCACACCTTCTCGAATTTTGCTACTTTTACTTACAGACTGAAAAAGACATAAACAAGGACGAATGAACATCTTGATAATGGTAATGCAGGCATTTCCAGTTTAAATTTAGAATATAGTAATGAACACTTTTTTCATAGAATCATAGAATCATAGAATGTAGAGTTGGAAGGGACCTCCTGGGTCATCTGGTCCAACCCCCTGCTCAAAGCAGGATTCACTAAATCATCTCAAACAGATGTCTGTCCAGCCTCTGTTTGAAGACGTCCATTGAAGGGGAACTCACCACCTCTCGTGGCAGCCTGTTCCACTCATTGACCACCCTCACTGTCAAAAAGTTTTTTCTAATATCTAATCTGTGTCTCCTCCCATTTAGTTTCATCCCATTGCTTCTAGTCTTTCCTTGTGCAAATGAGAATAAAGATGATCCTTCTACAATGTGACAGCCCTTGACATATTTGTAGACAGCTATTAAGTCTCCTCTCAGTCTTCTTTTTTGCAAGCTAAACATTCCCAAATCCTGCAACCGTTCCTCATAGGACATGGTTTGCAGACCAGTCACCATTCTGGTCGCTCTTCTCTGAACTTGCTCCAGTTTGTCTATGTCTTTTTTAAAATGTGGTGCCCAAAACTGTACACAGTATTCCAGATGAGGTCTGACCAAAGAGGAGTAAAGTCCGATAATGACTTCACGTGATCTAGACTATATGCTTCTGTTAATACATCCCAGAATTGTATTTGCCTTTTTTGCTGCTGCATCACACTGTTGACTCATGTTCAGTCTATGATCTATTAGTATACCTAAGTCTTTTTCACATGTACTGTTGCTTAGCTCTATTCCTCCCATTCTGTATATGCTTTTTTCATTTTTATTGCCCAGATGTAGTACTTTGCATTTTTCCCTGTTAAAAACCATTCTGTTGGTTGCTGCCCACTGCTCCAGTTTATTTAGGTCTTTTTCAATCCTCTCTCTCTCTTCTCTAGTATTAGCTATCCCTCCTAGCTTTGTGTCATCAGCAAATTTAATCAGTTTACCCTCAATTCCTTCATCTAAATCATTGATAAAGATGTTGAACAATACAGGTCCCAGGACGGAGCCCTGTGGTACCCCAATTGAGACATTCATCCAGCTGGATGTGAAGCCATTTACAACCACCCTTTGAGTCCGATCACTAAGCCAGTTATGAATCCACCTAACAGTTGCCTGGTCCATTGCATACTTGGTCATTTTTTCAATAAAGATGGTGTGAGATACTTTGCCAAATGCTTTGCTGAAGTCAAGATATACTATATCTACAGCATTTCCCTGATCCACCCAGTCAGTGATTCTGTCATAGAAGGAAATTAAGTTAGTCTGACATGACTTGTTAGTTACAAACCCATGCTGACTCTGGTTAATCACTTCATTCTTATCCATGTACTTACATACATGTTGTTTAATAATTTGTTCAAAGATCTTTCCTGGTATAGAAGTCAGACTCACCGGCCTATAGTTCCCTGGGTCCACCTTCTTCCCCTTTTTGAAGATAGGAACAACATTTGCTCTTCTCCAGTCTTCTGGGACTTCTCCTGTTCTCCAAGAATTTTCAAAGATTATGGAGAGTGGTTCTAAAATTTCTTCTATGATCTCCTTCAGTACTCTGGGGTGTAATTCATCTGGACCTAGAGACTTGAACTCATTTATGTTAGCTAAATATTCCCTCACAATCTTTCTGTTTACAGATAACTTGGATTCTTCTATTCCTTTAAAACGACAGTGAAGATCAGTTGATGATACATTTTCTTTCTGAGAGAAAACAGATGCAAAATACGAATTAAAAAGTTTGGCCTTCTCAACATACTCTCTTACCATTTCTCCATTTTCATCCTGTAAAAATTCTATAGCATATTTGACTTTTCTTTTACTTTTGACATACCCCCAAAATCCTTTTTTGTTGCTTTTGACATCTCTTGCAAGCCTTAATTCATTGTCAGCTTTAGTTAACCTGATACGTGCACTACAGGATCTGCAGACTGCATTATAATCTTCTTTAGATATGCCTCCCTCTTTCCATTTAATAAACATTTCTTTCTTTTTAGCATGTGTTTAAGTTCTGTGTTCATCCATCCTGGTTTCCTTAAATGCTTCCCATTCTTCCTACTTTTCGGGATTGTTAACGATTGTGCTTTGAGAATCTCATTTTTAAAAATTTCCCATCCTTCCTGGACATTTTTGTCCTTAAGGACATCCAGCCTTGGATCCCTCCTATTCTCTTTCTGAGTCTCTTAAAATCTGCCTTTCTAAAATCTAACCTTGAAGTTTGAGTCTTCACATGTCTTCCTCCTCTAGTTATCGAAAATTCTATAATAGCATGATCGCTGCCTCCTAGGGTCCCAGCCACCTTTACCTCCTCAACCATTTCATCCCTGTTTATAAGGATTAGATCCAAAGTAGCAGATCCCCTTGTTTTCTCCCCTACCTTTTGGAAGATAAAGTTGTCAGCAAGAGAGGATAAGAATTTGCTTGACCTGTTAGTTTTACTTGAGAGAGATTCCCAACAAATGTCTGGATAGTTGAAATCTCCCATGACCACTACGTCATATTTTTTGGAGAACTTGGTCATTTGATACATAAAGAGGTCATCCATATCTTCAGCTTGCCCAGGTGGCCTGTAGTAAATGCCTACAATGGTGTCCTTTCCGTTGTTCTCTCCTTGTATTCTTACCCAAACAGTTTCCACAGAACTCCCAGTCTCTGAAGCTTCAATCTCTGTGCAGATATACGCTTTTCTAACATACAATGCGACACCTCCTCCTCGTTTATCAAGTCTGTTTCTTGCAAATAAGTTGTATCCTTTTAGCCTTTTATTCCAATCATGTGTATCGTCCCACCAAGTTTCAGTGATTCCAATGACATCATATTCCTTTTCCTGCATTAGTAGTTCCAATTCTTATGGTTTCTTATGGTTTCAAAGATGACAATGCTATGATCAAAGTGAAAGGAGATCCCGAGGTGCCTTAAATATTCAATGTTTTGATTTTGTTTCCCGATAATTTTTCTCATCAAAGAATTGTTTGTAAGATATTAATCTATAACATTCAACTAAAAGACACTTTTTAAGACACTGTGATGACAGATAACAACACAGCTTCAATTTTAATCCAGACATGGGTTAAGTTATGAAAAAGTTTTTTGACCCCCGACATTATTTGAACACACAACCTTCTGATCTGGAGTCAGAAGCGCTACAGTTGCACCTCGAGGTCATATGAAAAGTAACTTTCCGCCCATAATATAACTCACATAAAAAGTGCATGAAGAAATCGTGACACACCCTCTCGAAATTTGCTACTTTTACACAAAGACTGAAAAAGACATAAACAAGGACGAATGAACATCTTGATACTGGGAATGCAGGGTTTTCCAGTTTAAAATTCAGCGTCTAGTTAAGAACCCTTTTTTCTTATGGATTCAAAGATGACAATGCTATGATCAAAGTGAAAAGAGATCCCAAAGTGCCTTAAATATTCAATGTTTTGATTTCACTTCCCTACGATTTTTCTCATCAAATAATAGTTTATAAGATATTAATTTATAACATTCAACTAAGAGACACTTTTTCAGACACTGTGCTGATAGATAGCAACAAAGCGTCAATTTTAATCCAGGCATGGGTTAAATTATGAAAAAGTTTTTTGACCCCGACATGATTTGAACATGCAACCTTCTGATCTGGAGTCAGACGCGCTACCGTTGCACCACGAGGTCATATGAAAAGAAACTTTCCGCCCATAATATAACTCACTTAAAAAGTGCATGAAGAAATCGTGGCACACCTTCTCGAAATTTGCTACTTTTACTTACAGACTGAGAAAGACATAAACAAGGACGAATGAACATCTTGATATTGGGAATGCAGGGATTTCCAGTTTAAAATTTAGAATCTAGTAATGAACACTTTTTTCTTATGGTTTGAGAGATAACAATGCTATGATCAAAGTGAAAAGAGATCCCGAAGTGCATTAAATATTCAATGTTTTGATTTAGTTTCCCGATGATTTTTCTCATCAAAGAATTGTTTATAAGATATTAATCTATAACATTCAACTAAAAGACACTTTTTTAGACACTGCGCTGACATATAGCAACACAGTTTCAATTTTATTCCAGACATGGGTTAAGTAATGAAAAAGTTGCTTGACCCTGGCGTGATTTGAACACGCAACCTTCTGATCTGGAGTCAGACGCGCTACTGTTGCACCACAAGGTCATATGAAAAGAAACTTTCCGCCCATAATTCACTTAAAAAGTGCATGAAGAAATCATGCACACCTTCTCGAAATTTGCTACTTTTACTTACAGACTGAAAAAGACATAAACAAGGACGATTGAATATTTTGGTATTGGGAATGGAGGGTTTTCCAGTTTAAAATTTAGAGTCTAGTAAAGAACCCTTTTTTCTTATGGATTCAAAGATGACAATGCTATGATCAAAGTGAAAGCAGATCCCGACGTGCCTTAAATATTCAATGTTTTGATTTTGCTTCCTGATTATTTTTCTCATCAAATAATTGTTTATGAGATATTAATCTATAACATTCAACTAAAAGACACTTTTTCAGACACTGTGCTGACAGATAGCAAAACACCTTCCATTTCAATCCAGACATGGGTTAAGTTATGAATAAGTATTTTGATCTCGACATGATTTGAACACGCAACCTTCTGATGTGGAGTCAGACGCGCTACCGTTGCTCCACGATGTCATATGAAAATAAACTTTCCGCCCATAATATAACTCACTTAAAAATTGCATGAAGAAATCGTGGCACACTTTCTCGAAATTTGCTACTTTTACTTACAGACTGAAAAAGACATAAACAAGGATGAATGAACATCTTGATATTGGGAATGCAGGGATTTCCAGTTTAAAATTTAGAATCTATTAATAAACCCTTTTTTCTTATGGTTTCAAAGATGACAATGCTATGATCAAAGTGAAAAGAGATCCCGAAATGCATTAAATATTCAATGTTTTGATTTCGTTTCACGATGATTTTTCTCATGAAAGAATTGTTTATAAGATATTAATCTATAACATTCAACTAAAAGACACTTTTTTAGACACTGCGCTGACAGATAGCAACACAGTTTCAATTTTAATCCAGACATGGGTTAAGTAATGAAAAAGTTGCTTGACCCTGGCATGATTTGAACACGCAATCTTCTGATCGGGAGTCAGACGTGACACTGTTGCACCACAACATCATACGAAAAGAAACTTTCCGCCCATAATTCACTTAAAAAGTGCATGAAGAAATCGTGGCACACCTCGAAATTTGCTACTTTTACTAACAGACTGAAAAAGACATAAACAAGGACGAATTAATATCTTGGTATTGGGAATGGAGGGTTTTCCAGTTTAAAATTTAGAGTCTAGTAAAGAACCCTTTTTTCTTATGGATTCAAAGATGACAATGCTTTGATCAAAGTGAAAAGAGAACCCAACGTGCCTTAAATATTCAATGTTTTGATTTAGCTTCCCTATGATTTTTCTTATCAAATAATTGTTTATAAGATATTAATTTATAACATTCAACTAAAAGACACTTTTTCAGACACATAGCAACACAGCTTCAATTTTAATCCAGACATGGATTAAGTTAGGAATAAGTTTTTTGACCCCGACGTGATTTGAACACGCAACTTTCTGATCTTGAGTCAGACACGCTACCGTTGCGCCACAAGGTCACATGAAAAGAAACTTTCCGCCCGTAATATAACTCACTTAAAAATTGCATGAAGAAATCGTGGCACACCTTCTCGAAATTTGCTACTTTTACTTACAGACTGAAAAAGACATAAACAAGGACAAATGAACATCTTGATATTGGAAATGCAGGGATTTCCAGTTTAAAATTTAGAATCAATTAATGAACCCTTTTTTCTTATGGTTTCAAAGATGACAATGCTATGATCAAAGTGAAAAGAGATCCTGAAATGCATTAAATATTCAATGTTTTGATTTAGTTTCACTATGATTTTTCTCATGAAAGAATTGTTTCTAAGATATTAATCTATAACATTCAACTAAAAGACACTTTTTTAGACACTGCGCTGACAGATAGCAACACAGTTTCAATTTTAATCCAGACATGGGTTAAGTAATGAACAAGTTGCTTGACCATGGTGTGATTTTAACACGCAAACTTCTGATCTAGAGTCAGACGCGCTTCCGTTGCACCACAAGATCATACGAAAAGAAACTTTCCGCCCATAATTCACATGAAAAGTGTATGAAGAAATCGCGCAAACCTCGAAATTTGCTACTTTTGCTCACAGACTGAAAATGACATAAACAAGGACGAATGAACATCTTGATATTGGGAATGCAGGGTTTTCCTGTTTAAAATTTAGAATCTAGTTAAGAACCCTTTTTTCTTATGGATTCAAAGATGACAATGCTATGATCAAAGTGAAAGGAGATCCCGACGTGCCTTAAATATTCAATGTTTTGATTTTGTTCCCCGATGATTTTTCTCATCAAAGAATTGTTTGTAAGATATTAATCTATAACATTCAACTAAAAGACACTTTTTTAGACACTGTGCTGACAGATAGCAACACAGCTTTAGTTTTAATCCAGACATGGGTTAAGTTATGAAAAAGTTTTTTGACCCCGACGTGATTTGAACACGCAACCTTCTGATCTGGAGTCAGACGCGCTACCATTGCGCCACGAGGTCATATGAAAAAAAACTTTCCGCCCATAATATAACTCACTTAAAAAGTGCATGAAGAAATCGTGGCACACCTTCTCGAAATTTGCTGCTTTTACTTACAGACTGAAAAAGACATAAACAAGGACGAATGAACATCTTGATATTGGGAATGCAGGGATTTCCAGTTTAAAATTTAGAATCTAGTAATGAACACTTTTTTCTTATGGTTTCAAAGATAACAATGCTATGATCAAAGTAAAAAGAGATCCCGAAGTGCATTAAATATTCAATGTTTTGATTTTGTTTCCCGATGATTTTTCTCATGAAAGAATTGTTTATAAGATATTAATCTATAACATTCAACTAAAAGACACTGCGCTGACAGATAGCAACACAGTTTCAATTTTAATCCAGACATGGGTTAAGTTATGAATAAGTTTTTTGACCCTGGCGTGATTTGAACACGCAAACTTCTGATCTAGAGTCAGACGCGCTACCGTTGCAGCACAAGATCATACGAAAAGAAACTTTCCGCCCATAATTCACATGAAAAGTGTATGAAGAAATCGTGCAAACCTTCTCGAAATTTGCTACTTTTGCTCACAGACTGAAAATGACATAAACAAGGACGAATGAACATCTTGATATTGGGAATGCAGGGTTTTCCAGTTTAAAATTTAGACCCTAGTAAAGAACCCTTTTTTCTTATGGATTCAAAGATGACAATGCTATGATCAAAATAATCCCCTACAACTAGAATGCACAACAGACAGTAATGAAAATCAAATAAACTTTATTGAATAAAATCGACACAATAAAGAAAAATACAGAATCCGACAGGTGATGTAATACGGGATAAAGTGCCAAAACAGATAAATAGATAGATATACAAAATCATGGGAAATTGTGTAAAATATTAGAAGTAGCAGAAAATACTCAAGACTTAAATATACCCAAGAAAATGTATAAAGATACTCATCTAAAATCTGGTGGGTATAAGCGAACATAATAACAAGATAAAATTATCTCAAAAGTGCAGAAAGTGGATTTGTGGATAAGAAACTTTTCAAAATTTGCATACATCACAAAATTGTAAAAAATATAAATACTTGTGATATTTCCCATAATAATGGAATAAAATGACAGTGCTAATAATAGTGCAAATATGCAACAGTAAATGCAGAAGAGGTAGTTCAACATTTAGAATATAATATCCACAGTTAGAGCTGATAATCCCTCATATGCTAAGGAGGGAGGCAAATGTAGAAAGCAGTAAAATAGGCATGCTTACCAACAGTATGTAAGCACTGAACCCCGCGTATTCCGACGCGCGTTTCGCCTTGCTGGCTTTAACGAGGGATAATGAAAACATGGGTATAGGGTCCTTTAATAAAGTCCATTGGCCAATGGAATGAAAATAGGTAATTATGGACCCCCACAACAGGTGATCGTGCGGGGCCGTCCACAAATCCCAGCGCCACCTCCGCATCACGTGACGCGACCCAAAGGTCGCGGCACAAGAGCGGACATGACGTCTGGATGCGTTCCACCGTGGGACGCACGGCGCCATCCCCACCTCATACGGCGCGACCAAAGGTCGCGACACAGAAGCAGAAATGACGTCTAAGTGCGCTCCACCATGGGACGCAGAGTGCGCTCCACCGTGGAACGCATGTGGAAGATGAAATAACGGGGATGATAAAGAGGAAGTGATGAAAGCAAAGAATAAAGTATAAATAAATAATATATTGCTCAAAACATATTAGTGGTATAACCCGATACACAATAATCATGATTAATACTAAGTCCACAGTGATCTCCTGACCAAATAATGATACATATAATTATCCAAAATTAACAATAATTAAATGAAAATTATAATATAAAGTAACCAATATAAACATAGAATTAAATCCAGAAGAAGGGAGAGTGCCATTTATATATACTCTGTGCAAGGTAAATAGTCATCCGTCCAAGTGAATAAATTCCGGCCAAAGGAATAAAAGGGTAAATCGTTGGCAAAAGAACTACAAAATAAACCAAAAATTAAAATCTTATAAAATCAGAAAATAAAAATAAAACGAATAAAAATTAATAACAATTGAGAACAAGGACCAAGTAATAGGGACAAAAAAACTCAAAGAAAAGGTGCAAAACTTACCGTTTCATTGAGGCCCCTTGGGGTGAGGGTGTCCAAAAGAGTAATCCATTTTACTTCCTTCTGTGCAAGAATTTTCTTCCAATTTCCACCTCTCTGATCTACATAGACTCGATCAATGCCCCTGATTAGCAACTTCGAACTGTCACAATTATGGTAATATTTAAAGTGGCGTGGTAACGTTTTTAGTTCCGTTGAATCAGAACTTCCTTTAGCCGCCTCAATGTCTAACACATGTTCTCTAGCACGTCTTCTAAGTTCACGTGTAGTTAGACCCACATAATATTTATTACAGGGACAATTGGTTAGGTAGATGATGCCAATGGTTTTACAAGAGATAGTATGGATAATTTTATAATTTTTTGTCATAGATGAATCTGTGAAGAATTCCGTTTTGGCAATGTTTGGACAAGTGACACAGGATCCACAGGGTTTACAGCCCCATTTCGGCTTTCCGGTATTGAAGATTGTTTTTTGATCATCTTTTTTGATGTAACTATGTACTAGTAAATCCTTCAGGTTATGCGAACGGCGATAGGTAATCGCCGGATATTTTGCAATATAATTAACGAGGACAGGATCCAAAGTAAGTATGTTCCAATAGTTCTTAAGACTCGCCCACATGTCTTTGTTGCCAGAATTGTATGTAGATATAAATCTGACAATGTCATTGTCCTTCCTTAACTTAGTGTTATATAAAAGTGTATTTCTTTTTGCAAATCTTGCACGACGATAACCTCGTTGAATAGATTTATTTGAGTAGCCACGTTCTTGGAAACGCATGGTAAGGTCCTGTGATTGTTTCTCAAAGTCATAATCATTAGAACAAATCCTGCGCATGCGTAAGAATTGGCCTATCGGTATACTATCGATGAGTTTCCTCGGATGTGAAGAATCTGCGCGCAGTAAGGAGTTAGTAGCCGTTTCTTTTCTAAAAACATCTGTTTGAATCGTGCCCGTAGTGTCAATCTCCGATCGTACATCTAAAAAGTCCATATTTTTGCGCCCCATCTTGTAAGTTAATTTGATGTTCAAGGTATTGTTGTTCAAGGATTGCATGAAGATAGACAATTCTTCATCTGTGCCCTGCCATAAGAATAGAACATCATCTATGAAACGATGCCAGGATAGAACTTTATCCAAATGAGGCAGAGAATCAGATGAAAAGATGTCCTTCTCCCACAGCCCCAGGAACAGGTTAGCATAAGAGGGCGCACAAGCTGCCCCCATTGCTGTACCCCGGAGCTGTAGGAAAAAAGATCCATCAAACAGAAAAAAATATGTGTCAAGGCAAATGCCAAAAGATCAAGGACAAAATTAATGAATGGAACATCGTGTTTAGACATTTCTAAAAAATATCTGGCCGATCGTAGGCTATCATTGTGATTAATCGATGTGTATAGAGATTCTACATCGCATACAACAATCACCGTATTGGTATCAACAATTAATCCATCCATTTTTTTGAGAAAATCAGAAGTGTCTTTGAGATAAGAAGGCAATGTCTCGACCAGAGGTCTGAGAATGTGATCAATAAAACGGCAAATAGGCTCACACATATTCTCAATTCCTGACACTATCGGTCGACCTGGAGGATGGATCTGATCCTTATGGACCTTGGGTAGTAAGTAAAAAACAGATACCTTCGGTGCTTTATTGAAGAGACATTCTTTTTCTTTTTCAGTAATTGTTCCAGTAGTGACTGCATCTTGAAGAAGAATCTGAAGTTCATCCTGAAATTTGGAAAGAGGATTGAAGGTAAGTTTCTTGTATGTAGTGGTATCTCTCAATTGACGTTTAGCTTCGTTGTTGTACATAGTAGAAGGCCAAAGTACCACATTTCCACCTTTATCAGATGCTTTAATTACAACATTATCCAATTATTTTAATTCATTAAGGGCCTTCCTTTCTTCTCTGCTCAAATTATTATATGATAATGTGGTTGGAATTCGTTTGAACTCAGCACTAACTAGTTGGACAAAAAGATCTATATTTGGATATAGAGATAAAGGGGGAAATTTTGTAGATGTGGGAATGATATTTTTTGGTAACCTACCTGTCTGAGGAGCAAATTGTTCCTCGAGTAAGCTTTCCAAAGTTCTCACCGCCTCTTGTTCTTCTATAGTAGAGAAGACATTATCAATAGGTTTGTGAAACATCTTTTTAAATAATAATTTACGAGCAAACAAGTGCAAGTCTTTTAAAGCTGTAAAATAATCAAACTTGGATGTGGGGGAAAAAGAAAGACCCCTATTGAGAACATCTAGCTGGATTTGAGTCAACTTAATGTTAGAAAGGTTAATTACCTTTGAAGTTGAACCTCCTAGATTGATATCCGCCAGATTTCTTGGTGCATTTTGTCTAAAGTTGTAATGTCGATGTCCAGTTTTTTGTTTCCCCAAATGTTCATCAGGTATGCCTTCAGTGTCAGTTGATGTAACGGATGAAAAAGACGTATGGCGTATGTCTGGTTGTGATGTAGACAGCCATTAGTAAACCTTATCAGTACGGAAATCTTGTAGATCTCGTTGAAATTTTGTCAATTTTGTATTTTGAATATGTTTTTCCCATGTGGTAAAACTGTCGTCCATATCCTTGTTGAAGTCATCTAATTCAATAGCAGTTGCTAATAATTTCAAGTCATCTTGTAGTTTGATAATCTCTTTATCTAATGATAAGAGAGTACTGGCATTTTTCTTGATGATGAGAAGGAGAAACTTTTCAGAACATTCATCACAGATAATCCTCCATTGTTTAGTAAACTCATCATCATCGCGGCCATAAGAAGGGAATACCTCACTCTCAAGCCACTGGGAATCAGTTTCTCCTTTACATAATTTTCTAAAGTAGTTTTATTCCACCAAACTTTAATTTTTTGGTGGAGATGATGCTTTAAGTCCCGTTTAATATCAGATATTTTGGTTAGGTCATTGTTCTCCACCTGTGGACTAGTATTTTTAAAAACTGAAAGTGCTTGGGAATGCCAAGCCACCTCTTTAGTGCACCAATCCATGATAAGATTAAGAAAAGACCTCTGTGAAAACACAGGAAAATAGATTAACAACAGTATTAATCAGCAAAATAGCTGTGCAAACACAAGATAATAATCCCCTACAACTAGAATGCACAACAGACAATAATGAAAATCAAATAAACTTTATTGAATAAAATCGACAAAATAAAGAAGAATCCGACAGGTGATGTAATACGGGATAAAGTGCCAAAATAGATAAATAGATAAATAGATATACAAAATCATGGGAAATTGTGTAAAATATTAGAAGTAGCAGAAAATACTCAAGACTTAAATATACCCAAGAAAATGCATAAAGATACTCATCTAAAATCTGGTGGGTATAAGCGAACACAATAACAAGATAAAATTATCTCAACAGCTCAGAAAGTGGATTTGTGGAAAAGAAACTTTTCAAAATTTGCCTACATCACAAAATTGTAAAAAATATAAATACTTGTGATATTTCCCATAATAATGGAATAAATGCTATGATCAAATTGAAAGGAGATCCCGACGTGCCTTAAATATTCAATGTTTTGATTTTGCTTCCTGATTATTTTTCTCATCAAAGAATTGTTTATGAGATATTAATCTATAACATTCAACTAAAAGACACTTTTTTAGACACTGTGCTGACAGATAGCAACACAGCTTTAGTTTTAATCCAGACATGGGTTAAGTTATGAATAACTTTTTTGACCCCAACATGATTTGAACATGCAACCTTCTAATCTGGAATCAGACGCGCTACCGTTGCACCACGAGGTCATATGAAAAGAAACTTTCCGCCCATAATATAACTCACTTAAAAAGTGCATGAAGAAATCGTGGCACACCTTCTCGAAATTTGCTACTTTTACTAACAGACTGAAAAAGACATAAACAAGGACGAATGAACATCTTGATATTGGGAATGCAGGGATTTCCAGTTTAAAATTTAGAATCTAGTAATGAACACTTTTTTCTTATGGTTTCAAAGATAACAATGCTATGATCAAAGTGAAAAGAGATCCCGAAGTGCATTAAATATTCAATGTTTTGATTTAGTTTCCCGATGATTTTTCTCATCAAAGAATTGTTTATAAGATATTAATCTATAACATTCAACTAAAAGACACTTTTTAAGACACTGCGCTGACATATAGCAACACAATTTCAATTTTAATCCAGACATGGGTTAAGTAATGAAAAAGTTGCTTGACCCTGGCGTGATTTGAACACGCAACCTTCTGATCTGGAGTCAGACGCGCTACTGTTGCGCCACAAGGTCATATGAAAAAAAACTTTCCGCCCATAATTCACTTAAAAAGTGCATGAAGAAATCGTGCACACCTTCTCGAAATTTGCTACTTTTACTAACAGACTGAAAAAGACATAAACAAGGACGATTGAATATCTTGGTATTGGGAATGGAGGGTTTTCCAGTTTAAAATTTAGAGTCTAGTAAAGAACCCTTTTTTCTTATGGATTCAAAGATGACAATGCTATGATCAAAGTGAAAGCAGATCCCGACGTGCCTTAAATATTCAATGTTTTGATTTTGCTTCCTGATAATTTTTCTCATCAAATAATTGTTTATGAGATATTAATCTATAACATTCAACTAAAAGACACTTTTTCAGACACTGTGCTGACAGATAGCAAAACAGCTTCAATTTTAATCCAGACATGGGTTAAGTTATGAAAAAGTATTTTGATCGCGACATGATTGGAACACGCAACCTTCTGATGTGGAGTCAGACGCGCTACAGTTGCTCCACGAGGTCAAATGAAAAGAAACTTTCCGCCCATAATATAACTCACTTAAAAATTGCATGAAGAAATCGTGGCACACTTTCTCGAAATTTGCTACTTTTACTTACAGACTGAAAAAGACATAAACAAGGATGAATGAACATCTTGATATTGGGAATGCAGGGATTTCCAGTTTAAAATTTAGAATCTATTAATAAACCCTTTTTTCTTATGGTTTCAAAGATGACAATGCTATGATCAAAGTGAAAAGAGATCCCGAAATGCATTAAATATTCAATGTTTTGATTTCGTTTCACGATGATTTTTCTCATGAAAGAATTGTTTATAAGATATTAATCTATAACATTCAACTAAAAGACACTTTTTTAGACACTGCGCTGACAGATAGCAACACAGTTTCAATTTTAATCCAGACATGGGTTAAGTAATGAAAAAGTTGCTTGACCCTGGTGTGATTTGAACACGCAATCTTCTGATATGGAGTAAGACGTGTCACTGTTGCACCACAACATCATACGGAAAGAAACTTTCTGCCCATAACTCACTTAAAAACTGCATGAAGAAATCGTGGCACACCTCGAAATTTGCTACTTTTACTAACAGACTGAAAAAGACATAAACAAGGACGAATTAATATCTTGGTATTGGGAATGAAGGGTTTTCCAGTTTAAAATTTAGAGTCTAGTAAAAAACGTTTTTTCTTATGGATTCAAAGATGACAATGCTTTGATCAAAGTGAAAAGAGAACCCAACGTGCCTTAAATATTCAATGTTTTGATTTAGCTTCCCTATGATTTTTCTCATCAAATAATTGTTTATAAGATATTAATATATAACATTCAACTTAAAGACACTTTTTCAGACACATAGCAACACAACTTCAATTTTAATCCAGACATGGGTTAAGTTAGGAATAAGTTTTTTGACCTCGACGTGATTTGAACACGCAACCTTCTGATATGGAGTCAGACGCGCTACCGTTACGCCACAAGGTCACATGAAAAGGAACTTTCCGCCCGTAATATATCTCACTTAAAAATTGCATGAAGAATTCGTGGCACACCTTCTCGAAATTTGCTACTTTTACTTACAGACTGAAAAAGACATAAACAAGGACAAATGAACATCTTGATATAGGAAATGCAGGGATTTCCAGTTTAAAATTTAGAATCTATTAATGAACCCTTTTTTCTTATGGTTTCAAAGATGACAATGCTATGATCAAAGTGAAAAGAGATCCTGAAATGCATTAAATATTCAATGTTTTGATTTCGTTTCACTATGATTTTTCTCATGAAAGAATTGTTTCTAAGATATTAATCTATAACATTCAACTAAAAGACACTTTTTTAGACACTGCGCTGACAGATAACAACACAGTTTCAATTTTAAACCAGACATGGGTTAAGTAATGAACAAGTTGATTGACCATGGCGTGATTTGAACACACAAACTTCTGATCTGGAGTCAGACCCACTTCCGTTGCACCACAAGATCATACGAAAAGAAACTTTCCGCCCATAATTCACATGAAAAGTGTATGAAGAAATCGCGCAAACCTCGAAATTTGCTACTTTTGCTCACAGACTGAAAATGACATAAACAAGGACGAATGAACATCTTGATATTGGGAATGCAGGGTTTTCCTGTTTAAAATTTAGAATCTAGTTAAGAATCCTTTTTTCTTATGGATTCAAAGATGACAATGCTATGATCAAAGTGAAAGGAGATCCCAACGTGCCTTAAATATTCAATGTTTTGATTTTGTTCCCCGATGATTTTTCTCATCAAAGAATTGTTTGTAAGATATTAATCTATAACATTCAACTAAAAGACACTTTTTCAGACACTGTGCTGACAGATAGCAACACAGCTTTAGTTTTAATCCAGACATGGGTTAAGTTATGAAAAACTTTTTGACCCCGACGTGATTTGAACACGCAACCTTCTGATCTGGAGTCAGACGCGCTACCATTGCGCCACGAGGTCATATAAAAAGAAACTTTCCGCCCATAATATAACTCACTTAAAAAGTGCATGAAGAAATCGTGGCACACCTTCTCGAAATTTGCTGCTTTTACTTACAGACTGAAAAAGACATAAACAAGGACGAATGAACATCTTGATATTGGGAATGCAGGGATTTCCAGTTTAAAATTTAGAATCTAGTAATGAACACTTTTTTCTTATGGTTTCAAAGATAACAATGCTATGATCAAAGTGAAAAGAGATCCCGAAGTGCGTTAAATATTCAATGTTTTGATTTCGTTTCCCGATGATTTTTCTCATGAAAGAATTGTTTATAAGATATTAATCTATAACATTCAACTAAAAGACACTGCGCTGACAGATAGCAACACAGTTTCAATTTTAATCCAGACATGGGTTAAGGTATGAATAAGTTTTTTTGACCCTAGCGTGATTTGAACACACAAACTTCTGATCTAGATTCAGACGCGCTACCGTTGCAGCACAAGATCATACGAAAAGAAACTTTCCGCCCATAATTCACATGAAAAGTGTATGAAGAAATCGCGCAAACCTTCTCGAAATTTGCTACTTTTGCTCACAGACTGAAAATGACATAAACAAGGACGAATGAACATCTTGATATTGGGAATGCAGGGTTTTCCAGTTTAAAATTTAGAGGCTAGTAAAGAACCCTTTTTTCTTATGGATTCAAAGATGACAATGCTATGATAAAAATAATCCCCTACAACTAGAATGCACAACAGACAATAATGAAAATCACATAAACTTTATTGAATAAAATCGACAAAATAAAGAAAAATGCAGAATCCGACAGGTGATGTAATACGGGATAAAGTCCCAAAACAGATAAATAGATAGATAGATATACAAAATCATGGGAAATTGTGTAAAATATTAGAAGTAGCAGAAAATACTCAAGACTTAAATATACCCAAGAAAATACATAAAGATACTCATCTAAAATCTGGTGGGTATAAGCGAACACAATAACAAGATAAAATTATCTCAACAGCTCAGAAAGTGGATTTGTGGATAAGAAACTTTTCAAAATTTGCATACATCACAAAATTGTAAAAAATATAAATACTTGTGATATTTCCCATAATAATGGAATAAATGCTATGATCAGAGTGAAAGGAGATCCCGACGTGCCTTAAATATTCAATGTTTTGATTTTGCTTCCTGATTATTTTTCTCATCAAATAATTGTTTATGAGATATTAATCTATAACATTCAACTAAAATACACTTTTTCAGACACTGTGCTGACAGATAGCAACACAGCTTCAATTTTAATCCAGACATGGGTTAAGTTATGAAAAAGTTTTTTGACCCCGATGTGATTTGAACACGCAACCTTCTGATCTGGAGTCAGACACGCTACCATTGCGCCACGAGTTCATATGAAAAGAAACTTTCCGCCCATAATATAACTCACTTAAAAATTGCATGAAGAAATCGTGGAACACCTTCTCGAAATTTGCTACTTTTACTAACAGACTGAAAAAGACATAAACAAGGACGAATGAACATCTTGGTATTGGGAATTTAGGGTTTTCCAGTTTAAAATTTAGAGTCTAGTAAAGAACCCTTTTTTCTTATTGATTCAAAGATGACAATGCTATGATCAAAGTGAAAAGAGATCCCAACGTGCCTTAAATATTCAATGTTTTGATTTCGCTTCCCTATGATTTTTCTCATCAAATAATTGTTTATAAGATATTAATTTATAACATTCAACTAAAAGACACTTTTTCAGACACATAACAACACAGCTTCAATTTTAATCCAGACATGGGTTAAGTTACGAATAAGTTTTTGAAACCCGACATGATTTGAACACTCAACCTTCTGATCTGGAGACAGACGCGCTACCGTTCCACCACGAGATCATATGAAAAGTAACTTTCCGTCCATAATATACCTCACTTAAAAATTGCATGAAGAAATCGTGGCACACCTCGAAATTTGCTACTTTTACTTACAGACTGAAAAAGACATAAACAAGGACGAATGAACATCTTGATGTTGGGAATGCAGGGATTTCCAGTTTAAAATTTAGAATCTATTAATGAACCCTTCTTTCTTATGGTTTCAAAGATGACAATGCTATGATCAAAGTGAAAAGAGATCCCGAAATGCATTAAATATTCAATGTTTTGATTTCGTTTCACGATGATTTTTCTCATCAAAGAATTGTTTGTAAGATATTAATCTATAACATTCAATTAAAAGACACTTTTTTAGACACTGCGCTGACAGATAGCAACACAGTTTCAATTTTAATCCAGACATGGGTTAAGTAATGAAAAAGTTGCTTGACCCTGGTGTGATTTGAACACGCAAACTTCAGATCTGGAGTCAGACGCGCTACTGTTGCACCACAAGATCATACGTTAAGAAACTTTCCGCCCATAATTCACATGAAAAGTGTATGAAGAAATCGCGCAAACCTACTCGAAATTTGCTACTTTTGCTCACAGACTGAAAATGACATAAACAAGGACGAATGAACATCTTGATATTGGGAATGCAGGGTTTTCCTGTTTAAAATTTAGAATCTAGTTAAGAACCCTTTTTTTCTTATGGATTCAAAGATGACAATGCTATGATCAAAGGGAAAGGAGATCGCGACGTGCCTTAAATATCCAATGTTTTGATTTTGTTCCACGATGATTTTTCTCATCAAAGAATTGTTTGTAAGATATTAATCTATAAAATTCAACTAAAAGACACTTTTTTAGACACTGTGCTGACAGATAGCAACACAACTTTAGTTTTAATCCAGACATGGGTTAAGTTATGAAAAAGTATTTTGACCTCGACATGATTTGAACATGCAACCTTCTGATCTGGAGTCAGACGCGCTACCGTTGCGCCACGAGGTCATATGAAAAGAAACTTTCCGCCCATAATATAACTTACTTAAAAAGTGCATGAAGAAATCGTGGCACACCTTCTCGAAATTTGCTACTTTTACTTACAGACTGAAAAAGACATAAACAAGGACGAATGAACATCTTGATATTGGGAATGCAGGGATTTCCAGTTTAAAATTTAGAATCTAGTAATGAACACTTTTTTCTTATGGTTTGAAAGATAACAATGCTATGATCAAAGTGAAAAGAAATCCCGAAGTGCATTAAATATTCAATGTTTTGATTTCGTTTCCCGATGATTTTTCTCATCAAAGAATTGTTTATAAGATATTAATCTATAACATTCAACTAAAAGACACTTTTTTAGACACTGCGCTGACATATAGCAACACAATTTCAATTTTAATCCAGACATGGGTTAAGTAATGAAATAGTTGCTTGATCCTGGCGTGATTTGAACACGCAACCTTCTGATCTGGAGTCAGACGCGCTACCGTTGCGCCACAAGGTCATATGAAAAGAAACTTTCCGCCCATAATTCACTTAAAAAGTGCATGAAGAAATCATGCACACCTTCTCGAAATTTGATACTTTTACTTACAGACTGAAAAAGACATAAACAAGGACGAATGAATATCTTGGTATTGGGAATGTAGGGTTTTCCAGTTTAAAATTTAGAGTCTAGTAAAGAACCCTTTTTTCTCATGGATTCAAAGATGACAATGCTATGATCAAAGTGAAAGCAGATCCCGACGTGCCTTAAATATTCAATGTTTTGATTTTGCTTCCTGATTATTTTTCTCATCAAATAATTGTTTATGAGATAATAATCTATAACATTCAACTAAAAGACACTTTTTCAGACACTGTGCTGACAGATAGCAACACAGCTTCAATTTTAATCCAGACATGGGTTAAGTTATGAAAAAGTATTTTGATCTCGACATGATTTGAACACGCAACCTTCTGATCTGGAGTCAGAAGCTCTACCGTTGCTCCACGAGGTCATATGAAAAGAAACTTTCCGCCCATAATATAACTCACTTAAAAATTCCATGAAGAAATCGTTGCACACTTTCTCGAAATTTGCTACTTTTACTTACAGACTGAAAAAGACATAAACAAGGATGAATGAACATCTTGATATTGGGAATGCAGGGATTTCCAGTTTAAAATTTAGAATCTATTATTAAACCCTTTTTTCTTATGGTTTCAAAGATAACAATGCTATGATCAAAGTTAAAAGTGATCCCGAAATGCATTAAATATTCAATGTTTTGATTTCGTTTCACGATGATTTCTCTCATGAAAGAATTGTTTATAAGATATTAATCTGTAACATTCAACTAAAAGACACTTTTTTAGACACTGCGCTGACAGATAGCAACACAGTTTCAATTTTAATCCAGACATGGGTTAAGTAATGAAAAAGTTGCTTGACCCTGGCGTGATCTGAACACGCAACCTTCTGATCTGGAGTCAGACGTGTCACTGTTGCACCACAAGATCATACTGTAAGAAACTTTCCGCCCAAAATTCACTTAAAAAGTGCATGAAGAAATCGTGGCACACCTCGAAATTTGCTACTTTTACTAACAGACTGAAAAAGACATAAACAAGGGCGACTGAATATCTTGGTATTGGGAATGGAGGGTTTTCCAGTTTAAAATTTAGAGTCTAGTAAAGAACCCTTTTTTCTTATGGATTCAAAGATGACAATGCTATGATCAAAGAAAAAAGAGAACCCAACGTGCCTTAAATATTCAATGTTTTGATTTAACTTCCCTATGATTTTTCTCATCAAATAATTGTTTATTAGATATTAATTTATAACATTCAACTAAAAGACACTTTTTCAGACACATAGAAGCACAGCTTCAATTTTAATCTAGACATGGGTTATGTTAGGAATAAGTTTTTTGACCCCGATGTGATTTGAACACGCAACCGTCTGATCTGGAGTTAGACGCGCTACCGTTGCGCCACGATGTCATATGAAAAGAAGCATTCCACCCATAATATAACTCACTTAAAAATTGCATGAAGAAATCGTGGCACACCTTCTCGAAATTTGCTACTTTTACTTACAGACTGAAAAAGACATAAACAAGGACGAATGAACATCTTGATATTGGAAATGCAGGGATTTCCAGTTTAAAATTTAGAATCTATTAATGAACCCTTTTTTCTTATGGTTTCAAAGATGACAATGCTATGATCAAAGTGAAAAGAGATCCCGAAATGCATTAAATATTCAATCTTTTGATTTCGTTTCACGATGATTTTTCTCATGAAAGAATTGTTTATAAGATATTAATCTATAACATTCAACTAAAAGAGACTTTTTTAGACACAGCGCTGACAGATAGCAACACAGTTTCAATTTTAATCCAGACATGGGTTAAGTAATGAAAAAGTTGCTTGACCCTGGTGTGATTTGAACACGCAAAATTCTGATCTGGAGTCAGACGCGCTACCGTTGCACCACAAGATCATACAAAAAGAAACTTTCCGCCCATAATTCACATGAAAAGTGTATGAAGAAATCGCGAAAACCTTCTCGAAATTTGCTACTTTTGCTCACAGACTGAAAATGACATAAACAAGGACGAATGAACATCTTGATATTGGGAATGCAGGGTTTTCCTGTTTAAAATTTTGAATCTAGTTAAGAACCCTTTTTTCTTATGGATTCAAAGATGACAATGCTATGATCAAAGTGAAAAGAGTTCCCGACGTGCCTTAAATATTCAATGTTTTTATTTTGTTCTCCGATGATTTTTCTCATCAAAGAATTGTTTGTAAGATATTAATCTATAACATTCAACTAAAAGACACTTTTTTAGACACTGTGCTGACAGATAGCAACACAGCTTTAGTTTTAATCCAGACATGGGTTAAGTTATGAAAAAGTTTACTGACCCCGACGTGATTTGAACACGCAATCTTCTGATCTGGAGTCAGACGCGCTACCATTGCGCAACGAGATCATATGAAAAGAAGCTTTCCGCCCATAATATAACTCACTTAAAAAGTGCATTAAGAAATCATGTCACACCTTCTCGAAATTTGCTACTTTTACTTACAGACTGAAAAAGACATAAACAAGGACGAATGAACATCTTGTTATTGGGAATGCAGGGATTTCCAGTTTAAAATTTAGAATCTACTAATGAACACTTTTTTCTTATGGTTTCAAAGATAACAATGCTATGATCAAAGTGAAAAGAAATCCCGAAGTGCATTAAATATTCAATGTTTTGATTTCGTTTCCCGATGATTTTTCTCATGAAAGAATTGTTTATAAGATATTAATCTATAACATTCAACTAATAGATACTTTTTTAGACACTGCGCTGACAGATAGCAACACAATTTCAATTTTAATCCAGACATGGGTTAAGTTATGAATAAGTTTTTTGACCCTGGCATGATTTGAACACGCAAATTTCTGATCTAGAGTCAGACGCGCTACCGTTACACCACAAGATCATACAAAAAGAAGCTTTCCGCCCATAATTCACATGAAAAGTGTATGAAGAAATCGCGCAAACCTTCTCGAAATTTGCTACTTTTGCTGACCGACTGAAAATGACATAAACAAGGACGAATGAATATCTTGATATTGGGAATGCAGGGTTTTCCAGTTTAAAATTTAGAGTCTAGTAAAGAACCCTTTTTTCTTATGGATTCAAAGATGACAATGCTATGATCAAAATAATCCCCTACAACTAGAATGCACAACAGACAATAATGAAAATCAAATAAACTTTATTGAATAAAATCGACAAAATAAAGAAAAATACAGAATACGACAGGTGAGGTAATACGGGATAAAGTGCCAAAACAGATAAATAGATAGATATACAAAATCATGGGAAATTGTGTAAAATATTAGAAGTAGCAGAAAATACTCAAGACTTAAATATACCCAAGAAAATGAATAAAGATACTCATCTAAAATCTGGTGGGTATAAGCGAACACATTAACAAGATAAAATTATCTCAACAGCTCAGAAAGTGGATTTGTGGATAAGAAACTTTTCAAAATTTGCATACATCACAAAATTGTAAAAAATATAAATACTTGTGATATTTCCCATAATAATGGAATAAAGTGACAGTGCTAATAATAGTGCAAATATGCAACAGTAAATTCAGAAGAGGTAGTTCAACATTTAGAATATAATATCCACAGTTAGAGCTGATAATCCCTCATATGCTAAGGAGGGAGGCAAATGTAGAAAGCAGTAAAATAGGCATGCTTACCACCAGTATGTAGGCACTGAACCCCGCGTATCCCGACGCGCATTTCGCCTTGCTGGCTTTAACGAGGGATGATGAAAACATGGGTATAGGGTCCTTTAATAAAGTCCATTGGCCAATGGAATGAAAATAGGTAATAATGGACCCCCGCAACAGGTGATCGTGCGGGGCCATCCACAAATCCCAGCGCCACCTCCGCATCACGTGACGCGACCCAAAGGTCGCGGCACAAGAGCGGACATGACGTCTGGATGCGTTCCACCTTGGGACGCACGGCGCCATCCCCACCTCATACGGCGCGACCAAAGGTCACGACACAGAAGCGGAAATGACGTCTAAGTGCGCTCCACCATGGGACGCAGAGTGCGCTCCACCGTGGAACGCATGTGGAAGATGAAATAACAGGGATGATAAAGAGGAAGTGATGAAAGCAAAGAATAAGGTATAAATAAATAATATTTTGCTCAAAACATATTAGTGGTATAACCCGATACACAATAATCATGATTAATACTAAGTCCACAGTGATCTCCTGACCAAATAATGATACATATAATTATCCAAAATTAACAATAATTAAATGAAAATTATAATATAAAGTAACCAATATAAACATAGAATTAAATCCAGAAGAAGGGAGAGTGCCATTTATATATACTCTGTGCAAGGTAAATAGTCATCCATCCAAGTGAATAAATTTCGGCCAAAGGAATAAAAGGGTAACTCGTTGGCAAAAGGACTACAAAATAAACCAAAAATTAAAATCTTATAAAATCAGAAAATAAAAATAAAATGAATAAAAATTAATAACAATTGAGAACAAGGACCAAGTAATAGGGACAAAACTCAAAGAAAAGGTGCAAAACTTACCGTTTCATTGAGACCCATTGGGGTGATGGTTTCCAAAAGAGTAATCAATTTTACTTCCTTCTGTGCAAGAATTTTCTTCCAATTTCCGCCTCTCTGATCTACATAGACTCGATCAATGCCCCTGATTAGCAACTTCGAACTGTCACAATTATGGTAATATTTAAAGTGGCGTGGTAACGTTTTTAGTTCCATTGAATCAGAACTTCCTTTAGCCGCCTCAATGTCTAACACATGTTCTCTAGCACGTCTTCTAAGTTCACATGTAGTTAGACCCACATAATATTTATTACAGGGACAATTGGCTAGGTAGATGATGCCAATGGTTTTACAAGAGATAGTATGGATAATTTTATAATTTTTTGTCATAGATGAATCTGTGAAGAATTCCGTTTTGGCAATGTTTGGACAAGCGACACAGGATCCACAGGGTTTACAGCCCCATTTCGGCTTTCCGGTATTGAAGATTGTTTTTTGATCATCTTTTTTGATGTAACTATGTACTAGTAAATCCTTCAGGTTATGCGAACGGCGATAGGTAATCGCCGGATATTTTGCAATATAATTAACGAGGACAGGATCCAAAGTAAGTATGTTCCAATATTTCTTAAGACTCGCCCACATGTCTTTGTTGCCAGAATTGTATGTAGATATAAATCTGACAATGTCATTGTCCTTCCTTAACTTAGTGTTATATAAAAATGTATTTCTTTTTGCAAATCTTGCACGACGATAACCTCGTTGAATAGATTTATTTGAGTAGCCACGTTCTTGGAAACGCATGGTAAGGTCCTGTGATTGTTTCTCAAAGTCATAATCATTAGAACAAATCCTGCGCATGCGTAAGAATTGGCCTATCGGTATACTATCGATGAGTTTCCTCGGATGTGAAGAATCTGCGCGCAGTAAGGAGTTAGCAGCCGTTTCTTTTCTAAAAACATCTGTTTGAATCGTGCCCGTAGTGTCAATCTCCGATCGTACATCTAAAAAGTCCATATTTTTGCGCCCCATCTTGTAAGTTAATTTGATGTTCAAGGTATTGTTGTTCAAGGATTGCATGAAGATAGACAATTCTTCATCTGTGCCCTGCCATAAGAATAGAACATCTTCTATGAAACTATGCCAGGATAGAACTTTATCCAAATGAGGCAGAGAATCAGATGAAAAGATGTCCTTCTCCCACAGCCCCAGGAACAGGTTAGCATAAGAGGGCGCACAAGCTGCCCCCATTTCTGTACCCCGGAGCTGTAAGAAAAAAGATCCATCAAACAGAAAAAAATATATGTCAAGGTAAATGCCAAAAGATCAAGGACAAAATTAATGAATGGAACATCGTGTTTAGACATTTCTAAAAAATATCTGGCCGATCGTAGGCCATCATTGTGATTAATCGATGTGTATAGAGATTCTACATCACATACAACAATCACCGTATTGGTATCAACAATTAATCCATCCATTTTTTTGAGAAAATCAGAAGTGTCTTTGAGATAAGAAGGCAATGTCTCGACCAGAGGTCTGAGAATGTGATCAATAAAACGGCAAATAGGCTCACACATATTCTCAATTCCTGACACTATCGGTCGACCTGGAGGATGGATCGGATCCTTATGGACCTTGGGTAGTAAGTAAAAAACAGATACCTTCGGTGCTTTATTGAAGAGACATTCTTTTTCTTTTTCAGTAATTGTTCCAGTAGTGACTGCATATTGAAGAAGAATCTGAAGTACATCCTGAAATTTGGAAAGAGGATTGAAGGTAAGTTTCTTGTATGTAGTGGTATCTCTCAATTGACGTTTAGCTTCGTTGTTGTACATAGTAGAAGGCCAAAGTACCACATTTCCACCTTTATCAGATGCTTTAATTACAACATTATCCAATTATTTTAATTCATTAAGGGCCTTCCTTTCTTCTCTGCTCAAATTATCATATGATAATGTGGTTGGAATTCGTTTGAACTCAGCACTAACTAGTTGGACAAAAAGATCTATATTTGGATATAGAGATAAAGGGGGAAATTTTGTAGATGTGGGAATGATATTTTTTGGTAACCTACCTGTCTGAGGAGCAAATTGTTCCTCGAGTAAGCTTTCCAAAGTTCTCACTGCCTCTTGTTCTTCTATAGTAGAGAAGACATTTTCAATAGGTTTGTGAAACATCTTTTTAAATAATAATTTACGAGCAAGCAAGTGCAAGTCTTTTAAAGCTGTAAAATAATCAAACTTGGATGTGGGGGAAAAAGAAAGACCCCTATTGAGAACATCTAGCTGGATTTGAGTCAACTTAATGTTAGAAAGGTTAATTACCTTTGAAGTTGAGCCTCCTAGATTGATATCCGCCAGATTTCTTGGTGCATTTTGTCTAAAGTTGTAATGTCGATGTCCAGTTTTTTGTTTCCCCAAATGTTCATCAGGTATGCCTTCAGTGTCAGTTGATGTAACGGATGAAAAAGACGTATGGCGTATGTCTGGTTGTGATGTAGACAGCCATTAGTAAACCTTATCAGTACGTAAATCGTGTAGATCTCGTTGAAATTTTGTCAATTTTGTATTTTGAATATGTTTTTCCCATGTGGTAAAACTGTCGTCCATATCCTTGTTGAAGTCGTCTAATTCAATAGCAGTTGCTAATAATTTCAAGTCATCTTGTAGTTTGAGAATCTCTTTATCTAATGATAAGAGAGTACTGGCATTTTTCTTGATGATGAGAAGGAGAAACTTTTCAGAACATTCATCACAGATAATCCTCCATTGTTTAGTAAACTCATCATCATCGCTGCCATAAGAAGGGAATACCTGCACTCTCAAGCCCCGGGGAATCAGTTTCTCCTTTACATAATTTTCTAAAGTAGTGTTATTCCACCAAACTTTAATTTTTTGGTGGAGATGATGCTTTAAGTCCCGTTTAATATCAGATATTTTGGTTAGGTCATTGTTCTCCACCTGTGGACTCCTATTTTTAAAAACTTAAAGTGCTTGGGAATGCCAAGCCACCTATTTAGTGCACCAATCCATGATAAGATTAAGAAAAGACCTCTGTGAAAACACAGGAAAATAGATTAACAACAGTATTAATCAGCAAAATAGCTGTGCAAACACAAGATAATAATCCCCTACAACTAGAATGCACAACAGACAATAATGAAAATCAAATAAACTTTATTGAATAAAATCGACAAAATAAAGAAAAATACAGAATCCGACAGGTGATGTAATACGGGATAAAGTGCCAAAACAGATAAATAGATAGATAGATATACAAAATCATGGGAAATTGTGTAAAATATTAGAAGTAGCAGAAAATACTCAAGACTTAAATATACCCAAGAAAATGTATAAAGATACTCATCTAAAATATGGTGGGTATAAGCGAACAAAATAACAAGATAAAATTATCTCAACAGCTCAGAAAGTGGATTTGTGGATAAGAAACTTTTCAAAATTTGCATACATCACAAAATTGTAAAAAATATAAATACTTGTGATATTTCCCATAATAATGGAATAAATGCTATGATCAAAGTGAAAGGAGATCCCGACGTGCCTTAAATATTCAATATTTTGATTTTGCTTCCTGATTATTTTTCTCATCAAATAATTGTTTATGAGATATTAATCTATAACATTCAACTAAAAGAAACTTTTTCAGACACTATGCTGACAGATAGCAACACAGCTTCAATTTTAATCCAGACATGGGTTAAGTTATGAAAAAGTATTTTGACCTCGACATGATTTGAACACGCAACCTTCTGATCTGTAGTCAGACGCGCTACCATTGCTCGACGAGATCATATGAAAATAAACTTTCCGCCCATAATATAACTCACTTAAAAATTGCATGAAGAAATCGTGGCACACTTTCTCGAAATTTGCTACTTTTACTTACAGACTGAAAAAGAAATTAACAAGGATGAATGAACATCTTGATATTGGGAATGCAGGGATTTCCAGTTTAAAATTTAGAATCTATTAATAAACCCTTTTTTCTTATGGTTTCAAAGATGACAATGCTATGATCAAAGTGAAAACAGATCCCGAGATGCATTAAATATTCAATGTTTTGATTTCGTTTCACAATGATTTTTCTCATGAAAGAATTGTTTATAAGATATTAATCTATAACATTCAACTAAAAGACACTTTTTTAGACACTGCGCTGACAGATAGCAACACAGTTTCAATTTTAATCCAGACATGGGTTAAGTAATGAAAAAGTTGCTTGACCCTGGCGTGATTTGAACACGCAAACTTCTGATATAGTGTCAAACGCGTTACCGTTGCACCACAAGATCATATGAAAAGAAGCTTTCCGCCCATAATTCACTTAAAAAGTGCATGAAGAAATCGTGCACACCTTCTCGAAATTTGCTACTTTTACTTACAGACTGAAAAAGACATAAACAAGGACGAATGAATATCTAGGTATTGGGAATGGAGGGTTTTCCAGTTTAAAATTTAGAGTCTAGTAAAGAACCCTTTTTTTTTATGGATTCAAAGATGACAATGCTATGATCAAAGTGAAAGCAGATCCCGACGTGCCTTAAATATTCAATGTTTTGATTTTGCTTCCTGATTATTTTTCTCATCAAATAATTGTTTATGAGATATTAATCTATAACATTCAACTAAAAGACACTTTTTCAGACACTGTGCTGACAGATAGCAACACAGCTTCAATTTTAATCCAGACATGGGTTAAGTTATGAAAAAGCATCTTGATCTCGACATGATTTGAACACGCAACCTTCTGATCAGGAGTCAGACGCGCTACAGTTGCTCCACGAGTTCATATGAAAAGAAACTTTCCGACCATAATGTAACTCACTTAAAAATTGCATGAAGAAATCGTGGCACACTTTCTCGAAATTTGCTACTTTTACTTACAGACTGAAAAAGACATAAAAAAGGATGAATGAACATCTTGATATTGGGAATGCAGGGATTTCCAGTTTAAAATTTAGAATCTAGTAATGAACACTTTTTTCTTATGGTTTCAAAGATAACAATGCTATGATCAAAGTGAAAAGAGATCCCAACGTGCCTTATATATTCAATGTTTTGATTTCGTTTCAAAATAATTTTTCTCATCAAAGAATTGTTTATAAGATATTAATCTATAACATTCAACTAAAAGACACTTTTTTAGACACTGCGCTGACAGATAGCAACACAGTTTCAATTTTAATCCAGACATGGGTTAAGTAATGAAAAAGTTGCTTGACCCTGGCGTAATTTGAACACGCAACCTTCTGATCGGGAGTCAGACGCGTCACTGTTGCACCACAAGATAATACGAAAAGAAACTTTCCGCCCATAATTCACTTAAAAAGTGCATGAAGAAATCGTGGCTAGTGTTGAGCCACCCCCGTAGTGTTCGAGTTCGGTTCGGTTCGTCGAACACCCGTGTGTTCGTCGAACTGTTCGTCGAACTGCTCGTCGAACACCTTCGAACACCGTTAAAACCAATGGCAGGCAAACAAAAACACATAGAAACACATAGAAAACACCTTCAAAGGTGTCCAAAAGCTGACAAACTGCTCAGAGGACACAACTAACACATGGAAAAGTGACAAGTGCATATAGTCATGCGAAAAGAAAAGAGGTGGAGGAGTAAAAGGAGGGGGAGACACAGATATAGGCATGTCATGCCCTTCTAAAATCCAAAAAGTGAGAAGCCGACACGGCCAGTCCGTTCCTGCCCGTGCCACCTCTGTGTCGCCGGGTTTGTGCCAGAGCCGCGGTGGACCCTGACGGCCAGCCCCCCTCTCCCAATACTGGTGCCTGTCTGCCGGTGGGTCGAGGCCCACCATGGTGGGGGGGGGAGTAACATCTGCAGAAGAAAGACCATCTTCCAGCCAAACTAAGATGTCGACTTCTTTTCGTGGACAATGTGATACGATCCCATTCTTACGGACACGCCCATCGCTACAAATTCTAGATGAGGCACAAAAACAGCAGGTGCTTCAACAGATATAAAGTGCTCCTTCAAGTGGGCTCTCCATCACCTCAATTTCAACATCACAAATACTCCAGTCCTCAGAGGTGTCACCCCAATCGCACTTGCTTCCTCACAGCTCCCAAGTCTCCAGCTGTCCGTCTGAGTATGGGGTAACACAGATGGTTGAGTCTGCACAGCTGTTTACTCATACTATAGCCTGGGAAACGGAGGTCTGCTCCAGAGCTTCTGTTTATCAAGATGAGTAAATGATCTGATCTGATGCCTAGAATCTTTATAAGTCGGATCCAGGACCAGATGAAGAAGGTTCTGAGCATAATGTAGACCCTTGTTCCCAAACTGTAACTCCTGTTGGTGGAGGCAATGATGAAGACGATGATGAGACTCAAATACCTGATTGGAGCGACAACTTGACTTTTCAGTCAGGGCAGGAAGAGGTTGGCTCTGAGGACGACGGGTGTGATAACACACAGGGTGATGATGACGAGGTTGGAGATCCCACTTACTGTCAACCCACAGTCAGCCAGTCCATGAGGTCAGCAGAGGAGGTGGAGGAGGATGTGACTAGCCCTGGGGATGGGGATGACTCGGTACCCGGGCATTTGCCTGGCCTTGGGCATGTCGCGGTGGTCGGCTCCCTAGCCCGTACCCTGGGGTCTCTCTTTAAAAGGGTGGATAATTGTTAATTTTATAAGAGTTCATGACGCCACCTGTGGTATCTGGTGACAAGCACCAGCGCTGCAGCAGTCCACTGAGGCCGGTGATAAGGCAGCTCGATGGTATAGCTCCCCACAGGTGGAGCTAGGTCTCAGGGCAGCGTATGCAGGGGGAATGCAGGACAGGCGAGACCCAGCTGGGTCAGAGCAAGAACGGGAACGGACACGGTAGTCACTTCAGTACCTTTTACTGGTGGAAATTCAGGCACATCCCGAAGCACTGTAGGGTGAAGGGTGCATATCAGGATCCTCCCCAATGAGCGGGTGTAGGGCCTCCTGTTTCTTGCCTCTGCGTAGTAAGTTTCTGACCTGCCTGGAGCTAGGTCTAACTTTGTCTCTGTCCTGCGCTGGCTGACCTTGTGGTAGGGCCTTCTCTTGGAGTTCACGCTCCCAGTATGCGGGGCCTAAGCGTCTCCTGGTTCTGTTACATATCGGCACCTTAGCGATCCTGGGACTTGTAGTTCTCCAGGGATTCCGGTTATGCCTTACTGGGTCATAGAGATACCGGTAAGCTCGGATCCTGTGTCCGGTAAATGCTTCGGGGTGAGCTGGTTAAGCTCCTCTGTCCCTTATGTACTAACTCGCCACTCGCCTTCGGCCTACTCGGGCCCTCACTAGGCTATACACACTAACGGCAGCTTGCCGCGCTTCACTGTTCTTACAGCACCGGCACACCTTAAGCTCTATCTGGGCTCCCTGAATCTAGCAAGCAGGAGCCTCGTGCTCCAATGCTGAACTATTAACTGCGTTCTCTAGACTAGACTGAGCTCCACTGCAGACTGACCTCTCTTAGGCTTCTCTACTGCAGGAACTCTTCAGAGGAACTGAACTGCCTAGCTCCACCTTCCCTATTTATATCCCTAACGGGCTCCCTCTGCTGGTCTGAGGTGGAAGGTGGAGATGTGTGAATGTTTATGGGGGCCTCTTGTGGAGGATTCCATCAATGCACTCTTCTAGGATCTGTGATACCAAGCACAGCGGGGCATCACAGATGCTATTGACGACGAGGTTAGGTTGCGCCTTCCTGAACAGAGACGGAGTACTGGAAGCACGTCAACAAGTGCATCCTCAACCACAACTCTGCTCTCTGACCACAAGTCATAGTGGCTCTTCAGGTCACATGGGCTCTAAGCCTTGCATAGCCTGGGCATTTATTCAGATCGATAAGGATGACCTAACTCGTGTTATCTGTAATATTTGTCAGCAAAAGCTAAGTAGAGGCCAAAAAATACATAGTTTGAGTACTTCATGCATGTACCGTCACATGGATATGAAGCATAAGTTGCAGTGGGAAGCTCACTGTGCTACAATGCGGCCTAGCCGGCTGGGCCAACCACCGTCTGCCCCATCTTGTGCATCCGCAGCCTCTTCATCCTCTGTGACTAGGGGGACAGCAGTCACACATGTTTTTGGATGCAGACCTGCCACCTCTTTACCCGCAACAGCCAGTGTGATTGGCAGGTCGTCAGTTCATTGGGAAGTGGAAACACCTGCTAGTGTTGAGCGCTCTCCGACATCGAAAGCACCACCTTTGGATCAAGGCAACCTTACATGTCCGCCTGCATCTTCCTCACAGACCGGCAGTTTGCCGGGGACACCCTACTCAACACCGTCTAAGGACAACAGCCAGCCCTCAGTCAATCAGATGTGGACAAGTAAAAGACCATTTCCTCCTAGCCATGAGAAAGCTAAGAGGTTGAATTTCACCATCTGCAAGCTGTTGGCTACAGAAATGCTGCCTTTCCACCTGGAGGACACAGAGGATTTTCAAGACCTTATGTCCGTCACAGTGCCCCAGTACCAGATGCCCAGTCGGCACTACTTCTCAAAGAAAAGTGTGCCTGCGCTCCACTAGCATGTCGCACACAACATCACCGCTTCTTTGAGAAACTCTGTGTGTGACAGGGTGCACTTCACCACAGACACTTGGACGAGAAGGCATGGACAGGGGCGTTACATGTCGCTGACTGGGCACTGGGTAACTATGGTGACAGCAGGACAAGGGGCTGCTGTCCAAGTCTTACCGTCCCCACGAGTTGTGCGTCAATCCTCTTTATCTCGAAGTTCCTCCACTGCTTCTGCCTCCTCAACCTCCTCTCGGTCCTCCACCTGCACCCAAAGCCTGTCTGGTAATGCCACCTGCTTTCTAACTGCGCAGAAGGAATCCTGCACACCTCCTTACTATGCTGGCAGCAGGGCTCAACGGCATCAGTGTTTACTTTGAAATGTCTGGGAATTGTGAGTCACACAGCTGAGGAGTTGTGGTCAGCTCTGGAGACCCAGTTTCATGAAAGGTTGTCTCCACTGGACCTGCAACCAGGGAAGGCCATGTGCGACAATGCTGCAAACCTGGGTGCGGCACTTCGCCGGGGCAATGTCACACACGTGCCTTGTATGGCTCACGTGTTGAACCTGGTTGTCCAGCAATTTTTAGCCCACTATCCCGGACTAGATGGCCTTCTGCAGAGGGCTTGGTCGCTGTGTGCTCACTTCCGCCGTTCGCATCCCGCAGTTCAATGACTTACATCTCTACAGAAGTCGTTGGGCCTGCCAGTTCACCGGCTGAAATGCGATGTGCCGACACGGTGGAATTCAACTCTGCACATGTTGCAGCGACTGTGGCAGCACCGACAAGCCCTGGTGCAATATGTTCTGACGTATAGCCTGGGCCAGCGAGATCCAGAGGTGGGGCAAATCACGCTGCAGTAGTGGTCTCAGATCAGGGACCTATGAAGTTGACGTGCCCCCTGGGCCATGGGGTACCCTGAGCAGGGCCGGTAGACGCTGGGGGTTGTAGTCACTGTGGCGGTGACCCAGTCCGTGACCCAGGGCGGTCAATCCAAGGGTAATTTGTATATATGGATTTTATAATGTCTGACTACGCCACCTGTGGAGTGCGGCCAAAGGGGCCGCCGCTGCGGAACACTCCTCTGAAGCTGGTGGTTTTGCAGCAACGGTATTATTACTCACCACAGGAAGAGTGTAGCTTCAGGGCAGTGTGGGTGGATGATGGTGGTTGTAGTGCAAGGAGTCAGTAATGAACACAGAGTCCGTTTGATGCCGTCTCAAGATATTACTCACAGTTGTTGTAGTCCAGATTACAGGTACCAGAGCAATCTCCCCCGTCGTGCTGTGCATACTCAGTGAGGGCCTCAGTCCACCCCCAGATAGCTACGGAGTACTTAGCAGGACCCCCTTCTGTGTGTCCTTTCTCTGGCCTTCTCCCTGCACCTCACACCCAGTGACACTTCTATCCGGTATCCTCGGGCCTTGGCGGGTGACGTGTGTTCCGTCCCCTGGGTCCTATGTGGCTACCTTCTTAGTGAGACTGGTGTGGACTTTGGCCTGCAGTACATGAAATGCAGCAGCCTCCGGTTTCTAGTTGAGCCTTGCTGTTTCTCCGCTAGTTGAGGGACCTGTTCCCCTTATCTGGCCTGACCCCTCTAACTCCTGGTAGCAGCGGGAGTACGGGTGGCCTTCTGCACGGCCCGTAGCCGTAGGGTCCCTTCGGTTCCTGGAGCCTTCCAGCTCCCACTCCTCTCTTCTCTCCTTCAGTCCTGGGCCTCCCAGGCTAGGCCCGCTTCCGGAGCAGAGCTCATGCCTAGTCTCTGCTCCTGTCACTTTTCCTCCTCTGTCTGGCTTGCTCTTTCTAAGATGTCTTCCTATTTATACTCTCCTTGTCATGTGCTCCCCTAAGCTGCTCCCCTAAGCACCCACTACATAGGACCCTCAAACCAGCTAGGGACCTGGGACTGTGCTCTCCCTTAGGAGCAATCTCGCCCTACCCCCACTGCGGGTATGTGTTGGATGCAGGAGTTAGGGTCCCGAGCCATACGCCTTCCTTACCTGAGGGTGAGATACCACACCTCTGGGTGAGATGCAGTAACTCTGTGGTGACTGAACCCTCAGGGGCGCCACACACCCTTCTGCACAGTTTTGAAATGGCGACGAAGATGTTTAGTGCTGACGACGATGCCATTATCAGCATGACTATTCCGGTGATTTACATGCTGGAGCACACATTAAACAGAATTCAGAGTCAGGTGGTGGGACAAGAGGAGGTGGAGGAAGTAGAGGAGGAGTCGTATGCGGAAGGGATAACATCTCCAAGGTCCAGACGGTTGGCAGCACCAAGGCGGCAGGCATGGGAGGGTGGGGGAGAGGGATTAACCAGGGCGCATGGTAGCAGCCAAACTGTTGAGGAAGGTGCAGGAGCCGAGGAAGAAGTGGAGGACGAACTGGCGATGGGCATGGAAGACTCATCAGATGAGGGAGACCTTGATCACATTTCTGTTGTGCGAGGTTGGAGGGAGAGGGCAGAGGAAGGAAGCATGATTCTTACCTCGCTACCAACACAACAAGGACTTGGTCCTTCTGGATGCGCAAGACACATGAGTGCCTTCTTGCTGCACTACCTGCAACATGACCCCCGGATTGTCAGAATTCGAAGTAATCCCGACTACTGGGTTGCCACACTCTTAGATCCCCGGTACAAAAGTATATTTGCCGAAATAATTCCTGCCATAAAAAGGTATTGACGAATGCAGGAGAATCTGCAGACGCTGTTGCAGAATCTTACATGTGCTTTTCCACAAAACACCAGTGGTGCACGTAGTGAATCTCACTGTTCTAACTTGCAGCATGCCCTGGGTCCCCACTCCGGCAAGTTGGCCAACAAGTGTAACTCTCCAACATGTCCTTTCTATTTCCAGGCCACGGAGGATCCAACGTACTCGTATGCAGGACTCTGACCCCCACCCATCACTCTTAACGCTTGTTCCACTTCGTCCTGGAGTCCTGACAGGAATATGTCCAGTCCAATATCTATTAAGTGAACACCATCAGGCCGTATGAGACCTGCTTTATCTCCTTCCAGTTGTCGGTGTTGTATCACTACACCGCCTCTGTCTCTTCTAAATTTTGCCACCCGAATATTTATTACCCGCCTTGTCCATTCAATGGCCGTGATGTCTCGCGCACCTTGCCATACCGCTATCGGCACAATCTCTGACCATACTATAGCTAATTTTGTGAAAAAATCTCTGAAGCTCTTGGTGTCTAGTTTCATTATTGCCATTAGTTATGCGCTCTTGTGATGACCTAGGTTGTTTCCCCCGGCCTGTATAACTAATATGACCGGACCTCTTGCCTCTCTCCCTACCTTGATTACCTCCATTAGTACCTGTGGACATAGCAGGCCTCTAATACCTCTCCAGTTGAAATATGTGTTATGAAACTCTAATTTCCTCCCGCCTGGGCGAACTTTCGCCCTTTTTTGTGCCCAATATATATACGAGTGGCCTATCACTCACACTGTTGGCTTAGCGTCACCTGTAAAAGAAACAAACCACGTTAGGATAACAAGTCCGGTCTTATGTATCTCGCCAAACACGTGGATCGCCATCTCCCTATCCTCTGAACTTCCGTTTCTGACAGTCCTGCTCTTGCTGCTTCCGTGGCCGCACCTATGCGGAATGAGTGTGTCCCGTAATCTTTGGGGTGGTTCCCTGCTGATGTTATGCATTTATTAAATATAGCTTGGAACAGGTATCTTGATAATGGCGTTCCATCAATGTGTGATAGGAAGAAATTACTTTGTGATCTGATGGTTAGATATGTTTTTACTATTGTTACCTGACTCAGTGTACCGTTTGTGGGTTGTAGAAGTACCCAAGTACCCCTGCCCGCTGGAACTGTTTTCGATTGGTGTATGCGTAGACGTATTGCATTATTGGCTATGACTACGTCCTGGTGTAATAAGCCTCCACTGGTGGTAATTTTGGATTGAGGGACTAATTCGCTTATACATAGAGCCCCGAAGAAGGCGATCACAAATGCAGTAGACATTAGTGTTGCTTCAAATTGTGAGTGTCATGTTAATGGTGTTAGGGATAAGATGTGAGAAATCAGTTTTAGTGACACGGGACGGGACGTCTACATTCCTGACTTGGCTGACCTCTTTTCGACCCTTTTATGGATTGTCTGATGATGAATCTTTGTCACATCTCAACAATTCTGTAGTTGGAAGTGAAATGCTACTCCGGTCAGACACCGCTGCGCTGACGCCCCTGATATGCCCCTCATCATTAGCTGGTGGAGAAATTCTATGGTGAGTTGTGATCTGGCTTGTTCACATTGGTCAACCCGTCTGCCTGCTACTAGTCGTGTCCACTCTTCCCATGCCTTACCGTATGCTTGCCATGTTGACGGGGCATCTGACGCTCTGATTAATGGCATCAACTATTCGCCACTAGATCCCATAGGGAGGGTGGGCAACTGTTGCCCGATGGGTGGGCGTTGTGGAAGAGCTCTGTGAAAATCTGCCAATTGAATTGTTATAAAGCGTTAGCAGCAGCTTTATACCCCTCAGCATAGTGGCTAGCGCGGACTCATACATTGTGTTTTAGGCACAGGAATGCTAGCCTGCGTAGTAGGCCTAGCACTGGGAGAGACGATGATGCCATCTTATTAATGCAGTGCGCTAGGCTGGTGTTTTGTGCTATGAAGCGTATATTTTTGTTAGCCAGGCGCGCGCCCCATATTGCTATTGCTACCACTATTGGGAAAAATTATTTTCAGGGCTAGATGCAGCTAAAAATTATTATTAATTTCAAAGCTGGTGGAGCTTGGTATAGATGGCCTAATACAATGAGTCCCACACACTGATAGTAGCCCAACCTGATGGAGGTCAGTATAGATGGACTAATAGACCAAGTCCCACACACTGCTAGAAGCCCAAATATTTTTTCAGAGCTAGATGCAGATAACAAATATTTTGAATTTGCAACCTGATAGAGGTCAGTATAGATGGACTACTAAAACAAGTCCCACACACTGCTAGAAGCCCAAATATTTTTTCAGAGGTAGATGCAGAATAAAATTATATTGAATTTGCAACCTGGTGTAGGTTAGTATAGATGGACTAATAGAACAAGTCCCACACACTGCTAGAAGCCCAAAATTTTTTCAGAGCTAGATGCAGAAAAAAATGATATTCAATTTGCAACCTGATGGAGGTCAGTGTAGATGGACTAATAGACCAAGTCCCACACACTGCTAGAAGCCCAAATATTTTTTCAGAAGTAGATGCAGAAAAAAATTATATTCAATTTGCAACCTGATGGAGGTCAGTATAGATGGACTAATAGAACAAGTCCCACACACTGCTAGAAGCCCAAATTTTTTTTCAGAGGTAGATGCATAAAAAAATGATATTCAGTTTGCAACCTGATGGAGGTCAGTGTAGATGGACTAATAGACCAAGTCCCACACACTGCTAGAAGCCCAAATTTTTTTTCAGAGGTAGATGCAGAAAAAAATTATATTCAATTTGCAACCTGATGGAGATCAGTATAGATGGACTAATAGAACAAGTCCCACACACTGCTAGAAGCCCAAATATTTTTCCAGAGCTAGATGCAGATAAAAATTATTTTTAATTTGCAGTCTGATGGAGGTCAGTATAGATGGACTAATAGACCAAGTCCCACACACTGCTAGAAGCCCAAACATTTTTTCAGAAGTAGATGCAGAAAAAAATGATATTCAATTTGCAACCTGATGGAGGTCAGTATAGATGGACTAATAGAACAAGTCCCACACACTGCTAGAAGCCCAAATTTTTTTTCAGAGGTAGATGCAGAAAAAAATTATATTCAATTTGCAACCTGATGGAGGTCAGTATAGATGGACTAATAGAGCAAGTCCCACACACTGTTAGAAGGCCAAATATTTTTTCAGAGCTAGATGCAGAAAAAAATTATATTTAATTTGCAGCCTGATGGAGGTCAGTATAGATGGACTAATAGAGAAAGTCCCACACACTGCTAGAAGGCCAAATATTTTTTCAGAGCTAGATGCAGACAAAACATTATTTTTAATTTGCAACCTGATGGAGGTCAGTATAGATGGACTAATAGAGAAAGTCCCACACACTGCTAGAAGGCCAAATATTTTTTCAGAGCTAGATGCAGATATAAATTATTTTTAATTTGCAACCTGATGGAGGTCAGTATAGATGGACTAATAGAGAAAGTCCCACACACTGCTAGAAGGCCAAATATTTTTTCAGAGCTAGATGCAGAAAAAAATTATATTCAATTTGCAACCTGATGGAGGTCTGTATAGATGGACTAATAGACCAAGTCCCACACACTGCTAGAAGGCCAAATATTTTTTCAGAGCTACAGTAGATGCAGATAAAAATTATTTTTAATTTGCAACCTGATCCCGACGTGCCTTAAATATTCAATGTTTTGATTTCGTTTCACGATGATTTTTCTCATGAAAGAATGGTTTATAAGATATTAATCTATAACATTCAACTAAAAGACACTTTTTTAGACACTGCGCTGACAAATAGAAACACAGCTTCAATTTTAATCCATACATGGGTTAAGTTATGAAAAGGCATTTTGAACCTGACGTGATTTGAACACGCAAACTTCTGATCTGGAGTCAGATGCGCTACCGTTGCGCCACAAGGTCTTAAGAAAAGAGACTTTCCGCCCATAATATAACTCACTTAAAAAGTGCATGAAGAAATCGTGACACACATTCTCGAAATTTGCTACTTTTACTTACAGACTGAAAAAGACATAAACAAGGATGAATGAACAGCTTGATGTTGGGAATGCAGGGATTTCCAGTTTAAAATTTAGAATCTAGTAAAGAACCCTTTTTTCTTATGGATTCAAAGATGACAATGCTGTGATCAAAGTGAAAGGAGATCCCGAAGTGCATTAAATATTCAATGTTTTGATTTCGTTTCCCGATGATTTTTCTCATCAAATAATTGTTTATGAGATATTAATCTATAACATTCAACTAAAAGACACTTTTTCAGACACTGTGCTGACAGATAGCAACACAGCTTCATTTTTAATCCAGACATGGGTTAAGTTATGAAACAGTTTTTTGACCATGATGTGATTTGAACATGCAACCTTCTGATCTAGTGTCAGACGTGCTACCATTGCGCCACGCTATCATAAGAAAAGAAACTTTCCGCCCATAATATAAATTACTTAAAAAGTGCATGAAGAAATCGTGGCACACCTTCTCGAAATTTGCTACTTTTACTTACAGACTGAAAAAGACATAAACAAGAACGAATGAACATCTTGATATTGGGAATGCAGGGATTTCCAATTTAAAATTTAGAATCTAGTAATGAGCACTTTTTTCTTATGGTTTCAAAGATGACAATGCTATGATCAAAGTGAAAAGAGATCCCGAAATGCATTAAATACTCAATGTTTTGATTTCGTTTCCCGATAATTTTTCTCATCAAAGAATTGTTTATAAGATATTAATCGATAACAATCAACTAAAAGACACTTTTTTAGACACTGTGCTGACAGATTGCAACACAGTTTCAATTTTAATCCAGACATGAGTTAAGTTATGAAAAAGTATTCTGACCCAGATGTGATTTTAACACGCAATCTTCTGATCGGGAGTCAGACGCGCTACCGTTGCGCCACAAGATCATATGAAAAGAAACTTTCCACCCATAATTCACATGAAAAGTGTATGAAGAAATCGCGCAAATCTCGAAATTTGCTAATTTTGCTCACAGACTGAAAATGACATAAACAAGGACGAATGAACATCTTGATATTGTGAATGCAGGGCTTTCCTGTTTAAAATTTAGAATCTAGTAAATAACCCTTTTTTCTTATGGATTAAAAGATGACAATGCTATGATCAAAGTGAAAGGAGATCCCGACGTGCCTTAAATATTCAATGTTTTGATTTTGTTTCCCGATGATTTTTCTCATCAAAGAATCGTTTGTAAGATATTAATCTATAACATTCAACTAAAAGACAGTTTTTAAGAAACTGTGCTGACAGATAGCAACACAGCTTCAATTTTAATCCAGACATGGGTTAAGTTTTGAAAAATTTTTTGACCGTCACGTGATTTGAACACGCAAACTTCTGATCTGGAGTCAGATGCGCTACCGTTGCGCCACAAGGTCTTAAGAAAAGAGACTTTCCGCCCATAATATAACTCACTTAAAAAGTGCATGAAGAAATCGTGGCACACATTCTCGAAATTTGCTACTTTTACTTACAGACTGAAAAAGACATAAACAAGGATGAATGAACAGCTTGATATTGGGAATGCAGGGATTTCCAGTTTAAAATTTAGAATCTAGTAAAGAACCCTTTTTTCTTATGGATTCAAAGATGACAATGCTGTGATCAAAGTGAAAGGAGATCCCGAAGTGCATTAAATATTCAATGTTTTGATTTCGCTTCCCGATGATTTTTCTCATCAAATAATTGTTTATGAGATATTAATCTATAACATTCAACTAAAAGACACTTTTTCAGACACTGTGCTGACAGATAGCAACACAGCTTCATTTTTAATCCAGACATGGGTTAAGTTATGAAACAGTTTTTTGACCATGATGTGATTTGAACATGCAACCTTCTGATCTAGTGTCAGACGTGCTACCATTGCGCGACGCTATCAAAAGAAAATAAACTTTCCGCCCATAATATAAATTACTTAAAAAGTGCATGAAGAAATCGTGGCACACCTTCTCGAAATTTGCTACTTTTACTTACAGACTGAAAAAGACATAAACAAGAACGAATGAACATCTTGATATTGGGAATGCAGGGATTTCCAGTTTAAAATTTAGAATCTAGTAATGAGCACTTTTTTCTTATGGTTTCAAAGATGACAATGCTATGATCAAAGTGAAAAGAGATCCCGAAATGCATTAAATATTCAATGTTTTGATTTCGTTTCCCGATAATTTTTCTCATCAAAGAATTGTTTATAAGATATTAATCGATAACAATCAACTAAAAGACACTTTTTTAGACACTGTGCTGACAGATTGCAACACAGTTTCAATTTTAATCCAGACATGAGTTAAGTTATGAAAAAGTATTCTGACCCAGATGTGATTTTAACACGCAATCTTCTGATCGGGAGTCAGACGCGCTACCATTGCGCCACAAGATCATATAAAAAAAAAACTTTCCACCCATAATTCACATGAAAAGTGTATGAAGAAATCGCGCAAATCTCGAAATTTGCTAATTTTGCTCACAGACTGAAAATGACATAAACAAGGACGAATGAACATCTTGATATTGTGAATGCAGGGCTTTCCTGTTTAAAATTTAGAATCTAGTAAATAACCCTTTTTTCTTATGGATTAAAAGATGACAATGCTATGATCAAAGTGAAAGGAGATCCCGACGTGCCTTAAATATTCAATGTTTTGATTTTGTTTCCCGATGATTTTTCTCATCAAAGAATCGTTTGTAAGATATTAATCTATAACATTCAACTAAAAGACAGTTTTTAAGACACTGTGCTGACAGATAGCAACACAGCTTCAATTTTAATCCAGACATGGGTTAAGTTTTGAAAAATTTTTTGACCGTCACGTGATTTGAACACGCAAACTTCTGATCTGGAGTCAGATGCGCTACCGTTGCGCCACAAGGTCTTAAGAAAAGAGACTTTCCGCCCATAATATAACTCACTTAAAAAGTGCATGAAGAAATCGTGGCACACATTCTCGAAATTTGCTACTTTTACTTACAGACTGAAAAAGACATAAACAAGGATGAATGAACAGCTTGATATTGGGAATGCAGGGATTTCCAGTTTAAAATTTAGAATCTAGAAAAGAACCTTTTTTCTTATGGATTCAAAGATGACAATGCTGTGATCAAAGTGAAAGGAGATCCCGAAGTGCATTAAATATTCAATGTTTTGATTTCGCTTCCCGATGATTTTTCTCATCAAATAATTGTTTATGAGATATTAATCTATAACATTCAACTAAAAGACACTTTTTCAGACACTGTGCTGACAGATAGCAACACAGCTTCATTTTCAATCCAGACATGGGTTAAGTTATGAAACAGTTTTTTGACCATGATGTGATTTGAACATGCAACCTTCTGATCTAGTGTGAGACGTGCTACCATTGCGCCACGATATCATAAGAAAATAAACTTTCCGCCCATAATATAAATTACTTAAAAAGTGCATGAAGAAATCGTGGCACACCTTCTCGAAATTTGCTACTTTTACTTACAGACTGAAAAAGACATAAACAAGAACGAATGAACATCTTGATATTGGGAATGCAGGGATTTCCAGTTTAAAATTTAGAATCTAGTAATGAGCACTTTTTTCTTATGGTTTCAAAGATGACAATGCTATGATCAAAGTGAAAAGAGATCCCGAAATGCATTAAATATTCAATGTTTTGATTTCGTTTCCCGATAATTTTTCTCATCAAAGAATTGTTTATAAGATATTAATCGATAACAATCAACTAAAAGACACTTTTTTAGACACTGTGCTGACAGATTGCAACACAGTTTCAATTTTAATCCAGACATGAGTTAAGTTATGAAAAAGTATTCTGACCCAGATGTGATTTTAACACGCAATCTTCTGATCGGGAGTCAGACGCGCTACCATTGCGCCACAAGATCATATGAAAAAAAACTTTCCACCCATAATTCACATGAAAAGTGTATGAAGAAATCGCGCAAATCTCGAAATTTGCTAATTTTGCTCACAGACTGAAAATGACATAAACAAGGACGAATGAACATCTTGATATTGTGAATGCAGGGCTTTCCTGTTTAAAATTTAGAATCTAGTAAATAACCCTTTTTTCTTATGGATTAAAAGATGACAATGCTATGATCAAAGTGAAAGGAGATCCCGACGTGCCTTAAATATTCAATGTTTTGATTTTGTTTCCCGATGATTTTTCTCATCAAAGAATCGTTTGTAAGATATTAATCTATAACATTCAACTAAAAGACAGTTTTTAAGACACTGTGCTGACAGATAGCAACACAGCTTCAATTTTAATCCAGACATGGGTTAAGTTTTGAAAAAATTTTTGACCGTCACGTGATTTGAACACGCAAACTTCTGATCTGGAGTCAGATGCGCTACCGTTGCGCCACAAGGTCTTAAGAAAAGAGACTTTCCGCCCATAATATAACTCACTTAAAAAGTGCATGAAGAAATCATGGCACACATTCTCGAAATTTGCTACTTTTACTTACAGACTGAAAAAGACATAAACAAGGATGAATGAACATCTTGATATTGGGAATGTAGGGTTTTCCAGTTTAAAATTTAGAATCTAGTAAAGAACCCTTTTTTCTTATGGATTCAAAAATGACAATGCTGTGATCAAAGTGAAAGGAGATCCCGAAGTGCATTAAATATTCAATGTTTTGATTTCGCTTCCCGATGATTTTTCTCATCAAATAATTGTTTATGAGATATTAATCTATAACATTCAACTAAAAGACACTTTTTCAGACACTGTGCTGACAGATAGCAACACAGCTTCATTTTTAATCCAGACATGGGTTAAGTTATGAAACAGTTTTTTGACCACGATGTGATTTGAACATGCAACCTTCTGATATTGTGTCAGACGTGCTACCATTGCGCCACGCTATCATAAGAAAATAAACTTTCCGCCCATAATATAAATTACTTAAAAAGTGCATGAAGAAATTGTGGCACACCTTCTCGAAATTTGCTACTTTTACTTACAGACTGAAAAAGACATAAACAAGAACGAATGAACATCTTGATATTGGGAATGCAGGGATTTCCAGTTTAAAATTTAGAATCTAGTAATGAGCACTTTTTTCTTATGGTTTCAAAGATGACAATGCTATGATCAAAGTGAAAAGAGATCCCGAAATGCATTAAATATTCAATGTTTTGATTTCGTTTCCCGATAATTTTTCTCATCAAAGAATTGTTTATAAGATATTAATCGATAACAATCAACTAAAAGACACTTTTTTAGACACTGTGCTGACAGATTGCAACACAGTTTCAATTTTAATCCAGACATGAGTTAAGTTATGAAAAAGTATTCTGACCCAGATGTGATTTTAACACCCAATCTTCTGATTGGGAGTCAGACGCGCTACCGTTGCACCACAAGATCATATGAAAAGAAACTTTCCACCCATAATTCACATGAAAAGTGTATGAAGAAAGCGCCAAATCTCGAAATTTGCTAATTTTGATCACAGACTGAAAATGACATAAACAAGGACGAATGAACATCTTGATATTGTGAATGCAGGGCTTTCCTGTTTAAAATTTAGAATCTAGTAAATAACCCTTTTTTCTTATGGATTAAAAGATGACAATGCTATGATCAAAGTGAAAGGAGATCCTGACGTGCCTTAAATATTCAATGTTTTGATTTTGTTTCCCGATGATTTTTCTCATCAAAGAATCGTTTGTAAGATATTAATCTATAACATTCAACTAAAAGACAATTTTTCAGACACTGTGCTGAGAGATAGCAACACAGCTTCAATTTTAATCCAGCCATGGGTTAAGTTTTGAAACATTTTTTGACCGTCACGTGATTTGAACACGCAAACTTCTGATCTGGAGTCAGATGCGCTACCGTTGCGCCACAAGGTCTTAAGAAAAGAGACTTTCCACCCATAATATAACTCACTTAAAAAGTGCATGAAGAAATCGTGGCACACATTCTCGAAATTTGCTACTTTTACTTACAGACTGAAAAAGACATAAACAAGGATGAATGAACATCTTGATATTGGGAATGCAGGGTTTTCCAGTTTAAAATTTATAGTCTGGTAAAGAACCCTTTTTTCTTCTAGATTCAAAGATGACAATGCTATGATCAAAGTGAAAGGAGATCCCGATGTGACTTAAATATTCAATGTTTTGATTTCACTTCCTGATGATTTTTCTCATCAAATAATTTTTTATAAGATATTAATCTATAACATTCAAATAAAAGACACTTTTTCAGACACTGTGCTGACAGATAGCAATACAGCTTCAATTTTAATCCAGACATGAGTTAAGTTATGAAAAAGTTTTTTGACGCCGATGTGATTTGAACACTCTCTTCCGTTGCGCCACAAGGTCATAAGAAAAGTAACTTTCCGCCCATAATATAACTCACTTAAAAAGTGCATGAAGAAATCGTGGCACACCTTCTGGAAATTTGCTACTTTTACTTACAGACTGAAAACGACATAAACAAGGACGAATGAACATCTTGATATTGGGAATGCAGGGATTTCGAGTTTAAAATTTAGAATCTAGTAATGGACCCTTCTTTCTTATGGTTTCAAAGATGACAATGCTATGATCAAAGTGAAAAGAGATCCCAAAGTGCATTAAATATTCAATGTTTTGATTTTGTTTCCCGATGATTTTTCTCATCAAAGAATGGTTTATAAGATATTAATCTATAACAATCAACTAAAAGACACTTTTTAAGACACTGCGCTGACAGATAGCAACACAATTTAAATTTTAATCCAGACATGTGTTAGGTTATGAAAAAGTTTTCTGACCCCGACGTGATTTGAACACGCAATCTTCTAATATGGAGTCAGATGCGCTACCGTTGCACCTCAAGATGAGATGAAATGATACTTTCCGGCTATAATTCACATGAAAAGTGTTTGAAGAAATCACCCAAATCTCGAAATTTACTACTTTTGCTCACAGACTGTAAATGACATAAACAAGGACGAATGAACATCTTGATATTGGGAATGCAGGGTTTTCCTGTTTAAAATTTAGAATCTAGTAATGAACCCTTTTTTATTATGGATTCAAAGATGACAATGCTATGATCAAAGTGAAAGCAGATCCCGATGTGCCTTAAATATTCAATCTTTTGATTTCGTTTCCCGATGATTTTTCTCATCAAAGAATTGTTTGTAAGATATTAATCTATAACATTCAACTAAAAGACACTTTTTTAGACACTGTGATGACAGATAACAACACAGCTTCAATTTTAATCCAGACATGGGTTAAGTTATGAAAAAGTTTTTTGACCCCGACATGATTCGAACACGCAATTTTCTGATATGGAGTCAGGCACGCTACAGTTGCACCTCGAGGTCATATGAAAAGCAACTTTCCACCCATAATATAACTCACGTAAAAAGTGCATGAAGAAATCGTGGCACACCCTCTCGAAACTTGCTACTTTTACTTACAGACTGAAAAAGACATAAACAAGGATGAATGAACATCTTGATATTGGGAATACAGGGTTTTCCAGTTTAAAATTTAGAGTCTAGTAAAGAACCCTTTTTTCTTATGGATTCAAAGATGACAATGCTATGATCAAAGTGAAAAGAGATCCCAACGTGCCTTAAATATTCAATGTTTTGATTTTGTTCCCCGATGATCTTTCTCATCAAAGAATTGTTTGCAAGTAGTGTTGAGCAATACCTTCCGATATCAGGAAATATCGTATCGGATTGGATCGGACCGATACCCAAAAAGTATCGGATATCGCCGATTGCAATCCCGGAAACAAATGCAAGTCAATGGAACACAAATATCGGAATGAAAATAAACCCTTTCTTTCCTTGTAGGTTAATTCTACATGAAGTAAAACAACTAAGAATAATGTAGAATGTATTACGCGAAAAGCCGGCAATTCATCAGCGGCATACACCGGTACCCGACAATTTATAACAGACAGAATAGAGCTTCACACATAGATTAGATAGATAGAAACATGTCATTCACATATATATGAAGTACAGTGACAGTGTTGATTACTGTACTTGTCATTTAGTGTAAAGGATTTATTTAAAAAAATAATAGTGTTTTCATGCACCGTCTCTTTAAAAAAGCCGGCCGGCAATTCAGCATCTGTACCCGACAATTTAGAATAGAAGGAATAGAGAATCACACATAGATTAGATAGATAGAAACATGTCAGTCACATATATATGAAGTACAGTGACAGTATTGATTACTGTACATGTCATTTAGTGTTAAAATAAAGGATTTATTTTAAAAAAAATTGGCGTGGGGTTCCCCTTAATTTTAGGCTCTAGCGGAGGTTAAGGAGACAGCTGGGGCAGATGTTTGACGCCTGGGAAGGGGGTAATACCCACGGAGCTTCCCATGCTACTAATATCAGCCCCCAGCTGAATACCTAGCCTTTACTAGCTATTAAAATGGGGGACCCCCCAAAAAAATGACGTGGGGTCCCCCCTATTTTAATAGCTAGCAAAGGCTAGGCAGACAGCTGGGGTCTGATATTAATAGCCCAGGAAGGGTGCCATGAATATTGGCCCCCTCCCAGGCTAGAAACACCAGCCAATTCTGGCACTTAGCCTCGCTCTTCCCACTGCCCTGTAGCGGTGGCAGTGGGGTAATAGTGGTGGGGATGATGTCAGCTTATAATGCCAGCTGACATCAAGCCCAGGTTAGTAATGGAGAGGCGTCTATAAGACACCCCCATTACTAACCCCATAGTCAAAGTTTAAAAAAAAACAGAAACACCCAGAATAAAGTCCTTTAATTGAAATAAACACACAATTCTTTATTGTTCTAAATTAAACTATACTTACCATCACGCCCATTCCAGCTGAAGCCAAAGATCTCCTGCAATAAAAGAAAAATAATAAAGCAACATAATCCTTACCTTTCCATGGTTCCCAGGTCAGCTTCAGCTCTGCTACATCGAGATGACAGGCTGGACCGCAGCAGAAAGCTGCCATCCAGCCTGTCATCCCGCAGACACTGAGAAGCGCAGGCATGCTTGCGCTCCTCAGCGTCTCTCTGTGACGGCATAAAGATGAGCCGAGTTCATGTCCAATGAACTCAGCTCACCTCATGTACGTCACTGACAGCGTGGGAGAATTCTCACGCTGAAGCGCTGAGTGCAGGAGAATTTTCCCACGCTGTCAGTGACATGCATGAGGCTGATATTTAAATTTGGCGCACAAATCAGTGATTGGTCGCGAGCAGCGTCCGCGACCAATCAGCACAGTAGTGTTTAACTTTGGCGGCAAGATCAGTGATTGGTCGTGCGCCAAGACCGCGACCAATCACCGATTTGGGCGCCACATTTAAATATCGGCCGTGACCAATCAGCACAGCGTTGTTTAAATGTGAATCCAAGATCGGTGATTGGTCGTGGCCGATATTTAAATTTGGCGCACAAATCTGTGATTGGTCGCGGGCAGCATCCGTGACCAATCAGCACAGTAGTGTTTAACTTTGGCGGCAAGATCAGTGATTGGTCGCGGTCAAGACGGCGACCAATCACCGATTTGTGCGGCACATTTAAATAGCGGCAGCACCGCTCCCCGGTCCTCCCTTTACACACTAGCCACAAGGATGTCAGCGGTGCTGCCTGTGCAGATTCTTCCGCTGCGAGAATCCGGGACATGAGCGGGCGCCCGCAGCAGAAGTATCCCGACCCGCAGCGCCGCTCCCCGGTCCTCCCTTCACACCCTAGCCGCTGATGTCCCCACAGTATCCGCATGGTGTTACAAAGGTCCGGACATTTGTGTAAAAAATCGCTGATTGGTCGCTGGCGCTGCCCACGACCAATCACCGATTTGGGCGCCAAATTTAAATATCGGCCGCGACCAATCACCCATCTTGGCTCCACATTTAAACGCCGCTGTACTGATTGGTCGCGGACGCTATTTAAATGTGGCGCCAAAATCGGTGAATGGTCGCGCCCAGCGTCGGCGACCAATCAGCACAGCGGTGTTTAAATGTGGAGCCAAGATCGGTGATTGGTTGCGGCCGATATTTAAATTTGGCGCCCAAACCGGTGATTGGTCGCTGGCAGCGCCAGCGACCAATCAGCGATTTTTAACACAAATGTCCGAATCTTTGTAACACCATGCGGATACTGTGGGGACATCAGCGGCTAGGGTGTCAAGGGAGGACCGGGGAGCGGCGCTGCGGGTCGGGATACTTCTGCTGCGAGCAGTCGCTCATCTCCCGGCTTCTCGCAGCGGAAGTATCCGACCAGGCAGCGGCGCTCCCCGGTCCCCACCAATACGATTCGCTGATTGGTCACGCTCTCCGCACGCGACCAATCAGTGATCTTGGTGCTAAAGTTACACACCGCTCTGCTGACTGGTCGCGGACGCTGCCCGTGACCAATCACCGATTTGGGCGCCACATTTAAATAGCGGCCGTGACCAATCAGCGAGCTTGGCGCCAAATTTAAACAACGCTCTGCTGATTGGTCGCGGACGCCAGACGCGTCCAATCAGTGAGATTGGCGAAAATTTAAACAACGCTCTGCTGATTGGTCGCGGACTCCAGCCGCGACCAATCAGCGAGATTGGCACCAAATTTAAACCCCGCTCTGCTAATTGGTCGCGGATGACGGCCGCGACTAATCAGCATTATTGGCGCCAAATTTAAACACCGCTCTGCTGATTGATCGCGGTCGCCGTCCGCGACCAATCAGCAGTATTGGTGCCAAGTTTAAACCCTGCTCGGCTGATTGGTCACGGTTGCCGGCCACGACCAATCAGCAGTATTGTCGCCAAATATAAACCCCGCTCTGCTAATTGGTCGCGGATGCCGGCCGCGACTAATCAGCATTATTGGCGCCAAATTTAAACACCGTTCTGCTGATTGATCGCGGTCGCCGTCCGCGACCAATCAGCAGTATTGGCGCCAAATTTAAACCCTGCTCGGCTGATTGGTCACGGTTGCCGGCTGCGACCAATCAGCAGTATTGGCGCCAAATTTAAACCCCGCTCTGCTGATTGGTCACAGTTGCCGGCCGCGACCAATCAGCGATTTTGGCGCCAAATTTAAACCCCGCTCTGCTGATTGGTCGCGACCGCCGGCCGCGACTAATCAACATTGTTGCCGCCAAATTTAAACACCGCTCTGCTGAATGGTCGCGGTCGTGACCAATCACCATTATTGGCGCCAAATTTAAACACCGCTTAGCTGATTTTTTCGCGACCGCAACCAATCAGCATTATTGATGCAAAATTTAAACACCGCTTTGCTGATTAGTCGCGACCGCCGGCTGTGACCAATCAGCGATATAGTCGCCAAATTTCAACACCGCTTTGCTGATTGGTCGCGGTTGCTGGCCGCGACCAGTCAGCGATTTTGGGCCAAATTTAAACACCGCTCTGCTGATTGCGCCGGGTCTGCCGCATACATATTCTAGAATACCCGATGCGTTAGAATCGGGCCACCATCTAGTTTCATGAAATAATTTTAAAAAAAATTGACATGGGGCTTCGCACTATATTTGTGTCCAGCCAGGTACAGCAGGCAGGAACAGGCTGCCCCCAATCACCAGCTGCCTATTTGTACCTGGACAGACACAACAATATAGGAAAGCCCTTTCTTTCTTAATTATTTCATGAATTTCATGAAATAATTAAAAAAAAAAAAATACGTGGAGCTTAGCCCTATTTTTGTGTCCAGCCAGGTACAACTAGGCAGCTGGGGGCTGGAATCTGCAGCGCAGGGAGGCCCAAGCTTTCTGGGTCCCCCCCGCTGCAAAATGCAGTCCGCAGCCACCCCGGAAAATGGCGCATTCATAGAAGCACCATCTTCTGGCGCTGTACCCAACTCATCCAGGGCCCTGGTGCGGTGGCTCACTGGGTAATAAAGGGGTTAGGGCCAGCTTGGCATTATCAGCTGGCCCTAAGCCCGAAATTCATGGGGTCACGCCAATATTAGACATGACCGCCATGAATTTCTAGTAAAGTATTTAAAAAAAACACAACACCCAGAAAAAAGTCCTTTAATTGAAATATACACACAATTCCTTATTGTTCTAAATTAAACCATACTTACCATCACGCCCATTCCAGCTGAAGCCAATGTCTTCTGCAATAAAAGTAAAATAATTAAGCAACCTCATCCTTACCTTTCCATGGTTCCCACGACAGCTTCAGCTCTGCTACATCGAGATGACAGGCTGGACCACAGCAGAACGCTGCCATCCAGCCTGTCTTCCCGCGGACACTGAGAAGCGCAGGCATGCTTGCGATCCTCAGTGTCTCGCTGTGACGGCATAAAGATGAGACGAGTTCATGTCCAATGAACTCGGCGCACCTCATGCACGTCACTGACAGCGTGGGAGAATTCTCCTGCACTCAGCACTTCAGCGTGAGAATTCTCCCACGCTGTCAGTGACGTATATGAGGTCAGCTGAGTTCATTGGACATGAATGAGCTCACCTCATGCACGTCACTGACAGCGTGGGAAAATTCTCCTGCACTCAGCGCTACAGCGTGAGAATTCTCCCACGCTGTCAGTGACGTGCATGAGGTGAGCTCATTCATGTCCAATGAACTCAGCTGACCTCATTTACGTCACTGACAGCGTGGGAGAATTCTCACGTTGAAGTGCTGAGTGCAGGAGAATTCTCCCACGCTGTCAGTGACGTGCATGATGTGCGCCGAGTTCATTGGACATGAACTCGTCTCATCTTTATGCCGTCACAGCCAGACACTGAGGAGCGCAAGCATGCCTGCGCTTCTCAGTGTCTGCGGGATGACAGGCTGGATGGCAGCTTTCTGCTGCGGTCCAGCCTGTCATCTCGATGTAGCAGAGCTGAAGCTGTCGTGGGAACCATGGAAAGGTAAGGATGAGGTTGCTTTATTATTTTTCTTTTATTGCAGGAGATATTTGGCTTAAGCTGGAATGGGCGTGATGGTAAGTATGGTTTAATTTAGAACAATAAAGTAATGTGTCTTTATTTCAATTAAAGGACTTTATTCTGGGTGCTTGTGTTTTCTTTTAACTTTGACTATGGCGTTAGTAATGGGGGTGTCTTATAGACGCCTCTCCATTACTAACCTGGCCCAACCCTATTACCCCACTGCTACCGCTACAGGACAGTGGGAAGAGCGAGACTAAGTGCCAGAATTGCCGAATCCTAAGGATGAGCCATTTCTGGGCTGCTGACGGCTGGTGTTTCTAGCCTGGGAGGGGCCAATATTCATGGCACCCTTACTGGGCTATTAATATCAGCCACCAGCTGTCTGCCTAGCCTTTGCTAGCTATTAAAATAGGGGGGACCCCACGTCATTTTTTTGGGGGGTCCCCCATTTTAATAGCTAGTAAAGGCTAGGTATTCCGCTGGGGGCTGATATTTGTAGCCTGGGAAGCTCCGTGGGTATTACCCCCTTCCCAGGCTTCAAACATCTGCCCCAGCCGTCTGTTTAACCTCCGCTAGAGCCTAAAATTATAGGGAACACCACGCCAATTTTTTTTTTAATAAATCCTTTATTTTAACACTAAATGACAAGTACAGTAATCAACACTGTCACTGTACTTCATATACAGTACAGACCAAAAGTTTGGACACACCTTCTCATTTAAAGATTTTTCTGTATTTTCATGGCTATGAAAATTGTACATTCACATTGAAGGCATCAAAACTATGAATTAACACATGTGGAATTATATACTTAACAAAAAAGTGTTAAACTACTGAAAATATGTCTTATATTCTAGGTTCTTCAAAGTAGCCACCTTTTGCTTTGATGACTGCTTTGCACACTCTTGGCATTCTCTTGATGAGCTTCAAGAGGTAGTCACCGGAAATGGTCTTCCAACAATCTTGAAGGAGTTCCCAGAGATGCTTAGCACTTGTTGGTCCTTTTGCCTTCACTCTGCGGTCCAGCTCACCCCAAACCATCTCGATTGGGTTCAGGTCTGGTGACTGTGGAGGCCCGGTCATCTGGCGTAGCACCCCATCACTCTCCTCCTTGGTTAAATAGCCCTTACACAGCCTGGATGTGTGTTTGGGGTCATTGTCCTGTTGAAAAATAAATGATGGTCCAACTAAACGCAAACCGGATGGAATAGCATGCCGCTGCAAGATGCTGTGGTAACAATGCTGGTTCAGTATGCCTTCAATTTTGAATAAATTCCCAACAGTGTCACCAGCAAAGCACCCCCACACCATCACACCTCCTCCTCCATGCTTCACGGTGGGAACCAGGCATGTAGAGTCCATCCGTTCACCTTTTCTGCGTCGCACAAAGACACCGTGGTTGGAACCAAAGATCTCAAATTTGGACTCATCAGACCAAATCACAGATTTCCACTGGTCTAATGTCGATTACTTGTGTTCTTTAGCCAAAACAAGTCTCTTCTGCTTGTTGGCTGTCCTTAGCAGTGGTTTCCTAGCACCTATTTTACCATGAAGGCCTGCTGCACAAAGTCTCCTTTTAACAGTTGTTGAAGAGATGTGTCTGCTGCTAGAACTCTGTGTGGCATTGACCTGGTCTCTAATCTGAGCTGCTGTTAACCTGTGATTTCTGAGGATGGTGACTCGGATAAACTTATCCTCAGAAGCAGAGGTGACTCTTGGTCTTCCTTTCCTGGGGCCGTCCTCATGTGAGCCAGTTTCTTTGTAGCGCTTGATGGTTTTGCAACTGCACTTGGGGACACATTCAAAGTTTTCCCAATTTTTCGACTGACTGACCTTCATTTCTTAAAGTAATGACGGCCACTCGTTTTTCTTTACTTAGCTGCTTTTTTCTTGCCATAATACAAATTCTGAAAGTCTATTCAGTAGGACTATCAGCTGTGTATCCACTTGACTTCTGCACAACACAACTGATGGTCCCAACCCCATTTATAAGGCAAGAAATCCCACTTATTAAACCTGACAGGGCTCACCTGTCTTGTGAAAACCATTTCCGGTGACTACCTCTTGAAGCTCATCAAGAGAATGGCAAGAGTATGCAAAGCAGTCATCAAAGCAAAAGGTGGCTACTTTGAAGAACCTAGAATATAAGACATATTTTCAGCTATTTCACACTTTTTTTGTTAAGTATATAATTCCACATGTGTTAATTCATAGTTTTGATGCCTTCAGTGTGAATGTACAATTTTCATAGTCATGATAATACAGAAAAATCTTTAAATGAGAAAGTGTGTCCAAACTTTTGGTCTGTACTGTATATGTGACTGACATGTTTCTATCTATCTAATCTATGTGTGATTCTCTATTCCTTCTATTCTAAATTGTCGGGTACAGATGCTGAATTGCCGGCCGGCTTTTTTAAAGAGACAGTGCATGAAAACACTATCATTTTTTTTAATAAATCCTTTACACTAGATGACAAGTACAGTAAGCAACACTGTCACTGTACTTCATATATATGTGACTGACATGTTTCTATCTATCTAATCTATGTGTGATTCTTTATTCTTTCGAATCTAAATTGTCGGGTACCGCTGCTGAATTGCCGGCCAGCTTTTTTAAAGAGACGGTGCATGAAAACACTATTATTTTTTTTGATAAATCCTTTACACTAAATGACAAGTACAGTAAGCAACACTGTCACTGTACTTCGTATATATGTGGCTGACATGTTTCTATCTATCTAATCTATGTGTGATTCTCTATTCCTTCTATTCTAAATTGTCGGGTACAGATGCTGAATTGCCGGCCGGCTTTTTTAAAGAGACAGTGCATGAAAACACTATTATTTTTTTTAATAAATCCTTTACACTAAATGACAAGTACAGTAAGTAACACTGTCACTGTACTTCATATATATGTGACTGACATGTTTCTATCTATCTAATCTATGTGTGATTCTTTATTCTTTCTATTCTAAATTGTCGGGTACCGCTGCTGAATTGCCGGCCGGCTTTTTTAAAGAGATGGTGCATGAAAACACTATTATTTTTTTTGATAAATCCTTTACACTAAATGACAAGTACAGTAAGCAACACTGTCACTGTACTTCGTATATATGTGGCTGACATGTTTCTATCTATCTAATCTATGTGTGAAGCTCTATTCTTTCGGTTCTAAATTGTCGGGTACCGGTGTATGCCGCTGCTGAATTGCCGGCTTTTCATGTTTCACTGTTAGCACTGTTCCCATCGATTTGGGCAATCACTGTAATGCCACAACCACCATGGCTGTGGCATTACAGTGAGTGGCAGACAATCCCTGCATGATTGGTGCTCAAAATAGCACCAGACATGCAGGACATGCTTTTGGTGCATGAACAGTTATCGAACATAACCTCGAACAGCCGAATTTTTTGCAAATAGTTCGGGTTCGTCGAACAACTCGAACACCGCCCAAAACAGCTCGAATTTGAGATTGGCGAACAGTTCTAGTCGAACACCGCTCATCTCTATCTATAACATTCAACTAAAAGACACTTTTTCATACACTGTGCTGACAGATAGCAACACAGCTTCAATTTTAATCCAGACATGGGTTAAGTTATGAAAAAGTTTTTTGACCCTTACATGATTTGAGCACACAACCTTCTGACCTGGAGTCAGCAGCGCTACCGTTACGCCACGTGGTGATATTAAAAATAACTTTCCGCCCATAATATAACTCACTTAAAAAGTGCATGAAGAAATCGTGGCACACCTTCTCGAAATTTGCTACTTTTACTTACAGACTGAAAAAGACAAAAACAAGGACGAATGAACATCTTGGTATTGGGAATGCAGGGTTTTCCAGTTTAAAATTTAGAATCTAGAAAAGATCCCTTTTTTCTTATGAATTCAAAGATGACAATGCTGTGATCAAAGTGAAAGGAGATCCCAACGTGCCTCAAATATTCAATGTTTCGATTTCGCTTCCCGATGATTTTTCTCATCAAATAATTGTTTATAAGATATTAATCTATAACATTCAACTAAAAGACACTTTTTTAGACACTGTGCTGACAGATAGCAACACAATTTAAATTTTAATCCAGACATGGGTTAAGTTATGAAAAAGTTTTCGGACCCCGACGTGATTTTAATACGCAAACTTCCGATATGGAGTCAGATGCGCTACCGTTGCACCACAAGATGACATGAGAAAAAAACTTTCCGCCCATAATTCACATAAAAAGTGTATGAAGAAATTGCGCAAATCTTCTCGAAATTTGCTACTTTTGCTCACAGACTGAAAATGACATAAACAAGGACGAATGAACATCTTGATATTGGGAATAGAGATGAGCGTTGTTCTACTCGAACTGTTCGCCAACTCAAATTCGAGTTGTTTTGGGCGGTGTTCGAGCCGTTCGGCGAACACGAACAATTTGAGAAAAATTCGGCTGTTCGAGGTTATGTTCGATAACTGTTCGTGCACCAAAATCATAACTGGATTTTTTCTCAGTAATGGTGAAAATTAATGTTAATACGCAGTTTGAGTGTACAGCGGGGTGGGTTGAGGGGCAGGGGATGGATCTCTGCAGGAACAATGAAGATCTCCATTTTTTTTTTCTCTTTCCCGCATTTACAGTGGGGAGGTGCAATCTGTCAGCCTATCAGCAGCGCACACACGGAGCGAAGTGCTCTTTTTCACACAAGCAAGGGCATGTGTCATTGGCAGTGTATGTCACATGTCCTTGCCCTATAAGACCAAGCCATTTTCCCCGTCGCCACCATTTTCTCACTGCTGCAGCTGCGTGTTAGACGGCACCGCTGTTGCTGTGTGCTCTATACCTTGTTAATTTCAAGCCAATTTTCGCACAAATCTACAGATAGCTTGGGAGTAGGGAATAGTTGTGATTGCAGTCCTTTTAAGGACTAGGTTACAGCATTTAATACGACTTTTATCAGGCAGGTCTGTGCTCTTAAATAGATAGATTGTGGGAGTAAAGACTAATTGTAATTGGAGTACTTTTCAGGACTAGGTTACATCAGTTCCTATCAGTTTTTGCCAGGCAGGTCTGTGCCAGTGCTGTGCAAGTTTTTTTCACAGCATTTGGCTGAATCTAGCAAAGCTAATCCTTATTGGCCTATTGCAGAGTGTGTTAGTCAGTGGAGTAGCCTATCTGTGTTGCAAGATATACCACCTGTGTATAGAATACCAATTTTTTTACTGCACCTAGTGAAGTAAAATCTTTTGGGCATAGCATCATTCTATTAGTCCATCTATACTGACCTCCATCAGGTTGCAAATTGAATATAATTTTTTTCTGCATCTAGCTCTGAAAAAAATATTGGGCTTCTAGCTGTGTGTGGGACTTGTTGTATTAGTCCATCTATACTGACCTCCATCAGGTTGCAAACTGAATATATTTTTTTCTGCATCTACCTCTGAAAAAATATTGGGCTTCTAGCTGTGTGTGGGACTTGTTCTATTAATCCATCTATACAGACCTCCATCAGGTTGCAAACTGAATATATTTTTTTCTGCATCTACCTCTGAAAAAATATTGGGCTTCTAGCTGTGTGTGGGACTTGTTGTATTAGTCCATCTATACTGACCTCCATCAGGTTGCAAACTGAATATATTTTTTTCTGTATCTACCTCTGAAAAAATATTGGGCTTCTAGCTGTGTGTAGGACTTGTTGTATTAGTCCATCTATACTGACCTCCATCAGGTTGCAAACTGAATATATTTTTTTCTGCATCTACCTCTGAAAAAATATTGGGCTTCTAGCTGTGTGTGGGACTTGTTCTATTAATCCATCTATACAGACCTCCATCAGGTTGCAAACTGAATATATTTTTTTCTGCATCTACCTCTGAAAAAATATGTGGCCTTCTAGCAGTGTGTGGGACTTTCTCTATTAGTCCATCTATACTGACCTCCATCAGGTTGCAAATTAAAAATAATTTTTATCTGCATCTACAGAACCTCTGAAAAAATATTTGGGCTTCTAGCTGTGTGTGGGACTTGTTCTATTAGTCCATCTATACTGACCTCCATCAGGTTGCAAATTGAATATAATTTTTATCTGCATCTAGCTCTGAAAAAATATTTGGCTCTCTAGCAGTGTGTGGGACTTTCTCTATTAGTCCATCTATACTGACCTCCATCAGGTTGCAAATTAAAAATAATTTTTATCTGCATCTACCTCTGAAAAAATATTTGGGCTTCTAGCTGTGTGTGGGACTTGTTCTATTAATCCATCTATACAGACCTTCATCAGGTTGCAAACTGAATATAATTTTTTTCTGCATCTAGCACTGAAAAAATATTTGGGCTTCTAGCAGTGTGTGGGACTTGTTCTATTAGTCCACCAATTCTGACCTCCATCAGGTTGCAAATTCAAAATAATTTTTTGTCTGCATCTAGCTCTGAAAAAATATTTGGCCTTCTAGCAGTGTGTGGGACTTTCTCTATTATTCCATCTATACTGACCTCCATCAGGTTGCAAACTGAATATATATTTTTTCTGCATCTACCTCTGAAAAAAGATTGGGCTTGTAGCTGTGTGTGGGACTTGTTCTATTAATCCATCTATACAGACCTCCATCAGGTTGCAAACTGAATATAATTTTTTTCTGCATCTAACCCAGCCAATAGTTTTGGCCTAATACCACACTTTGGCCACTCAGCTCTGCTCGGTTCCCATCCATTGTTTTTTTGTGCAAACAACTCCAGAGTTGTGAATTAGTTAACCACCAAAATGAGTGGAAAAAGGCCTGCTGCTGGTGGAAAGGGGAATAGGCGTGTTGGGAAGGGGAAAAAAGGTTGTGTCCGTGGGGTAGGTGTTAAAGCAACAGTAACATCTGCAGAAGAAAGACCATCTTCCAGCCAAACTAAAATGTCTACTTCTTTTAGCGGACAATGTGATAAGATCCCTTTCTTACGGCCACGCCAATCGCTACAATTTCCAGATGAGGCACAAAAACAGCAGGTGCTTCAACGGATATCAAGTGCTCCTTTAAGTGGGCTCTCCTCCACATCAACTTCAACATCACAAATACTCCAGTCCTCAAAGGTGTCACCCCAATCGCACTTGCTTCCTCACAGCTCCCAAATCTCCAGCTGCCCGTCTGAGTATGAGGTAGAACAGATGGTTGAGTCTGCAGAGCTGTTTACTCATACTATAGCCTGGGAATCAGAGGTCGACTCCAGCGCTTCTGTGAATCCAGACGAGGAAATGATCTGCACTGATGCCCAGAATCTTTATGAGTCGGATCCAGGACCAGACACAGAAGGTTCTGACCATAATGTAGACCCTCATTCCCAAACTGTAACTCCTGTTGGTGGAGACAATGAGGAAGACGATGATAAGACTCAAATACCTGATTGGAGCGACAACTTTAGTTTTTGTCAGGGCAGGAACAGGTTGGCTCTGAGGACGACAGGTGTGATAACGCACAGGGTGATGATGATGAGGTTGGAGATCCCACTTACTGTCAACCCACAGTCAGCCAAGAGATGAGGTCAGCAGAGGAGGTGGAGGAAGATGCTAGTGACGACGAGGTCAGGTTGCGCCTTCCTGGACAGAGACGTAGTACTGGAAGCACGTCAACAACTGCATCCTCAAACACAACTCTGCCTCTCACCACAAGTCATGGTGGCTCTTCAGGTCGCATGGGTGCTAAGCCTTGCATAGCCTGGGCATTTTTTCAAATCGATAAAGATAACCCAACTCGTGTTATCTGTAACATTTGTCAGCAAAAGCTAAGTAGAGGCCAAAAAATACATAGTTTGAGTACTTCATGCATGAACCGGCACATGGACATGAAGCATAAGTTGCAGTGGGAAGCTCAGTGTGCTACAATGCGGCCTAGCCGGCCGGGCCAACCACCGTCTGCCATATCTTGTGCATCCGCGGCCTCTTCATCCTCTGTGACTGGGGGGACAGCAGTCACACCTGTTTTGGGGCGCAGACCTGCCACCTCTTTACCCGCAACAGCCAGCGTGATTGGCAGGTCATCGTTTTCTTTGGAGGTGGTAACACCAGCTGGTGTTGAGCGCTGTCCGACATCGATAGCACCACCTTTGGATCAAGGCAACCTAACATGTCCGCCTGCATCTTCCTCACAGACCGGCAGTTTGCCGGGGACACCCTTATCAACCCCATCTAAGCACAATAGCCAGCCCTCGGTCCCTCAGATGTGGACAAGTAAAAGACCATTTCATCCTAGCCATGAGAAAGCTAAGAGGTTGAATTTCACCATCTGCAAGCTCTTGGCTACAGAAATGCTGCCTTTCCGCCTGGTGGACACAGAGGATTTTCGAGACCTTATGTCCGTCGCAGTGCCCCAGTACCAGATGCCCAGTCGGCACTACTTCTCAAAGAAAGGTGGGCCTGCGCTCCACCAGCATGTTGCACACAACATCACCGCTTCTTTGAGAAACTCTGTGTGTGACAGGGTGCATTTCACCACAGACACTTGGACGAGTAGGCATGGACAGGGGCGTTACATGACGCTGACTGGGCACTGGGTAACTATGGTGACAGCAGGACAAGGGGCTGCTGTCCAAGTCTTGCCGTCCCCACGAGTTGTGCGTCAATCCTCTTTATGTCAAAGTTCCTCCACTGCTTCTGCCTCCTCAACCTCCTCTCGGTCTTCCACCTGCACCCAAAGCCTGTCTGGTCATGCCACAAGCTTTCTAACTGCGCAGAAGGGATCCTGCACACCTCCTTACTATGCTGGCAGTAGGGCTCAACGTCATCAGGCGGTTTTTACATTGAAATGTCTGGGAAATGTGAGTCACACAGCTGAGGAGTTGTGGTCAGCTCTGGAGAACCAATTTCATGAATGGTTGTCTCCACTGGACCTGAAACCAGGGAAGGCCGTGTGCGACAATGCTGCAAACCTGGGTGCGGCCCTTCGCCGGGGCAATGTCACACACGTGCCTTGTATGGCTCACGTGTTGAACCTGGTTGTCCAGCAATTTTTAGCCCACTATCCCAGACTAGATGGCCTTCTGCAGAGGGCACGGTCGCTGTGTGCTCACTTCCGCCGTTCGCATCAGGCAGCTCAGCGACTTACATCTCTACAGAAGTCGTTGGGCCTGCCACTTCACCGGCTAAAATGCGATGTGCTTACCCAGTGGAATTCAACTCTGCACATGTTGCAGCGACTGTGGCAGCACCGACAAGCCCTGGTGCAATACGTTCTGACGTATAGCCAGGGCCAACGAGATCCAGAGGTGGGGCAAATCACGCTGGAGGAGTGGTCTCAGATCAGGTTTTACCAGGGCACATGGTAGCAGCCAAACTAGTGAGGAAGGTGCAGGAGCCCAGGAAGAAGTGGAGGACGAACTGATGGAAGACTCATCAGATGAGGGAGACCTTGATCACATTTCTGTTGTGCGAGGTTGGGGGGAGAGGACAGAGGAAGGAAGCATGATTGTTACCTCGCCACCAACACAACAGGGACTTGGTGCTCCTGGATGCGCAACACACATGAGTGCCTTCTTGCTGCACTACCTGCAACATGACCCTCGAATTGTGAGAATTAGAAATAATCCTGACTACTGGGTTGCCACACTGTTAGATCCCCGGTACAAAAGTAAATTTGCAGAAATTATTCCTGCCATAGAAAGGGATGCACGCATGCAGGAGTATCAGCAGAGACTGTTGCAGAATCTTACATGTCTTTTCCACAAAATACCAGTGGTGCACGTAGTGAATCTCACAGTTCCAACTTGCCAACCGTGGGACCGTCAAGTGTTCAGCACTCAAACCGTAACAGAACCACAGTATCTGCTGGTAACATCAATTTTGCGGAATCATTTCACCACTTTTTTAGCCCATCCTTTGCAAGGCCACAGGAGACAAGAAGTCTGACACATAGTCAACGCCTAGAGACGATGGTACAGGAGTATCTCCAAGTAAACATTGAAGCCATGACTGTGTCACTGGACCCTTGCTCTTTTTGGGCTTCCAATCTGGATAAATGGCCGGAGCTAGCCACTTACGCCTTGGAGATCTTGTCATGCCCCGCAGCCAGCGTTCTGTCTGAACGTGTGTTCAGCGCTGCTGGTAGTGTGCTGACAGATAAGCGCACGCGGCTCTCCACTGATAATGTAGACAGACTCACGTTCATAAAGATGAACAAATCATGGATCCAAAATGACTTTTCTACCCCTGTGTCATCCTGGGGAGAGTAAAAGCTTGATGATTGGTTATAATCACTCTACCAACCGTTTTAAGCTTTCAAATTACTAATCATGTTTATCTGTATCTTGGCTGGAAAATAATTTGGGCTTTGTAGCAGTGTGCAGCACTGATTCTATTAGGCCATCTATAATAAGCTCCACCAGATTTAAAATTACTAATCATGTTTATCTGTATCTTGACTGGAAAATAATTTGGGCTTTGTAGCAGTGTGCAGCACTGATCCTATTAGGCCATCTATACTAAAGCTTCACCAGATTTAAAATTAATAATAATTTTTAGCTGCATCTAGCCCGGAAAATAATTTTGGGGCTCCGAGATGCGCAAGACACATAAGTGCCTTCTTGCTGCACTACCTGCAGCATGACCCTCATATTGTCAGAATTCGAAGTAATCATGACTACTGGGTTGCCACACTCTTAGATCCCCCAAACTTTTCGATCAACCTTTTCATTTTAAAAAAGACCAAAAAAATGGTCATTTTTGAAATTATAAGCATTAGCAGGTTGTTAGAAACTGAAATCAAACAGTTTTCAACTCAAAACTTTATTCTAGGTGATGTTAAATTTTCACATAGGACCCCTTGTTCGATAGGAGCTTCTGAACTCTCTCGTCCATTGAATTTGTCAGGTTTTGGATGGTTTCTGCTTCAATTGTTTTGCATGAGGACACAATACCCTCCCAGAGCTGTTCCTTTGATGTGAACTGCCTCCCGCCATCATAGACACTCCTTTTAATGATGCTCCAAAGGTTCTGAATGGGGTAGAGGTCAGGGGAGCATGGGGGTCACACCATAAGTTTGTCCCCTTTTATGCCCATATCAGCCAGAGATGCAGATGTTTTATGTGCAGCATGAGATGGTGCATTATCATGCAAAAAAATGATCTTGCTGTGAAATACACGGTTCTTCTTCTTGAACCATGGCAGGAAGTGCTGTTTGAGAAAATCCACATACATTATGGAGTTCATCTTTAGCGCCTTCAGGGATCCTAAAGGGGCCGACAATCTCTCTCCCCATGATTCCTGCCCAAAACATTACTCCACCTCCTCCGTGTTGGCGCTGTAGCCGTGTTTGCGTGGGGTGTCCATCAACCAGCCATCCTCCACTCCATTCATCTGGACCATCGAGCGCTGCACGCCACTCATCCGTGAACAAAACAGTTTTGAAATCAGTCTTCATGTAATGTTTGGCCCACTGGAGCCGTTTCTGCTTGTGTGAAGTGGATAGAGGAGGTCGACAGGATGGCGTATGCACAGCTGCAAACCTCTGAAGGACCCTGCATCTTATTGTTCGGGGGACTTTGGAGGCACCAGCAGCTTCAAAAACTTGTCTGCTGCTATGACAAGGCTTTTTTGCCGCTGCTCTTTCAACCTGACGTAATTGCCTGTAGGAAAGAGTCCTCAATTTGCCCTTATCAGCACGCACACGTGTGTACTGTGAATCAGCTACATACTTCTTGATTGCCAAGACACTTCATCCTGATCATCGCACAATGTTGATTGTAGTTATGCCTTGACCTAAACACTCCACAATTTGTTGCTTCTCAGCAGCCGACACATCCTTTTTCTTTCCCATTTTGGCAGAAAATGTAGGCTGCTTAATAATGTGAGACAGCCTTCTTAAGTAGTCTTGCCTTTCATTGGACACACCTGCCAAACTAATTAGCACAGGTGTCTGCAATTGCTTACAGTGATATAAAGAGCCCTGACACACATCACCATCAATGAGTTTAACTGACAAACAAACAAATTCTTCCCTTATCACTCCTAAACACTTTTTGCATAATAATTTGGAACACAGTGTACATGTGCTTTTCCACAAAACACCAGTGGTTCATGTAGTGAATCTTACAGTTCTAACTTGCCAACCGTGGTCTGTATGGATTTGTTCAATAAAGGGCCCAAAATTAAGATAACATAGATGGGAGAGGTCTCTATGAATAGGAATTCCTAAGTATTTGATACCCTGTGAGGGCCAGGCAAAGGGAAAGTTGGACTGGATGGAATCCTATATGGATTTGGGGAGGGAGACATCGAGGGCCTCAGACTTCGCTGCATTGATTTTAAAATTTGACCATGTAACAAAGTGATCTATTTCAGCCATAACAGCATGGATGTATATATGTGATTGAGTGATATATACTAGGACATCATCAGCAAATAGAGAGCACTTGTACTCGGTGCCTCCCACCTCAATCCACCTAATATTGGGGTTATGGCGAATTGATGAGAGCAGGTGCTCCGTCACTAGGATGTATAAGAGAGGGGACAGAGGACATCCCTGCCTTCTCACATTGGTGATTGTGAAAGGTGATGAAAATGTTCTAATGCACCCCCTGGGCCTTGGGACACCCGGAGCCGGACCCTTTTTGGTGGATGCTGGTGGTTGTAGTCTTCGTGGCGGCGACCCTGTTCCATGGCTCAGGGTGGTCAAACCAGTGGCGGAACTATTTATGTGGTTTTGATGTTTAAATGTCCGACTACGCCACCCGTGGATTGCGGTCAGATTGAACCGCCGCTGCAGGGCAGACCGCTGAGGCTGGTGTTGTGGGTGCAGCAGAGCGTAGCATAACTCCCCACGGGAGGAGTATAGCCTCAGGGCAGTGTATGCGGAGGATGGGGGTGATGGTGCAGGGCAGCAGCAGTAACGACACGGAGTCAGTGATGCAGTCCAGGGCCTTTACTCACAGTTCTTATTATCCAGACCACATCTGCAGGCAACGGCTGCCCACGTCGTACTGTGCTCACCAGGTGAGGGGCTCAGACAACTCCCAGATAACTTTGGAGCGCTCCACAGGACCTCCTTTGTGTGTCCTTTGTCTGGCCTTTCTTACCAACCCTTCTGTCCGGCTGCCTCGGGCCTCCTCTTGGTAAACTTGGCGCCAGTTTCCCTGACCCTATGTGGTGCCTTCCTAGCGGGTGTAGCGAGGGGCTGCGCCACATAAAATGTCACAGCCTCCTGTTTCTAGCTGAGGGTCGTTTCCTGCCTCCACTAGTTTTGGGGACCGGTCTCCCCCTTTGGCCTGACCCCTCCACGTAGGTGGATTCGGGCGTGCTGTGGCGAATCGCCCGTCCACACCCCTGGGATCCCTTCGTTCCTCGTTCCTGGAGCCTTCTCCGCTCCTCTTCCTTCCTTCTCCCTCTTCCAGGCCTGGGCCTCTGTTACTAGGCCCGCCTCCGGAGCAGAGCTCATGCAGAGCCCCTGCTCCCTGCCACTTCTGCTCAGACTTCTCTGCACTGAACTAAGATGGTGCCCACCTTTTATACTCCCTTCTCAATGCACCCAGGAACTGCTTCCTCCCTGCTCCTGCACTACAGGGTTCCCCTTCCTCAGTGTTCCCTCCCCCCACTCCAGCCAGGGACAGGGACTGTAGTGCCCATCTCAGGGGCATATGGGTCGCCCTGCCCCACGGCAATGTGGTGTAATGCATGCAGGTGTCGGGTCCTGATCCACACTACATCCTTACCTGAGAGTGAGATATCACACCTCTGGGTGAGATGCAATACCTCTGTAGCAACCGAGCCCTCAGGGTGCTACAGTTCCATTTATCTTCAGCCTAGGTGACGTATTGCGATACAGGGCCGTGATTTTGGCTATAAAAGGGTCCCCTGGACCCCTACCCCAAGATTTTTAAGAGAATCATATATGGCGTGCCAGGAGACTCTATGGAATGCTTTCTCAGCATCCAACGAGAGTATCTAATTACAAATTTTTAACTGCATCTAGCCCAGGAAATACTTTGTGCCTAGTAGCAGTGTCTGCTAGTCAGCGGATTATCCTGGCTGTTAAGCAAGCTACACCACCTGTAGTTTGGACACTTAATTTTTTCAAAGGAAATGCTTCGGGACCACGGGATACTCAGTGAAGAGCATCAGGAGGCACCCCAAGGCATAGGGGCTGGGACTGGCAGTAGGATGCCTTGCGGTGGACAGCCGAGCTCGATCCTTATAAAAGCTTTTTAACTGCAGCAGCTTTAGTGGACGCTACTGGAGCTGGAATTACGTGGCTGCTGGCATGAGAATTGCCCTCCAATAGATCCTTGTAAATGGTTTTAAAGTGTATTCATTCAAATTAGAGAGACAATTTAAATTAAAAAGCTTAGAGCTGCCTCCACCACAGGGGGGCTCGCTCGACCCACCAGAGGACAGGCACCAGTATTGGGAGAGGGGGGCTGGCCGTCAGGGTTCACCGCGGCTCTGGCACAAACCCGGCGACACGGAGGTGGCACGGGCAGGAGCGGACTGTCCGTGTCGGCTTCTCACTTTTTGGATTTTAGAAGGGCATGACATGCCTATATCTGTGTCTCCCCCTCCTTTTACTCCTCCACCTCTTTTATTTTCGCATGACTATATGTACTTGTCACTTTTCCATGTGTTAGTTATGTCTTCTGAGCAGTTTGTCAGCTTTTGGACACCTTTGAAGGTGTTTTCTATTTTTCTCATCAAAGAATTGTTTGTAAGATATTAATTTATAGCATTCAACTAAAAGATACTTTTTCAGACACTGTGCTGACAGACAGCAACACAGCTGTAATTTTAATCCAGATATGGGTTAAGTTATGAAAAATTTTTTGACCCCAACGTGATTTGAACACACAACCTTCTGATTTGGAGTCAGATGCACTACCGTTGCACCACAAGGTGTTATAACAAGAAACTTTCCGCCCATAATGTAACTCACTTAAAAAGTGCCTGAAGAAATCGTGGCACACCTTCTCGAAATTTGCTACTTTTACTTACAGACTGAAAAAGACATAAACAAGGACGAATGAACATCTAGATATTGGGAATGCAGAGATTTCCAGTTTAAAATTTAGAATCTAGTAATGAACCCTTTTTTCTTATGGTTTCAAAGAAGACAATGCTATGATCAAACTGAAAAGAGATCCCGAAATGCATTAAATATTCAATGTTTTGATTTCGTTGCACGATGATTTTTCTCATCAAAGAATTGTTTATAAGATATTAATCTATAACATTCAACTAAAAGACACTTTTTTATACACTGCGCTGACAGATAGCAACACAGTTTCAATTTTAATCCAGACATGTGCTAAGTAATGAAATAGTTGCTTAACCCTGGCATGATTTAAACACGCAACATTCTGATCTGAAGTCAGACGCGCTACCGTTGCACCACAAGATCATAGAAAAAGCAACTTTCCGCCCATTATTCACATGAAAACTGTATGAACAAATCGCGCAAAGCTTCTGGAAATTTGCTACTTTTGCTCACAGACTGAAAATGACATAAAGAAGGACAAATGAACATCTTGATATTGGGAATGCAGGGTTTTCCTGTTTAAAATTCAGACTCTAGTAATGAACCCTTTTTTCTTATGGATTCAAAGATGACAATGCTATGATAAAAGTGAAAGGAGATCCCGACGTGACTTAAATATTCAATGTTTTGATTTTGTTTCCCGATGATTTTTTTCATCAAAGAATTGTTTGTAAGATATTAATCTATAACATTCAACTAAAAGACACTTTTTTAGACACTGTGCTGACAGATAGCAACACAGCTTCAATTTTAATCCAGACATGGGTTAAGTTATGAAAAAAGATTTTTTGACCCCTGACTTGATTTGAACACGCAACCTTCTGAGCTGGAGTCAGAAGCGCTACCGTTGCGCCACGAGATCATAAGAAAAATAATTTTCCGCCCATAATATAACTCACTTAAAAAGTGCATGAAGAAATCGTGGCACACCTTGAAATTTGATACTTTTACTTACAGACTGAAAAAGACATAAACAAGGATGAATGAACATCTTGATATTGGGAATGCAGGGTTTTCCAGTTTAAAATTTAGAATCTAGTAAAAACCCTGTTTTCTTATGGATTCAAAGATGACAATGCTGTGATCAAAGTGAAAGGAGATCCCAACGTGCCTCAAATATTCAATGTTTTGATTTCGCTTCATGATCATTTTTCTCATCAAATAATTGTTTATAAGATATTAATCTATAACATTCAAATAAAATACAATTTTTCAGACACTGTGCTGACAGATAGCAACACAGTTTCAATTTTAATCCAGACATGGGTTAAGTTATGAAAAAGTTTTTTGTCTCCGACATGATTTGAACACGCAACTTTCTGATCTGGAGTCAGACACGCTACCATTGCGCCATGAGGTCATATGAAAAGTAACTTTCCGCCCATAATATAACTGACTTAAAAAGTGCATTAAAAAATCGTGGAACACTTTCTCGAAATTTGCTACTTTTACTTACAGACTGAAAAATACATAAACAAGGACGAATGAACATCTTGATATTGGGAATGCAGGGTTTTCCTGTTTAAAATTTAGAATCTAGTAAAGAACCCTTTTTTCTTATGGATTCAAAGATGACAATGCTATGATCAAAGTGAAAGGAGATCCCGACGTGCCTTAAATATTCAATGTTTTGATTTTGTTTCCCGATGATTTTTCTCAACAAAGAATTGTTTGTAAAATATTAATCTATAACATTCAACTAAATGACACTTTTTTAGACACTGTGCTGACAGATAGCAACACAGCTTCAATTTTAATCCAGACATGGGTTAAGTTATGAAAATTTTTTTTGACCCCAATATGATTTGAACACGCAACCTTCTGATCATGAGTCAGACGTGCTACCGTGGCGCCACGAGGTCATAAGAAAAGTAACTTTCCGCCCATAATATAACTCACTTAAAAAGTGCATGAAGAAATCGTGGCACACCTTCTCGAAATTTGCTACTTTTACTCACAGAATGAAAAAGACATAAACAAGGACGAATGAACATCTTGATATTGGGAATGCAGGGATTTCCAGTTTAAAATTTAGAATCTAGTAATGAACTCTTTTTTCTTATGGTTTCAAAGATGACAATGCTATGATCAAAGTGAAAAGAGATCCCGAAGTGCATTAAATATTCAATGTTTTGATTTCTTTTCCCGATGATTTTTCTCATCAAAGAATTGTTTATAAGATATTAATCTATAACAATCAACTAAAAGACACTTTTTTAGACACTGAGCTGACAGATAGCAACACAGTTTAAATTTTAATCCAGACATGTGTTAAGTTATAAAAAAGTTTTCTGAACCCGACGTGATTTAAACACGCAATTTTTTCATCAGAAGTCAGATGCGCTACCGGTGCACCACAAAACGAAATGAAAATAAACTTTCCACCCATAATTCACATGAAAAGTGTATGAAGAAATCGCGCAAATCTCGAAATTTGCTGCTTTTGCTCATAGACAGAAAATGACATAAACAAGAACGAATGAACATCTTGATATTGGGAATGCAGGGTTTTCCAGTTTAAAATTTAGAATCTAGTTAAGAACCCTTTTTTCTTATGGATTCAAAGATGACAATGCTATGATCAAAGTGAAAGGAGATCCCGGTGTGCCTTAAATATTCAATCTTTTGATTTCGTTTCCCGATGATTTTCCTCATCAAAGAATTGTTTGTAAGATATTAATCTATAACATTCAACTAAAAGACACATTTTTAGACACTGTGATGACAGATAACAACACAGCTTCAATTTTAATCCAGACATGGGTTAAGTTATGAAAAAGTTTTTTGACCCCGATATGATTTGAACACGCAATTTTCTGATATGGAGTCAGACACGCTACAGTTGAACCTCGAGGTCATATGAAAAGTAACTTTCCGCCCATAATATAACTCACGTAAAAAGTGCATGAAGAAATCGTGGCACACCTTTTCGAAATTTGCTAGTTTTACTTACAGACTGAAAATGACATAAACAAGGACGAATGAATATCTTGATATTGGGAATGCAGGGTTTTCCAGTTTAAAATTTAGAATCTAGTAATGAACCCTTTTTTCTTATGGATTCAAAGATGACAATGCTATGATCAAAGTGAAAGGTGATCCCCGACGTGCCTTAAATATTCAATGTTTTAATTTTGTTTCCCGATGATTTTTCTCATCAAAGTATTGTTGATATTATATTAATCTATAACATTTTAACTAAAATACTCTTTTTTAGACACTGCGCTGACTGATAGCCACATAATTTCCAATTTCAGTTTTAATCCAGACATGGGTTAAGTTTTGAAAAATTTTTTTGACCTTGACGTAATTTGAACACACAACCTTCCGATCTGGAGTCAGATGTGCTACCGTTGAGCCATGACATCATATGATAAGAAACTTTCTGCCCATAATTCACATGAAAAGTGCATGAAGAAATCATGGCACAACTTCTCGAAATTTGCTACTTTTACTTACAGGCTGAAAAAGACATAAACAAGGACGAATGAACATCTTGATATTAATTTAAAATTTAGAATCTTGTAATGAACACTTTTTTCTTATGGTTTCAAAGATGACAATGCTATGATCAAAGTGAAAAGAGATCCCGAAGTGCATTAAATATTCAATGATTTGATTTCGTTTCCCGATGATTTTTCTCATCAAAGAATTGTTTGTAAGATATTAATCTATAACAATCAACTAAAAGACTCTTTTTAAGACACTGCGCTGACAGATAGCAACACAGTTTAAATTTTAATCCAGACATGGGTTAAGTTATGAAAAACTTTTCTGACCCCTACGTGATTTGAACACGCAATCTTCTGGTATGGAGTCAGATGCGCTACCATTGCACCACAAGATGACATGCAAAGAAACTTTCCGCCCATAATTCACATAAAAACTGTATGAAGAAATCGCGCAAATCTTGAAATTTGCTACTTTTGCTGAAAATGACATAAACAAGGACGAATGAACATCTTGATATTGGGAATGCAGGGTTCTCCTGTTTAAAAATTAGAATCTAGTAAAGAATAGTGTTGAGCCACCCCCGTAGTGTTCGAGTTCGGTTCGGTTCGTCGAACACCCGTGTGTTCGCCGAACTGTTCGTTGAACACCTTCGAACACCGTTAAAACCAATGGCAGGCAAACAAAAACACATAGAAACACATAGAAAACACCTTCAAAGGTGTCCAAAAGCTGACAAACTGCTCAGAAGACATAACTAACACATGGAAAAGTGACAAGTACATATAGTCATGCGAAAATAAAAGAGGTGGAGGAGTAAAAGGAGGGGGAGACACAGATATAGGCATGTCATGCCCTTCTAAAATCCAAAAAGTGAGAAGCCGACACGGACAGTCCGCTCCTGCCCGTGCCACCTCCGTGTCGCCGGGTTTGTGCCAGAGCCGCGGTGAACCTTGACGGCCAGCCCCCCTCTCCCAATACTGGTGCCTGTCCGCTGGTGGGTCGAGCGAGCCCCCCTATGGTGGAGGCAGCTCTAAGCTTTTTAATTTAAATTGTCTCTCTAATTTGAATGAATACACTTTAAATCCATTTACAAGGATCTATTGGAGGGCAAGTCTCATGCCAGCAGCCGCGGTAATTCCAGCTCCAGTAGCGTCCACTAAAGCTGCTGCAGTTAAAAAGCTTTTATAAGGATCGAGCTCGGCTGTCCACTGCAAGGCATCCTACTGCCAGTCCCAGCCCCTATGCCTTGGGGTGCCTCCTGATGCTCTTCACTAAGTATCCCGTGGTCCCGAAGCATTTCCTTTGAAACAATTAAGTGTCTAAACTACAGGTGGTGTAGCTTGCTTAACAGCGGGATAATCCGCTGACTAGCAGACACTGCTACTAGGCACAAAGTATTTCCTGGGCTAGATGCAGTTAAAAATTTGTAATTAGATACTCTCGTTGGATGCTGAGAAAGCATTCCATAGAGTCTCCTGGCACGCCATATATGATTCTCTTAAAAAGCTTGGGGTAGGGGTCTAGGGGACCCTTTTATAGCCAAAATCACGGCCCTGTATCGCAATACGTCACCTAGGCTGAAGATAAATGGAACTGTAGCACCCTGAGGGCTCGGTTGCTACAGACGTATTGCACCTCACCCAGAGGTGTGATATCTCACTCTCAGGTAAGGATGGAGTGTGGATCAGGACCCGACACCTGCATGCATTACACCACATTGCCGTGGGGCAGGGCGACCAATATGCCCCTGAGATGGGCATGACAGTCCCTGTCCCTCTCTGGAGTGGGGGGAGGGAACACTGAGGAAGGGGAACCCTGTAGTGCAGGAGCAGGGAGGAAGCAGTTCCTGGGTGCATTGAGAAGGGAGTATAAAAGGTGGGCACCATCTTAGTTCAGTGCAGAGAAGTCTGAGCAGAAGTGGCAGGGAGCAGGGGCTCTGCATGAGCTCTGCTCCGGAGGCGGGCCTAGTAACAGAGGCCCAGGCCGGGAAGAGGGAGAAGGAAGGAAGAGGAGCGGAGAAGGCTCCAGGAACGAGGAATGAAGGGATCCCAGGGGTGCGAACGGGCGGGTCGCCACCGCACGCCCGAATCCACCTGCGTGGAAGGGTCAGGCCAAAGGGGGAGACCGGTCCCCGTACTAGTGGAGGCAGGAAACGACCCTCAGCTAGAAACCGGAGGCTCTGACATTTTATGTGGCGCAGCCCTTCGCTACACCCGCTAGGAAGGCACCACATAGGGTCAGGGAAACTGGCGCCAAGTTTACCAAGAGGAGGCCCGAGGCAGCCGGACAGAAGTGTTGGTAAGAAAGGCCAGACAAAGGACACACAAAGGGGGTCCTGTGAAGTGCTCCAAAGTTATCTGGGAGTTGTCTGAGCCCCTCACCTGGTGAGCACAGTACGACGTGGGCAGCCGTTACCTGCAGACGTGGTCTGGATAATAAGAACTGTGAGTAAAGGCCCTGGACTGCATCACTGACTCCGTGTCGTTACTGCTGCTGCCCTGCACCATCACCCCCATCCTCCGCATACACTGCCCTGAGGCTATACTCCTCCCGTGGGGAGTTATGCTACGCTCTGCTGCACCCACAACACCAGCCTCAGCGGTCTGCCCTGTAGCGGCGGTTCACTCTGACCGCAATCCACGGGTGGCGTAGTCGGACATTTAAACATCAAAACCACATAAATAGTTCCGCCACTGGTTTGACCGCCCTGAGCCACGGAACCAGGTCGCCGCCACGAAGACTACAACCACCAGCATCCACCAAAAAGGGTCCGGCTCCGGGTGTCCCAAGGCCCAGGGGGTGCGTCAGAACATTTTCATCACCTTTCACAATCACCAATGGGACAAGGCAGGGATGTCCTCTGTCCCCTCTCTTATACATCCTAGTGACGGAGCACCTGCACTCATCAATTCGCCATAACCCCAATATTAGGTGGATTGAGGTGGGAGGCACCGAGTACAAGTGCTCTCTATTTGCTGATGATGTCCTAGTATATATCACTCAATCACATATATCCATCCCTGCTGTTATGGCTGAAATAGATCACTTTGTTACATGGTAAAATTTTAAAATCAATGCAGCGAAGTCTGAGGCCCTCGATGTCTCCCTCCCCAAATCCATATAGGATTCCATCCAGTCCAACTTTCCCTTTGCCTGGCCCTCACAGGGTATCAAATACTTAGGAATTCCTATTCATAGAGACCTCTCCCATCTATGTTATCTTAATTTTGGGCCCTTTATTGAACAATTCCATAAGGACCACGGTTGGCAAGTTAGAACTGTAAGATTCACTACGTGAACCACTGGTGTTTTGTGGAAAAAGCACATGTACACTGCGTTCCAAATTATTATGCAAAAAGTGTTTAGGAGTGATAAGGGAAGAATTTGTTTGTTTGTCAGTTAAACTCATTGATGGTGATGTGTGTCAGGGCTCTTTATATCACTGTAAGCAATTGCAGACACCTGTGCTTATTAGTTTGGCAGGTGTGTCCAATGAAAGGCAAGACTACTTAAGAAGGCTCTCTCACATTATTAAGCAGCCTACATTTTCTGCCAAAATGGGAAAGAAAAAGGATGTGTCGGCTGCTGAGAAGCAACAAATTGTGGAGTGTTTAGGTCAAGGCATGACTACAATCAACATTGTGCGATGATCAGGATGAAGTGTCTTGGCAATCAAGAAGTATGTAGCTGATTCACAGTACACACGTGTGCGTGCTGATAAGGGCAAATTGAGGACTCTTTCCTACAGGCAATTACGTCAGGTTAAAAGAGCAGCGGCAAGAAAGCCTTGTCATAGCAGCAGACAAGTTTTTGAAGCTGCTGGTGCCTCCAACGTCCCCCGAACAACAAGATGCAGGGTCCTTCAGAAGTTTGCAGCTGTGCATACGCCATCCTGTCGACCTCCTCTATCCACTTCCCACAAGCAGAAACGGCTCCAGTGGGCCAAACATTACATGAAGACTGATTTCAAAACTGTTTTGTTCACGGATGAGTGCCGTGCAGCGCTCGATGGTCCAGATGGATGGAGTGGAGGATGGCTGGTTGATGGACACCCCACGCAAACACGGCTACAGCGCCAACAAGGAGGAGGTGGAGTAATGTTTTGGGCTGGAATCATGGGGAGAGAGATTGTCGGCCCCTTTAGGATCCCTGAAGGCGCTAAAGATGAACTCCATAATGTATGTGGATTTTCTCAAACAGCACTTCCTGCCATGGTTCAAGAAGAAGAACCGTGTATTTCACAGCAAGATCATTTTTCTGCATGATAATGCACCATCTCATGCTGCACATAAAACATCTGCATCTCTGGCTGATATGGGCATAAAAGGGGACAAACTTATGGTGTGACCCCCATGCTCCCCTGACCTCTACCCCATTCCGAACCTTTGGAGCATCATTAAAAGGAGTGTCTATGATTGCGGGAGGCAGTTCACATCTAAGCAACAGCTCTGGGAGGGTATTCTGTCCTCATGCAAAACAATTGAAGCAGAAACCATCCAAAACCTGACAAATTCAATGGACGAGAGAGTTCAGAAGCTCCTTTCGAACAAGGGGTCCTATGTGAAAATGTAACATCACCTACAATAAAGTTTTGAGTTGAAAACTGTTTGATTTCAGTTTCTAACAACCTGCTAATGCTTATAATTTCAAAAATGACCATTTTTTTGGTCTTTATTAAAATGAAAAGGTTGATCGAAAAGTTTGGGGGATCTAAGAGTGTGGCAACCCAGTAGTCATAATTACTTCGAATTCTGACAATATGAGGGTCATGCTGCAGGTAGTGCAGCAAGAAGGCACTTATGTGTATTGCGCATCTCGGAGCCCCAAAATTATTTTCCGGGCTAGATGCAGCTAAAAATTATTTTTAATTTTAAATCTGGTGGAGCTTATTATAGCTGGCCTAATAGGATCAGTGCTGCACACTGCTACAAAGCCCAAATTATTTTCCAGTCAAGATACAGATAAACATGATTAGTAATTTGAAAGCTTGAAACGGTTGGTAGGGTGATTTTAACCAATCATCAAGCTTTTACTCTCCCCAGGATGACACAGGGGTAGAAAAGTCGTTTCGGATCCATGATTTGTTCATCTTTATGAACGTGAGTCTGTCTACATTATCAGTGGAGAGCCGCGTGCGCTTATCTGTCAGCACACCACCAGCAGCGCTGAACACACGTTCAGACAGAACGCTGGCTGCGGGGCATGACAAGATCTCCAAGGAGTAAGTGGCTAGCTCCGGCCATTTATCCAGATTGGAAGCCCAAAAAGAGCAAGGGTCCAGTGACACAGTCGTGGCTTCAATGTTTACTTGGAGATACTCCTGTACCATCGTCTCTAGGTGTTGACTATGTGTCAGACTTCTTGTCTCCTGTGGCCTTGCAAAGGATGGGCTAAAAAAGTGGTGAAATTATTCCGCAAAATTGATGTTACCAGCAGATACTGTGGTTCTGTTACGGTTTGAGTGCTGAACACTTGACGGTCCCACGGTTGGCAAGTTGGAACTGTGAGATTCACTTCGTGCACCACTGGTATTTTGTGGAAAAGCACATGTAAGATTCTGCAACAGTCTCTGCTGATACTCCTGCATGCGTGCATCCCTTTCTATGGCAGGAATAATTTCTGCAAATTTACTTCTGTACCGGGGATCTAACAGTGTGGCAACCCAGTAGTCAGGATTATTTCTAATTCTCACAATTCGAGGGTCATGTTGCAGGTAGTGCAGCAAGAAGGCACTCATGTGTGTTGCGCATCCAGGAGCACCAAGTCCCTGTTGTGTTGGTGGCGAGGTAACAATCATGCTTCCTTCCTCTGTCCTCTCCCCCCAACCTCGCACAACAGAAATGTGATCAAGGTCTCCCTCATCTGATGAGTCTTCCATCAGTTCGTCCTCCACTTCTTCCTGGGCTCCTGCACCTTCCTCACTAGTTTGGCTGCAACCATGCGCCCTGGTAAAACCATCTCCCCCACCCTCACATGCCTGCCGCCTTGGTGCTGCCGACCGTCTGGACCTTGCAGATGTTAGCCCTTCCGCATACAACTCCTCCTCCTCTACTTCCTCCACCTCCTCTTGTGCCACCACCTGACTCCGAATTCTGTTTAACATGTGCTCCAGCATGTAAATCACCGGAATAGTCATGCTGATAATGGCATCGTCAGCACTAAACATCTTCGTCGCCATTTCAAAACTGTGCAGAAGGGTGCATAGGTCCCTGTTCTGAGACCACTCCTCCAGCGTGATTTGCCCCACCTCTGAATCTCGTTAGCCCAGGCTATACGTCAGAACGTATTGCACCAGGGCTTGTCGGTGCTGCCACAGTCGCTGCAACATGTGCAGAGTTGAATTCCACCGGGTAGGCACATTGCATTTTTGCCGGTGAAGTGGCAGGCCCAACGACTTCTGTAGAGATGTAAGTCACTGAGCTGCGGGATGCGAACGGCGGAAGTGAGCACACAGCGACCGTGCACTCTGCAGAAGGCCATCTAGTCTGGGATAGTGGGCTAAAAATTGCTGGACAACCAGGTTCAACACGTGAGCCATACAAGGCACGTGTGTGACATTGCCCCGGCGAAGGGCCGCACCCAGGTTTGCAGCATTGTCGCACATGGCCTTCCCTGGTTTCAGGTCCAGTGGAGACAACCATTCATGAAATTGGTTCTCCAGAGCTGACCACAACTCCTCAGCTGTGTGACTCACATTTCCCAGACATTTCAAAGTAAAAACCGCCTGATGACGTTGAGCCCTACTGCCAGCATAGTAAGGAGGTGTGCAGGATCCCTTCTGCGCAGTTAGAAAGCTTGTGGCATGACCAGACAGGCTTTGGGTGCAGGTGGAAGACCGAGAGGAGGTTGAGGAGGCAGAAGCAGTGGAGGAACTTTGACATAAAGAGGATTTACGTACAACTCGTGGGGATGGCAAGACTTGGACAGCAGCCCCTTGTCCTGCTGTCACCATAGTTACCCAGTGCCCAGTCAGCGACATGTAACGCCCCTGTCCATGCCTACTCGTCCAAGTGTCTGTGGTGAAATGCACCCTGTCACACACAGAGTTTCTCAAAGAAGCGGTGATGTTGTGTGCGACATGCTGGTGGAGCGCAGGCACACCTTTCTTTGAGAAGTAGTGCCGACTGGGCATCTGGTACTGGGGCACTGCGACGGACATTAGGTCTCGAAAATCCTCTGTGTCCACCAGGCGGAAAGGCAGCATTTCTGTAGCCAAGAGCTTTGCAGATGGTGAAATTCAACCTCTTAGATTTCTCATGGCTAGGAGGAAATGGTCTTTTACTTGTCCACATCTGAGGGACCGAGGGCTGGCTATTGTGCTTAGACGGGGTTGATAAGGGTGTCCCCGGCAAACTGCCGGTCTGTGAGGAAGATGCAGGCGGACATGTTAGGTTGCCTTGATCCAAAAGTGGTGCTATCGATGTCGGACAGCGCTCAACACCAGCTGGTGTTACCACCTCCAAAGAAAATGATGACCTGACAATCACGCTGGCTGTTGCGGGTAAAGAGGTGGCAGGTCTGCGCCCCAAAACAGGTGTGACTGCTGTCCCCCCAGTCACAGAGGATGAAGAGGCCGCGGATGCACAAGATATGGCAGACGGTGGTTGGCCCGGCCGGCTAGGCCGCATTGTATCACACTGAGCTTCCCACTGCAACTTATGCTTCATGTCCATGTGCCGATTCATGCATGAAGTACTCAAACTATGTATTTTTTGGCCTCTACTTAGCTTTTGCTGACAAATGTTACAGATAACATGAGTTGGGTCATCTTTATCGATCTGAAAAAATGCCCAGGCTATGCAAGGCTTAGCACCCATGCGACCTGAAGAGCCACCACGACTTGTGGTGAGAGGCAGAGTTGTGTTTGAGGATGCAGTTGTTGACGTGCTTCCAGTACTACGTCTCTGTCCAGGAAGGCGCAACCTGACCTCGTCGTCACTAGCATCTTCCTCCACCTCCTCTGCTGACCTCATCTCTTGGCTGACTGTGGGTTGACAGTAAGTGGGATCTCCAACCTCATCATCATCACCCTTTGTGTTATCACACCCGTCGTCCTCAGAGCCAACCTGTTCCTGCCCTGACAAAAAACTAAAGTTGTCGCTCCAATCAGGTATTTGAGTCTTATCATCGTCTTCCTCATTGTCTCCACCAACAGGAGTTACAGTTTGGGAATGAGGGTCTACATTATGGTCAGAACCTTCTGCGTCTGGTCCTGGATCCGACTCATAAAGATTCTGGGCATCAGTGCAGATCATTTCCTCGTCTGGATTCACAGAAGCGCTGGAGTCGACCTCTGATTCCCAGGCTATAGTATGAGTAAACAGCTCTGCAGACTCTACCATCTGTTCTACCTCATACTCAGACGGGCAGCTGGAGATTTGGTAGCTGTGAGGAAGCAAGTGCGATTTGGGTGACACCTTTGAGGACTGGAGTATTTGTGATGTTGAAGTTGATGTGGAGGAGAGCCCACTTAAAGGAGCACTTGATATCCGTTGAAGCACCTGCTGTTTTTGTGCCTCATCTGGAATTTGTAGCGATTGGCGTGGCCGTAAGAAAGGGATCTTATCACATTGTCCGCTAAAAGAAGTAGACATTTTAGTTTGGCTGGAAGATGGTCTTTCTTCTGCAGATGTTACTGTTGCTTTAACACCTACCCCACAGACACAACCTTTTTTCCCCTTCCCAACACGCCTATTCCCCTTTCCACCAGCAGCAGGCCTTTTTCCACTCATTTTGGTGGTTAACTAATTCACAACTCTGGAGTTGTTTGCACAAAAAAACAATGGATGGTAACCGAGCAGAGCTGAGTGGCCAAACTGTGGTATTAGGCCAAAACAATTGGCTGGGTTAGATGCAGAAAAAAATTATATTCAATTTGCAACCTGATGGAGGTCAGTATAGATGGACTAATACAACAAGTCCCACACACAGCTAGAAGCCCAATATTTTTTCAGAGGCAGATGCAGAAAAAAATATATTCAGTTTGCAACCTGATGGAGGTCAGTATAGATGGACTAATACAACAAGTCCCACACAAAGCTAGAAGCCCAATATTTTTTCAGAGGTAGATGCAGAAAAAAATATATTCAGTTTGCAACCTGATGGAGGTCAGTATAGATGGACTAATACAACAAGTCCCACACACAGCTAGAAGCCCAATATTTTTTCAGATGTAGATGCAGAATAAAATATATTCAGTTTGCAACCTGATGGAGGTCAGTATAGATGGACTAATACAACAAGTCCCACACACAGCTAGAAGCCCAAATATTTTTTCTGAGGTACTGTAGATGCAAATAAAAATTATTTTGAATTTGCAACCTGATGGAGGTCAGTATAGATGGACTAATAGAGAAAGTCCGACACACTGCTAGAAGGCCAAATATTTTTTCAGAGCTAGATGCAGAAAAAAATTATATTCAGTTTGCAACCTGATGGAGGTCTGTATAGATGGATTAATAGAACAAGACCCACACACAGCTAGAAGCCCAATATTTTTTCAGAGGTAGATACAGAAAAAAATATATTCAGTTTGCAACCTGATGGAGGTCAGAGTAGATGGACTAATACAACAAGTCCCACACACAGCTAGAAGCCCAAATATTTTTTCAGAGGTACTGTAGATGCAGATAAAAATTATTTTGAATTTGCAACCTGATGGAGGTCAGTATAGATGGACTAATAGAGAAAGTCCGACACACTGCTAGAAGGCCAAATATTTTTTCAGAGGTACTGTAGATGCAGATGAAAATTATTTTTAATTTGCAACCTGATGGAGGTCAGTATAGATGGACTAATAGAGAAAGTCCGACACACTACTAGAAGGCTAAATATTTTTTCAGAGCTAGATGCAGAAAAAAATTATATTCAGTTTGCAACCTGATGGAGGTCAGTATAGATGGACTAATACAACAAGTCCCACACACAGCTAGAAGCCCAATATTTTTTCAGAGGTAGATGCAGAAAAAAATATATTCAGTTTGCAACCTGATGGAGGTCAGTATAGATGGACTAATACAACAAGTCCCACACACAGCTAGAAGCCCAATATTTTTTCAGAGGTAGATGCAGAAAAAAATATATTCAGTTTGCAACCTGATGGAGGTCAGTATAGATGGAGTAATACAACAAGTCCCACACACAGCTAGAAGCCCAAATATTTTTTCAGAGGTACTTTAGATGCAGATAAAAATTATTTTGAATTTGCAACCTGATGGAGGTCAGTATAGATGGACTAATAGAGAAAGTCCGACACACTACTAGAAGGCCAAATATTTTTTCAGAGCTAGATGCAGAAAAAAATTATATTCAGTTTGCAACCTGATGGAGGTCAGTATAGATGGACTAATACAACAAGTCCCACACACAGCTAGAAGCCCAATATTTTTTCAGAGGTAGATGCAGAAAAAAATATATTCAGTTTGCAACCTGATGGAGGTCAGTATAGATGGACTAATACAACAAGTCCCACACACAGCTAGAAGCCCAATATTTTTTCAGAGGTAGATGCAGAAAAAAATATATTCAGTTTGCAACCTGATGGAGGTCAGTATAGATGGACTAATACAACAAGTCCCACACACAGCTAGAAGCCCAAATATTTTTTCAGAGGTACTGTAGATGCAGATAAAAATTATTTTGAATTTGCAACCTGATGGAGGTCAGTATAGATGGACTAATAGAGAAAGTCCGACACACTACTAGAAGGCCAAATATTTTTTCAGAGCTAGATGCAGAAAAAAATTATATTCAGTTTGCAACCTGATGGAGGTCAGTATAGATGGACTAATACAACAAGTCCCACACACAGCTAGAAGCCCAATATTTTTTCAGAGGTAGATGCAGAAAAAAATATATTCAGTTTGCAACCTGATGGAGGTCAGTATAGATGGACTAATACAACAAGTCCCACACACAGCTAGAAGCCCAATATTTTTTCAGAGGTAGATGCAGAAAAAAATATATTCAGTTTGCAACCTGATGGAGGTCAGAATAGATGGACTAATACAACAAGTCCCACACACAGCTAGAAGCCCAAATATTTTTTCAGAGGTACTGTAGATGCAGATAAAAATTATTTTGAATTTGCAACCTGATGGAGGTCAGTATAGATTGACTAATAGAGAAAGTCCGACACACTGCTAGAAGGCCAAATATTTTTTCAGAGCTAGATGCAGAAAAAAATTAGATTCAGTTTGCAACCTGATGGAGGTCAGTATAGATGGACTAATAGAATGATGCTATGCCCAAAAGATTTTACTTCACTAGGTGCAGTAAAAAAATTGGTATTCTATTCACAGGTGGTATATCTTGCAACACAGATAGGCTACTCCACTGACTAACACACTCTGCAATAGGCCAAAAAGGATTAGCTTTGCTAGATTCAGCCAAATGCTGTGAAAAAAACTTGCACAGCACTGGCACAGACCTGCCTGGCAAAAACTGATAGGAACTGATGTAACCTAGTCCTGAAAAGGACTCCAATTACAAATAGTCTTTACTCCCACAACCTATCTATTTAAGAGCACAGACCTGCCAGATAAAAGTCGTAGGAAATGCTGTAACCTAGTCCTTAAAAGGACCGCAATCACAACTATTCCCTACTCCCAAGCTATCTGTATATTTGTGCGAAAATTGGCTTGAAATTAACAAGGTATAGCGCACACAGCAACAGCGGTGCCGTCTAACACGCAGCTGCAGCAGTGAGAAAATGGTGGCGACGGGGAAAATGGCTTGGTCTTATAGGGCAAGGACATGTGACATACACTGCCAATGACACATGCCCTTGCTTGTGTGAAAAAAAGCACTTCGCTCCGTGTGTGCGCTGCTGATAGGCTGACAGATTGCACCTCCCCACTGGAAATGCGGGAAAGAGAAAAAAAAATGGAGATCTTCATTGTTCCTGCAGATATCCATCCCCTGCCCCTCCCCCCACCCCGCTGTACACTCAAACTGCGTATTAACATTAATTTTCATCATTACTGAGAAAAAATCCAGTTATGATTTTGGTGCACGAACAGTTATCGAACATAACCTCGAACAGCCGAATTTTTCTCAAATTGTTCGTGTTCGCCGAACGGCTCGAACACCGCCCAAAACAGCTCGAATTTGAGATTGGCGAACAGTTCGAGTAGAACAACGCTCATCTCTAGTAAAGAACCCTTTTTTCTTATGGATTCAAAGATGACAATGCTATGATCAAAGTGAAAGGAAATCCCGGTGTGCCTTAAATATTCAATGTTTTGATTTCGTTTCCCGAAGATTTTTCTCATCAAAGAATTGTTTGTAAGATATTAATCTATAACATTCAACTAAAAAACACTTTTTTAGACACTGTGCTGACAGATAACAACACAGCTTCAATTTTAATCCAGACATGGGTTAAGTTATGAAAAAGTTTTTTGACCCCAACATGATTTGAAAATGCAATTTTCTGATATGGAGTCAGACGCGCTACAGTTGCACCTCGAGGTCATATGAAAAGTAACTTTCCGCCCATAATATAACTCACGTAAAAAGTGCATGAAGAAATCGTGGCACACCCTTTCGAAATTTGCTGCTTTTACTCACAGACTGAAAAACACATAAACAAGGATGAATGAACATCTTGATATTGGGAATGCAGGGTTTTCCAGTTTAAAATTCAGAGTCTAGTAAAGAACCCTTTTTTCTTATGGATTCAAAGATGAAAATGCTATGATCAAAGTGAAAACAGATCCCAACGTGCCTTAAATATTCAATGTTTTGATTTCGCTTCCTGATTATTTTTCTCTTAAAATAATTGTTTATGAGATATTAATCTATAACATTCAACTAAAAGACACTTTTTCAGACACTGTGCTGACAGATAGCAACACAGCTTCAATTTTAATCCAGACATGGGTTAAGTTATGAAAAATTTTCTTGACCTCGACGTGATTTGATAACACAACCTTCTGATCTGGAGCCAGACACGCTACTGTTGCGCCACGAGGTCATATGAAAAGAAGCTTTCTGCCCATAATGTAACTCACTTAAAAAGTGCATGAAGAAATCGTGGCACGCCCTCTCGAAATTTGCTACTTTTACTCACAGACTGAAAATGACATAAACAAGGACGAATGAACATCTTGATACTGGGAATGCAGGGTTTTCCAGTTTAACATTCAGAGTCTAGTAAAGAACCCTTTTTTCTTATGGATTTAAAGATGACAATGCTATGATCAAAGTGAAAAGAGATCCCAACGTGCCTTAAATATTCAATGTTTTGATTTGGCTTCCCTATGATTTTTCTCATCAAATAATTGTTTATAAGATAATAATTCATAACATTCAACTAAAAGACACTTTTTCAGACACTGTGCTGACAGATAGCAACACAGCTTCAATTTTAATCCAGACATCGGTTAGGTTATGAAAAATTTTTGGATCCCGATATGATTTGAACACGCAACCTTCAGATCTGGAATCAGACGCGCTACCGTTGCATCACGAAATCATATGAAAAGAAACTTTCCGCCCATAATATAACTCACTTAAAAAGTGCATGAAGAAATCGTGGTACACATTCTCGAAATTTGCTACTTTTACTTACAGACTGAAAAAGACATAAACAAGGATGAATGAACATCTTGATATTGGGAATGCAGGGATTTCTAGTTTAAAACTTAGAATCTAGTAATGAACCCTTTTTTCTTATGGTTTCAAAGATGACAATGCTATGACCAAAGTGAAAAGAGATCCCGAAGTGCATTAAATATTTAATGTTTTGATTTCGTTTCACGATGATTTTTCTCATCAAAGAATTGTTTATAAGATATTAATCTATAACATTCAATTAAAAGACACTTTTCTAGACACTGCGCTGACAGATAACAACATAGTTTCAATTTTACTCCAGACATGGGTTAAGTTATGAAAAATTTGCTTGACCTTGGCATCATTTGTACACTCAACCTTCTGAGCTGGAGTCAGATGTGCTACCATTGTGCCACAAGATCATACAAAAAGAAGCTTTCCGTCCATAATTCACATGAAAAGTGCATGAAGAAATCGTGGCACACATTCTCGAAATTTGCTACTTTTACTTACAGACTGAAAAAGACATAAACAAGGACGAATGAACATCTTGATATTGGGAATGCAGGGATTTCCAGTTTAAAATTTAGAATCTATTAATGAACCCTTTTTTCTTATGGTTTCAAAGATGACAATGCTATGATCAAAGTGAAAAGAGATCCCGAAATGCATTAAATATTCAATGTTTTGATTTCGTTTCACGATGATTTTTCTCATCAAAGAATTGTTTATAAGATATTAATCTATAACATTCAACTAAAAGATATTTTTTTAGACACTGCGCTGACAGATAGCAACACAGTTTCAATTTTAATCCAGACATGGGTTAAGTAATGAAAAATTTGCTTGACCCTGGCGTGATTTGAACATGAAAACTTCTGATCTAGAGTCAGACGTGCTACCGTTGCACCACAAGATCATACGAAAAGAAGCTTTCCGACTATAATTCACATGAAAAGTGTATGAAGAAATCGCGCAAACCTTCTCGAAATTTGTTACTTTTGCTCACAGACTGAAAATGACATAAACAAGGACGAATGAATATCTTGATATTGGGAATGGAGGGTTTTCCAGTTTAAAATTTAGAGTTTAGTAAAGAACCCTTTTTTCTTATGGATTCAAAGATGACAATGCTATGATCAAAGTGATAGGAGATCCCGACGTGCCTTAAATGTTCAATGTTTTGATTTTGCTTCCTGATTATTTTTCTCATCAAATAATTGTTTATGAGATATTAATCTATAACATTCAACTAAAAGACACTTTTTCAGACACTGTGCTGACAGATAGCAACACAGCCTCAATTTTAATCCAGACATGGGTTAAGTTATGAAAAATTATTTTGACCTTGATATGATTTGAACACGCAACCTTCTGATCTAGAGTCATACGCGCTACAGTTGCTCCACGAGGTCATGCGAAAGGAAACTTTCCGTCCATAATATAACTCACTTAAAAATTGCATGAAGAAAACGTGGCACACTTTCTCGAAATTTGCTACTTTTACTTACAGACTGAAAAAGACATAAACAAGGATGAATGAACATCTTGATATTGGGAATGCAGGGATTTCCAGTTTAAAATTTAGAATCTATTAATAAACCCTTTTTTCTTATGGTTTCAAAGATGACAATGCTATGATCAAAGTGAAAAGAGATCCCGAAATGCATTAAATATTCAATGTTTTGATTTCGTTTCACGATGATTTTTCTCATGAAAGAATTGTTTATAAGATATTAATCTATAACATTCAACTAAAAGACACGTTTTTAGACACTGCTCTGACAGATAGCAACACAGTTTCAATTTTAATCCAGACATGGGTTAAGTAATGAAATAGTTGCTTGACCCTGGCGTGATTTGAACATGCAACCTTCTGATCTGGAGTCAGACATGTCACTGTTGCACCACAAGATCATACGGAAAGAAACTTTCTGCCCATAATTCACTTAAAAAGTGCATGAAGAAATCGTGGCACACTTCAAAATTTGCTACTTTTACTAACAGACTGAAAAAGACATAAACAAGGACGAATAAATATCTTGGTATTGGGAATGGAGGGTTTTCCAGTTTAAAATTTAGAGTCTAGTAAAGAACCCTTTTTTCTTATGGATTCAAAGATGACAATGCTATGATCAAAGTGAAAAGAGATCCCAACGTGCCTTAAATATGCAACGTTTTGATTTCGCTTCCCTATGATTTTTCTCATCAAATAATTGTTTATAAGATATTAATTTATAACATTCAACTAAAAGACATTTTTCATACACATAGCAACACAACTTCAATTTTAATCCAGACATGGGTTAAGTTATGAATAAGTTTCTATGACCTCGACGTGATTTGAACATGCAACCTTATGATCTGGAGTCAGACGCGCTACCCTTGCGCCACGAGGTCATATGAAAAGAAACTTTCCGCCCATAATATAACTCACTTAAAAATTGCATGAAGAAATCGTGGCACACCTTCTCGAAATTTGCTACTTTTACTTACAGACTGAAAAAGACATAAACAAGGACGAATGAACATCTTGATATTGGGAATACAGGGATTTCCATTTTAAAATTTAGAATCTATTAATGAACCCTTTTTTCTTATGGTTTCAAAGATGACAATGCTATGATCAAAGTGAAAACAGATCCCGAAATGCATTAAATATTCAATGTTTTGATTTTGTTTCACGATGATTTTTCTCATGAAAGAATTGTTTATAAGATATTAATATATAACATTCAACTAAAAGACACTTTTTTAGACACTGCGCTGACAGATAGCAACACAGTTTCAATTTTAATCCAGACATGGGTTAAGTAATGAAAAAGTTGCTTGACCCTGGCGTGATTTGAACACGCAACCTTCTGATCTGTAGTCAGACGCGTCACTGTTGCACCACAAGATCATACGGAAAGAAACTTTCCGCCCATAATTCACTTAAAAAGTGCATGAAGAAATCGTGGCAAACCTCGAAATTTGCTACTTTTACTAACAGACTGAAAAAGACATAAACAAGGACGAATGAATATCTTGGTATTGGGAATGGAGGGTTTTCCAGTTTAAAATTTAGAGTCTAGTAAAGAACCCTTTTTTCTTATGGATTCAAAGATGACAATGCTATGATCAAAGTGAAAAGATATCCCAACGTGCCTTAAATATTCAATGTTTTGATTTCGCTTCCTGGTTATTTCTCTCATCAAATAATTGTTTATGAGATATTAATCTATAACATTCAACTAAAAGACACTTTTTCAGACACTTTGCTGACAGAAAGCAACACAGCTTCAATTTTAATCCAGACATGGGTTAAGTTATGAAAAAGTATTTTGATCTTCACATGATTTGAACACGCAACCTTCTGATCTGGAGTCAGACGCACTACAGTTGCTCCATGAGGTCATATGAAAAGAAACTTTCCGCCCATAATATAACTCACTTAAAAATTGCATGAAGAAATCGTGGCACACTTTCTCGAAATTTGCTACTTTTACTTACAGACTGAAAAAGACATTAACAAGGATGAATGAACATCTTGATATTAGGAATGCAGGGATTTCCAGTTTAAAATTTAGAATCTATTAATGAACCCTTTTTTCTTATGGTTTCAAAGATTACAATGCTATGATCAAAGTGAAAAGAGATCCCGAAATGCATTAAATATTCAATGTTTTGATTTTGTTTCACGATGATTTTTCTCATGAAAGAATTGTTTATAAGATATTAATCTATAACATTCAACTAAAAGACACTTTTTTAGACACTGCGCTGACAGATAGCAACACAGTTTCAATTTTAATCCAGACATCGTTAAGTAATGAATAAGTTGCTTGACCCTGGCGTGATTTGAACACGAAAACTTCTGATCTAGAGTCAGACGCGCTACCGTTGCACCACAAGATCATACGAAAAGAAGCTTTCCGCCCATAATTCACATGAAAAGTGTATGAAGAAATCGCGCAAACCTTCTCGAAATTTGTTACTTTTGCTCACAGACTGAAAATGACATAAACAAGGACGAATGAATATCTTGATATTGAGAATGGAGGGTTTTCCAGTTTAAAATTTAGAGTTTAGTAAAGAACCCTTTTTTCTTATGGATTCAAAGATGACAATGCTATGATCAAAGTGAAAGGAGATCCCGACGTGCCTTAAATGTTCAATGTTTTGATTTTGCTTCCTGATTATTTTTCTCTTCAAATAATTGTTTATGAGATATTAATCTATAACATTCAACTAAAAGACACTTTTTCAGACACTGTGCTGACAGATAGCAACACAGCTTCAAATTTAATCCAGACATGGGTTAAGTTATGAAAAAGTATTTTGATTTCGATCACACAACCTTCTGATCTGGAGTCAGAGGCGCTACAGTTGCTCCACGAGGTCATATGAAAAGTAACTTTCCGTCCATAATATAACTCACTTAAAAATTGCATGAAGAAAACGTGGCACACTTTCTCGAAATTTGCTACTTTTACTAACAGACTGAAAAAGACATAAACAAGGACGAATGAATATCTTGGTATTGGGAATGGAGGGTTTTCCAGTTTAAAATTTAGAGTCTAGTAAAGAACCCTTTTTTCTTATGGATTCAAAGATGACAATGCTATGATCAAAGTGAAAAGAGATCCCAACGTGCCTTAAATATTCTACGTTTTGATTTCGCTTCCCAATGATTTTTCTCATCAAATAATTGTTTATAAGATATTAATTTATAACATTCAACTAAAAGACATTTTTCATACACATAGCTTCAATTTTAATCCAGACATGGGTTAAGTTATGAATAAGTTTTTTTGACCCCGCCATGATTTGAACATGCAACCTTCTGATCTGGAGTCAGAAGCGCTACCCTTGCGCCATGAGGTCATATGAAAAGAAACTTTCCGCCCATAATATAACTCACTTAAAAATTGCATGAAGAAATCGTGGCACACCTTCTCGAAATTTGCTACTTTTACTTACAGACTGAAAAAGACATAAACAAGGACGAATGAACATCTTGATATTGGGAAAGCAGGGATTTCCATTTTAAAATTTAGAATCTATTAATGAACCTTTTTTTCTTATGGTTTCAAAGATGACAATGCTATGATCAAAGTGAAAAGAGATCCCGAAATACATTAAATATTCAATGTTTTGATTTCGTTTCACGATGATTTTTCTCATGAAAGAATTGTTTATAAGATATTAATCTATAACATTCAACTAAAAGACACTTTTTTAGACACTGCGCTGACAGATAGCAACACAGTTTAAATTTTAATCCAGACATGGGTTAAGTAATGAAAAAGTTGCTTGACCCTGGCGTGATTTGAACACGCAAACTTCTGACCTGGAGTAAGACGTTCTACCGTTGCACCACAAGATCATATGAAAAGAAACTTCTTGCCCATAATTCACATGAAAAATGTATGAAGAAATCGCACAAACCTTCTCGAAATTTGCTACTTTTGCTTTTAGACTGAAAATGACATAAACAAGGACGAATGAACATCTTGATATTGGGATTGCAGGGTTTTCCTGTTTAAAATTTAGAATCTAGTTATGAACCCTTTTTTCTTATGGATTCAAAGATGACAATGCTATGATCAAAGTGAAAGGAGATCCCGACGTGCTTAAATATTCAATGTTTTGATTTTGTTCCCCGATGATTTTTCTCATGAAAGAATTGTTTATAAGATATTAATCTATAACATTCAACTAAAAGACACTTTTTTAGACACTGTGCTGACAGATAGCAACACAGCTTCAATTTTAATCCAGACATGGGTTAAGTTATGAAAAAGTATTTTGACCTTGACATGATTTGAACACGCAACTTTCTGATGTGGAGTCAGACGCGCTACTGTTGCTCCACGAGGACATATGAAAAGAAACTTTCCGCCCATAATATAACTCACTTAAAAATTGCATGAAGAAATCGTGGCACACTTTCTCGAAATTTGCTACTTTTACTTACAGACTGAAAAAGACATAAACAAGGATGAATGAACATCTTGATATTGGGAATGCAGGGATTTCCAGTTTAAAATTTAGAATCTATTAATAAACCCTTTTTTCTTATGGTTTCAAAGATGACAATGCTATGATCAAAGTGAAAAGAGATCCCGAAATGCATTAAATATTCAATGTTTTGATTTCGTTTCACGATGATTTTTCTCATGAAAGGATTGTTTATAAGATATTAATCTATAACATTCAACTAAAAGACACTTTTAGACACTGCTCTGACAGATAGCAACACAGTTTCAATTTTAATCCAGACATGGGTTAAGTAATGAAAAAGTTGCTTGACCCTGGTGTGATTTGAACACGCAACCTTCTGATCTGGAGTCAGACGTGTCACTGTTGCACCACAAGATCATACGGAAAGAAACTTTCCACCCATAATTCACTTAAAAAGTGCATGAAGAAATCGTGGCACACCTCAAAATTTGCTACTTTTACTAACAGACTGAAAAAGACATAAACAAGGACGAATGAATATCTTGGTATTGGGAATGGAGGGTTTTCCAGTTTAAAATTTAGAGTCTAGTAAAGAACCCTTTTTTCTTATGGATTCAAAGATGACAATGCTATGATCAAAGTGAAAAGAAATCCCAACGTGCCTTAAATATTCAACGTATTTTTTTCGCTTCCCTATGATTTTTCTCATCAAATAATTGTTTATAAGATATTAATTTATAACATTCAACTAAAAGACATTTTTCATGCACATAGCTTCAATTTTAATCCAGACATGGGTTAAGTTATGAATAAGTTTTTTTGACCCTGACGTGATTTGAACATGCAACCTTCTGATCTGGAGTCAGAAGCGCTACCCTTGCGCCATGAGGTCATATGAAAAGAAACTTTCCGCCCTTAATATAACTCACTTAAAAATTGCATGAAGAAATCGTGGCACACCTCGAAATTTGCTACTTTTACTTACAGACTGAAAAAGACATAAACAAGGACGAATGAACATCTTGATATTGGGAAAGCAGGGATTTCCATTTTAAAATTTAGAATCTATTAATGAACCCTTTTTTCTTATGGTTTCAAAGATGACAATGCTATGATCAAAGTGAAAAGAGATCCCGAAATGCATTAAATATTCAATGTTTTGATTTCGTTTCACGATGATTTTTCTCATGAAAGAATTGTTTATAAGATATTAATCTATAACATTCAACTAAAAGACACTTTTTTAGACACTGCGCTGACAGATAGCAACACAGTTTAAATTTTAATCCAGACATGGGTTAAGTAATGAAAAAGTTGCTTGACCCTGGCGTGATTTGAACACGCAAACTTCTGACCTGGAGTCAGACGTTCTACCGTTGCACCACAAGATCATATGAAAAGAAACTTCTTGCCCATAATTCACATGAAAAATGTATGAAGAAATCGCACAAACCTTCTCGAAATTTGCTACTTTTGCTTTTAGACTGAAAATGACATAAACAAGGACGAATGAACATCTTGATATTGGGATTGCAGGGTTTTCCTGTTTAAAATTTAGAATCTAGTTATGAACCCTTTTTTCTTATGGATTCAAAGATGACAATGCTATGATCAAAGTGAAAGGAGATCCCGACGTGCTTAAATAATCAATGTTTTGATTTTGTTCCCCGATGATTTTTCTCATGAAAGAATTGTTTATAAGATATTAATCTATAACATTCAACTAAAAGACACTTTTTTAGACACTGCGCTGACAGATAGCAACACAGTTTCAATTTTAATGCAGACATGGGTTAAGTAATGAATAAGTTGCTTGACCCTGGCGTGATTTGAACACGAAAACTTCTGATCTAGAGTCAGACGCGCTACCGTTGCACCACAAGATCATACGAAAAGAAGCTTTCCGCCCATAATTCACATGAAAAGTGTATGAAGAAATCGCGCAAACCTTCTCGAAATTTGTTACTTTTGCTCACAGACTGAAAATGACATAAACAAGGACGAATGAATATCTTGATATTGGGAATGGAGGGTTTTCCAGTTTAAAATTAGAGTCTAGTAAAGAACCCTTTTTTCTTATGGATTCAAAGATGACAATGCTATGATCAAAGTGAAAGGAGATGCCGACGTGCCTTAAATATTCAATGTTTTGATTTTGCTTCCTGATTATTTTTTTCATCAAATAATTGTTTATGAGATATTAATCTATAACATTCAACTAAAAGACACTTTTTCAGACACTGTGCTGACAGATAGCAACACAGCTTCAATTTTAATCCAGACATGGGTTAAGTTATGAATAAGTTTTTTTGACCCCGACGTGATTTGAACATGCAACCTTCTGATCTGGAGTCAGAAGCGCTACCCTTGCGCCACGAGGTCATATGAAAAGAAACTTTCCGCCCATAATATAACTCACTTAAAAATTGCATGAAGAAATCGTGGCACACCTTCTCTAAATTTGCTACTTTTACTTACAGACTGAAAAAGACATAAACAAGGACGAATGAACATCTTGATATTGGGAAAGCAGGGATTTCCATTTTAAAATTTAGAATCTATTAATGAACCCTTTTTTCTTATGGTTTCAAAGATGACAATGCTATGATCAAAGTGAAAAGAGATCCCGAAATGCATTAAATATTCAATGTTTTGATTTCGTTTCACGATGATTTTTCTCATGAAAGAATTGTTTATAAGATATTAATCTATAACATTGAACTAAAAGACACTTTTTTAGACACTGCGCTGACAGATAGCAACACAGTTTAAATTTTAATCCAGACATGGGTTAAGTAATGAAAAAGTTGCTTGACCCTGGCGTGATTTGAACACACAAACTTCTGACCTGGAGTCAGACGTTCTACCGTTGCACCACAAGATCATAGGAAATGAAACTTGTTGCCCATAATTCACATGAAAAATGTATGAAGAAATCGCACAAACCTTCTCGAAATTTGCTACTTTTGCTTTTAGACTGAAAATGACATAAACAAGGACGAATGAATATCTTGATATTGGGATTGCAGGGTTTTCCTGTTTAAAATTTAGAATCTAGTTATGAACCCTTTTTTCTTATGGATTCAAAGATGACAATGCTATGATCAAAGTGAAAGGAGATCCCGACTTGCTTAAATATTCAATGTTTTCATTTTGTTCCCCGATGATTTTTCTCATGAAAGAATTGTTTATAAGATATTAATCTATAACATTCAACTAAAAGACACTTTTTTAGACACTGCGCTGACAGATAGCAACACAGTTTCAATTTTAATCCAGACATGGGTTAAGTAATGAAAAAGTTGCTTGACCCTGGCGTGATTTGAACACGCAACCTTCTGATCTGGAGTCAGACGCATCACTGTTGCACCACAAGATCATACGGAAAGAAACTTTCCGCCCATAATTCACTTAAAAAGTGCATGAAGAAATCGTGGCAAACCTCGAAATTTGCTACTTTTACTAACAGACTGAAAAAGACATAAACAAGGACGAATGAATATCTTGGTATTGGGAATGGAGGGTTTTCCAGTTTAAAATTTAGAGTCTAGTAAAGAACCCTTTTTTCTTATGGATTCAAAGATGACAATGCTATGATCAAAGTGAAAAGAGATCGCAACGTGCCTTAAATATTCAATGTTTTGATTTCGCTTCCTGGTTATTTCTCTCATCAAATAATTGTTTATGAGATATTAATCTATAACATTCAACTAAAAGACACTTTTTCAGACACTGTGCTGTCAGATAGCAACACAGCTTCAATTTTAATCCAGACATGGGTTAAGTTATGAAAAAGTATTTTGATCTTGACATGATTTGAACACGCAACCTTCTGATCTGGAGTCAGACGCGCTACAGTTACTCCACGAGGTCATATGAAAAGAAACTTTCCGCCCATAATATAACTCACTTAAAAATTGCATGAAGAAATCATGGCACACTTTCTCGAAATTTGCTACTTTTACTTACAGACTGAAAAAGATATTAACAAGGATGAATGAACATCTTGATATTGGGAATGCAGGGATTTCCAGTTTAAAATTTAGAATCTATTAATGAACCCTTTTTTCTTATGGTTTCAAAGATTACAATGCTATGATCAAAGTGAAAAGAGATCCTGAAATGCATTAAATATTCAATGTTTTGATTTCGTTTCACGATGATTTTTCTCATCAAAGAATTGTTTATAAGATATTAATCTATAACATTCAACTAAAAAACACTTTTTTAGACACTGCGCTGACAGAAAGCAACACAGTTTCAATTTTAATCCAGACATGGGTTAAGTAATGAATAAGTTGCTTGACCCTGGCGTGATTTGAACACGAAAACTTCTGACCTAGAGTCAGACGCGCTACCGTTGCACCACAAGATAATACTAAAAGAAGCTTTCCGCCCATAATTCACATGAAAAGTGTAGGAAGAAATCGTGCAAACCTTCTCGAAATTTTTTACTTTTGCTCACAGACTGAAAATGACATAAACAAGGACGAATGAATATCTTGATATTGGGAATGGAGGGTTTTCCAGTTTAAAATTTAGAGTCTAGTAAAGAACCCTTTTTTCTTATGGATTCAAAGATGACAATGCTATGATCAAAGTGAAAAGAGATCCCGACGTGCCTTAAATATTTAATGTTTTGATTTTGCTTCCTGATTATTTTTTTCATCAAATAATTGTTTATGAGATATTAATCTATAACATTCAACTAAAAGACACTTTTTCAGACACTGTGCTGACAGATAGCAACACAGCTTCAATTTTAATCCAGACATGGGTTAAGTTATCAAAAAGTATTTTGACCTTGACATGATTTGAACACGCAACTTCCTGATGTGGAGTCAGACGCGCTACTGTTGCTCCACGAGGTCATATGAAAAGAAACTTTCCGCCCATAATATAACTCACTTAAAAATTGCATGAAGAAATCGTGGCACACTTTCTCGAAATTTGCTATTTTTACTTACAGACTGAAAAAGACATAAACAAGGATGAATGAACATCTTGATATTGGGAATGCAGGGATTTCCAGTTTAAAATTTAGAATCTATTAATAAACCCTTTTTTCTTATGGTTTCAAAGATGACAATGCTATGATCAAAGTGAAAAGAGATCCCGAAATGCATTAAATATTCAATGTTTTGATTTCGTTTCACGATGATTTTTCTCATGAAAGCATTGTTTTTTAGAGATGAGCGTTGTTCTACTCGAACTGTTTGTCAATCTCAAATTCGAGCTGTTTTGGGCGGTGTACGAGCCGGTCGGCGAACACGAACAATTTGAGAAAAATTCGGCTGTTCGAGGTTATGTTCGATAACTGTTCGTGCACCAAAATCATAACTGGATTTTTTCTCAGTAATGATGAAAATTAATGTTAATACGCAGCTTGAGTGTACAGCGGGGCGGGGAGAGGGGCAGGGGATGGATCTCTGCAGGAACAATGAAGATCTCCATTTTTTTTTCTCTTTCCCGCATTTGCAGTGGGGAGGTGCAATCTGTCAGTCTATCAGCAGCGCACACACGGAGCGAAGTTCTTTTTTTCACACAAGCAAGGGCATGTGTGATTGGCAGTGTATGTCACATGTCCTTGCCCTATAAGACCAAGCCATTTTCCCCGTCGCCACCATTTTCTCACTGCTGCAGCTGCGTGTTAGACGGCACCGCTGTTGCTGTGTGCGCTATACCTTGTTAATTTCAAGCCAATTTTCGCACAAATATACAGATAGCTTGGGAGTAGGGAATAGTTGTGATTGCAGTCCTTTTAAGGACTAGGTTACAGCATTTCCTACGACTTTTATCAAGCAGGTCTGTGCTCTTAAATAGATAGATTGTGGGAGTAAAGACTAATTGTAATTGGAGTCCTTTTCAGGACTAGGTTACATCAGTTCCTATCAGTTTTTGCCAGGCAGGTCTGTGCCAGTGCTGTGCAAGTTTTTTTCACAGCATTTGGCTGAATCTAGCAAAGCTAATCCTTTTTGGCCTATTGCAGAGTGTGTTAGTCAGTGGAGTAGCCTATCTGTGTTGCAAGATATACCACCTGTGTATAGAATACCAATTTTTTTACTGCACCTAGTGAAGTAAAATCTTTTGGGCATAGCATCATTCTATTAGTCCATCTATGCTGACCTCCATCAGGTTGCAAATTAAAAATAATTTTTTTCTGCATCTAGCTCTGAAAAAATATTTGGGCTTCTAGCAGTGTGTGGGACTTGGTCTATTAGTCCATCTATACTGACCTCCATCAGGTTGCAAATTGAATAAAAAAAATTTCTGCATCTAGCTCTGAAAAAATATTTGGGCTTCTAGCGGTGTGTGGGACTTGGTCTATTAGTCCATCTATACTGACCTCCATCAGGTTGCAAATTAAAAATAATTTTTTTCTTCATTTAGCTCTGAAAAAATATTTGGGCTTCTAGCAGTGTGTGGGACTTGTTATATTAGTCCTTCTATACTGACCTCCAGCAGGTTGCAAATTGAATATAATTTTTTTCTGCATCTAGCTCTGAAAAAATATTTGGGCTTCTAGCGGTGTGTGGGACTTGGTCTATTAGTCCATCTATACTGACCTCCATCAGGTTGCAAATTAAAAATAATTTTTTTCTGCATCTAGCTCTGAAAAAATATTTGGGCTTCTAGCAGTGTGTGGGACTTGGTCTATTAGTCCATCTATACTGACCTCCATCAGGTTGCAAATTAAAAATAATTTTTTTCTTCATCTAGCTATGAAAAAATATTTGGGCTTCTAGCAGTGTGTGGGACTTGTTCTATTAGTCCTTCTATACTGACCTCCAGCAGGTTGCAAATTGAATATAATTTTTTTCTGCATCTAGCTCTGAAAAAATATTTGGGCTTCTAGCGGTGTGTGGGACTTGGTCTATTAGTCCATCTATACTGACCTCCATCAGGTTGCAAATTAAAAATATTTTTTTTCTGCATCTAGCTCTGAAAAAATATTTGGGCTTCTAGCAGTGTGTGGGACTTGGTCTATTAGTCCATCTATTCTGACCTCCATCAGGTTGCAAATTAAAAATAATTTTTTTCTGCATCTAGCTCTGAAAAAATATTTGGGCTTCTAGCAGTGTGTTGGACTTGGTCTATTAGTCCATCTATACTGACCTCCATCAGGTTGCAAATTGAATAAAAAAATTTTCTGCATCTAGCTCTGAAAAAATATTTGGGCTTCTAGCGGTGTGTGGGACTTGGTCTATTAGTCCATCTATACTGACCTCCATCAGGTTGCAAATTAAAAATAATTTTTTTCTGCGTCTAGCTCTGAAAAAATATTTGGGCTTCTAGCAGTGTGTGGGACTTGGTCTATTAGTCCATCTATACTGACCTCCATCAGGTTGCAAATTGAATAAAAAAAATTTCTGCATCTAGCTCTGAAAAAATATTTGGGTTTCTAGCGGTGTGTGGGACTTGGTCTATTAGTCCATCTATACTGACCTCCATCAGGTTGCAAATTAAAAATAATTTTTTTCTTCATCTAGCTCTGAAAAAATATTTGGCCTTCTAGCGGTGTGTGGGACTTGGTCTATTAGTCCATCTATACTGACCTCCATCAGGTTGCAAATTAAAAATATTTTTTTTCTGCATCTAGCTCTGAAAAAATATTTGGGCTTCTAGCAGTGTGTGGGACTTGGTCTATTAGTCCATCTATACTGACCTCCATCAGGTTGCAAATTGAATAAAAAAATTTTCTGCATCTAGCTCTGAAAAAATATTTGGGCTTCTAGCGGTGTGTGGGACTTGGTCTATTAGTCCATCTATACTGACTAGAGATGAGCGTTGTTCTACTCGAACTGTTCGCCAATCTCAAATTCGAGCTGTTTTGGGCGGTGTTCGAGCCGGTCGGCGAACACGAACAATTTGAGAAAAATTCGGCTGTTCGAGGTTATGTTCGATAACTGTTCGTGCACCAAAATCATAACTGGATTTTTTCTCAGTAATGATGAAAATTAATGTTAATACGCAGTTTGAGTGTACAGCGGGGCGGGGGGAGGGGCAGGGGATGGATCTCTGCAGGAACAATGAAGATCTCCATTTTTTTTTCTCTTTCCCGCATTTTCTCTTTCCTGGAGTTGGGACCCGGTCCTATTTGTCTACCCTTTTATATGCATTACTTCAACTTTGATATACAGTAAGGTTTTTAATATAGGCAGTATAGGTACCGTCCCAATTTAGGGTCACCTTGCCGCTGGTGGGACGGCTTGTATACTTTTTTTGATCAAAAATAGTTCACTAAGTACCCTATATTTATTATGCAACTTTGCTTTACATTTATATATAATGATGGTAGGGTATGAGATATATTTTTGTTTTTTGTCTTTTGTAGGTTTTGTTTCTTTTTTGCTAGTGTGAACATGCTCCTATTTCTTGCATGTCTACCATCTTAGACCTCAGTTCACATTGCCTGTTTTTTTGTCTTGTTTGCATTCTGTGCAATTTAAGGGTGTGGCATCCCCTTTGTTGAGCTGACTGGTATATATGTAGCTTACCACGGGCCTGGGTGGTCTGGAGTTGGGACCCGGTCCTATTTGTCTACCCTTTTATATGCATTACTTCAACTTTGATATACAGTAAGGTTTTTAATATAGGCAGTATAGGTACCGTCCCAATTTAGGGTCACCTTGCCGCTGGTGGGACGGCTTGTATACTTTTTTTGATCAAAAATAGTTCACTAAGTACCCTATATTTATTATGCAACTTTGCTTTACATTTATATATAATGATGGTAGGGTATGAGATATATTTTTGTTTTTTGTCTTTTGTAGGTTTTGTTTCTTTTTTGCTAGTGTGAACATGCTCCTATTTCTTGCATGTCTACCATCTTAGACCTCAGTTCACATTGCCTGTTTTTTTGTCTTGTTTGCATTCTGTGCAATTTAAGGGTGTGGCATCCCCTTTGTTGAGCTGACTGGTATATATGTAGCTTACCACGGGCCTGGGTGGTCTGGAGTTGGGACCCGGTCCTATTTGTCTACCCTTTTATATGCATTACTTCAACTTTGATATACAGTAAGGTTTTTAATATAGGCAGTATAGGTACCGTCCCAATTTAGGGTCACCTTGCCGCTGGTGGGACGGCTTGTATACTTTTTTTGATCAAAAATAGTTCACTAAGTACCCTATATTTATTATGCAACTTTGCTTTACATTTATATATAATGATGGTAGGGTATGAGATATATTTTTGGTTTTTGTCTTTTGTAGGTTTTGTTTCTTTTTTGCTAGTGTGAACATGCTCCTATTTCTTGCATGTCTACCATCTTAGACCTCAGTTCACATTGCCTGTTTTTTTGTCTTGTTTGCATTCTGTGCAATTTAAGGGTGTGGCATCCCCTTTGTTGAGCTGACTGGTATATATGTAGCTTACCACGGGCCTGGGTGGTCTGGAGTTGGGACCCGGTCCTATTTGTCTACCCTTTTATATGCATTACTTCAACTTTGATATACAGTAAGGTTTTTAATATAGGCAGTATAGGTACCGTCCCAATTTAGGGTCACCTTGCCGCTGGTGGGACGGCTTGTATACTTTTTTTGATCAAAAATAGTTCACTAAGTACCCTATATTTATTATGCAACTTTGCTTTACATTTATATATAATGATGGTAGGGTATGAGATATATTTTTGTTTTTTGTCTTCTGTAGGTTTTGTTTCTTTTTTGCTAGTGTGAACATGCTCCTATTTCTTGCATGTCTACCATCTTAGACCTCAGTTCACATTGCCTGTTTTTTTGTCTTGTTTGCATTCTGTGCAATTTAAGGGTGTGGCATCCCCTTTGTTGAGCTGACTGGTATATATGTAGCTTACTACGGGCCTGGGTGGTCTGGAGTTGGGACCCGGTCCTATTTGTCTACCCTTTTATATGCATTACTTCAACTTTGATATACAGTAAGGTTTTTAATATAGGCAGTATAGGTACCGTCCGAATTTAGGGTCACCTTGCCGCTGGTGGGACGGCTTGTATACTTTTTTTGATCAAAAATAGTTCACTAAGTACCCTATATTTATTATGCAACTTTGCTTTACATTTATATATAATGATGGTAGGGTATGAGATATATTTTTGTTTTTTGTCTTTTGTAGGTTTTGTTTCTTTTTTGCTAGTGTGAACATGCTCCTATTTCTTGCATGTCTACCATCTTAGACCTCAGTTTCCATTGCCTGTTTTTTTGTCTTGTTTGCATTCTGTGCAATGTAAGGGTGTGGCATCCCATTTGTTGAGCTGACTGGTATATATGTAGCTTACCACGGGCCTGGGTGGTCTGGAGTTGGGACCCGGTCCTATTTGTCTACCCTTTTATATGCATTACTTCAACTTTGATATACAGTAAGGTTTATAATATAGGCAGTATAGGTACCGTCCCAATTTAGGGTCACCTTGCCGCTGGTGGGACGGCTTGTATACTTTTTTTGATCAAAAATAGTTCACTAAGTACCCTATATTTATTATGCAACTTTGCTTTACATTTATATATAATGATGGTAGGGTATGAGATATATTTTTGTTTTTTGTCTTTTGTAGGTTTTGTTTCTTTCCCGCATTTGCAGTGGGGAGGTGCAATCTGTCAGCCTATCAGCAGCGCACACACGGAGCGAAGTGCTTTTTTTCACACAAGCAAGGGCATGTGTGATTGGCAGTGTATGTCACATGTCATTGCCCTATAAGACCAAGCCATTTTCCCCGTCGCCACCATTTTCTCACTGCTGCAGCTGCGTGTTAGACGGCACCGCTGTTGCTGTGTGCGCTATACCTTGTTAATATCAAGCCAATTTTCGCACAAATATACAGATAGCTTGGGAGTAGGGAATAGTTGTGATTGCAGTCCTTTTAAGGACTAGGTTACAGCATTTCCTACGACTTTTATCAGGCAGGTCTGTGCTCTTAAATAGATAGATTGTGGGAGTAAAGACTAATTGTAATTGGAGTCCTTTTCAGGACTAGGTTACATCAGTTCCTATCAGTTTTTGCCAGGCAGGTCTGTGCCAGTGCTGTGCAAGTTTTTTTCACAGCATTTGGCTGAATCTAGCAAAGCTAATCCTTTTTGGCCTACTGCAGAGTGTGTTAGTCAGTGGAGTAACCTATCTGTGTTGCAAGATATACCACCTGTGTATAGAATACCAATTTTTTTACTGCACCTAGTGAAGTAAAATCTTTTGGGCATAGCATCATTCTATTAGTCCATCTATACTGACCTCCATCAGGTTGCAAACTGAATATAATTTTTTTCTGCATCTAGCTCTGAAAAAATATTTGGGCTTCTAGCGGTGTGTGGGACTTGGTCTATTAGTCCATCTATACTGACCTCCATCAGGTTGCAAATTAAAAATAATTTTTTTCTGCATCTAGCTCTGAAAAAATATTTTGGCTTCTAGCGGTGTGTGGGACTTGGTCTATTAGTCCATCTATACTGACCTCCATCAGGTTGCAAATTAAAAATAATTTTTTTCTGCATCTAGCTCTGAAAAAATATTTGGGCTTCTAGCAGTGTGTGGGACTTGGTCTATTAGTCCATCTATACTGAACTCCATCAGGTTGCAAATTAAAAATAATTTTTTTCTTCATTTATCTCTGAAAAAATATTTGGGCTTCTAGCAGCGTGTGGGACTTGTTCTATTAGTCCATCTATACTGACCTCCATCAGGTTGCAAATTAAAAATAATTTTTTTCTGCATGTAGCTCTGAAAAAATATTTGGGCTTCTAGCATTGTGTGGGACTTGGTCTATTAGTCCATCTATACTGACCTCCATCAGGTTGCAAATTAAAAATAATTTTTTTCTGCATCTAGCTCTGAAAAAATATTTGGGCTTCTAGCAGTGTGTGGGACTTGGTCTATTAGTCCATCTATACTGACCTCCATCAGGTTGCAAATTGAATAAAAAAATTTTCTGCATCTAGCTCTGAAAAAATATTTGGGCTTCTAGCGGTGTGTGGGACTTGGTCTATTAGTCCATCTATACTGACCTCCATCAGGTTGCAAATTAAAAATATTTTTTTTCTGCATCTAGCTCTGAAAAAATATTTGGGCTTCTAGCAGTGTGTGGGACTTGGTCTATTAGTCCATCTATACTGACCTCCATCAGGTTGCAAATTAAAAATATTTTTTTTCTGCATCTAGCTCTGAAAAAATATTTGGGCTTCTAGCAGTGTGTGGGACTTGGTCTATTAGTCCATCTATACTGACCTCCATCAGGTTGCAAATTAAAAATAATTTTTTTCTGCATCTAGCTCTGAAAAAATATTTGGGCTTCTAGCAGTGTGTGGGACTTGGTCTATTATTCCATCTATACTGACCTCCATCAGGTTGCAAATTGAATAAAAAAAATTTCTGCATCTAGCTCTGAAAAAATATTTGGGCTTCTAGCGGTGTGTGGGACTTGGTCTATTAGTCCATCTATACTGACCTCCATCAGGTTGCAAATTAAAAATAATTTTTTTCTGCATCTAGCTCTGAAAAAATATTTGGGCTTCTAGCAGTGTGTGGGACTTGGTCTATTAGTCCATCTATACTGACCTCCATCAGGTTGCAAATTAAAAATAATTTTTTTCTTCATTTATCTCTGAAAAAATATTTGGGCTTCTAGCAGCGTGTGGGACTTGTTCTATTAGTCCATCTATACTGACCTCCATCAGGTTGCAAATTAAAAATAATTTTTTTCTGCATGTAGCTCTGAAAAAATATTTGGGCTTCTAGCAGTGTGTGGGACTTGGTCTATTAGTCCATCTATACTGACCTCCATCAGGTTGCAAATTAAAAATAATTTTTTTCTGCATCTAGCTCTGAAAAAATATTTGGGCTTCTAGCAGTGTGTGGGACTTGGTCTATTAGTCCATCTATACTGACCTCCATCAGGTTGCAAATTGAATAAAAAAATTTTCTGCATCTAGCTCTGAAAAAATATTTGGGCTTCTAGCGGTGTGTGGGACTTGGTCTATTAGTCCATCTATACTGACCTCCATCAGGTTGCAAATTAAAATAATTTTTTTCTGCATCTAGCTCTGAAAAAATATTTGGGCTTCTAGCAGTGTGTGGGACTTGGTCTATTAGTCCATCTATACTGACCTCCATCAGGTTGCAAATTAAAAATAATTTTTTTCTGCATCTAGCTCTGAAAAAATATTTGGGCTTCTAGCAGTGTGTGGGACTTGGTCTATTAGTCCATCTATACTGACCTCCATCAGGTTGCAAATTAAAAATAATTTTTTTCTTCATTTATCTCTGAAAAAATATTTGGGCTTCTAGCAGCGTGTGGGACTTGTTCTATTAGTCCATCTATACTGACCTCCATCAGGTTGCAAATTAAAAATAATTTTTTTCTGCATGTAGCTCTGAAAAAATATTTGGGCTTCTAGCAGTGTGTGGGACTTGGTCTATTAGTCCATCTATACTGACCTCCATCAGGTTGCAAATTAAAAATAATTTTTTTCTGCATCTAGCTCTGAAAAAATATTTGGGCTTCTAGCAGTGTGTGGGACTTGGTCTATTAGTCCATCTATACTGACCTCCATCAGGTTGCAAATTGAATAAAAAATTTTTCTGCATCTAGCTCTGAAAAAATATTTGGGCTTCTAGCGGTGTGTGGGACTTGGTCTATTAGTCCATCTATACTGACCTCCATCAGGTTGCAAATTAAAAATAATTTTTTTCTGCATCTAGCTCTGAAAAAATATTTGGGCTTCTAGCAGTGTGTGGGACTTGGTCTATTAGTCCATCTATACTGACCTCCATCAGGTTGCAAATTAAAAATAATTTTTTTCTGCATATAGCTCTGAAAAAATATTTGGGCTTCTAGCAGTGTGTGGACTTGGTCTATTAGTCCATCTATACTGACCTCCATCAGGTTGCAAATTAAAAATAATTTTTTTCTTCATTTATCTCTGAAAAAATATTTGGGCTTCTAGCAGCGTGCGGGACTTGTTCTATTAGTCCATCTATACTGACCTCCATCAGGTTGCAAATTAAAAATATTTTTTTTCTGCATGTAGCTCTGAAAAAATATTTGGGCTTCTAGCAGTGTGTGGGACTTGGTCTATTAGTCCATCTATACTGACCTCCATCAGGTTGCAAATTAAAAATAATTTTTTTCTGCATCTAGCTCTGAAAAATATTTGGGCTTCTAGCAGTGTGTGGGACTTGGTCTATTAGTCCATCTATACTGACCTCCATCAGGTTGCAAATTGAATAAAAAAATTTTCTGCATCTAGCTCTGAAAAAATATTTGGGCTTCTAGCGGTGTGTGGGACTTGGTCTATTAGTCCATCTATACTGACCTCCATCAGGTTGCAAATTAAAAATAATTTTTTTCTGCATCTAGCTCTGAAAAAATATTTGGGCTTCTAGCAGTGTGTGGGACTTGGTCTATTAGTCCATCTATACTGACCTCCATCAGGTTGCAAATTAAAAATAATTTTTTTCTGCATCTAGCTCTGAAAAAATATTTGGGCTTCTAGCAGTGTGTGGGACTTGGTCTATTAGTCCATCTATACTGACCTCCATCAGGTTGCAAATTAAAAATAATTTTTTTCTTCATTTATCTCTGAAAAAATATTTGGGCTTCTAGCAGCGTGTGGGACTTGTTCTATTAGTCCATCTATACTGACCTCCATCAGGTTGCAAATTAAAAATAATTTTTTTCTGCATCTAGCTCTGAAAAAATATTTGGGCTTCTAGCAGTGTGTGGGACTTGGTCTATTAGTCCATCTATACTGACCTCCATCAGGTTGCAAATTGAATAAAAAAAATTTCTGCATCTAGCTCTGAAAAAATATTTGGGCTTCTAGCAGTGTGTGGGACTTGGTCTATTAGTCCATCTATACTGACCTCCATCAGGTTGCAAATTGAATAAAAAAAATTTCTGCATCTAGCTCTGAAAAAATATTTGGGCTTCTAGCGGTGTGTGGGACTTGGTCTATTAGTCCATCTATACTGACCTCCATCAGGTTGCAAATTAAAAATAATTTTTTTCTGCATCTAGCTCTGAAAAAATATTTGGGCTTCTAGCAGTGTGTGGGACTTGGTCTTTTAGTCCATCTATACTGACCTCCATCAGGTTGCAAATTAAGAATAATTTTTTTCTGCATCTAGCTCTGAAAAAATATTTGGGCTTCTAGCAGTGTGTGGGACTTGGTCTATTAGTCCATCTATACTGACCTCCATCAGGTTGTAAATTAAAAATAATTTTTTTCTTCATTTATCTCTGAAAAAATATTTGGGCTTCTAGCAGCGTGTGGGACTTGTTCTATTAGTCCATCTATACTGACCTCCATCAGGTTGCAAATTAAAAATAATTTTTTTCTGCATCTAGCCCAGCCAATAGTTTTGGCCTAATACCACAGTTTGGCCACTCAGCTCTGCTCGGTTACCATCCATTGTTTTTTTGTGCAAACAACTCCAGAGTTGTGAATTAGTTAACCACCAAAATGAGTGGAAAAAGGCCTGCTGCTGGTGGAAAGGGGAATAGGCGTGTTGGGAAGGGGAAAAAAGGTTGTGTCCGTGGGGTAGGTGCAGAAGAAAGACCATCTTCCAGCCAAACTAAAATGTCTACTTCTTTTAGCGGACAATGTGATAAGATCCCTTTCTTACGGCCACGCCAATCGCTACAAATTCCAGATGAGGCACAAAAACAGCAGGTGCTTCAACGGATATCAAGTGCTCCTTTAAGTGGGCTCTCCTCCACATCAACTTCAACATCACAAATACTCCAGTCCTCAAAGGTGTCACCCAAATCGCACTTGCTTCCTCACAGCTCCCAAATCTCCAGCTGCCCGTCTGAGTATGAGGTAGAACAGATGGTTGAGTCTGCAGAGCTGTTTACTCATACTATAGCCTGGGAATCAGAGGTCGACTCCAGCGCTTCTGTGAATCCAGACGAGGAAATGATCTGCACTGATGCCCAGAATCTTTATGAGTCGGATCCAGGACCAGACGCAGAAGGTTCTGACCATAATGTAGACCCTCATTCCCTCCTGTTGGTGGAGACAATGAGGAAGACGATGATAAGACTCAAATACCTGATTGGAGCGACAACTTTAGTTTTTTGTCAGGGCAGGAACAGGTTGGCTCTGAGGACGACAGGTGTGATAACGCACAGGGTGATGATGATGAGGTCGGAGATCCCACTTACTGTCAACCCACAGTCAGCCAAGAGATGAGGTCAGCAGAGGAGGTGGAGGAAGATTCTAGTGACGACGAGGTCAGGTTGCGCCTTCCTGGACAGAGACGTAGTACTGGAAGCACGTCAACAACTGCATCCTCAAACACAACTCTGCCTCTCACCACAAGTCGTGGTGGCTCTTCAGGTCGCATGGGTGCTAAGCCTTGCATAGCCTGGGCATTTTTTCAGATCGATAAAGATGACCCAACTCGTGTTATCTGTAACATTTGTCAGCAAAAGCTAAGTAGAGGCCAAAAAATACATAGTTTGAGTACTTCATGCATGAACCGGCACATGGACATGAAGCATAAGTTGCAGTGGGAAGCTCAGTGTGCTACAATGCGGCCTAGCCGGCCGGGCCAATCACCGTCTGCCATATCTTGTGCATCCGCGGCCTCTTCATCCTCTGTGACTGGGGGGACAGCAGTCACACCTGTTTTGGGGCGCAGACCTCCCACCTCTTTACCCGCAACAGCCAGCGTGATTGGCAGGTCATCATTTTCTTTGGAGGTGGTAACACCAGCTGGTGTTGAGCGCTGTCCGACATCGATAGCACCACCTTTGGATCAAGGCAACCTAACATGTCCGCCTGCATCTTCCTCACAGACCGGCAGTTTGCCGGGGACACCCTTATCAACCCCGTCTAAGCACAATAGCCAGCCCTCGGTCCCTCAGATGTGGACAAGTAAAAGACCATTTCCTCCTAGCCATGAGAAAGCTAAGAGGTTGAATTTCACCATCTGCAAGCTCTTGGCTACAGAAATGCTGCCTTTCCGCCTGGTGGACACAGAGGATTTTCGAGACCTTATGTCCGTCGCAGTGCCCCAGTACCAGATGCCCAGTCGGCACTACTTCTCAAAGAAAGGTGTGCCTGCGCTCCACCAGCATGTCGCACACAACATCACCGCTTCTTTGAGAAACTCTGTGTGTGACAGGGTGCATTTCACCACAGACACTTGGACGAGTAGGCATGGACAGGGGCGTTACATGTCGCTGACTGGGCACTGGGTAACTATGGTGACAGCAGGACAAGGGGCTGCTGTCCAAGTCTTGCCGTCCCCACGAGTTGTGCGTCAATCCTCTTTATGTCAAAGTTCCTCCACTGCTTCTGCCTCCTCAACCTCCTCTCGGTCTTCCACCTGCACCCAAAGCCTGTCTGGTCATGCCACAAGCTTTCTAACTGCACAGAAGGGATCCTGCACACCTCCTTACTATGCTGGCAGTAGGGCTCAACGTCATCAGGCGGTTTTTACATTGAAATGTCTGGGAAATGTGAGTCACACAGCTGAGGAGTTGTGGTCAGCTCTGGAGAACCAATTTCATGAATGGTTGTCTCCACTGGACCTGAAACCAGGGAAGGCCGTGTGCGACAATGCTGCAAACCTGGGTGCGGCCCTTCGCCGGGGCAATGTCACACACGTGCCTTGTATGGCTCACATGTTGAACCTGGTTGTCCAGCAATTTTTAGCCCACTATCCCAGACTAGATGGCCTTCTGCAGAGGGCACGGTCGCTGTGTGCTCACTTCCGCCGTTCGCATCCCGCAGCTCAGCGACTTACATCTCTACAGAAGTCGTTGGGCCTGCCACTTCACCGGCTAAAATGCGATGTGCCTACCCGGTGGAATTCAACTCTGCACATGTTGCAGCGACTGTGGCAGCACCGACAAGCCCTGGTGCAATACGTTCTGACGTATAGCCTGGGCCAAAGAGATTCAGAGGTGGGGCAAATCACGCTGGAGGAGTGGTCTCAGATCAGGAACCTATGCACCCTTCTGCACAGTTTTGAAATGGCGACGAAGATGTTTAGTGCTGACGATGCCATTATCAGCATGACTATTCCGGTGATTTACATGCTGGAGCACATGTTAAACAGAATTCGGAGTCAGGTGGTGGCACAAGAGGAGGTGGAGGAAGTAGAGGAGGAGGAGTTGTATGCGGAAGGGCTAACATCTGCAAGGTCCAGACGGTCGGCAGCACCAAGGCGGCAGGCATGTGAGGGTGGGGGAGATGGTTTTACCAGGGCGCATGGTAGCAGCCAAACTAGTGAGGAAGGTGCAGGAGCCCAGGAAGAAGTGGAGGACGAACTGATGGAAGACTCATCAGATGAGGGAGACCTTGATCACATTTCTGTTGTGCGAGGTTGGGGGGAGAGGACAGAGGAAGGAAGCATGATTGTTACCTCGCCACCAACACAACAGGGACTTGGTGCTCCTGGATGCGCAACACACATGAGTGCCTTCTTGCTGCACTACCTGCAACATGACCCTCGAATTGTGAGAATTAGAAATAATCCTGACTACTGGGTTGCCACACTGTTAGATCCCCGGTACAAAAGTAAATTTGCAGAAATTATTCCTGCCATAGAAAGGGATGCACGCATGCAGGAGTATCAGCAGAGACTGTTGCAGAATCTTACATGTGCTTTTCCACAAAATACCAGTGGTGCACGTAGTGAATCTCACAGTTCCAACTTGCCAACCGTGGGACCGTCAAGTGTTCAGCACTCAAACCGTAACAGAACCACAGTATCTGCTGGTAACATCAATTTTGCGGAATCATTTCACCACTTTTTTAGCCCATCCTTTGCAAGGCCACAGGAGACAAGAAGTCTGACACATAGTCAACGCCTAGAGACGATGGTACAGGAGTATCTCCAAGTAAACATTGAAGCCACGACTGTGTCACTGGACCCTTGCTCTTTTTGGGCTTCCAATCTGGATAAATGGCCGGAGCTAGCCACTTACGCCTTGGAGATCTTGTCATGCCCCGCAGCCAGCGTTCTGTCTGAACGTGTGTTCAGCGCTGCTGGTGGTGTGCTGACAGATAAGCGCACGCGGCTCTCCACTGATAATGTAGACAGACTCACGTTCATAAAGATGAACAAATCATGGATCCGAAACGACTTTTCTACCCCTGTGTCATCCTGGGGAGAGTAAAAGCTTGATGATTGGTTAAAATCACCCTACCAACAGTTTTAAGCTTTCAAATTACTAATCATGTTTATCTGTATCTTGACTGGAAAATAATTTGGGCTTTGTAGCAGTGTGCAGCACTGATCCTATTAGGCCATCTATAATAAGCTTCACCAGATTTAAAATTAAAAATAATTTTTAGCTGCATCTAGCCCGGAAAATAATTTTGGGGCTCCGAGATGCGAAAGACACATAAGTGCCTTCTTGCTGCACTACCTGCAGCATGACCCTCATATTGTCAGAATTCGAAGTAATCATGACTACTGGGTTGCCACACTCTTAGATCCCCCAAACTTTTCGATCAACCTTTTCATTTTAATAAAGACGAAAAAAATGGTCATTTTTGAAATTATAAGCATTAGCAGGTTGTTAGAAACTGAAATCAAACAGTTTTCAACTCAAAACTTTATTCTAGGTGATGTTACATTTTCACATAGGACCCCTTGTTCGAAAGGAGCTTCTGAACTCTCTCGTCCATTGAATTTGTCAGGTTTTGGATGGTTTCTGCTTCAATTGTTTTGCATGAGGACAGAATACCCTCCCAGAGCTGTTGCTTAGATGTGAACTGCCTCCCGCCATCATAGACACTCCTTTTAATGATGCTCCAAAGGTTCTGAATGGGGTAGAGGTCAGGGGAGCATGGGGGTCACACCATAAGTTTGTCCCCTTTTATGCCCATATCAGCCAGAGATGCAGATGTTTTATGTGCAGCATGAGATGGTGCATTATCATGCAGAAAAATGATCTTGCTGTGAAATACACGGTTCTTCTTCTTGAACCATGGCAGGAAGTGCTGTTTGAGAAAATCCACATACATTATGGAGTTCATCTTTAGCGCCTTCAGGGATCCTAAAGGGGCCAACAATCTCTCTCCCCATGATTCCAGCCCAAAACATTACTCCACCTCCTCCTTGTTGGCGCTGTAGCCGTGTTTGCGTGGGGTGTCCATCAACCAGCCATCCTCCACTCCATTCATCTGGACCATCGAGCGCTGCACGGCACTCATCCGTGAACAAAACAGTTTTGAAATCAGTCTTCATGTAATGTTTGGCCCACTGGAGCCGTTTCTGCTTGTGTGAAGTGGATAGAGGAGGTCGACAGGATGGCATATGCACAGCTGCAAACCTCTGAAGGACCCTGCATCTTGTTGTTCGGGGGACGTTGGAGGCACAAGCAGCTTCAAAAACTTGTCTGCTGCTATGACAAGGCTTTTTTGCCGCTGCTGTTTCAACCTGACGTAATTGCCTGTAGGAAAGAGTCCTCAATTTGCCCTTATCAGCACGCACACGTGTGTACTGTGAATCAGCTACATACTTCTTGATTGCCAAGACACTTCATCCTGATCATCGCACAATGTTGATTGTAGTCATGCCTTGACCTAAACACTCCACAATTTGTTGCTTCTCAGCAGCCGACACATCCTTTTTCTTTCCCATTTTGGCAGAAAATGTAGGCTGCTTAATAATGTGAGAGAGCCTTCTTAAGTAGTCTTGCCTTTCATTGGACACACCTGCCAAACTAATTAGCACAGGTGTCTGCAATTGCTTACAGTGATATAAAGAGCCCTGACACACATCACCATCAATGAGTTTAACTGACAAACAAACAAATTCTTCCCTTATCACTCCTAAAGACTTTTTGCATAATAATTTGGAACGCGGTGTACATGTGCTTTTCCACAAAACACCAGTGGTTCACGTAATGAATCTTACAGTTCTAACTTGCCAACCGTGGTATGTATGGAATTGTTCAATAAAGGGCCCAAAATTAAGATAACATAGATGGGAGAGGTCTCTATGAATAGGAATTCCTAAGTATTTGATACCCTGTGAGGGCCAGGCAAAGGGAAAGTTGGACTGGATGGAATCCTATATGGATTTAGGGAGGGAGACATCGAGGGCCTCAGACTTCGCTGCATTGATTTTAAAATTTTACCATGTAACAAAGTGATCTATTTCAGCTATAACAGCAGGGATGGATATATGTGATTGAGTGATATATACTAGGACATCATCAGCAAATAGAGAGCACTTGTACTCGGTGCCTCCCACCTCAATCCACCTAATATTGGGGTTATGGCGAATTGATGAGAGCAGGTGCTCCGTCACTAGGATGTATAAGAGAGGGGACAGAGGACATCCCTGCCTTGTCCCATTGGTGATTGTGAAAGGTGATGAAAATGTTCTGACGCACCCCCTGGGCCTTGGGACACCCGGAGCCGGACACTTTTTGGTGGATGCTGGTGGTTGTAGTCTTCGTGGCGGCGATCCGGTTCCCTGGCTCAGGGCGGTCAAACCAGTGGCGGAACTATTTATGTGGTTTTGATGTTTAAATGTCCGACTACGCCACCCGTGGATTGCGGTCAGAGTGAACCGCCGCTACAGGGCAGACCGCTAAGGCTGGTGTTGTGGGTGCAGCAGAGCGTAGCATAACTCCCCACGGGAGGAGTATAGCCTCAGGGCAGTGTATGCGGAGGATGGGGGTGATGGTGCAGGGCAGCAGCAGTAACGACACGGAGTCAGTGATGCAGTTCAGGGCCTTTACTCACAGTTCTTATTATCCAGACCACGTCTGCAGGTAACGGCTGCCCACGTCGTACTGTGCTCACCAGGTGAGGGGCTCAGACAACTCCCAGATAACTTTGGAGCGCTTCACAGGACCCCCTTTGTGTGTCCTTTGTCTGGCCTTTCTTACCAACACTTCTGTCCGGCTGCCTCGGGCCTCCTCTTGGTAAACTTGGCGCCAGTTTCCCTGACCCTATGTGGTGCCTTCCTAGCGGGTGGAGCAAGGGGCTGCGCCACATAAAATGTCAGAGCCTCCGGTTTCTAGCTGAGGGTCGTTTCCTGCCTCCACTAGTTAGGGGACCGGTCTCCCCCTTTGGCCTGACCCCTCCACGCAGGTGGATTCGGGCGTGCGGTGGCGACTCGCCCGTCCGCACCCCTGGGATCCCTTCATTCCTCGTTCCTGGAGCCTTCTCTGCTCCTCTTCCTTCCTTCTCCCTCTTCCCGGCCTGGGCCTCTGTTACTAGGCCCGCCTCCGGAGCAGAGCTCATGCAGAGCCCCTGCTCCCTGCCACCTCTGCTCAGACTTCTCTGCACTGAACTAAGATGGTGCCCACCTTTTATACTCCCTTCTCAATGCACCCAGGAACTGCTTCCTCCCTGCTCCTGCACTGCAGGGTTCCCCTTCCTCAGTGTTCCCTCCCCCCACTCCAGCCAGGGACAGGGACTGTCGTGCCCATCTCAGGGGCATATTGGTCGCCCTGCCCCACGGCAATGTGGTGTAATGCATGCAGGTGTCGGGTCCTGATCCACACTCCATCCTTATCTGAGAGTGAGATATCACACCTCTGGGTGAGGTGCAATACGTCTGTAGCAACCGAGCCCTCGGTGCTACAGTTCCATTTATCTTCAGCCTAGGTGACGTATTGTGATACAGGGCCGTGATTTTGGCTATAAAAGGGTCCCCTAGACCCCTACCCCAAGCTTTTTAAGAGAATCATATATGGCGTGCCAGGAGACTCTATGGAATGCTTTCTCAGCATCCAACGAGAGTATCTACTTACAAATTTTTAACTGCATCTAGCCCAGGAAATACTTTGTGCCTAGTAGCAGTGTCTGCTAGTCAGCGGATTATCCCGGCTGTTAAGCAAGCTACACCACCTGTAGTTTGGACACTTAATTTTTTCAAAGGAAATGCTTCGGGACCACGGGATACTTAGTGAAGAGCATCAGGAGGCACCCCAAGGCATAGGGGCTGGGACTGGCACTAGGATGCCTTGCGGTGGACAGCCGAGCTCGATCCTTATAAAAGCTTTTTAACTGCAGCAGCTTTAGTGGACGCTACTGGAGCTGGAATTACGCGGCTGCTGGCATGAGACTTGCCCTCCAATAGATCCTTGTAAATGGATTTAAAGTGTATTCATTCAAATTAGAGGGACAATTTAAATTAAAAAGCTTAGAGCTGCCTCCACCACAGGGGGGCTCTCTCGACCCACCAGCGGACAGGCACCAGTATTGGGAGAGGGGGGCTGGCCGGCAGGGTTCACCGCGGCTCTGGCACAAACCCGGCGACACGGAGGTGGCACGGGCAGGAGCGGACTGGCCGTCTCGGCTTCTCACTTTTTGGATTTTAGAAGGGCATGACATGCCTATATCTGTGTCTCCCCCTCCTTTTACTCCTCCACCTCTTTTCTTTTCGCATGACTATATGTACTTGTCACTTTTCCATGTGTTAGTTGTGTCTTCTGAGCAGTTTGTCAGCTTTTGGACACCTTTGAAGGTGTTTTCTATGTGTTTCTATGTGTTTTTGTTTGCCTGCCATTGGTTATAACGGTGTTCGAAGGTGTTCGACGAACAGTTCGACGAACAGTTCGGCGAACACACGGGTGTTCGACGAACCGAACCGAACTCGAACACTACGGTGGTGGCTCAACACTAATACTGACCTCCATCAGGTTGCAAATTAAAAATAATTTTTTTCTGCACCTAGCTCTGAAAAAATATTTGGGCTTCTAGCAGTGTGTGGGACTTGGTCTATTAGTCCATCTATACTGACCTCCATCAGGTTGAAAATTGAATAAAAAAAATTTCTGCATCTAGCTCTGAAAAAATATTTGGGCTTCTAGCGGTGTGTGGGACTTGGTCTATTAGTCCATCTATACTGACCTCCATCAGGTTGCAAATTAAAAATAATTTTTTTCTTCATTTAGCTCTGAAAAAATATTTGGGCTTCTAGCAGTGTGTGGGACTTGTTCTATTAGTCATTCTATACTGACCTCCAGCAGGTTGCAAATTGAATATAATTTTTTTCTGCATCTAGCTCTGAAAAAATATTTGGGCTTCTAGCGGTGTGTGGGACTTGGTCTATTAGTCCATCTATACTGACCTCCATCAGGTTGCAAATTAAAAATATTTTTTTTCTGCATCTAGCTCTGAAAAAATATTTGGGCTTCTAGCAGTGTGTGGGACTTGGTCTATTAGTCCATCTATACTGACCTCCATCAGTTTGCAAATTAAAAATAATTTTTTTCTGCATCTAGCTCTGAAAAAATATTTGGGCTTCTAGCAGTGTGTGGGACTTGGTCTATTAGTCCATGTATACTGACCTCCATCAGGTTGCAAATTGAATAAAAAAAATTTCTGCATCTAGCTCTGAAAAAATATTTGGGCTTCTAGCGGTGTGTGGGACTTGGTCTATTAGTCCATCTATACTGACCTCCATCAGGTTGCAAATTAAAAATAATTTTTTTCTGCATCTAGCTCTGAAAAAATATTTGGGCTTCTAGCAGTGTGTGGGACTTGGTCTATTAGTCCATCTATACTGACCTCCATCAGGTTGCAAATTGAATAAAAAAAATTTCTGCATCTAGCTCTGAAAAAATATTTGGGCTTCTAGCGGTGTGTGGGACTTGGTCTATTAGTCCATCTATACTGACCTCCATCAGGTTGCAAATTAAAAATAATTTTTTTCTGCATCTAACCCAGCCAATAGTTTTGGCCTAATACCACAGTTTGGCCACTCAGCTCTGCTCGGTTACCATCCATTGTTTTTTTGTGCAAACAACTCCAGAGTTGTGAATTAGTTAACCACCAAAATGAGTGGAAAAAGGCCTGCTGCTGGTGGAAAGGGGAATAGGCGTGTTGGGAAGGGGAAAAAAGGTTGTGTCCGTGGGGTAGGTGCAGAAGAAAGACCATCTTCCAGCCAAACTAAAATGTCTACTTCTTTTAGCGGACAATGTGATAAGATCCCTTTCTTACGGCCACGCCAATCGCTACAAATTCCAGATGAGGCACAAAAACAGCAGGTGCTTCAACGGATATCAAGTGCTCCTTTAAGTGGGCTCTCCTCCACATCAACTTCAACATCACAAATACTCCAGTCCTCAAAGGTGTCACCCAAATCGCACTTGCTTCCTCACAGCTCCCAAATCTCCAGCTGCCCGTCTGAGTATGAGGTAGAACAGATGGTTGAGTCTGCAGAGCTGTTTACTCATACTATAGCCTGGGAATCAGAGGTCGACTCCAGCGCTTCTGTGAATCCAGACGAGGAAATGATCTGCACTGATGCCCAGAATCTTTATGAGTCGGATCCAGGACCAGACGCAGAAGGTTCTGACCATAATGTAGACCCTCATTCCCAAACTGTAACTCCTGTTGGTGGAGACAATGAGGAAGATGATGATAAGACTCAAATACCTGATTGGAGCGACAACTTTAGTTTTTTGTCAGGGCAGGAACAGGTTGGCTCTGAGGACGACGGGTGTGATAACGCACAGGGTGATGATGATGAGGTTGGAGATCCCACTTACTGTCAACCCACAGTCAGCCAAGAGATGAGGTCAGCAGAGGAGGTGGAGGAAGATGCTAGTGACGACGAGGTCAGGTTGCGCCTTCCTGGACAGAGACGTAGTACTGGAAGCACGTCAACAACTGCATCCTCAAACACAACTCTGCCTCTCACCACAAGTCGTGGTGGCTCTTCAGGTCGCATGGGTGCTAAGCCTTGCATAGCCTGGGCATTTTTTCAGATCGATAAAGATGACCCAACTCGTGTTATCTGTAACATTTGTCAGCAAAAGCTAAGTAGAGGCCAAAAAATACATAGTTTGAGTACTTCATGCATGAACCGGCACATGGACATGAAGCATAAGTTGCAGTGGGAAGCTCAGTGTGCTACAATGCGGCCTAGCCGGCCGGGCCAACCACCGTCTGCCATATCTTGTGCATCCGCGGCCTCTTCATCCTCTGTGACTGGGGGGACAGCAGTCACACCTGTTTTGGGGCGCAGACCTGCCACCTCTTTACCCGCAACAGCCAGCGTGATTGGCAGGTCATCATTTTCTTTGGAGGTGGTAACACCAGCTGGTCTTGAGCGCTGTCCGACATCGATAGCACCACCTTTGGATCAAGGCAACCTAACATGTCCGCCTGCATCTTCCTCACAGACCGGCAGTTTGCCGGGGACACCCTTATCAACCCCGTCTAAGCACAATAGCCAGCCCTCGGTCCCTCAGATGTGGACAAGTAAAAGATCATTTCCTCCTAGCCATGAGAAAGCTAAGAGGTTGAATTTCACCATCTGCAAGCTCTTGGCTACAGAAATGCTGCCTTTCCGCCTGGTGGACACAGAGGATTTTCGAGACCTTATGTCCGTCGCAGTGCCCCAGTACCAGATGCCCAGTCGGCACTACTTCTCAAAGAAAGGTGTGCCTGCGCTCCACCAGCATGTCGCACACAACATCACCGCTTCTTTGAGAAACTCTGTGTGTGACAGGGTGCATTTCACCACAGACACTTGGACGAGTAGGCATGGACAGGGGCGTTACATGTCGCTGACTGGGCACTGGGTAACTATGGTGACAGCAGGACAAGGGGCTGCTGTCCAAGTCTTGCCGTCCCCACGAGTTGTGCGTCAATCCTCTTTATGTCAAAGTTCCTCCACTGCTTCTGCCTCCTCAACCTCCTCTCGGTCTTCCACCTGCACCCAAAGCCTGTCTGGTCATGCCACAAGCTTTCTAACTGCGCAGAAGGGATCCTGCACACCTCCTTACTATGCTGGCAGTAGGGCTCAACGTCATCAGGCGGTTTTTACATTGAAATGTCTGGGAAATGTGAGTCACACAGCTGAGGAGTTGTGGTCAGCTCTGGAGAACTAATTTCATGAATGGTTGTCTCCACTGGACCTGAAACCAGGGAAGGCCGTGTGCGACAATGCTGCAAACCTGGGTGCGGCACTTCGCCGGGGCAATGTCACACACGTGCCTTGTATGGCTCACGTGTTGAACCTGGTTGTCCAGCAATTTTTAGCCCACTATCCCAGACTAGATGGCCTTCTGCAGAGGGCACGGTCGCTGTGTTCTCACTTCCGCCGTTCACATCCCGCAGCTCAGCGACTTACATCTCTACAGAAGTCGTTGGGCCTGCCACTTCACCGGCTAAAATGCGATGTGCCTACCCGGTGGAATTCAACTCTGCACATGTTGCAGCGACTGTGGCAGCACCGACAAGCCCTGGTGCAATACGTTCTGACGTATAGCCTGGGCCAACGAGATTCAGAGGTGGGGCAAATCACGCTGGAGGAGTGGTCTCAGATCAGGGACCTATGCACCCTTCTGCACAGTTTTGAAATGGCGACGAAGATGTTTAGTGCTGACGATGCCATTATCAGCATGATTATTCCGGTGATTTACATGCTGGAGCACATGTTAAACAGAATTCGGAGTCAGATGGTGGCACAAGAGGAGGTGGAGGAAGTAGAGGAGGAGGAGTTGTATGCGGAAGGGCTAACATCTGCAAGGTCCAGACGGTCGGCAGCACCAAGGCGGCAGGCATGTGAGGGTGGGGGAGATGATTTTACCAGGGCGCATGGTAGCAGCCAAACTAGTGAGGAAGGTGCAGGAGCCCAGGAAGAAGTGGAGGACGAACTGATGGAAGACTCATCAGATGAGGGAGACCTTGATCACATTTCTGTTGTGCGAGGTTGGGGGGAGAGGACAGAGGAAGGAAGCATGATTGTTACCTCGCCACCAACACAACAGGGACTTGGTGCTCCTGGATGCGCAACACACATGAGTGCCTTCTTGCTGCACTACCTGCAACATGACCCTCGAATTGTGAGAATTAGAAATAATCCTGACTACTGGGTTGCCACACTGTTAGATCCCCGGTACAAAAGTAAATTTGCAGAAATTATTCCTGCCATAGAAAGGGATGCACGCATGCAGGAGTATCAGCAGAGACTGTTGCAGAATCTTACATGTGCTTTTCCACAAAATACCAGTGGTGCACGTAGTGAATCTCACAGTTCCAACTTGCCAACCGTGGGACCGTCAAGTGTTCAGCACTCAAACCGTAACAGAACCACAGTATCTGCTGGTAACATCAATTTTGCGGAATCATTTCACCACTTTTTTAGCCCATCCTTTGCAAGGCCACAGGAGACAAGAAGTCTGACACATAGTCAACGCCTAGAGACGATGGTACAGGAGTATCTCCAAGTAAACATTGAAGCCACGACTGTGTCACTGGACCCTTGCTCTTTTTGGGCTTCCAATCTGGATAAATGGCCGGAGCTAGCCACTTACGCCTTGGAGATCTTGTCATGCCCCGCAGCCAGCGTTCTGTCTGAACGTGTGTTCAGCGCTGCTGGTGGTGTGCTGACAGATAAGCGCACGCAGCTCTCCACTGATAATGTAGACAGACTCACGTTCATAAAGATGAACAAATCATGGATCCGAAACGACTTTTCTACCCCTGTGTCATCCTGGGGAGAGTAAAAGCTTGATGATTGGTTAAAATCACCCTACCAACCGTTTTAAGCTTTCAAATTACTAATCATGTTTATCTGTATCTTGACTGGAAAATAATTTGGGCTTTGTAGCAGTGTGCAGCACTGATCCTATTAGACCATCTATAATAAGCTTCACCAGATTTAAAATTAAAAATAATTTTTAGCTGCATCTAGCCCGGAAAATAATTTTGGGGCTCCGAGATGCGCAAGACACATAAGTGCCTTCTTGCTGCACTACCTGCAGCATGACCCTCATATTGTCAGAATTCGAAGTAATCATGACTACTGGGTTGCCACACTCTTAGATCCCCCAAACTTTTCGATCAACCTTTTCATTTTAATAAAGACCAAAAAAATGGTCATTTTTGAAATTATAAGCATTAGCAGGTTGTTAGAAACTGAAATCAAACAGTTTTCAACTCAAAACTTTATTCTAGGTGATGTTACATTTTCACATAGGACCCCTTGTTCGAAAGGAGCTTCTGAACTCTCTCGTCCATTGAATTTGTCAGGTTTTGGATGGTTTCTGCTTCAATTGTTTTGCATGAGGACAGAATACCCTCCCAGAGCTGTTGCTTAGATGTGAACTGCCTCCCGCCATCATAGACACTCCTTTTAATGATGCTCCAAAGGTTCTGAATGGGGTAGAGGTCAGGGGAGCATGGGGGTCACACCATAAGTTTGTCCCCTTTTATGCCCATATCAGCCAGAGATGCAGATGTTTTATGTGCAGCATGAGATGGTGCATTATCATGCAGAAAAATGATCTTGCTGTGAAATACACGGTTCTTCTTCTTGAACCATGGCAGGAAGTGCTGTTTGAGAAAATCCACATACATTATGGAGTTCATCTTTAGCGCCTTCAGGGATCCTAAAGGGGCCGACAATCTCTCTCCCCATGATTCCAGCCCAAAACATTACTCCACCTCCTCCTTGTTGGCGCTGTAGCCGTGTTTGCGTGGGGTGTCCATCAACCAGCCATCCTCCACTCCATTCATCTGGACCATCGAGCGCTGCACGGCACTCATCCGTGAACAAAACAGTTTTGAAATCAGTCTTCATGTAATGTTTGGCCCACTGGAGCCGTTTCTGCTTGTGTGAAGTGGATAGAGGAGGTCGACAGGATGGCGTATGCACAGCTGCAAACCTCTGAAGGACCCTGCATCTTGTTGTTCGGGGGACGTTGGAGGCACAAGCAGCTTCAAAAACTTGTCTGCTGCTATGACAAGGCTTTTTTGCCGCTGCTCTTTCAACCTGACGTAATTGCCTGTAGGAAAGAGTCCTCAATTTGCCCTTATCAGCACGCACACGTGTGTACTGTGAATCAGCTACATACTTCTTGATTGCCAAGACACTTCATCCTGATCATCGCACAATGTTGATTGTAGTCATGCCTTGACCTAAACACTCCACAATTTGTTGCTTCTCAGCAGCCGACACATCCTTTTTCTTTCCCATTTTGGCAGAAAATGTAGGCTGCTTAATAATGTGAGAGAGCCTTCTTAAGTAGTCTTGCCTTTCATTGGACACACCTGCCAAACTAATTAGCACAGGTGTCTGCAATTGCTTACAGTGATATAAAGAGCCCTGACACACATCACCATCAATGAGTTTAACTGACAAACAAACAAATTCTTCCCTTATCACTCCTAAACACTTTTTGCATAATAATTTGGAACGCGGTGTACATGTGCTTTTCCACAAAACACCAGTGGTTCACGTTGTGAATCTTACAGTTCTAACTTGCCAACCGTGGTCTGTATGGAATTGTTCAATAAAGGGCCCAAAATTAAGATAACATAGATGGGAGAGGTCTCTATGAATAGGAATTCCTAAGTATTTGATACCCTGTGAGGGCCAGGCAAAGGGAAAGTTGGACTGGATGGAATCCTATATGGATTTAGGGAGGGAGACATCGAGGGCCTCAGACTTCGCTGCATTGATTTTAAAATTTTACCATGTAACAAAGTGATCTATTTCAGCCATAACAGCAGGGATGGATATATGTGATTGAGTGATATATACTAGGACATCATCAGCAAATAGAGAGCACTTGTACTCGGTGCCTCCCACCTCAATCCACCTAATATTGGGGTTATGGCGAATTGATGAGAGCAGGTGCTCCGTCACTAGGATGTATAAGAGAGGGGACAGAGGACATCCCTGCCTTGTCCCATTGGGGATTGTGAAAGGTGATGAAAATGTTCTGACGCACCCCCTGGGCCTTGGGACACCCGGAGCCGGACCCATTTTGGTGGATGCTGGTGGTTGTAGTCTCCGTCGTGACGATCCGGTTCCGTGGCTCAGGGCGGTCAAACCAGTGGCGGAACTATTTATGTGGTTTTGATGTTTAAATGTCCGACTACGCCACCCGTGGATTGCGGTCAGAGTGAACCGCCGCTACAGGGCAGACCGCTAAGGCTGGTGTTGTGGGTGCAGCAGAGCGTAGCATAACTCCCCACGGAAGGAGTATAGCCTCAGTGCAGTGTATGCGGAGGATGGGGGTGATGGTGCAGGGCAGCAGCAGTAACGACACGGAGTCAGTGATGCAGTTCAGGGCCTTTACTCACAGTTCTTATTATCCAGACCACGTCTGCAGGTAACGGCTGCCCACGTCGTACTGTGCTCACCAGGTGAGGGGCTCAGACAACTCCCAGATAACTTTGGAGCGCTTCACAGGACCCCCTTTGTGTGTCCTTTGTCTGGCCTTTCTTACCAACACTTCTGTCCGGCTGCCTTGGACCTCCTCTTGGTAAACTTGGTGCCAGTTTCCCTGACCCTATGTGGTGCCTTCCTAGCGGGTGGAGCAAGGGACTGCACCACATAAAATGTCAGAGCCTCCGGTTTCTAGCTGAGGGTCGTTTCCTGCCTCCACTAGTTCGGGGACCGGTCTCCCCCTTTGGCCTGACCCCTCCACGCAGGTGGATTCGGGCGTGCGGTGGCGACTCGCCCATCCGCACCCCTGGGATCCCTTCATTCCTCGTTCCTGGAGCCTTCTCCGCTCCTCTTCCCTCCTTCTCCCCCCTGCAGGCCTGGCCCTCTGTTACTAGGCCCGCCTCCGGAGCAGAGCTCATGCAGAGCCCCTGCTCCCTGCCACTTCTGCTCAGACTTCTCTGCACTGAACTAAGATGGTGCCCACCTTTTATACTCCCTTCTCAATGCACCCAGGAACTGCTTCCTCCCTGCTCCTGCACTGCAGGGTTCCCCTTCCTCAGTGTTCCCTCCCCCCACTCCAGCCAGGGACAGGGACTGTCGTGCCCATCTCAGGGGCATATTGGTCGCCCTGCCCCACGGCAATGTGGTGTAATGCATGCAGGTGTCGGGTCCTGATCCACACTCCATCCTTATCTGAGAGTGAGATATCACACCTCTGGGTGAGGTGCAATACGTCTGTAGCAACCGAGCCCTCGGTGCTACAGTTCCATTTATCTTCAGCCTAGGTGACGTATTGTGATACAGGGCCGTGATTTTGGCTATAAAAGGGTCCCCTAGACCCCTACCCCAAGCTTTTTAAGAGAATCATATATGGCGTGCCAGGAGACTCTATGGAATGCTTTCTCAGCATCCAACGAGAGTATCTACTTACAAATTTTTAACTGCATCTAGCCCAGGAAATACTTTGTGCCTAGTAGCAGTGTCTGCTAGTCAGCGGATTATCCCCGCTGTTAAGCAAGCTACACCACCTGTAGTTTGGACACTTAATTTTTTCAAAGGAAATGCTTCGGGACCACGGGATACTCAGTGAAGAGCATCAGGAGGCACCCCAAGGCATAGGGGCTGGGACTGGCACTAGGATGCCTTGCGGTGTACAGCCGAGCTCGATCCTTATAAAAGCTTTTTAACTGCAGCAGCTTTAGTGGACGCTACTGGAGCTGGAATTACGCGGCTGCTGGCATGAGACTTGCCCTCCAATAGATCCTTGTAAATGGATTTAAAGTGTATTCATTCAAATTAGAGGGACAATTTAAATTAAAAAGCTTAGAGCTGCCTCCACCACAGGGGGGCTCTCTCGACCCACCAGCGGACAGGCACCAGTATTGGGAGAGGGGGGCTGGCCGTCAGGGTTCACCGCGGCTCTGGCACAAACCCGGCGACACGGAGGTGGCACGGGCAGGAGCGGACTGGCCGTCTCGGCTTCTCACTTTTTGGATTTTAGAAGGGCATGACATGCCTATATCTGTGTCTCCCCCTCCTTTTACTCCTCCACCTCTTTTCTTTTCGCATGACTATATGTACTTGTCACTTTTCCATGTGTTAGTTGTGTCTTCTGAGCAGTTTGTCAGCTTTTGGACACCTTTGAAGGTGTTTTCTATGTGTTTCTATGTGTTTTTGTTTGCCTGCCATTGGTTTTAACGTTGTTCGAAGGTGTTCGACGAACAGTTCGACGAACACACGGGTGTTCGACGAACCGAACTCGAACACTACGGGGGTGGCTCAACACTATTGTTTATAAAATATTAATCTATAACATTCAACTAAAAGACACTTTTTTAGACACTGCGCTGACAGATAGCAACACAGTTTCAATTTTAATCCAGACATGGGTTAAGTAATGAAAAATTTGCTTGACCCTGGCGTGATTTGAACACGCAACCTTCTGATCTGGAGTCAGACGCGTCACTGTTGCACCACAAGATCATACGGAAAGAAACTTTCCGCCCATAATTCACTTAAAAAGTGCATGAAGAAATCGTGGCACACCTCGAAATTTGCTACTTTTACTAACAGACTGAAAAAGACATAAACAAGGAAGAATGAATATCTTGGTATTGGGAATTGAGGGTTTTCCAGTTTAAAATTTAGAGTCTAGTAAAGAACCCTTTTTTCTTATGGATTCAAAGATGACAATGCTATGATCAAAGTGAAAAGAGATCCCAACGTGCCTTAAATATTCAATGTTTTGATTTTGCTTCCTGGTTATTTTTCTCAGCAAATAATTGTTTATGAGATATTAATCTTTAACATTCAACTAATAGACACTTTTTCAGACACTGTGCTGACAGATAGCAACACAGCTTCAATTTTAATCCAGACATGGGTTAAGTTATGAAAAAGTATTTTGATCTCGACATGATTTGAACACGCAAACTTCTGATCTGGAGTCAGATGCGCTACAGTTGCTCCACGAGGTCATATGAAAAGAAACTTTCCACCCATAATGTAACTCACTTAAAAATTGCATGAAGAAATCGTGGCACACTCTCGAAATTTGCTACTTTTACTAACAGACTGAAAAAGACATAAACAAGGACGAATGAATATCTTGGTATTGGGAATGGAGGGTTTTCCAGTTTAAAATTTAGAGTCTAGTAAAGAACCCTATTTTCTTATGGATTCAAAGATGACAATGCTATGATCAAAGTGAAAAGAGATCAGAACGTGCCTTAAATATTCAATGTTTTGATTTTGCTTCCCTATGATTTTTCTCATCAAATAATTGTTTATAAGATATTAATCTATAACATTCAACTAAAAGACATTATTCATACACATAGCTTCAATTTTAATCCAGACATGGGTTAAGTTATGAATAAGTTTTTTTGACCCTGATGTGGTTTGAACACACAACCTTCTGATCTGTAGTCAGACGCGCTACCCTTGCGCCACGAGGTCATATGAAAAGAAACTTTCCGCCCATAATATAACTCACTTAAAAATTGCATGAAGAAATCGTGGCACACTTTCTCGAAATTTGCTACTTTTACTTACAGACTGAAAAAGACATAAACAAGGACGAATGAACATCTTGATATTGGGAATGCAGGGATTTCCAGTTTAAAATTTAGAATCTATTAATGAACCCTTTTTTCTTATGGTTTCAAAGATGACAATACTATGATTAAAGTGAAAAGAGATCCCGAAATGCATTAAATATTCAATGTTTTGATTTCGTTTCACGATGATTTTTCTCATGAAAGAATTGTTTATAAGATATTAATCTATAACATTCAACTAAAAGACACTTTTTTAGACACTGCGCTGACAGATAGCAACACAGTTTCAATTTTAATCCAGACATGGGTTAAGTAATGAAAAAGTTGCTTGACCCTGGCGTGATTTGAACACGAAAACTTCTGATCTAGAGTCAGACGTGCTACCGTTGCACCACAAGATCATACGAAAAGAAGCTTTCCGCCCATAATTCACATGAAAAGTGTATGAAGAAATCGCGCAAAGCTTCTCGAAATTTGTTACTTTTGCTCACAGACTGAAAATGACATATACAAGGACGAATGAACATCTTGATATTGGGAATGCAGGGTTTTCCAGTTTAAAATTTAGAGTCTAGTAAAGAACCCTTTTTTCTTATGGATTCAAAGATGACAATGCTATGATCAAAGTGAAAGGAGATCCCGACGTGCCTTAAATATTCAATGTTTTGATTTTGCTTCCTGATTATTTTTCTCATCAAATAATTGTTTATGAGATATTAATCTATAACATTCAAATAAAAGACACTTTTTCAGACACTGTGCTGACATATAGCAACACAGTTTCAATTTTAATCCAGACATGGGTTAAGTAATGAAAAAGTTGATTGACCCTGGCGTGATTTGAGCACGCAACCTTCTGAACTGGAGTCAGACGCGTTACCGTTGCACCACAAGGTCAAATGAAAAGAAACTTTCCGCCCATAATTCACTTAAAAAGTGCATGAAGAAATCGTGCACACCTTCTCGAAATTTGCTACTTTTACTTACAGACTGAAAAAGACATAAACAAGAACGAATGAATATCTTGGTATTGGGAATGGAGGGTTTTCCAGTTTAAAATTTAGAGTCTAGTAAAGAACCCTTTTTTCTTATGGATTCAAAGATGACAATGCTATGATCAAAGTGAAAGCAGATCCCGACGTGCCTTAAATATTCAATGTTTTGATTTTCCTTCCTGATTATTTTTCTCATCAAATAATTGTTTATGAGATATTAATCTATAACATTCAACTAAATGACATTTTTTTAGACACTGTGACGACAGATAGCAACACAGCTTCAATTTTAATCCAGACATGGGTTAAGTTATGAAAAAGTATTTTGATCTCGACATGATTTGAACACGCAACCTTCTGATCGGGAGTCAGACGCGCTACAGTTGCTGCACGAGGTGATATGAAAAGAAACTTTCCGCCCATAATATAACTCACTTAAAACTTGCATGAAGAAATCGTGGCACACTTTCTCGAAATTTGCTACTTTTACTTACAGACTGAAAAAGACATTAACAAGGATGAATGAACATCTTGATATTTGGAATGCAGGGATTTCCAGTTTAAAATTTAGAATCTATTAATAAACCCTTTTTACTTATGGTTTCAAAGATGACAATGCTATGATTAAAGTGAAAAGAGATCCCGAAATGCATTAAATATTCAATGTTTTGATTTCGTTTCACGATGATTTTTCTCATGAAAGAATTATTTATAAGATATTAATCTATAACATTCAACTAAAAGACACTTTTTTAGACACTGCGCTGACAGATAGCAACACAGTTTCAATTTTAATCCAGACATGGGTTAAGTAATGAAAAAGTTGCTTGATCCTGGCGTGATTTGAACACGCAAACTTCTGATTGGGAGTCAGACGCGTCACTGTTGCACCACAAGATCATACGGAAAGAAACTTTCCGCCCATAATTCACTTAAAAAGTGCATGAAGAAATCGTGGCACACCTCAAAATTTGCTACTTTTACTAACAGACTGAAAAAGACATAAACAAGGACGAATGAATATCTTGGTATTGGGAATGGAGGGTTTTCCAGTTTAAAATTTAGAGTCTAGTAAAGAACGCTTTTTTCTTATGGATTCAAAGATGACAATGCTATGATCAAAGTGAAAGCAGATCCCGACGTGCCTTAAATATTCAATGTTTTGATTTTGCTTCCTGGTTATTTTTCTCATCAAATAATTGTTTATGAGATATTAATCTATAACATTCAACTAAAAGACACTTTTTCAGACACTGTGCTGACAGATAGCAACACAGCTTCAATTTTAATCCAGACATGGGTTAAGTTATGAAAAGGTATTTTGATTTGAACACGCAACCTTCTGATCTGGAGTCAGACGTGCTACCATTGCGCCACGAGTTCATATGAAAAGAAGATTTCCGCCCATAATATAACTCACTTAAAAAGTGCATGAAGAAATCGTGGCACACCTTCTAGAAATTTGCTACTTTTACTTACAGACTGAAAAAGACATAAACAAGGACGAATGAACATCTCGATATTGGGAATGCAGGGATTTCCAGTTTAAAATTTAGAATCTAGTAATGAACACTTTTTTCTTATGCTTTCAAAGATAACAATGCTATGATCAAAGTGAAAAGATATCCCGAAGTGCATTAAATATTCAATGTTTTGATTTCGTTTCCCGATGATTTTTCTCATGAAAGAATCTTTTATAAGTTATTAATCTGTAACACTCAACTAAAAGACACTTTTTTAGGCACTGTGCTGACAGATAGCAACACAGTTTCAATTTTAATCCAGACATGGGTTAAGTTATGAATAAGTTTTTTGACCCCGACGTGATTTGAACACGCAACCTAATGATCTGGACTCAGACGCGCTACCGTTGCGCCACGAGGTCACATGAAAAGAAATTTTCCGCCCATAATATAACTCACTTAAAAATTGCATGAAGAAATCGTGGCACACTTTCTCGAAATTTGCTACTTTTACTTACAGACTGAAAAAGACATAAACAAAGATGAATGAACATCTTGATATTGGGAATGCAGGGATTTCCAGTTTAAAATTTAGAATCTATTAAAAAACCCTTTTTTCTTATGGTTTCAAAGATGACAATGCTATGATCAAAGTGAAAAGAAATCCCGAAATGCATTAAATATTCAATGTTTTGATTTCGTTTCACGATGATTTTTCTCATGAAAAAATTGTTTATACGATATTAATCTATAACATTCAACTAAAAGACACTGCGCTGACAGATAGCAACACAGTTTCAATTTTAATCTAGACATGGGTTAAGTAATGAAAAAGTTGCTTGACCCTGGCGTGATTTGAACACGCAACCTTCTGATCTGGAGTCAGACGAGCTACAGTTGCTCCACAAGGTCATATGAAAAGAAACTTTCCGCCCATAATATAACTCACTTAAAAATTGCATGAAGAAATCGTGGCACACCTTCTCGAAATTTGCTACTTTTACTAACAGACTGAAAAAGACATAAACAAGGACGAATGAATATCTTGGTATTGGGAATGGAGGGTTTTCCAGTTTAAAATTTAGAGTCTAGTAAAGAACCCTTTTTTCTTATGGATTCAAAGATGACGATGCTATGATCAAAGTGAAAGCAGATCCCGACGTGCCTTAAATATTCAATGTTTTGATTTTGCTTCCTGGTTATTTTTCTCAGCAAATAATTGTTTATGAGATATTAATCTTTAACATTCAACTAATAGACACTTTTTCAGACACTGTGCTGACAGATAGCAACACAGCTTCAATTTTAATCCAGACATGGGTTAAGTTATGAAAAAGTATTTTGATCTCGACATGATTTGAACACGCAAACTTCTGATCTGGAGTCAGATGCGCTACAGTTGCTCCACGAGGTCATATGAAAAGAAACTTTCCACCCATAATGTAACTCACTTAAAAATTGCATGAAGAAATCGTGGCACACTCTCGAAATTTGTTACTTTTACTAACAGACTGAAAAAGACATAAACAAGGACGAATGAATATCTTGGTATTGGGAATGGAGGGTTTTCCAGTTTAAAATTTAGAGTCTAGTAAAGAACCCTATTTTCTTATGGATTCAAAGATGACAATGCTATGATCAAAGTGAAAAGAGATCAGAACGTGCCTTAAATATTCAATGTTTTGATTTTGCTTCCCTATGATTTTTCTCATCAAATAATTGTTTATAAGATGTTAATTTATAACATTCAACTAAAGGACACTTTTTCAGACACTGCGCTGATAGATAGCAACACAGCTTCAATTTTAATCCAGACATGGGTTAATTTATGAAAAAGTATTTTGACCCAGATGTGATTTGAACACGCAACCTTCTGATCTGGAGTCAGACGCGCTACAGTTGCTCCACGAGGTCATATGAAAAGAAACTTTCTGCCCATAATATAACTCACTTAAAAATTGCATGAAGAAATCGTGGCACACTTTCTCGAAATTTGCTACTTTTACTTACAGACTGAAAAAGACATTAACAAGGATGAATGAACATCTTGATATTGGGAATGCAGGGATTTCCAGTTTAAAATTTAGAATCTATTAATGAACCCTTTTTTCTTATGGTTTCAAAGATTACAATGCTATGATCAAAGTGAAAGGAGATCCCGACGTGCCTTAAATATTCAATGTTTTGATTTTGCTTCCTGATTATTTTTCTCATCAAATAATTGTCTATGAGATATTAATTTATAACATTCAACTAAAAGACATTTTTCATACACATAGCAACAGAGCTTCAATTTTAATCCAGACATGGGTTAAGTTATGAAAAAGTGTTTTTGACCCCGACGTGATTTGAACACGCAACCTTCTGATCTGGAGTCAGACGCGCTACCCTTGCGCCACGAGGTCATATGAAAAGAAACTTTCCGCCCATAATATAACTCACTTAAAAATTGCATGAAGACATCGTGGCACACCTTCTCGAAATTTGCTACTTTTACTTACAGACTGAAAAAGACATAAACAAGGACGAATGAACATCTTGATATTGGGAATGCAGGGATTTCCAGTTTAAAATTTAGAATCTATTAATGAACCCTTTTTTCTTATGGTTTCAAAGATGACAATGCTATGATCAAAGTGAAAAGAGATCCCGAAATACATTAAATATTCAATGTTTTGATTTCATTTCACGATGATTTTCTCATGAAAGAATTGTTTATAAGATATTAATCTATAACATTCAACTAAAACACACTTTTTTAGACACTGCGCTGACAGATAGCAACACAGTTTCAATTTTAATCCAGACATGGGTTAAGTAATGAAATAGTTGCTTGACCCTGGCGTGATTTGAACACGCAAACTTCTGACCTGGAGTCAGACGTTCTACTGTTGCACCACAATATCATATGAAAAGAAACTTTCCGCCCATAATTCACATGAAAAATGTATGAAGAAATCGCACAAACCTTCTCGAAATTTGCTACTTTTGCTTATAGACTGAAAATGACATAAACAAGGACGAATGAACATCTTGATATTGGGAATGCAGGGTTTTCCTGTTTAAAATTTAGAATCTAGTTATGAACCCTTTTTTCTTATGAATTCAAAGATGACAATGCTATGATCAAAGTGAAATGAGATCCTGACGTGCCTTAAATATTCAATGTTTTGATTTTGTTCCCCGATGATTTTTCTCATGAAAGAATTGTTTATAAGATATTAATCTATAACATTCAACTAAAAGACACTTTTTTAGACACTGCGCTGACAGATAGCAACACAGTCTAAATTTTAATCCAGACATGGGTTAAGTAATGAAAAAGTTGCTTGACCCTGTCGTGATTTGAGCACGCAACCTTCTGATCTGGAGTCAGACGCGTTACCGTTGCACCACAAGATCATATGAAAAGAAACTTTCCGCCCATAATTCACTTAAAAATTGCATGAAGAAATCGTGCACACCTTCTCGAAATTTGCTACTTTTACTTACAGACTGAAAAAGACATAAACAAGGACGAATGAATATCTTGGTATTGGGAATGGAGGGTTTTCCAGTTTAAAATTTAGAGTCTAGTAAAGAACCCTTTTTTCTTATGGATTCAAAGATGACAATGCTATGATCAAAGTGAAAGCAGATCCCGACGTGCCTTAAATATTCAATGTTTTGATTTTGCTTCCTGGTTATTTCTCTCATCAAATAATTGTTTATGAGATTTTAATCTATAACATTCAACTAAAAGACACTTTTTCAGACACTGTGCTGACAGATAGCAACACAGCTTCAATTTTAATCCAGACATGGGTTAATTTATGAAAAAGTATTTTGATCTCGACATGATTTGAACACGCAACCTTCTGATCTGGAGTCAGACGCGCTACAGTTGCTCCACGAGGTCATATGAAAAGAAACTTTCTGCCCATAATATAACTCACTTAAAAATTGCATGAAGAAATCGTGGCACACTTTCTCGAAATTTGCTACTTTTACTTACAGACTGAAAAAGACATTAACAAGGATTAATGAACATCTTGATATTGGGAATGCAGGGATTTCCAGTTTAAAATTTAGAATCTATTAATGAACACTTTTTTCTTATGGTTTCAAAGATTACAATGCTATGATCAAAGTGAAAGGAGATCCCGACGTGCCTTAAATATTCAATGTTTTGATTTTGCTTCCTGATTATTTTTCTCATCAAATAATTGTTTATGAGATATTAATTTATAACATTCAACTAAAAGACATTTTTCATACACATAGCAACACAGCTTCAATTTTAATCCAGACATGGGTTAAGTTATGAAAAAGTGTTTTTGACCCCGACGTGATTTGAACACGCAACCTTCTGATCTGGAGTCAGACGCGCTACCCTTGCGCCACGAGGTCATATGAAAAGAAACTTTCCGCCCATAATATAACTCACTTAAAAATTGCATGAAGAAATCGTGGCACACCTTCTCGAAATTTGCTACTTTTACTTACAGACTGAAAAAGACATAAACAAGGACGAATGAACATCTTGATATTGGGAATGCAGGGATTTCCAGTTTAAAATTTAGAATCTATTAATGAACCCTTTTTTCTTATGGTTTCAAAGATGACAATGCTATGATCAAAGTGAAAAGAGATCCCGAAATACATTAAATATTCAATGTTTTGATTTCATTTCACGATGATTTTCTCATGAAAGAATTGTTTATAAGATATTAATCTATAACATTCAACTAAAAAACACTTTTTTAGACACTGCGCTGACAGATAGCAACACAGTTTCAATTTTAATCCAGACATGGGTTAAGTAATGAAAATGTTGCTTGACCTTGCCGTGATTTGAACACGAAAACTTCTGGTCTACAGTCAGACGCGCTACCGTTGCACCACAAGATCATACGAAAAGAAGCTTTCCGCCCATAATTCACATGAAAAGTGTATGAAGAAATCGCGCAAACCTTCTCGATATTTGTTACTTTTGCTCACAGACTGATAATGACATAAACAAGGACGAATGAATATCTTGATATTGGGAATGGAGGGTTTTCCAGTTTAAAATTTAGAGTCTAGTAAAGAACCCTTTTTTCTTATGGATTCAAAGATGACAATGCTATGATCAAAGTGAAAGGAGATCCCGACGAGCCTTAAATATTCAATGTTTTGATTTTGCTTACTGTTTATTTTTCTCATCAAATAATTGTTTATGAGATATTAATCTATAACATTCAACTAAAAGACACTTTTTCAGACACTGTGCTGACAGATAGCAACACAGCTTCAATTTTAATCCAGACATGGGTTAAGTTCTGAAAAAGCATTTTGACCTTGACATGATTTGAACACGCAACCTTCTGATCTGGAGTCAGACGCGCTACTGTTGCTCCACGAGGTCATATGAAAAGTAACTTTCCGCCCATAATATAACTCACTTAAAAATTGCATGAAGACATCGTGGCACACCTTCTCGAAATTTGCTATTTTTACTTACAGACTGAAAAAGACATAAACAAGGATGAATGAACATCTTGATATTGGGAATGCAGGGATTTCCAGTTTAAAATTTAGAATCTATTAATAAACCCTTTTTTCTTATGGTTTCAAAGTTGACAATGCTGTGATCAAAGTGAAAAGAGATCCCGAAATGCATTAAATATTCAATGTTTTGATTTCGTTTCACGATGATTTTTCTCATGAAAGAATTGTTTATAAGATATTAATCTATAACATTCAACTAAAAGACACTTTTTTAGACACTGCGCTGACAGATAGCAACACAGTTTCAATTTTAATCCAGACATGGGTTAAGTAATGAAAAATTTGCTTGACCCTGGTGTGATTTGAACATGCAACCTTCTGATCTGGAGTCAGACGCGTCACTGTTGCACCACAAGATCATACGGAATGAAACTTTCTGCCCATAATTCACTTAAAAAGTGCATGAAGAAATCGTGGCACACCTCGAAATTTGCTACTTTTACTAACAGACTGAAAAAGACATAAACAAGGACGAATGAATATCTTGGTATTGGGAATGGAGCGTATTCCAGTTTAAAATTTAGAGTCTAGTAAAGAACCCTTTTTTCTTATGGATTCAAAGATGACAATGCTATGATCAAAGTGAAAAGAGATCCCAACGTGCCTTAAATATTCAATGTTTTGATTTCGCTTCCCTATGATTTTTCTCATCAAATAATTGTTTATAAGATATTAATTTATAACATTCAACTAAAAGACATTTTTCATACACATAGCAACACAGCTTCAATTTTAATCCACACATGGGTTAAGTTATGAATAAGTTTTTTTGACCCCGACGTGATTTGAACATGTAACCTTCTGATCTGGAGTCAGACGCGCTACCCTTGCGCCACGAGGTAATATGAAAAGAAACTTTCCGCCCATAATATAACTCACTTAAAAATTGCATGAAGAAATCGTGGCACACCTTCTCGAAATTTGCTACTTTTACTTAAAGACTGAAAAAGACATAAACAAGGACGAATGAACATCTTGATATTGGGAATGCAGGGATTTCCAGTTTAAAATTTAGAATCTATAAATGAACCCTTTTTTCTTATGGTTTCAAAGATGACAATGCTATGATCAAGGTGATCAGAGATCCCGAAATGCATTAAATATCCAATGTTTTGATTTCGTTTCACGATGATTTTTCTCATGAAAGAATTGTTTATAAGATATTAATCTATAACATTCAACTAAAAGACACTTCTTTAGACACTGCGCTGACAGATAGCAACACAGTTTCAATTTTAATCCAGACATGGGTTAAGTAATGAATAAAGTTGCTTGACCCTGTCGTGATTTGAACACGTAAACGTCTGACCTGGAGTCAGACGTTCTACCGTTGCACCACAAGATCATATGAAAAGAAACTTTCCGCCCATAATTCACATGAAAAATGTATGAAGAAATCGCACAAACCTTCTCGAAATTTGCTACTTTTGCTTATAGACTGAAAATGACATAAACAAGGACGAATGAACATCTTGATATTGGGATTGCAGGGTTTTCCTGTTTAAAATTTAGAATCTAGTTATGAACCCTTTTTTCTTATGGATTCAAAGATGACAATGCTATGATCAAAGTGAAAGGAAATCCCGACGTGCCTTAAATATTCAATGTTTTGATTTTGTTCCCCGATGATTTTTCTCATGAAAGAATTGTTTATAAGATATTAATCTATAACATTCAATTAAAAGACACTTTTTTAGACACTGCGCTGACAGATAGCAACACAGTTTCAATTTTAATCCAGACATGGGTTAAGTAATGAAAAAGTTGCTTGACCCTGGCATGATTTGAACAAGCAACCTTCTGATCTGGAGTCAGACGCGTCACTGTTGCACCACAAGATCATATGGAAAGAATCTTTCCACCCATAATTCACTTAAAAAGTGCATGAAGAAATCGTGGCACACCTCGAAATTTGCTACTTTTACTAACAGACTGAAAAAGACATAAACAAGGACGAATGAATATCTTGGTATTGGGAATGGAGGGATTTCCAGTTTAAAATTTAGAGTCTAGTAAAGAACCCTTTTTTCTTATGGATTCAAAGATGACAATGCTATGATCAAAGTGAAAAGAGATCCCAAAGTGCCTTAAATATTCAATGTTTTGATTTTGCTTCCTTATGATTTTTCTCATCAAATAATTGTTTATAAGATATTAATTTATAACATTCAACTAAAACACACTTTTCAGACACTGTGCTGACAGATAACAACACAGCTTCAATTTTAATCCAGACATGGGTTAAGTTATGAATAAGTTTTTTTACCCCGACGTGATTTGAACACGCAACCTTCTGAACTGGAGTCAGACGTGCTACCGTTACGCCACGAGGTCATATGAAAGGAAACTTTCCGCCCATAATATAACTCACTTAAAAATTGCATGAAGAAATCGTGGCACACCTTCTCGAAATTTGCTACTTTTACTTACAGACTGAAAAAGACAAAAACAAGGACGAATGAACATCTTGATGTTGGGAATGCAGGGATTTCCAGTTTAAAATTTAGAATCTATTAATGAACCATTCTTTCTTATGGTTTCAAAGATGACAATGCAATGATCAAAGTGAAAAGAGATCCCGAAATGCATTAAAAGTTCAATATTTTGATTTTGTTTCACGATGATTTTTAACATCAAAGAATTGTTTGTAAGATATTAATCTATAACATTCAACTAAAAGACACTTATTTAGACACTGCGCTGACAGATAGCAACACAGTTTCAATTTTAATCCAGACATGGGTTAAGTAATGAAAAAGTTGCTTGACCCTGGTGTGATGTGAACAAGCAAACTTCTGATAAGAAGTCAGACGCGCTACCGTTGCACCACAAGAACATACGAAAAGAAACTTTCCGCCCATAATTCACATGAAAAGTGTATGAAGAAATCGCGCAAACCTTCTCGAAATTTGCTACTTTTGCTCACAGACTGAAAATGACATAAACAAGGACGAATGAACATCTTGATATTGGGAATGCAGGGTTTTCCTGTTTAAAATTTAGATTATAGTTAAGAACCCTTTTCTTCTTATGGATTCAAAGATGACAATGCTATGATCAAAGTGAAAGGAGATCCCGATGTGCCTTAAATATTCAATGTTTTGATTTTGTTCCCCGATGATTTTTCTCATCAAAGAATTGTTTGTAAGGTATTAATCTATAACATTCAACTAAAATACACTTTTTTAGACACTGTGCTGACAGATAGCAACACAGCTTTAGTTTTAATGCAGACATGGGTTAAGTTATGAAAAAGTTTTTTGACACTGACGTGCTTAGAACACGCAACCTTCTGATCTGGAGTCAGTTGCACTACCGTTGCTCCACGAGGTCATATGAAAACAAGCTTTCCGCCCATAATATAACTCACTTAAAAATTGCATGAAGAAATCGTGGCACACTTTCTCGAAATTTGCTACTTTTACTTACAGACTGAAAAAGACATAAACAAGGATGAATGAACATCTTGATATTGGGAATGCAGGGATTTCCAGTTTAAAATTTAGAATCTATTAATAAACCCTTTTTTCTTATGGTTTCAAAGATGACAATGCTATGATCAAAGTGAAAGAGATCCCGAAATGCATTAAATATTCAATGTTTTGATTTCGTTTCACGATGATTTTTGTCATGAAAGAATTGTTTATAAGATATTAATCTATAACATTCAACTAAAAGACACTTTTTTAGACACTGCGCTGACAGATAGCAACACAGTTTCAATTTTAATCCAGACATGGGTTAAGTAATAAAAAAGTTGCTTGACCCTGGCGTGATTTGAGCACGCAACCTTCTGATCTGGAGTCAGACGCGTCACTGTTGCACCACAAGATCATACGGAAAGAAGCTTTCCGCCCATAATTCACTTAAAAAGTGCATGAAGAAATCGTGGCACACGTCGAAATTTGCTACTTTTACTAACAGACTGAAAAAGACCTAAACAAGGACGAATGAATATCTTGGTATTGGGAATGGAGGGTTTTTCAGTTTAAAATTTAGAGTCTAGTAAAGAACCATTTTTTCTTATGGATTCAAAGATGACAATGCTATGATCAAAGTGAAAAGAGATCCCAACGTGCCTTAAATATTCAATGTTTTGATTTCGCTTCCCTATGATTTTTCTCATCAAATAATTGTTTATAAGATGTTAATTTATAACATTCAACTAAAAGACACTGTGCTGACAGATAGCAACACAGCTTCAATTTTAACTCAGACATGGGTTAAGTTATGAATAAGTTTTTTGACCCCGACGTGATTTGAACACGCAACCTTCTTAACTGGAGTCAGACGCGCTACCGTTACGCCACGAGGTCATATGAAAAGAAACTTTCCGCCCATAATATAACTCACTTAAAAATTGCATGAAGAAATCATGGCACACCTTCTCGAAATTTGCTACTTTTACTTACAGACTGAAAAAGACATAAACAAGGACGAATGAACATCTTGATATTGGTAATGCAGGGATTTCCAGTTTAAAATTTAGAATCTATTAATGAACCCTTTTTTCTTATGGTTTCAAAGATGACAATGCTATGATCAAAGTGAAAAGAGATCCCGAAATGCATTAAATATTCAATGTTTTGACTCCGTTTCACGATGATTTTTCTCATGAAAGAATTGTTTATAAGATATTAATCAATAACATTCAACTAAAAGACACTTTTTTAGACACTGCGCTGACAGATAGCAACACAGTTTCAATTTAAATCCAGACATGGGTTAAGTAATGAAAAAGTTGCTTGACCCTGGCGTGATTTCAACACGCAAACTTCTAACCTGGAGTCAGATGCGCTACCGTTGCACCACAAGATCAAAAGAAAAGAAACTTTCCACCCATAATTCACATGAAAAGTGTATGAAGAAATCGCACAAACCTTCTCGAAATTTGCTACTTTTGCTCACAGACTGAAAATGACATAAACAAGGACGAATGAACATCTTGATATTGGGAATGCAGGGTTTTCCTGTTTAAAATTTAGAATCTAGTTATGAACCCTTTTTTCTTATGGATTCAAAGATGACAATGCTATGATCAAAGTGAAAGGAGATCCCTACATGCCTTAAATATTCAATGTTTTGATTTTGTTCCCCAATGATTTTTCTCATGAAAGAATTATTTATAAGATATTAATCTATAACATTCAACTGAAAGACACTTTTTTAGACACTGCGCTGACAGATAGCAACACAGTTTCAATTTTAATCCAGACATGGGTTAAGTAATGAAGAAGTTGCTTGACCCTGGCGTGATTTGAACACGCAACCTTCTGATATGGAGTCAGACGCGTTACCATTGCACCACAAGATCATATGAAAAAAAACTTTCCGCCCATAATTCACTTAAAAAGTGCATGAAGAAATGGTGCACACCTTCTCGAAATTTGCTACTTTTACTTACAGACTGAAAAAGGCATAAACAAGGACGAATGAATATCTTGTTATTGGGAATGGAGGGTTTTCCAGTTTAAAATTTAGAGTCTAGTAAAGAACCCTTTTTTCTTATGGATTCAAAGATGACAATGCTATGATCAAAGTGAAAGCAGATCCCGACGTGCCTTAAATATTCAATGTTTTGATTTTGCTTCCTGGTTATTTTTCTCATCAAATAATTGTTTATGAGATATTAATCTATAACATTCAACTAAAAGACACTTTTTCAGACACTGTGCTGACAGATAGCAACACAGCTTCAATTTTAATCCAGACATGGGTTAAGTTATGAAAAATTATTTTGATCTCGACATGATTTGAACACGCAACCTTCTGATCTAGAGTCAGACGCGCTACCATTGCAACATGAGGTCATATGAAAAGAAACTTTCCGCCCATAATATAACTCACTTAAAAAGTGCATGAAGAAATCTTGGCACACCTTCTCGAAATTTGCTACTTTTACTTACAGACTGAAAAAGACATAAACAAGGACGAATGAACATCTTGATATTGGGAATGCAGGGATTTGCAGTTTAAAATTTAGAATCTAGTAATGAACACTTTTTTCTTATGGTTTCAAAGATAACAATGCTATGATCAAAGTGAAAAGAGATCCCGAATAGTGTTGAGCCACCCCCGTAGTGTTCGGGTTCGGTTCGGTTCGTCGAACACCGGGATGTTCGAGGAACTGTTCGTCGAACTGTTCGTCGAACACCTTAGAACACCGTCGAACACCGTTAAAACCAATGGCAGGCAAACAAAAACACATAGGAACACATAGAAAACATCTTCAAAGGTGTCCAAAAGCTGACAAACTGCTCAGAAGACGCTTTCTTTAAAAAAGCCGGCCGGCAATTCAGCAGCGGCATACACCGGTACCCGACAATTTAGACATGAAGGAATAGAGCATCACACATAGATTAGATAGATAGAAACATGTCAGTCACATATATATGAAGTACAGTGATAGTGTTGCTTACTTTACTTGTCATTTAGTGTAAAGGATTTATTCAAAAATATAATAGTGTTTTCGTGCACCGTCTCTTTAAAAAAGCCGGCCGGCAATTCAGCAGCGGTACCCGACAATTTATAACAGACAGAATAGAGCTTCACACATAGATTAGATAGATAGAAACATGTCAGCCACATATATACGAAGTACTGTGACAGTGTTGCTTACTGTACTTGTCATTTACTGCAAAGGATTTATTAAAAAAAATAATAGTGTTTTCATGCACCGTCTCTTTAAAAAAGCCGGCCGGCAATTCAGCATCTGTACCCGACAATTTATAACAGACAGAATAGAGCTTCACACATAGATTAGATAGATAGAAACATGTCAGTCACATATATAATAAGTACAGTGATAGTGTTGGTTACTGTACTTGTCATTTAGTATTAAAATAAAGGATTTATTATTAAAAAAAATTGGCATGGGGTTCCCCGTAATTTTAGTCTCTAGCGGAGGTTAAGCAGACAGCTGGGGCAGATGTTTGAAGCCTGGGAAGGGGGTAATACCCACGGAGCTTCCCAGGCTACTAATATCAGCCCCCAGCTGAATACCTAGCCTTTACTAGCTATTAAAATGGAGGACCCCCCCCAAAAAAATGACGTGGGGTCCCCCCTAATTTAATAGCTAGCAAAGGCTAGGCAGACAGCTGGGGGCTGATATTAATAGCCCAGGAAGGGAGCCATGAATATTGGCCCCCTCCCAGGCTAGAAACACCAGCCGTCAGCCGCCCCAGAAATGGCGCATCCATAGGATGCGCCAATTCTGGCACTTAGCCTCGCTCTTCCACGCTGCCCTGGTGCGGTGGCAGGGGGTAATAGGGTTGGGGTTGATGTCAGCTTATAATGCCAGCTGACATCAAGCCCAGGTTAGTAATGGAGAGGCGTCTATAAGACACCCCCATTACTAACCCCATAGTCAAAGTTAAAAAAAAAACACAAACACCCAGAATAAAGTCCTTTAATTGAAATAAAGACACAATTATTTATTGTTCTAAATTAAACCATACTTACCATCACGCCCATTCCAGCTGAAGCCAACGATCTCCTGCAATAAAAGAAAAATAATAAAGCAACCTCATCCTTACCTTTCCATGGTTCCCAGGACAGCTTCAGCTCTGCTGCATCGAGATGACAGGCTGGACCGCAGCAGAACGCTGCCATCCAGCCTGTCATCCCGCGGACACTGAGAAGCGCAGGCATGCTTGCGCTCTGCAGTGTCTGACTGTGACGGCATCCAGATGAGCCGACAATGAACTCGGCTCACCTCATGTACGTCACTGACAGCGTGGGAAAATTCTCCTGCACTCAGCGCTTCAGCGTGAGAATTTTCCCACGCTGTCAGTGACGTGCATGAGGTGAGCCGAGTTCATTGGACATGACCTTGGCTCATCTGGATGCCGTCACAGCCAGACACTGAGTAGCGCAAGCAAGCCTGCGCTTCTCAGTGTCCGCGGGATGACAGACTGGATGGCAGCGTTCTGCTGCGGTCCAGCCTGTCATCTCGATGTAGCAGAGCTGAAGCTGTCGTGGGAACCATGGAAAGGTAAGGATGAGGTTGCTTTATTATTTTACTTTTATTGCAGGAGATCATTGGCTTCAGCTGGAATGGGCGTGGCGGTAAGTATGGTTTAATTTAGAACAATAAAGAATTGTGTGTTTATTTCAATTAAAGGACTTTTTTCTGGGTGTTTGTGTTTTTTTTAAATACTTTACTAGAAATTCATGGTGGTCATGTCTAATATTGGCGTGACCCCATGAATTTCGGGCTTAGGGCCAGCTGATAATGCCAAGCTGGCCTTAACCCCTTTATTACCCAGTGAGCCACCGCACCAGGGCCCTGGATGAGTTGGGTACAGCGCCAGAAGATGGCGCTTCTATGAACGCGCCATGTTCCGGGGCGGCTGCGGACTGCAATTTGCAGCGGGTGGGGCCCAGAAATCTTGGGCCTCCCTGCGCTGCAGATTCCAGCCCCCAGCTGCCTAGTTGTACCTGGCTGGACGCAAAAATAGGGCGAAGCCCCACATATTTTTTTTTTAAATTCATGAAATTCATGGAATAATTAAGAAAAAAAGGGCTTCCCTATATTGTTGTGTCCGGCTAGGTACAAATAGGCAGCTGGTGGTTGGGAGCAGCCCGTTCCTGCCTGCTGTACCTGACTGGACACAAATATAGGGCGAAGCCCCACATCAATTTTTTTTTCATTATTTCATGAATTTCCTGAAATAATTTAAAAAAAATTGACGTGGGGCTTCGCCCTATATTTGTGTCTAGTCAGGTACAGCAGGCAGGAACGGGCTGCCCCCAACCACCAGCTGCCTATTTGTACCTGGCCAGACACAACAATATAGGGAAGCCCTTTTTTAAAAAAATTATTTCATGAAATAATTTAAAAAAAATTGACGTGGGGCTTCGCACTATATTTGTGTCCAGCCAGGTACAGCAGGCAGGGACGGGCTGCCCCCAACCACCAGCTGCCTATTTGTACCTGGTTGGACACAACAATATAGGGAAGCCCTTTTTTTCTTAATTATTCCATGAATTTCATGAAATAATTAAAAAAAAAAATGCGTGGGGCTTCGCCCTATTTTTGTGCCCAGCCAGGTACAACTAGGCAGCTGGGAGCTGGAATCCGCAGCGCAGGGAGGCCCAAGCTTTCTGGGCCCCACCCGCTGCAAATTGCAGTCCGCAGCCACCCCAGAAAATGGCGCGTTCATAGAAGCGCCATCTTCTGGCGCTGTACCCAACTCATCCAGGGCCCTGGTGCGGTGGCTCACTGGGTAATAAAGGGGTTAAGGCCAGCTTGGCATTATCAGCTGGCCCTAAGCCCGAAATTCATGGGGTCACGCCAATATTAGACATGACCACCATGAATTTCCAGTAAAGTATTTAAAAAAACACAACACCCAGAATAAAGTCCTTTAATTGAAATAAACAAACAATTCTTTATTGTTCTAAATTAAACCATACTTACAATCACACCCATTCCAGCTGAAGCCAATGTCTTCTGCAATAAAAGAAAAATAATAAAGCAACATCATCCTTACCTTTTGTTATGCACACGCCCGGGCTGAGCGGCGTGTGCGTGTGATTGTAGTGATTCCACTGGACCATGAACCGGAGAGTGCCTGGAGGGGCGTGACTAAGTATCTGGCCGATCCGACCAAGATGGCACGACGGCATACGACGCCAGTGCACCAGGGAGAAACCGGGCAGAGGGACCAGGTGCTACTCCAGGTCAAACTCCGGACACGGGGGTTGACCCACACAGGGATTACTGGATCAGGCTGGTTAGGCTGGCGCACAGACTGGAGGGTATAGGCAGGCACGACTGGTATGCAGGCAGGCGGGTAAAGGCAAGCGCAGCTAGAGTGCAGACAGGGAGGCACTAGCAGGTAGGAACACAGGCGGGATAGGACCCAGTACACACTGGGACTCAGGAACAATACAGGTAGAGGGGTACAGGCAAGCACAGCTAGAGTGCAGACAGGGAGGCACTAGCAGGTAGGAACACAGGCGGGATAGGACCCAGTACACACTGGGACTCAGGAACAGGCAGGTTAGGCTGGCACAGACTGGTGGATATAAGCAAACACGGCAGGTATGCAGATGGGTGGATACAGGCGAGTATGCAGGCAGGGAGGTACTGGCCGAAAGGACGGGCTGGAGCACAGAAAGGTTAAGACCCAGTACAGACTGGGTCACAGAACCGCAGATGCGGTAGACAACCACAGCAGAGAGGGAACGCCCGAAGCGGTGGGCAAGAACAGAGCAGGACAGGACTGCCGGAGCAGCGGGCAGAAGCAGGGCAGGACAGGACTGCCGGAGCAGCGGGCAGAAGCAGGGCAGGAAAGGACTGCCGGAGCAGCGGGCAGAAGCAGGGCAGGACAGGACTGCCGGAGCAGCGGACAGAAGCAGGGCAGGACAGGACTGCCGGAGCAGCGGGCAGAAGCAGGGCAGGACAGGACTGCCGGAGCAGCGGGCAGAAGCAGGGCAGGACAGGACTGCCAGAGCAGCGGGCAGAAGCAGGGCAGGACAGGACTGCCAGAGCAGCGGGCAGAAGCAGGGCAGGACAGGACTGCCAGAGCAGCGGGCAGAAGCAGGGCAGGACAGGACTGCCGGAGCAGTGAGCAAGGAGTCAGAGCAGGCTAGAACCGCCGGAGCGGTAAGCAAAGGAGTCAGAGCAGACTAGAGCCGCCGGAGCGGTGAGCAAAGGAGACAGAGCAGGCTAGAACCGCCGGAGCGGTGAGCAAAGGAGACAGAGCAGGCTAGGCTGAGTAGGGGGGACAGGGCTCTGTTCACACGGAACAGACAGGAAGGGAAAGGCAGAGCCAGACACCCACAGGGTACTTGCAGTGAAGTAGCGAGTGGACCACAAACTCACAAACGGGAGTACAGAGACAACAAGCAGGAGTTAGGTACGAGTTCAGACTCTGCAGAAAAAGGAAGGGAACGGACATAGAGGCAAAACAGGTAAAGGATAGGAGAGAGTTCAGACTGGAACTGAGTGTACGGAGGAGACCGACACTGCAGCGGGATACAGGAGCGGGTCTGGGAATACGGCCCCCAGAGAGGCAGGACGAACAGGCTAGGAGCGTGTTCAGACAGGCCTGGAAATACAGCCTCCAGGATAGGCAGACAAGAGAACACAGAACGGGACCTGGCACCTTCAGAGTGCAAGCACACACTGAAAGAAAACACTATGCTCAGGCAGGGATAGATGGGAAGCAGCTGAGCTATATACCAGGTGACAGACAGCAATAGGCTGAGGACGCACAAGGGGTGTGACCCACAGCAGGTACAAAAAGCAGGAATTGATCGGGCGCCGCCCTTAAGCAGCAGAAACAGACACAAACAGACAGCATGGAGGGAAGCCAGAGAGACATTCTGGACAGGAGATCAAGTGCGCGCTCTTGCACAGTGGGAGATGGACCACTATGCAAGGACGCCGCCAGGTATGTTACACCTTTCCATGGTTCCCACGACAGCTTCAGCTCTGCTACATCGAGATGACAGGCTGGACCGCAGCAGAAAGCTGCCATCCAGTCTGTCATCCCGCGGACACTGAGAAGCGCAGGCATGCTTGCGCTCCTCAGTGTCTCTCTGTGACGGCATAAAGATGAGACAAGCTCATGTCCAATGAACTCGGCGCACCTCATGCACGTCACTGACAGCGTGGGAGAATTCTCCTGCTCTCAGCACTTCAGCGTGAAAATTCACCCACGCTGTCAGTGACGTACATGAGGTCAGCTGAGTTCATTGGACATGAATGAGCTCACCTCATGCACGTCACTGACAGCGTGGGAAAATTCTCCTTCACTCAGCGCTACAGCGTGAGAATTCTCCCACGCTGTCAGTGACGTGCATGAGGTGAGCTCATTCATGTCCAATGAACTCAGCTGACCTCATGCACGTCACTGACAGCGTGGGAGAATTCTCACGCTGAAGTGCTGAGTGCAGGAGAATTCTCCCACGCTGTCAGTGACGTTCATGAGGTGAGCCGAGTTCATTGTCGGCTCATCTGGATGCTGTCACAGTCAGACACTGAGGAGCGCAAGCATGCCTGGGCTTCTCAGTGTCTGCGGGATGACAGGCTGGATGGCAGCTTTCTGCTGCGGTCCAGCCTGTTATCTCGATGTAGCAGAGCTGAAGCTGTCGTGGGAACCATGGAAAGGTAAGGATGAGGTTGCTTTATTATTTTTCTTTTATTGCAGGAGATCGTTGGCTTCAGCTGGAATGGGCGTGATGGTAAGTATGGTTTAATTTAGAACAATAAAGGAATGTGTCTTTATTTCAATTAAAGGACTTTATTCTGGGTGTTTGTGTTTTCTTTTAACTTTGACTATGGGGTTAGTAATGGGGGTGTCTTATAGACGCCTCTCCATTACTAACCTGGGCTTGATGTCAGCTGGCATTATAAGCTGACATCAACCCCAACCCTATTACCCCCTGCCACCGCACCAGGGCAGCGTGGAAGAGCGAGGCTAAGTGCCAGAATTGGCGCATCCTATGGATGCGCCATTTCTGGGGCGGCTGACGGCTGGTGTTTCTAGCCTGGGAGGGGGATAATATTCATGGCTCCCTTCCTGGGCTATTAATATCAGCCCCCAGCTGTCTGCCTAGCCTTTGCTAGCTATTAAATTAGGGGGGACCCCACGTCATTTTTTTGGGGGGGTCCTCCATTTTAATAGCTAGTAAAGGCTAGGTATTCAGCTGGGGGCTGATATTAGTAGCCTGGGAAGCTCCGTGGGTATTACCCCCTTCCCAGGCTTCAAACATCTGCCCCAGCTGTCTGCTTAACCTCCGCTAGAGACTAAAATTACGGGGAACCCCACGCCAATTTTTTTTAATAATAAATCCTTTATTTTAATACTAAATGACAAGTACAGTAACCAACACTATCACTGTACTTATTATATATGTGACTGACATGTTTCTATCTATCTAATCTATGTGTGAAGCTCTATTCTGTCTGTTATAAATTGTCGGGTACAGATGCTGAATTGCCGGCCGGCTTTTTTAAAGAGACGGTGCATGAAAACACTATTTTTTTTTTAATAAATCCTTTGCAGTAAATGACAAGTACAGTAAGCAACACTGTCACAGTACTTCATATATATGTGACTGACATGTTTCTATCTATCTAATCTATGTGTGAAGCTCTATTCTGTCTGTTATAAATTGTCGGGTACCGCTGCTGAATTGCCGGCCGGCTTTTTTAAAGAGACGGTGCACGAAAACACTATTATATTTTTTAATAAATCCTTTACACTAAATGACAAGTACAGTAAGCAACACTGTCACTGTACTTCGTATATATGTGGCTGACATGTTTCTATCTATCTAATCTATGTGTGATTCTCTATTCCTTCTATTCTAAATTGTCGGGTACAGATGCTGAATTGCCAGCCGGCTTTTTTAAAGAGACAGTGCATGAAAACACTATTATTTTTTTTGATAAATCCTTTACACTAAATGACAAGTACAGTAAGCAACACTGTCACTGTGCTTCTTATATGTGTGACTGACATGTTTCTATCTATCTAATCTATGTGTGAAGCTCTATTCTGTCTGTTATAAATTGTCGGGTACCGCTGCTGAATTGCCGTCCGGCTTTTTTAAAGAGACAGTGCATGAAAACACTATTATTTTTTTTGATAAATCCTTTACGCTAAATGACAAGTACAGTAAGCAGCACTTTCACTGTACTTCGTATATATGTGGCTGACATGTTTATATCTATCTAATCTATGTGTGAAGCTCTATTCTTTCGGTTTTAAATTGTCGGGTACCGGTGTATGCCGCTGCTGAATTGCCCGCTTTTCATGTTTCACTGTGAGCACTGTTCCCATCGATTTGGGCAATCACTGTAATGCCACAACCACCATGGCTGTGGCATTACAGTGAGTGGCAGACAATCCCTGCATGATTGATGCTCTAAATAGCGCCAGACATGCAGGACACGCTTTTGGTGCACGAACAGTTATCGAACATAACCTCGAACAGCCGAATTTTTTGCAAATCGTTCGGGTTCGTCGAACAACTCGAACACCACCCAAAACTGCTCGAATTTGAGATTGGCGAACAGTTCTAGTCGAACAACGCTCATCTCTAATCCCGAAGTGCATTAAATATTAAATGTTTTGATTTCGTTTCCCGATAATTTTTCTCATGAAAGAATTGTTTATAAGATATTAATCAATAACATTGAACTAAAAGTCACTTTTTTAGACACTGCGCTGACAGATAGCAACACAGTTTCAATTTTAATCCAGACATGGGTTAAGTAATGAAAAAGTTGCTTGACCCTGGCGTGATTTGAACACGCAAACGTCTGACCTGGAGTCAGACGCGCTACCGTTGCACCACAAGATCATATGAAAAGAAACTTTCCGCCCATAATTCACATGAAAAGTGTATGAAGAAATCGCACAAACATTCTCGAAATTTGCTACTTTTGCTCACAGACTGAAAATGACATAAACAAGGACGAATGAACATCTTGATATTGGGAATGCAGGGTTTTCCTGTTTAAAATTTAGAATCTAGTTATGAACCCTTTTATCTTATGGATTCAAAGATGACAATGCTATGATCAAAGTGAAAGGAGATCCCGACGTGCCATAAATATTCAATGTTTTGATTTTGTTCCCCGATGATTTTTCTCATGAAAGAATTGTTTATAAGATATTAATCTATAACATTCAACTAAAAGACACTTTTTTAGACACTGCGCTGACAGATAGCAACACAGTTTCAATTTTAATCCAGACATGGGTTAAGTAATGAAAAAGTTGCTTGACCCTGACGTGATTTGAGCACGCAACCTTCTGATCTGGAGTCAGACGCGTGACCGTTGCACCACAAGATCATATGAAAAGAAACTTTCCGCCCATAATTCACTTAAAAAGTGCATGAAGAAATGGTGCACACCTTCTCGAAATTTGCTACTTTTACTTACAGACTGAAAAAGACATAAACAAGGACGAATGAATATCTTGGTTTTGGGAATGGAGGGTTTTCCAGTTTAAAATTTAGAGTCTAGTAAAGAACCCTTTTTTCTTATGGATTCAAAGATGACGATGCTATGATCAAAGTGAAAGCATATCCCGACGTGCCTTAAATAATCAATGTTTTGATTTTGCTTCCTGGTTATTTTTCTCATCAAATAATTGTTTATGAGATATTAATCTATAACATTCAACTAAAAGACACTTTTTCAGACACTGTGCTGACAGATAGCAACACAGCTTCAAATTTAATCCAGACATGGGTTAAGTTATGAAAAAGTATTTTGATCTCGACATGATTTGAACACGCAACCTTCTGATCTAAAGTCAGACGCGCTACCACTGCGCCATGAGTTCATATGAAAAGAAACTTTCCGCCCATAATATAACTCACTTAAAAAGAGCATGAAGAAATCGTGGCACACCTTCTCGAAATTTGCTACTTTTACTTACAGACTGAAAAAGACATAAACAAGGACGAATGAACATCTTGATATTGGGAATGCAGGGATTTCCAGTTTAAAATTTAGAATCTAGTAATGAACACTTTTTTCTTATGGTTTCAAAGATAACAATGCTATGATCAAAGTGAAAAGAGATCCCGAAGTGCATTAAATATTCAATGTCTTGATTTCGTTTCCCGATGATTTTACTCATGAAAGAATTGTTTATAAGATATTAATCTATAACATTCAACTAAAAGACACTTTGTTAGACACTGCGCTGACAGATAGCAACACAGTTTCAATTTTAATCCAGACATGGGTTAAGTAATGAAAAAGTTGCTTGACCCTGGCGTGATTTGAACACACAAACGTCTGACTTGGAGTCAGACGTGCTACCGTTGCACCACAAGATCATACGAAAAGAAACTTTCCGCCCATAATTCACATGAAAAGTGTATGAAGAAATCGCGCATACCTTCTCGAAATTTGCTACTCTTGCCCACAGACTGAAAATGACATAAACAAGGACGAATGAACATCTTGTTTAGTGTTGAGCCACCCCCGTAGTGTTCAAGTTCGGTTCGGTTCGTCGAACACCCGTGTGTTCGTCGAACACCTTCGAACACCGTTAAAACCAATGGCAGGCAAACAAAAACACATAGAAACACATAGAAAACACCTTCAAAGGTGTCCAAAAGCTGACAAACTGCTCAGAAGACACAACTAATACATGGAAAAGTCACAAGTACATATAGTCATGCGAAAATAAAAGAGGTGGAGGAGTAAAAGGAGGGGGAGACACAGATATAGGCATGTCATGCCCTTCTAAAATCCAAAAAGTGAGAAGCTGACACGGCCAGTCCGCTCCTTCCTGTGCCACCTCCGTGTCGCCGGGTTTGTGCCAGAGCCGCGGTGAACCCTGATGGCGAGCCCCCCTCTCCTAATATTGGTGCCTGTCCGCTGGTGGGTCGAGCGAGCCCCCCTGTGGTGGAGGCAGCTCTAAGCTTTTTAATTTAAATTGTCTCTCTAATTTGAATGAATACACTTTAAATCCATTTACAAGGATCTATTGGAGGGCAAGTCTCATGCCAGCAGCCGCGTAATTCCAGCTCCAGTAGCGTCCACTAAAGCTGCTGCAGTTAAAAAGCTTTTATAAGGATCGAGCTCGGCTGTCCACCGCAAGGTATCCTACTGCCAGTCCCAGCCCCTATGCCTTGGGGTGCCTCCTGATGCTCTTCACTGAGTATCCCATGGTCCCGAAGCATTTCCTTTGAAAAAATTTAGTGTCTAAACTACAGGTGGTGTAGCTTGCTTAACAGCCGGGATAATCCGCTGACTAGCAGACACTGCTACTAGGCACAAAGTATTTCCTGGGCTAGATGCAGTTAAAAATTTGTAATTAGATACTCTCGTTGGATGCTGAGAAAGCATTCCATAGAGTCTCCTGGCACGCCATATATGATTCTCTTAAAAAGCTTGGGGTAGGGGTCTAGGGGACCCTTTATAGCCAAAATCACGGCCCTGTATCGCAATACGTCACCTAGGCTGAAGATAAATGGAACTTTAGCACCCTGAGGGCTCGGTTGCTACAGACGTATTGCACCTCACCCAGAGGTGTGATATCTCACTCTCAGGTAAGGATGGAGTGTGGATCAGGACCCGACACCTGCATGCATTACACCACATTGCCGTGGGGCAGGGCGACCAATATGCCCCTGAGATGGGCACGACAGTCCCTGTCCCTGGCTGGAGTGGGGGGAGGGAACACTGAGGAAGGGGAACCCTGTAGTGCAGGAGCAGGGAGGAAGCAGTTCCTGGGTGCATTGAGAAGGGAGTATAAAAGGTGGGCACCATCTTAGTTCAGTGCAGAGAAGTCTGAGCAGAAGTGGCAGGGAGCAGGGGCTCTGCATGAGCTCTGCTCCGGAGGCTGGCCTAGTAACAGAGGACCAGGCCTGGAAGAGGGAGAAGGAAGGAAGAGGAGCGGAGAAGGCTCCAGGAACGAGGAATGAAGGGATCCCAGGGTTGCGGACGGGCGAGTCGCCACAGCACGCCCGAATCCACCTGCGTGGAGGGGTCAGGCCAAAGGGGGAGACCGGTCCCCGAACTAGTGGAGGCAGGAAACGACCCTCAGCTAGAAACCGGAGGCTCTGACATTTTATGTGGCGCAGCCCCTCGCTACACCCGCTAGGAAGGCACCACATAGGGTCAGGGAAACTGGCGCCAAGTTTACCAAGAGGAGGCCCGAGGCAGCCGGACAGAAGTGTTGGTAAGAAAGGCCAGACAAAGGACACACAAAGGGGGTCCTGTGAAGTGCTCCAAAGTTATCTGGGAGTTGTCTGAGCCCCTCACCTGGTGAGCACAGTACGACGTGGGCAGCCGTTACCTGCAGACGTGGTCTGGATAATAAGAACTGTGAGTAAAGGCCCTGGACTGCATCACTGACTCCGTGTCGTTACTGCTGCTGCCCTGCACCATCACCCCCATCCTCCGCATACACTGCCCTGAGGCTATACTCCTCCCGTGGGGAGTTATGCTACGCTCTGCTGCACCCACAACACCAGCCTCAGCGGTCTGCCCTGTAGCGGCGGTTCACTCTGACCGCAATCCACGGGTGGCGTAGTCGGACATTTAAACATCAAAACCACATAAATAGTTCCGCCACTGGTTTGACCGCCCTGAGCCACGGAACCGGGTCGCCGCCACGAAGACTACAACCACCAGCATCCACCAAAAAGGATCCGGCTCCGGGTGTCCCAAGGCCCAGGGGGTGCGTCAGAACATTTTCATCACCTTTCACAATCACCAATGGGACAAGGCAGGGATGTCCTCTGTCCCCTCTCTTATACATCCTAGTGACGGAGCACCTGCTCTCATCAATTCGCCATAACCCCAATATTAGGTGGATTGAGGTGGGAGGCACCGAGTACAAGTGCTCTCTATTTGCTGATGATGTCCTAGTATATATCACTCAATCACATATATCCATCCATGCTGTTATGGCTGAAATAGATCACTTTGTTACATGGTAAAATTTTAAAATCAATGCAGCGAAGTCTGAGGCCCTCGATGTCTCCCTCCCCAAATCCATATAGGATTCCATCCAGTCCAACTTTCCCTTTGCCTGGCCCTCACAGGGTATCAAATACTTAGGAATTTCTATTCATAGAGACCTCTCCCATCTATGTTATCTTAATTTTGGGCCCTTTATTGAACAATTCCATAAAGACCACGGTTGGCAAGTTAGAACTGTAAGATTCACTACGTGAACCGCTGGTGTTTTGTGGAAATGCACATGTACACCGCGTTCCAAATTATTATGCAAAAAGTGTTTAGGAGTGATAAGGGAAGAATTTGTTTGTTTGTCAGTTAAACTCATTGATGGTGATGTGTGTCAGGGCTCTTTATATCACTGTAAGCAATTGCAGACACCTGTGCTAATTAGTTTGGCAGGTGTGTCCAATGAAAGGCAAGACTACTTAAGAAGGCTCTCTCCCATTATTAAGCAGCCTACATTTTCTGCCAAAATGGGAAAGAAAAAGGATGTGTCGGCTGCTGAGAAGCAACAAATTGTGGAGTGTTTAGGTCAAGGCATGACTACAATCAACATTGTGCGATGATCAGGATGAAGTGTCTTGGCAATCAAGAAGTATGTAGCTGATTCACAGTACACACGTGTGCGTGCTGATAAGGGCAAATTGAGGACTCTTTCCTACAGGCAATTACGTCAGGTTGAAAGAGCAGCGGCAAAAAAGCCTTGTCATAGCAGCAGACAAGTTTTTGAAGCTGCTTGTGCCTCCAACGTCCCCCGAACAACAAGATGCAGGGTCCTTCAGAGGTTTGCAGCTGTGCATACGCCATCCTGTCGACCTCCTCTATCCACTTCACACAAGCATAAACGGCTCCAGTGGGCCAAACATTACATGAAGACTGATTTCAAAACTGTTTTGTTCACGGATGAGTGCCGTGCAGGGCTCGATGGTCCAGATGGATGGAGTGGAGGATGGCTGGTTGATGGACACCCCACGCAAACACGGCTACAGCACCAACAAGGAGGAGGTGGAGTAATGTTTTGGGCTGGAATCATGGGGAGAGAGATTGTCGGCCCCTTTAGGATCCCTGAAGGCGCTAAAGATGAACTCCATAATGTATGTGGATTTTCTCAAACAGCACTTCCTGCCATGGTTCAAGAAGAAGAACCGTGTATTTCACAGCAAGATCATTTTTCTGCATGATAATGCATAATCTCATGCTGCACATAAAACATCTGCATCTCTGGCTGATATGGGCATAAAAGGGGACAAACTTATGGTGTGACCCCCATGCTCCCCTGACCTCTACCCCATTCAGAACCTTTGGAGCATCATTAAAAGGAGTGTCTATGATGGCGGGAGGCAGTTCACATCTAAGCAACAGCTCTGGGAGGGTATTCTGTCCTCATGCAAAACAATTGAAGCAGAAACCATCCAAAACCTGACAAATTCAATGGACGAGAGAGTTCAGAAGCTCCTTTCGAACAAGGGGTCCTATGTGAAAATGTAACATCACCTAGAATAAAGTTTTGAGTTGAAAACTGTTTGATTTCAGTTTCTAACAACCTGCTAATGCTTATAATTTCAAAAATGACCATTTTTTTGGTCTTTATTAAAATGAAAAGGTTGATCGAAAAGTTTGGGGGATCTAAGAGTGTGGCAACCCAGTAGTCATGATTACTTCGAATTCTGACAATATGAGGGTCATGCTGCAGGTAGTGCAGCAAGAAGGCACTTATGTGTCTTGCGCATCTCGGAGCCCCAAAATTATTTTCCGGGCTAGATGCAGCTAAAAATTATTTTTAATTTTAAATCTGGTGGAGCTTATTATAGATGGCCTAATAGGATCAGTGCTGCACACTGCTACAAAGCCCAAATTATTTTCCAGTCAAGATACAGATAAACATGATTAGTAATTTGAAAGCTTAAAACGGTTGGTAGGGTGATTTTAACCAATCATCAAGCTTTTACTCTCCCCAGGATGACACAGGGGTAGAAAAGTCGTTTTGGATCCGTGATTTGTTCATCTTTATGAACGTGAGTCTGTCTACATTATCAGTGGAGAGCCGCGTGCGCTTATCTGTCAGCACACCACCAGCAGCGCTGAACACATGTTCAGACAGAACGCTGGCTGCGGGGCATGACAAGATCTCCAAGGTGTAAGTGGCTAGCTCCGGCCATTTATCCAGATTGGAAGCCCAAAAAGAGCAAGGGTTCAGTGACACAGTCGTGGCTTCAATGTTTACTTGGAGATACTCCTGTACCATCGTCTCTAGGCGTTGACTATGTGTCAGACTTCTTGTCTCCTGTGGCCTTGCAAAGGATGGGCTAAAAAAGTGGTGAAATGATTCCGCAAAATTGATGTTACCAGCAGATACTGTGGTTCTGTTACGGTTTGAGTGCTGAACACTTGACGGTCCCACGGTTGGCATGTTGGAACTGTGAGATTCACTACGTGCACCACTGGTATTTTGTGGAAAAGCACATGTAAGATTCTGCAACAGTCTCTGCTGATACTCCTGCATGCGTGCATCCCTTTCTATGGCAGGAATAATTTCTGCAAATTTACTTTTGTACCGGGGATCTAACAGTGTGGCAACCCAGTAGTCAGGATTATTTCTAATTCTCACAATTCGAGGGTCATGTTGCAGGTAGTGCAGCAAGAAGGCACTCATGTGTGTTGCGCATCCAGGAGCACCAAGGCCCTGTTGTGTTGGTGGCGAGGTAACAATCATGCTTCCTTCCTCTGTCCTCTCCCCCAAACCTCGCACAACAGAAATGTGATCAAGGTCTCCCTCATCTGATGAGTCTTCCATCAGTTCGTCCTCCACTTCTTCCTGGGCTCCTGCACCTTCCTCACTAGTTTGGCTGCTACCATGCGCCCTGGTAAAACCATCTCCCCCACCCTCACATGCCTGCCGCCTTGGTGCTGCCGACCTTCTGGACCTTGCAGATTTTAGCCCTTCCGCATACAACTCCTCCTCCTCTACTTCCTCCACCTCCTTTTGTGCCACCACCTGACTCCGAATTCTGTTTAACATGTGCTCCAGCATGTAAATCACCGGAATAGTCATGCTGATAATGGCATCGTCAGCACTAAACATCTTCGTCGCCATTTCAAAACTGTGCAGAAGGGTGCATAGGTCCCTGATCTGAGACCACTCCTCCAGCATGATTTGCCCCACCTCTGAATCTCGTTGGCCCAGGCTATACGTCAGAACGTATTGCACCAGGGCTTGTCGGTGCTGCCACAGTCGCTGCAACATGTGCAGAGTTGAATTCCACCGGGTAGGCACATCGCATTTTAGCCGGTGAAGTGGCAGGCCCAACGACTTCTGTAGAGATGTAAGTCGCTGAGCTGCGGTATGCGAACGGCGGAAGTGAGCACACAGCGACCGTGCCCTCTGCAGAAGGCCATCTAGTCTGGGATAGTGGGCTAAAAATTGCTGGACAACCTGGTTCAACACGTGAGCCATACAAGGCACGTGTGTGACATTGCCCTGGCGAAGGGCCGCACCCAGGTTTGCAGCATTGTCGCACACGGCCTTCCCTGGTTTCAGGTCCAGTGGAGACAACCATTCATGAAATTGGTTTTCCAGAGCTGACCACAACTCCGCAGCTGTGTGACTCACATTTCCCAGACATTTCAATGTAAAAACCGCCTGATGACGTTGAGCCCTACTGCCAGCATAGTAAGGAGGTGTGCAGGATCCCTTCTGCGCAGTTAGAAAGCTTGTGGCATGACCAGACAGGCTTTGGGTGCAGGTGGAAGACCGAGAGGAGGTTGAGGAGGCAGAAGCAGTGGAGGAACTTTGACATAAAGAGGATTGACGCACAACTCGTGGGGACGGCAAGACTTGGACAGCAGCCCCTTGTCCTGCTGTCACCATAGTTACCCAGTGCCCAGTCAGCGACATGTAACGCCCCTGTCCATGCCTACTCGTCCAAGTGTCTGTGGTGAAATGCACCCTGTCACACACAGAGTTTCTCAAAGAAGCGGTGATGTTGTGTGCGACATGCTGGTGGAGCGCAGGCACACCTTTCTTTGAGAAGTAGTGCCGACTGGGCATCTGGTACTGGGGCACTGAGACGGACATAAGGTCTCGAAAATCCTCTGTGTCCACCAGGCGGAAAGGCAGCATTTCTGTAGCCAAGAGCTTGCAGATGGTGAAATTCAACCTCTTAGCTTTCTCATGGCTAGGAGGAAATGATCTTTTACTTGTCCACATCTGAGGGACCGAGGGCTGGCTATTGTGCTTAGACGGGGTTGATAAGGGTGTCCCCGGCAAACTGCCGGTCTGTGAGGAAGATGCAGGCGGACATGTTAGGTTGCCTTCATCCAAAGGTGGTGCTATCGATGTCGGACAGCGCTCAACACCAGCTGGTGTTACCACCTCCAAAGAAAATGATGACCTGCCAATCACGCTGGCTGTTGCGGGTAAAGAGGTGGCAGGTCTGCGCCCCAAAACAGGTGTGACTTCTGTCCCCCCAGTCACAGAGGATGAAGAGGCCGCGGATGCACAAGATATGGCAGACGGTGGTTGGCCCGGCTGGCTAGGCCGCATTGTAGCACACTGAGCTTCCCACTGCAACTTATGCTTCATGTCCATGTGCCGGTTCATGCATGAAGTACTCAAACTATGTATTTTTTGGCCTCTACTTAGCTTTTGCTGACAAATGTTACAGATAACACGAGTTTTGTCATCTTTATCGATCTGAAAAAATGCCCAGGCTATGCAAGGCTTAGCACCCATGCGACCTGAAGAGCCACCACGACTTGTGGTGAGAGGCAGAGTTGTGTTTGAGGATGCAGTTGTTGACGTGCTTCCAGTACTACGTCTCTGTCCAGGAAGGCGCAACCTGACCTCGTCGTCACTAGCATCTTCCTCCACCTCCTCTGCTGACCTCAACTCTTGGCTGACTGTGGGTTGACAGTAAGTGGGATCTCCGACCTCATCATCATCACCCTGTGAGTTATCACACCCGCCGTCCTCAGAGCCAACCTGTTCCTGCCCTGACAAAAAACTAAAGTTGTCACTCCAATCAGGTATTTGAGTCTTATCATCGTCTTCCTCATTGTCTCCACCAACAGGAGTTACAGTTTGGGAATGAGGGTCTACATTATGGTCAGAAATTTCTGCGTCTGGTCCTGGATCCGACTCATAAAGATTCTGGGCATCAGTGCAGATCATTTCCTCGTCTGGATTCACAGAAGCGCTGGAGTCGACCTCTGATTCCCAGGCTATAGTATGAGTAAACAGCTCTGCAGACTCAACCATCTGTTCTACCTCATACTCAGACGGGCAGCTGGAGATTTGGGAGCTGTGAGGAAGCAAGTGCGATTTGGGTGACACCTTTGAGGACTGGAGTATTTATGATGTTGAAGTTGATGTGGAGGAGAGCCCACTTAAAGGAGCACTTGATATCCGTTGAAGCACCTGCTGTTTTTGTGCCTCATCTTGAATTTTTGTACCGATTGGCGTGGCCGTAAGAAAGGGATCTTATCACATTGTCCGCTAAAAGAAGTAGACATTTTAGTTTGGCTGGAAGATGGTCTTTCTTCTGCAGATGTTACTGTTGCTTTAACACCTACCCCACGGACACAACCTTTTTTCCCCTTCCCAACATGCCTATTCCCCTTTCCACCAGCAGCAGGCCTTTTTCCACTCATTTTGGTGGTTAACTAATTCACAACTCTGGAGTTGTTTCCACAAAAACACAATGGATGGTAACCGAGCAGAACTGAGTGGCCAAACTGTGGTATTAGGCCAAAACTATTGGCTGGGTTAGATGCAGAAAAAAATTATTTTGAATTTGCAACCTGATGGAGGTCAGTATAGATTGACTAATAGAGAAAGTCCGACACACTACTAGAAGGCCAAATATTTTTTCAGAGGTAGATGCAGAAAAAAATATATTCAGTTTGCAACCTGATGGAGGTCAGTATAGATGGATTAATAGAACAAGACCCACACACAGCTAGAAGCCCAATATTTTTTCAGAGGTAGATGCAGAAAAAACTATATTCAGTTTGCAACCTGATGGAGGTCAGTATAGATGGACTATTAGAACAAGTCCCACACACTGCTAGAAGCCCAAATATTTTTTCAGAGGTACTGTAGATGCAGATAAAAATTAGTTTTAATTTGCAACCTGATGGAGGTCAGTATAGATGGACTAATAGAGAAAGTCTGACACACTACTAGAAGGCCAAATATTTTTTCAGAGGTAGATGCAGAAAAAAATATATTCAGTTTGCAACCTGATGGAGGTCAGTATAGATGGACTAATACAACAAGTCCCACACACAGCTAGAAGCCCAAATATTTTTTCAGAGGTACTGTAGATGCAGATAAAAATTAGTTTTAATTTGCAACCTGATGGAGGTCAGTATAGATGGACTAATAGAGAAAGTCCGACACACTACTAGAAGGCCAAATATTTTTTCAGAGCTAGATGCAGAAAAAAATTATATTCAGTTTGCAACCTGATGGAGGTCAGTATAGATGGATTAATAGAACAAGACCCACACACAGCTAGAAGCCCAATATTTTTTCAGAGGTAGATGCAGAAAAAACTATATTCAGTTTGCAACCTGATGGAGGTCAGTATAGATGGACTAATAGAACAAGTCCCACACACTGCTAGAAGCCCAAATATTTTTTCAGAGGTACTGTAGATGCAGATAAAAATTAGTTTTAATTTGCAACCTGATGGAGGTCAGTATAGATGGACTAATAGAGAAAGTCCGACACACTACTAGAAGGCCAAATATTTTTTCAGAGCTAGATGCAGAAAAAAATTACATTCAGTTTGCAACCTGATGGAGGTCAGTATAGATGGACTAATAGAGAAAGTCCGACACACTACTAGAAGGCCAAATATTTTTTCAGAGGTAGATGCAGAAAAAAATCTATTCAGTTTGCAACCTGATGGAGGTCAGTATAGATGGATTAATAGAACAAGACCCACACACAGCTAGAAGCCCAATATTTTTTCAGAGGTAGATGCAGAAAAAACTATATTCAGTTTGCAACCTGATGGAGGTCAGTATAGATGGACTAATAGATCAAGTCCCACACACTGCTAGAAGCCCAAATATTTTTTCAGAGGTACTGTAGATGCAGATAAAAATTAGTTTTAATTTGCAACCTGATGGAGGTCAGTATAGATGGACTAATAGAATGATGCTATGCCCAAAAGATTTTACTTCACTAGGTGCAGTAAAAAAATTGGTATTCTATACACAGGTGGTATATCTTGCAACACAGATAGGCTACTCCACTGACTAACACACTCTGCAATAGGCCAAAAAGGATTAGCTTTGCTAGATTCAGCCAAATGCTGTGAAAAAAACTTGCACAGCACTGGCACAGACCTGCCTGGCAAAAACTGATAGGAACTCATGTAACCTAGTCCTGAAAAGGACTGCAATTACAATTAGTCTTTACTCCCACAACCGATCTATTTAAGAGCACAGACCTCCCTGATAAAATCGTAGGAAATGCTGTAACCTAGTCCTTAAAAGGACTGCAATCACAACTATTCCCTACTCCCAAGCTATCTGTATATTTGTGCGAAAATTGGCTTGAAATTAACAAGGTATAGCGCACACAGCAACAGCGGTGCCGTCTAACACGCAGCTGCAGCAGTGAGAAAATGGTGGCGACGAGGAAAATGGCTTGGTCTTATAGGGCAAGGACATGTGACATACACTGCCAATGACACATGCCCTTGCTTGTTTGAAAAAAAGCACTTCGCTCCGTGTGTGCGCTGCTGATAGGCTGACAGATTGCACCTCCCCACTGTAAATGCGGGAAAGAGAAAAAAAAATAGAGATCTTTATTGTTCCTGCAGAGATCCATCCCCTGCCCCTCTCCCCACCCCGCTGTACACTCAAACTGCGTATTAACATTAATTTTCATCATTACTGAGAAAAAATCCAGTTATGATTTTGGTGCACGAACAGTTATCGAACATAACCTCGAACAGCCGAATTTTTCTCAAATTGTTGGTGTTCGCCGAACGGCTCGAACACCGCCCAAAACAGCTCGAATTTGAGATTGGCAAACAGTTCGAGTAGAACAACGCTCATCTCTAGTTATGAATAAGTTTTTTGACCCAGACGTAATTTGAACACGCAACCTTCTTATATGGAGTCAGACGCGCTACCATTGCGCCACGAGGTCATATGAAAAAACCTTTCCGCCCATAATATAACTCACTTAAAAATTGCATGAAAAAATCGTGGCACACCTTCTCGAAATTTGCTACTTTTACTTACAGACTGAAAAAGACATAAACAAGGAAGAATGAACATCTTGATATTGGGAATGCAGGGATTTCCAGTTTAAAATTTAGAATCTATTAATGAACCCTTTTTTCTTATGGTTTCAATGATGACAATGCTGTGATCAAAGTGAAAAGAGATCTCGAAATATATTAAATATTCAATGTTTTGATTTCGTTTCACGATGATTTTTCTCATGAAAGAATTGTTTATAAGATATTAATCTATAACATTCAACTAAAAGATACTTTTTTAGACACTGCGCTGACAGATAGCAACACAGTTTCAATTTTAATCCAGACATGGGTTAAGTAATGAAAAAGTTGCTTGACCCTGGCGTGATTTGAACACGCAAACTTCTGACTTGGAGTCAGACGTGCTACCATTGCACCACAAGATCATACGAAAAGAAACTTTCCGCCCATAATTCACATGAAAAGTGTATGAATAAATCGCGCATACCTTCTCGAAATTTGCTACTCTTGCTCACAGACTGAAAATGACATAAACAAGGACGAATGAACATCTTGATATTGGGAATGGAGGGTTTTCCTGTTTAAAATTTAGAATCTAGTTAAGAACCCTTTTTTCTTATGGATTCAAAGATGACAATGCTATGATCAAAGTGAAAGGAGATACCGACATGCCTTAAATATTCAATGTTTTGATTTTGTTCCCCGATGATTTTTCTCATCAAAGAATTGTTTGTAACATATTAATCTATAACATTCAACTAAAAGACACTTTTTCAGACACTGTGCTGACAGATAGCAACACAGCTTTAGTTTTAATCCAGACATGGGTTAAGTTATGAAAAAGTTTTTTGACTCCGACATGATTTGAACACGCAACCTTCTGATCTGGAGTCAGACACGCTACCATTGCACTACAAGTTCATATAATAAGATGCTTTCCGCCCATAATATAACTCACTTAAAAAGTGCATGAAGAAATCGTGGCACACCTTCTCAAAACTTGCTACTTTTACTTACAGACTGAAAAAGACCTAAACAAGGACGAATGAATATCTTGGTATTGGGAATGGAGGGTTTTTCAGTTTAAAATTTAGAGTCTAGTAAAGAACCATTTTTTCTTATGGATTCAAAGATGACAATGCTATGATCAAAGTGAAAAGAGATCCCAACGTGCCTTAAATATTCAATGTTTTGATTTCGCTTCCCTATGATTTTTCTCATCAAATAATTGTTTATAAGATATTAATTCATAACATTCAACTAAAAGACACTGTGCTGACAGATAGCAACACAGCTTCAATTTTAATCCAGACATGGGTTAAGTTATGAATAAGTTTTTTGACCCCGACGTGATTTGAACACGCAACCTTCTTATCTGGAGTCAGACGCGCTACCGTTACGCCACGAGGTCATATGAAAAGAAACTTTCCGCCCATAATATAACTCACTTAAAAATTGCATGAAGAAATCGTGGCACACCTTCTCAAAATTTGCTACTTTTACTTACAGACTGAAAAAGACATAAACAAGGACGAATGAACATCTTGATATTGGGAATGCAGGGATTTCCAGTTTAAAATTTAGAATCTATTAATGAACCCTTTTTTCTTATGGTTTCAAACATGACAATGCTATGATCAAAGTGAAAAGAGGTCCCGAAAAGCATTAAATATTCAATGTTTTGATTTCGTTTCACGATGATTTTTCTCATGAAAGAATTGTTTATAAGATATTAATCTATAACATTCAACTAAAAGACACTTTTTTAGACACTGCGCTGACAGATAGCAACACAGTTTCAATTTTAATCCAGACATGGGTTAAGTAATGAAAAAGTTGCTTGACCCTGGCGTGATTTGAACACGCAAACTTCTGACCTGGAGTTAGACGTGCTACCGTTGCACCACAAGATCATACGAAAAGAAACTTTCCGCCCATAATTCACATGAAAAGTGTATGAAGAAATCGCGCAAACCTTCTCGAAATTTGCTACTCTTGCTCACAGACTGAAAATGACATAAACAAGAACGAATGAACATCTTGATATTGGGAATGCAGGGTTTTCCTGTTTAAAATTTAGAATCTAGCTAAGAACCCTTTTTTCTTATGGATTCAAAGATGACAATGCTATGATCAAAGTGAAAAGAGATCCCGAAGTGCATTAAATATTCAATGTTTTGACTTCATTTCCCGATGATTCTTCTCATCAAAGAATTGTTTATCAGATATTAATCTATAATAATCAACTAAAAGACACTTTTTAGACACTGCGCTGACAGATAGCAACACAGTTACAATTTTAATCCAGACATGGGTTAAGTTATGAAAAACTTTTCTGACCCCGATGTGATATGAACACGCAATTTTCTGATCTGGAGTCAGACGCGCTACCGTTGCGCCACAAGATCATATGAAAAGAATATTTCCACCCATAATTCACATGAAAAGTGAATGAAGAAATCGCGCAAATCTCAAAATTTGCTACTTTTGCTCACAGACTGAAAAGGACATAAACAAGGACGAATGAACATCTTGACATTGGGAATTCAGGGTTTTCCTGTTTAAAATTTAGAATCTAGTAAAGAACCCTTCTTTCTTTTGGATTCAAAGATGACAATGCTATGATCAAAGTGAAAGGAGACGCAGACGTGCCTTAAATATTCAATGTTTTGATTTTGTTTCCCGATGATTTTTGTCATCAAAGAATTGTTTGTAAGATATTAATGTATAACATTCAACTAAAAGACACTTTTTTTAGACACTGTGCTGACAGATAGCAACACAGTTTCAATTTTAATACAGACATGGGTTAAGTAATGAAGAAGTTGCTTGCCCCTGGCGTTATTTGAACATGCAACCTTCTGACCCGGAGTCAGACGCGTTACCGTTGCACCACAAGAACATACGAAAGGTAACTTTCCGCCCATAATATAACTCTAAAACCAATGGCAGGCAAACAAAAACACATAGAAACACATAGAGAACGCCTTCAAAGGTGTCCAAAAGCCGACAAACTGCTCAGAAGACACAACTAACACATGGAAAAGTGACAAGTACATATAGTCATTAGTGTTGAGCCACCCCCGTAGTGTTCGGGTTCGGTTCGGTTCGTCAAACACCGGGATGTTCGAGGAACTGTTCGTCGAACTGTTCGTCGAACACCTTAGAACACCGTTGAACACCGTTAAAACCAATGGCAGGCAAACAAAAACACATAGAAAACACCTTCAAAGGTGTCCAAAAGCTGACAAACTTCTCAGAAGACGCTTTCTTTAAAAAAGCCGGCCGGCAATTCAGCATCTGTACCCGACAATTTATAACAGACAGAATAGAGCTTCACACATAGATTAGATAGATACAAACATGTCAGTCACATATATAATAAGTACAGTGACAGTGTTGGTTACTGTATTTGTCATTTAGTATTAAAATAAAGGATTTATTATTAAAAAAAATTGGCGTGGGGTTCCCCGTAATTTTAGTCTCTAGCGGAGGTTAAGCAGACAGCTGGGGCAGATGTTTGAAGCCTGGGAAGGGGGTAATACGCACGGAGCTTCCCAGGCTACTAATATCAGCCCCCAGCTGAATACCTAGCCTTTACTAGCTATTAAAATGGAGGACCCCCCCCAAAAAAATGACGTGGGGTCCCCCCTAATTTAATAGCTAGCAAAGGCTAGGCAGACAGCTGGGGGCTGATATTAATAGCCCAGGAAGGGAGCCATGAATATTGGCCCCCTCCCAGGCTAGAAACACCAGCCGTCAGCCGCCCCAGAAATGGCGCATCCATAGGATAAGCCAATTCTGGCACTTAGCCTCGCTCTTCCACGCTGCCCTGGTGCGGTGGCAGGGGGTAATAGGGTTGGGGTTGATGTCAGCTTATAATGCCAGCTGACATCAAGCCCAGGTTAGTAATGGAGAGGCGTCTATAAGACACCCCCATTACTAACCCCATAGTCAAAGTTAAAAAAAAAACACAAACACCCAGAATAAAGTCCTTTAATTGAAATAAAGACACAATTCTTTATTGTTCTAAATTAAACCATACTTACCATCACGCCCATTCCAGCTGAAGCCAACGATCTCCTGCAATAAAAGAAAAATAATAAAGCAACCTCATCCTTACCTTTCCATGGTTCCCAGTACAGCTCCAGCTCTGCTACATCGAGATGACAGGCTGGACCGCAGCAGAACGATGCAATCCAGCCTGTCATCCCGCAGACACTGAGAAGCGCAGGCATGCTTGCGCTCCTCTGTGTCTGACTGTGACGGCATCCAGATGAGCCGACAATGAACTCGGCTCACCTCATGTACGTCACTGACAGCGTGGGAAAATTCTCCTGCACTCAGCGTTTCAGCGTGAGAATTTTCCCACGCTGTCAGTGACGTGCATGAGGTGAGCCGAGTTCATTGGACATGACCTCGGCTCATCTGGATGCCGTCACAGCCAGACACTGAGTAGCGCAAGCATGCCTGCGCTTCTCAGTGTATGCTTGATGACAGGCTGGATGGCAGCGTTCTGCTGCGGTCCAGCCTGTCATCTCGATGTAGCAGAGCTGAAGCTGTCGTGGGAGCCATGGAAACGTAAGGATGATGTTGCTTTATTATTTTACTTTTATTGCAGGAGATTGTTGGCTTCAGCTGGAATGGGCGTGATGGTAAGCATAGTTTAATTTAGAACAATAAAGAATTGTGTGTTTATTTCAATTAAAGGACTTTATTCTGGGTGTTTGTGTTTTTTTTAAATACTTTACTAGAAATTCATGGTGGTCATGTCTAATATTGGCGTGACCCCATGAATTTCGGGCTTAGGGCCAGCTGATAATGCCAAGCTGGCCTTAACCCCTTTATTACCCAGTGAGCCACCGCACCAGGGCCCTGGATGAGTTGGGTACAGCGCCAGAAGATGGCGCTTCTATGAACACGCCATTTTCCGAGGCGGCTGCGGACTGCAATTTGCAGCGGGTGGGGCCCAGAAAGCTTGGGCCTCCCTGCGCTGCAGATTCCAGCCCCCAGCTGCCTAGTTGTACCTGGCTGGACACAAAAATAGGGCGAAGCTCCACGTATTTTTTTTTTAAATTCATGAAATTCATGGAATAATTAAGAAAAAAAGGGCTTCCCTATATTGTTGTGTCCGGCTAGGTACAAATAGGCAGCTGGTGGTTGGGAGCAGCCCGTTCCTGCCTACTGTACCTGACTGGACACAAATATAGGGCGAAGCCCCACATCAATTTTTTTTTCATTATTTCATGAATTTCCTGAAATAATTTAAAAATATTGACGTGGGGCTTCGCCCTATATTTGTGTCCAGTCAGGTACAGCAGGCAGGAACGGGCTGCCCCCAACCACCAGCTGCCTATTTGTACCTGGCCAGACACAACAATATAGGGAAGCCCTTTTTTAAAAAAATTATTTCATGAAATAATTAAAAAAAAATTGACGTGGGGCTTCGCACTATATTTGTGTCCAGCCAGGTACAGCAGGCAGGGACGGGCTGCCCCCAACCACCAGCTGCCTATTTGTACCTGGTTGGACACAACAATATAGGGAAGCCCTTTTTTTCTTAATTATTCCATGAAGTTCATGAAATAATTTTTAAAAAAAATGCGTGGGGCTTCGCCCTATTTTTGTGCCCAGCCAGGTACAACTAATCAGCTGGGAGCTGGAATCCGCAGCGCAGGGAGGCCCAAGCTTTCTGGGCCCCACCCGCTGCAAATTGCAGTCCGCAGCTGCCCCAGAAAATGGCGCGTTCATAGAAGCGCCATCTTCTGGCGCTGTACCCAACTCATCCAGGGCCCTAGTGCGGTAGCTCACTGGGTAATAAAGGGGTTAAGGCCAGCTTGGCATTATCAGCTGGCCCTAAGCCCGAAATTCATGGGGTCGCGCCAATATTAGACATGACCACTATGAATTTCTAGTAAAGTATTTAAAAAAACACAACACCCAGAATAAAGTCCTTTAATTGAAATAAACACACAATTCTTTATTGTTGTAAATTAAACCATACTTACCGTCACGCCCATTCCAGCTGAAGCCAATGTCTTCTGCAATAAAAGTAAAATAATTAAGCAACCTCATCCTTACCTTTCCATGGTTCCCACGACAGCTTCAGCTCTGCTACATCGAGATGACAGACTGGACCGCAGCAGAAAGCTGCCATCCAGCCTGTCATCCCGCGGACACTCAGAAGCGCAGGCATGCTTGCGCTCCTCAGTATCTCGATGTGACGGCATAAAGATGAGACAAGCTCATGTCCAATGAACTCGGCGCACCTCATACACGTCACTGACAGCGTGGGAGAATTCTCCTGCACTCAGCACTTCAGCGTGAAAATTCTCCCACGCTGTCAGTGACGTACATGAGGTCAGCTGAGTTCATTGGACATGAATGAGCTCACCTCATGCACGTCACTGACAGCGTGGGAAAATTCTCACGCTGAATTGCTGAGTGCAGGAGAATTCTCCCACGCTGTCAGTGACGTGCATGAGGTGCGCCGAGTTCATTGGACATGACCTCGGCTCATCTGGATGCCGTCACAGCCAGACACTGCAGAGCGCAAGCATGCCTGCGCTTCTCAGTGTCTGCGGGATGACAGGCTGGATGGCAGCGTTCTGCTGCGGTCCAGCCTGTCATCTGAATGTAGCAGAGCTGAAGCTGTCGTGGGAACCATGGAAAGGTAAGGATGAGGTTGCTTTATTATTTTTCTTTTATTGCAGGAGATCGTTGGCTTCAGCTGGAATGGGCGTGACGGTAAGTATGGTTTAATTTAGAACAATAAAGGAATGTGTCTTTATTTCAATTAAAGGACTTTATTCTGGGTGTTTGTGTTTTCTTTTAACTTTGACTATGGGGTTAGTAATGGGGGTGTCTTATAGACGCCTCTCCATTACTAACCTGGGCTTGATGTCAGCTGGCATTATAAGCTGACATCAACCCCAATCCTATTACCCCCTGCCACCGCACCAGGGCAGCGTGGAAGAGCGAGGCTAAGTGCCAGAATTGGCGCATCCTGTGGATGCGCCATTTCTGGGGCGGCTGACGGCTGGTGTTTCTAGCCTGGGAGGGGGCCAATATTCATGGCTCCCTTCCTGGGCTATTAATATCAGCCCCCAGCTGTCTGCCTAGCCTTTGCTAGCTATTAAATTAGGGGGGACCCCACGTCATTTTTTTGGGGGGGGTCCTCCATTTTAATAGCTAGTAAAGGCTAGGTATTCAGCTGGGGGCTGATATTAGTAGCCTGGGAAGCTCCGTGGGTATTACCCCCTTCCCAGGCTTCAAACATCTGCCCCAGCTGTCTGCTTAACCTCCGCTAGAGACTAAAATTACGGGGAACCCCACGCCAATTTTTTTTAATAATAAATCCTTTATTTTAATACTAAATGACAAGTACAGTAACCAACACTGTCACTGTACTTATTATATATGTGACTGACATGTTTCTATCTATCTAATCTATGTGTGAAGCTCTATTCTGTCTGTTATAAATTGTCGGGTACAGATGCTGAATTGCCGGCCGGCTTTTTTAAAGAGACGGTGCATGAAAACACTATTATTTTTTTTAATAAATCCTTTGCAGTAAATGACAAGTACAGTAAGCAACACTGTCACTGTACTTCATATATATGTGACTGACATGTTTCTATCTATCTAATCTATGTGTGATTCTCTATTCTTTCTGTTATAAATTGTCGGGTACAGATGCTGAATTGCCGGCCGGCTTTTTTAAAGAGACGGTGCATGAAAACACTATTATTTTTTTTAATAAATCCTTTGCAGTAAATGACAAGTACAGTAAGCAACACTGTCACAGTACTTCATATATATGTGACTGACATGTTTCTATCTATCTAATCTATGTGTGAAGCTCTATTCTGTCTGTTATAAATTGTCGGGTACAGATGCTGAATTGCCGGCCGGCTTTTTTAAAGAGACGGTGCACGAAAACACTATTATATTTTTTAATAAATCCTTTACACTAAATGACAAGTACAGTAAGCAACACTGTCACTGTGCTTCGTATATATGTGGCTGACATGTTTCTATCTATCTAATCTATGTGTGATTCTCTATTCCTTCTATTCTAAATTGTCGGGTACAGATGCTGAATTGAAAGCCGGCTTTTTTAAAGAGACGGTGCATGAAAACACTATTATTTTTTTTGATAAATCCTTTACACTAAATGACAAGTACAGTAAGCAACACTGTCACTGTGCTTCTTATATGTGTGACTGACATGTTTCTATCTATCTAATCTATGTGTGAAGTTCTATTCTTTCGGTTCTAAATTGTCGGGTACCGGTGTATGCCGCTGCTGAATTGCCGGCTTTTCATGTTTCACTGTGAGCACTGTTCCCATCGATTTGGGCAATCACTGTAATGCCACAACCACCATGGCTGTGGCATTACAGTGAGTGGCAGACAATCCCTGCATGATTGGTGCTCTAAAGAGCGCCAGACATGCAGGACACGATTTTGGTGCACGAACAGTTATCGAACATAACCTCGAACAGCCGAATATTTTGCAAATCGTTCGGGTTCGTCGAACAACTCGAACACCGCCCAAAACAGATCGAATTTGAGATTGGCGAACAGTTCTAGTCGAACACCTCTCATCTCTAATAGTCATGCGAAAAGAAAAGAGGTGGAGGAGTAAAAGGAGGGGGAGACACAGATATAGGCATGTCATGCCCTTCTAAAATCCAAAAAGTGAGAAGCCGACACGTTCAGTCCGCTCCTGCCCATGCCACCTCCGTGTCGCCGGGTTTGTGACAGAGCTGCGGTGAACCCTGACGGCCAGCCCCCCTCTCCCAATACTGGTGCCTGTCCGCTGGTGGGTCGAGCGAGCCCCCCTGTGGTGGAGGAAGCTCTAAGCTTTTTAATTTAAATTGTCTCTCTAATTTGAATGAATACACTTTAAATCCATTTACAAGGATCTATTGGAGGGCAAGTCTCATGCCAGCAGCCGCGTAATTCCAGCTCCAGTAGCGTCCACTAAAGCTGCTGCAGTTAAAAAGCTTTTATAAGGATCGAGCTCGGCTGTCCACCGCAAGGCATCCTACTGCCAGTCCCAGCCCCTATGCCTTGAGGTGCCTCCTGATGCTCTTCACTGAGTATCCCGTGGTCCCGAAGCATTTCCTTTGAAAAAATTAAGTGTCCAAACTACAGGTGGTGTAGCTTGCTTAACAGCCGGGATAATCCGCTAACTAGCAGACACTGCTACTAGGCACAAAGTATTTCCTGGGCTAGATGCAGTTAAAAATTTGTAATTAGATACTCTCGTTGGATGCTGAGAAAGCATTCCATAGAGTCTCCTGGCACGCCATATATGATTCTCTTATAAAGCTTGGGGTAGGGGTCTAGGGGACCCTTTTATAACCAAAATCACGGCCCTGTATCGCAATACATCACCTAGGCTGAGGATAAATGGAACTGTAGCACCCTGAGGGCTCGGTTGCTACAGAGGTATTGCACCTCACCCAGAGGTGCGATATCTCACTCTCAGGTAAGGATGTAGTGTGGATCAAGACCCGACACCTGCATGCATTACACCACATTGCCGTGGGGCAGGGCGACCAATATGCCCCTGAGATGGGCACGACAGTCCCTGTCCCTGGCTGGAGTGGGGGAGGGAACACTGAGGAAGGGGAACCCTGTAGTGCAGGAGCAGGGAGGAAGCAGTTTCTGGGAGCATTGAGAAGGGAATATAAAAGGTGGGCACCATCTTAGTTCAGTGCAGAGAAGTCTGAGCAGAAGTGGCAGGGAGCAGGGGCTCTGCATGAGCTCTGCTCCAGACGCAGGCCTAGTAACAGAGGCCCAGGCCTGGAAGAGGGAGAAGGAAGGAAGAGAAGCGGAGAAGGCTCCAGGAATGAGGAATGAAGGGATCCCAGGGGTGCGGACGGGCGAGTCGCCACCGCACGCCCGAATCCACCTGCGTGGAGGGGTCAGGCCAAAGGGGGAGACCGGTCCCCGAAACTAGTGGAGGCAGGAAACGACCCTCAGCTAGAAACCGGAGGCTGTGACATTTTATGTGGCGCAGCCCCTCGCTACACCCGCTAGGAAGGCACCACATAGGGTCAGGGAAACTGGCGCCAAGTTTACCAAGAGGATGCCCGAGGTAGCCGGACAGAAGGGTTGGTAAGAAAGGCTAGACAAAAGACACACAAAGGGGGTCCTGTGAAGCGCTCCAAAGTTATCTGGGAGTTGTCTGAGCCCCTCACCTGGTGAGCACAGTACGACGTGGGCAGCCGTTACCTGCAGACGTGGTCTGGATAATAAGAACTGTGAGTAAAGGCCCTGGACTGCATCACTGACTACGTGTCGTTTCTACTGCTGCCCTGCACCATCACCCCCATCCTCCGCATACACTGCCCTGAGGCTATACTCCTCCCGTGGGGAGTTATGCTACGCTCTGCTGCACCCACAACACCAGCCTCAGCGGTCTGCCCTGCAGCGGCGGTTCACTCTGACCGCAATCCACGGGTGGCGTAGTCGGACATTTAAACATCAAAACCACATAAATAGTTCCGCCACTGGTTTGACCGCCCTGAGCCATGGAACCGGGTCGCCGCCACGGAGACTACAACCACCAGCATCCACCAAAAAGGGTCCGGCTCCGGGTGTCCCAAGGCCCAGGGGGTGCATCAGAACATTTTCATCACCTTTCACAATCACCAATGGGACAAGGCAGGGATGTCCTCTGTCCCCTCTCTTATACATCCTAGTGATGGAGCACCTGCTCTCATCAATTCGCCATAACCCCAGTATTAGGTGGATTGAGGTGGGAGGCACCGAGTACAAGTGCTCTCTATTTGCTGATGATGTCCTAGTATATATCACTCAATCAGATATATCCATCCATGCTGTTATGGCTGAAATAGATATCTTTGTTACATGGTCAAATTTTAAAATCAATGCAGCGAAGTCTGAGGCCCTCGATGTCTCCCTCCCCAAATCCATACAGGATTCCATCCAGTCCAACTTTCCCTTTGCCTGGCACTCACAGGGTATCAAATACTTAGGAATTCCTATTTATAGAGACCTCTCCCATCTATGTTATCTTAATTTTGGGCCCTTTATTGAACAACTCCATACAGACCACGGTTGGCAAGTTAGAACTGTAAGATTCACTACGTGAACCACTGGTGTTTTGTGGAAAAGCACATGTACACTGTGTTCCAAATTATTATGCAAAAAGTGTTTAGGAGTGATAAGGGAAGAATTTGTTTGTTTGTCTGTTAAACTCATTGATGGTGATGTGTGTCAGGGCTCTTTATATCACCTACAAAAGACAAAAGACAAAAATATATCTCATACCCTACCATCATTATATATAAATGTAAAGCAAAGTTGCATAATAAATATAGGGTACTTAGTGAACTATTTTTGATCAAAAAAAGTATAGAAGCCGTCCCACCAGCGGCAAGGTGACCCTAAATTGGGACGGTACCTATACTGCCTATATTAAAAACCTTACTGTATATCAAAGTTGAAGCAATGCATATAAAAGGGTAGACAAATAGGACCGGGTCCCAACTCCAGACCACCCAGGCCCGTGGTAAGCTACATATATACCAGTCAGCTCAACAAAGGGGATGCCACACCCTTAAATTGCACAGAATGCAAACAAGACAAAAAACCAGGCAATGTGAACTGAGGTCTAAGATGGTAGACATGCAAGAAATAGGAGCATGTTCACACTAGCAAAAAAGAAACAAAACCTACAAAAGACAAAAGACAAAAATATATCTCATACCCTACCATCATTATATATAAATGTAAAGCAAAGTTGCATAATAAATATAGGGTACTTAGTGAACTATTTTTGATCAAAAAAAGTATAGAAGCCGTCCCACCAGCGGCAAGGTGACCCTAAATTGGGACGGTACCTATACTGCCTATATTAAAAACCTTACTGTATATCAAAGTTGAAGCAATGCATATAAAAGGGTAGACAAATAGGACCGGGTCCCAACTCCAGACCACCCAGGCCCGTGGTAAGCTACATATATACCAGTCAGCTCAACAAAGGGGATGCCACACCCTTAAATTGCACAGAATGCAAACAAGACAAAAAACCAGGCAATGTGAACTGAGGTCTAAGATGGTAGACATGCAAGAAATAGGAGCATGTTCACACTAGCAAAAAAGAAACAAAACCTACAAAAGACAAAAGACAAAAATATATCTCATACCCTACCATCATTATATATAAATGTAAAGCAAAGTTGCATAATAAATATAGGGTACTTAGTGAACTATTTTTGATCAAAAAAAGTATACAAGCCGTCCCACCAGCGGCAAGGTGACCCTAAATTGGGACGGTACCTATACTGCCTATATTAAAAACCTTACTGTATATCAAAGTTGAAGCAATGCATATAAAAGGGTAGACAAATAGGACCGGGTCCCAACTCCAGACCACCCAGGCCCGTGGTAAGCTACATATATACCAGTCAGCTCAACAAAGGGGATGCCACACCCTTAAATTGCACAGAATGCAAACAAGACAAAAAACCAGGCAATGTGAACTGAGGTCTAAGATGGTAGACATGCAAGAAATAGGAGCATGTTCACACTAGCAAAAAAGAAACAAAACCTACAAAAGACAAAAGACAAAAATATATCTCATACCCTACCATCATTATATATAAATGTAAAGCAAAGTTGCATAATCAATATAGGGTACTTAGTGAACTATTTTTGATCAAAAAAAGTATACAAGCCGTCCCACCAGCGGCAAGGTGACCCTAAACTGGGACGGTACCTATACTGCCTATATTAAAAACCTTACTGTATATCAAAGTTGAAGCAATGCATATAAAAGGGTAGACAAATAGGACCGAGTCCCAACTCCAGACCACCCAGGCCCGTGGTAAGCTACATATATACCAGTCAGCTCAACAAAGGGGATGCCACACCCTTAAATTGCACAGAATGCAAACAAGACAAAAAACCAGGCAATGTGAACTGAGGTCTAAGATGGTAGACATGCAAGAAATAGGAGCATGTTCACACTAGCAAAAAAGAAACAAAACCTACAAAAGTCAAAAGACAAAAATATATCTCATACCCTACCATCATTATATATAAATGTAAAGCAAAGTTGCATAATAAATATAGGGTACTTAGTGAACTATTTTTGATCAAAAAAAGTATACAAGCCGTCCCACCAGCGGCAAGGTGACCCTAAACTGGGACGGTACCTATACTGCCTATATTAAAAACCTTACTGTATATCAAAGTTGAAGCAATGCATATAAAAGGGTAGACAAATAGGACCGAGTCCCAACTCCAGACCACCCAGGCCCGTGGTAAGCTACATATATACCAGTCAGCTCAACAAAGGGGATGCCACACCCTTAAATTGCACAGAATGCAAACAAGACAAAAAAACAGGCAATGTGAACTGAGGTCTAAGATGGTAGACATGCAAGAAATAGGAGCATGTTCACACTAGCAAAAAAGAAACAAAACCTACAAAAGACAAAAGACAAAAATATATCTCATACCCTACCATCATTATATATAAATGTAAAGCAAAGTTGCATAATAAATATAGGGTACTTAGTGAACTATTTTTGATCAAAAAAAGTATACAAGCCGTCCCACCAGCGGCAAGGTGACCCTAAACTGGGACGGTACCTATACTGCCTATATTAAAAACCTTACTGTATATCAAAGTTGAAGCAATGCATATAAAAGGGTAGACAAATAGGACCGGGTCCCAACTCCAGACCACCCAGGCCCGTGGTAAGCTACATATATACCAGTCAGCTCAACAAAGGGGATGCCACACCCTTAAATTGCACAGAATGCAAACAAGACAAAAAACCAGGCAATGTGAACTGAGGTCTAAGATGGTAGACATGCAAGAAATAGGAGCATGTTCACACTAGCAAAAAAGAAACAAAACCTACAAAAGACAAAAGACAAAAATATATCTCATACCCTACCATCATTATATATAAATGTAAAGCAAAGTTGCATAATAAATATAGGGTACTTAGTGAACTATTTTTGATCAAAAAAAGTATACAAGCCGTCCCACCAGCGGCAAGGTGACCCTCAATTTGGACGGTACCTATACTGCCTATATTTAAAACCTTACTGTATATCAAAGTTGAAGCAATGCATATAAAAGGGTAGACAAATAGGACCGGGTCCCAACTCCAGACCACCCAGGCCCGTGGTAAGCTACATATATACCAGTCAGCTCAACAAAGGGGATGCCACACCCTTAAATTGCACAGAATGCAAACAAGACAAAAAACCAGGCAATGTGAACTGAGGTCTAAGATGGTAGACATGCAAGAAATAGGAGCATGTTCACACTAGCAAAAAAGAAACAAAACCTACAAAAGACAAAAGACAAAAATATATCTCATACCCTACCATCATTATATATAAATGTAAAGCAAAGTTGCATAATAAATATAGGGTACTTAGTGAACTATTTTTGATCAAAAAAAGTATACAAGCCGTCCCACCAGCGGCAAGGTGACCCTAAATTGGGACGGTACCTATACTGCCTATATTAAAAACCTTACTGTATATCAAAGTTGAAGCAATGCATATAAAAGGGTAGACAAATAGGACCGGGTCCCAACTCCAGACCACCCAGGCCCGTGGTAAGCTACATATATACCAGTCAGCTCAACAAAGGGGATGCCACACCCTTATATTGCACAGAATGCAAACAAGACAAAAAAACAGGCAATGTGAACTGAGGTCTAAGATGGTAGACATGCAAGAAATAGGAGCATGTTCACACTAGCAAAAAAGAAACAAAACCTACAAAAGACAAAAGACAAAAATATATCTCATACCCTACCATCATTATATATAAATGTAAAGCAAAGTTGCATAATAAATATAGGGTACTTAGTGAACTATTTTTGATCAAAAAAAGTATACAAGCCGTCCCACCAGCGGCAAGGTGACCCTAAATTGGGACGGTACCTATACTGCCTATATTAAAAACCTTACTGTATATCAAAGTTGAAGCAATGCATATACAAGGGTAGACAAATAGGACCGGGTCCCAACTCCAGACCACCCAGGCCCGTGGTAAGCTACATATATACCAGTCAGCTCAACAAAGGGGATGCCACACCCTTAAATTGCACAGAATGCAAACAAGACAAAAAACCAGGCAATGTGAACTGAGGTCTAAGATGGTAGACATGCAAGAAATAGGAGCATGTTCACACTAGCAAAAAAGAAACAAAACCTACAAAAGACAAAAGACAAAAATATATCTCATACCCTACCATCATTATATATAAATGTAAAGCAAAGTTGCATAATAAATATAGGGTACTTAGTGAACTATTTTTGATCAAAAAAAGTATACAAGCCGTCCCACCAGCGGCAAGGTGACCCTAAATTGGGACGGTACCTATACTGCCTATATTAAAAACCTTACTGTATATCAAAGTTGAAGCAATGCATATAAAAGGGTAGACAAATAGGACCGGGTCCCAACTCCAGACCACCCAGGCCCGTGGTAAGCTACATATATACCAGTCAGCTCAACAAAGGGGATGCCACACCCTTAAATTGCACAGAATGCAAACAAGACAAAAAAACAGGCAATGTGAACTGAGGTCTAAGATGGTAGACATGCAAGAAATAGGAGCATGTTCACACTAGCAAAAAAGAAACAAAACCTACAAAAGACAAAAGACAAAAATATATCTCATACCCTACCATCATTATATATAAATGTAAAGCAAAGTTGCATAATAAATATAGGGTACTTAGTGAACTATTTTTGATCAAAAAAAGTATACAAGCCGTCCCACCAGCGGCAAGGTGACCCTAAACTGGGACGGTACCTATACTGCCTATATTAAAAACCTTACTGTATATCAAAGTTGAAGCAATGCATATAAAAGGGTAGACAAATAGCACCGAGTCCCAACTCCAGACCACCCAGGCCCGTGGTAAGCTACATATATACCAGTCAGCTCAACAAAGGGGATGCCACACCCTTAAATTGCACAGAATGCAAACAAGACAAAAAAACAGGCAATGTGAACTGAGGTCTAAGATGGTAGACATGCAAGAAATAGGAGCATGTTCACACTAGCAAAAAAGAAACAAAACCTACAAAAGACAAAAGACAAAAATATATCTCATACCCTACCATCATTATATATAAATGTAAAGCAAAGTTGCATAATAAATATAGGGTACTTAGTGAACTATTTTTGATCAAACAAAGTATACAAGCCATCCCACCAGCGGCAAGGTGACCCTAAATTGGGACGGTACCTATACTGCCTATATTAAAAACCTTACTGTATATCAAAGTTGAAGCAATGCATATAAAAGGGTAGACAAATAGGACCGGGTCCCAACTCCAGACCACCCAGGCCCGTGGTAAGCTACATATATACCAGTCAGCTCAACAAAGGGGATGCCACACCCTTAAATTGCACAGAATGCAAACAAGACAAAAAACCAGGCAATGTGAACTGAGGTCTAAGATGGTAGACATGCAAGAAATAGGAGCATGTTCACACTAGCAAAAAAGAAACAAAACCTACAAAAGACAAAAGACAAAAATATATCTCATACCCTACCATCATTATATATAAATGTAAAGCAAAGTTGCATAATAAATATAGGGTACTTAGTGAACTATTTTTGATCAAAAAAAGTATACAAGCCGTCCCACCAGCGGCAAGGTGACCCTCAATTGGGACGGTACCTATACTGCCTATATTTAAAACCTTACTGTATATCAAAGTTGAAGCAATGCATATAAAAGGGTAGACAAATAGGACCGGGTCCCAACTCCAGACCACCCAGGCCCGTGGTAAGCTACATATATACCAGTCATCTCAACAAAGGGGATGCCACACCCTTAAATTGCACAGAATGCAAACAAGACAAAAAAACAGGCAATGTGAACTGAGGTCTAAGATGGTAGACATGCAAGAAATAGGAGCATGTTCACACTAGCAAAAAAGAAACAAAACCTACAAAAGACAAAAGACAAAAATATATCTCATACCCTACCATCATTATATATAAATGTAAAGCAAAGTTGCATAATAAATATAGGGTACTTAGTGAACTATTTTTGATCAAAAAAAGTATACAAGCCGTCCCACCAGCGGCAAGGTGACCCTAAATTGGGACGGTACCTATACTGCCTATATTAAAAACCTTACTGTATATCAAAGTTGAAGCAATGCATATAAAAGGGTAGACAAATAGGACCGGGTCCCAACTCCAGACCACCCAGGCCCGTGGTAAGCTACATATATACCAGTCAGCTCAACAAAGGGGATGCCACACCCTTATATTGCACAGAATGCAAACAAGACAAAAAAACAGGCAATGTGAACTGAGGTCTAAGATGGTAGACATGCAAGAAATAGGAGCATGTTCACACTAGCAAAAAAGAAACAAAACCTACAAAAGACAAAAGACAAAAATATATCTCATACCCTACCATCATTATATATAAATGTAAAGCAAAGTTGCATAATAAATATAGGGTACTTAGTGAACTATTTTTGATCAAAAAAAGTATACAAGCCGTCCCACCAGCGGCAAGGTGACCCTAAATTGGGACGGTACCTATACTGCCTATATTAAAAACCTTACTGTATATCAAAGTTGAAGCAATGCATATACAAGGGTAGACAAATAGGACCGGGTCCCAACTCCAGACCACCCAGGCCCGTGGTAAGCTACATATATACCAGTCAGCTCAACAAAGGGGATGCCACACCCTTAAATTGCACAGAATGCAAACAAGACAAAAAACCAGGCAATGTGAACTGAGGTCTAAGATGGTAGACATGCAAGAAATAGGAGCATGTTCACACTAGCAAAAAAGAAACAAAACCTACAAAAGACAAAAGACAAAAATATATCTCATACCCTACCATCATTATATATAAATGTAAAGCAAAGTTGCATAATAAATATAGGGTACTTAGTGAACTATTTTTGATCAAAAAAAGTATACAAGCCGTCCCACCAGCGGCAAGGTGACCCTAAATTGGGACGGTACCTATACTGCCTATATTAAAAACCTTACTGTATATCAAAGTTGAAGCAATGCATATAAAAGGGTAGACAAATAGGACCGGGTCCCAACTCCAGACCACCCAGGCCCGTGGTAAGCTACATATATACCAGTCAGCTCAACAAAGGGGATGCCACACCCTTAAATTGCACAGAATGCAAACAAGACAAAAAAACAGGCAATGTGAACTGAGGTCTAAGATGGTAGACATGCAAGAAATAGGAGCATGTTCACACTAGCAAAAAAGAAACAAAACCTACAAAAGACAAAAGACAAAAATATATCTCATACCCTACCATCATTATATATAAATGTAAAGCAAAGTTGCATAATAAATATAGGGTACTTAGTGAACTATTTTTGATCAAAAAAAGTATACAAGCCGTCCCACCAGCGGCAAGGTGGCCCTCTTTAAATCACTGTAAGCAATTGCAGACACCTGTGCTAATTAGTTTGGCAGGTGTGTCCAATGAAAGGCAAGACTACTTAAGAAGGCTGTCTCACATTATTAAGCAGCCTACATTTTCTGCCAAAATGGGAAAGAAAAAGGATGTGTCGGCTGCTGAGAAGCAACAAATTGTGGAGTGTTTAGGTCAAGGCATGACTACAATCAACATTGTGCGATGATCAGGATGAAGTGTCTTGGCAATCAAGAAGTATGTAGCTGATTCACAGTACACACGTGTGCGTGCTGATAAAGGCAAATTGACGACTCTTTCCTACAGGCAATTACGTCAGGTTAAAAGAGCAGTGGCAAAAAAGCCTTGTCATAGCAGCAGACAAGTTTTTGAAGCTGCTGGTGCCTCCAACGTCCCCTGAACAACAAGATGCAGGGTCCTTCAGTGGTTTGCAGCTGTGCATGCGCCATCCTGTCGACCTCCTCTATCCACTTCACACAAGCAGAAACGGCTCCAGTGGGCCAAACATTACGTGAAGACTGATTTCAAAACTGTTTTGTTCACCGATGAGTGCCGTGCAGCGCTCGATGGTCCAGATGGATGGAGTGGAGGATGGCTGGTTGATGGACACCCCACGCAAACACGGCCACAGCGCCAACAAGGAGGAGGTGGAGTAATGTTTTGGGCTGGAATCATGGGGAGAGAGATTGTCGGCTCCTTTAGGATCCCTGAAGGGGTAAAGATGAACTCCATAATGTATGTGGATTTTCTCAAACAGCACTTCCTGCCATGGTTCAAGAAGAAGAACCGTGTATTCCACAGCAAGATCATTTTTATGCATGATAATGCACCATCTCATGCTGCACATAAAACATCTGCATCTCTGGCTGATATGGGTATAAAAGGGGACAAACTTATGGTGTGACCCCCATGCTCCCCTGACCTCTACCCCATTCAGAACCTCTGGAGCATCATCAAAAGGAGTGTCTATGATGGCGGGAGGCAGTTCACATCTAAGCAACAGCTCTGGGAGGGTATTCTGTCCTCTTGCAAAACAATTGAAGCAGAAACCATCCAAAACCTGACAAATTCAATGGACGAGAGAGTTCAGAAGCTCCTTTCGAACAAGGGTTCCTATGTGAAAATGTAACATCACCTAGAATAAAGTTTTGAGTTGAAAACTGTTTGATTCCAGTTTCTAATAACCTGCTAATGCTTATAATTTCAAAAATGACCATTTTTTTGGTCTTTATTAAAATGAAAATGTTGATCGAAAAGTTTGGGGGATCTAAGAGTGTGGCAACCCAGTAGTCATGATTACTTCGAATTCTGACAATATGAGGGTCATGTTGCAGGTAGTGCAGCAAGAAGGCACTTATGTGTCTTGCGCATCTCGGAGCCCCAAAATTATTTTCCGGGCTAGATGCAGCTAAAAATTATTATTAATTTTAAATCTGGTGGAGCTTAGTATAGATGGCCTAATAGGATCAGTGCTGCACACTGCTACAAAGCCCAAATTATTTTCCAGTCAAGATACAGATAAACATGATTAGTAATTTTAAATCTGGTGGAGCTTATTATAGATGGCCTAATAGAATCAGTTCTGCACACTGCTACAAAGCCCAAATTATTTTCCAGCCAAGATACAGATAAACATGATTAGTAATTTGAAAGCTTAAAATGGTTGGTAGGGTGATTTTAACCAATCATCCAGCTTTTACTCTCCCCAGGATGACACAGGGGTAGAAAAGTCGTTTCGGATCCATGATTTGTTCATCTTTATGAACGTGAGTCTGTCTACATTATCAGTGGAGAGCCGCGTGCGCTTATCTGTCAGCACACCACCAGCAGCGCTGAACACACATTCTGACAGAACGCTGGCTGCGGGGCATGACAAGATCTCCAAGGAGTAAGTGGCTAGATCCGGCCATTTATCCAGATTGGAAGCCCAAAAAGAGCAAGGGTCCAGTGACACAGTCATGGCTTCAATGTTTACTTGGAGATACTCCTGTACCATCGTCTCTAGGCGTTGACTATGTGTCAGACTTCTTGTCTCCTGTGGCCTTGCAAAGGATGGGCTAAAAAAGTGGTGAAATGATTCCGCAAAATTGATGTTACCAGCAGATACTGTGGTTCTGTTACGGTTTGAGTGCTGAACACTTGACGGTCCCACGGTTGGCAAGTTGGTACTGTGAGATTCACTACGTGCACCACTGGTGTTTTGTGGAAAAGCACATGTAAGATTCTGCAACAGTCTCTGCTGATACTCCTGCATGCGTGCATCCCTTTCAATGGCAGGAATAATTTCTGCAAATTTACTTTTGTACCGGGGATCTAACAGTGTGGCAACCCAGTAGTCAGGATTATTTCTAATTCTCACAATTCGAGGGTCATGTTGCAGGTAGTGCAGCAAGAAGGCACTCATGTGTGCTACACATCCAGGAGCACCAAGTCCCTGTTGTGTTGGTGGCGAGGTAACAATCATGCTTCCTTCCTCTGTCCTCTCCCCCCAACCTCACACAACAGAAATGTGATCAAGGTCTCCCTCATCTGATGAGTCTTCCATCAGTTCGTCGTCCACTTCTTCCTGGGCTCCTGAACCTTCCTCACTAGTTTGGCTGCTACCATGCGCCCTGGTAAAACCATCTCCCCCACCCTCACATGCCTGCCGCCTTGGTGCTGCCGACCGTCTGGACCTTGCAGATGTTAGCCCTTCCGCATACAACTCCTCCTCTACTTCCTCCACCTCCTCTTGTGCCACCAACTGACTCCAAATTCTGTTTAACATGTGCTCCAGCATGTAAATCACCGGACTAGTCATGCTGATAATGGCATCGTCAGAACTAAACATCTTCGTCGCCATTTTAAAACTGTGCAGAAGGGTGCATACGTCCCTGATCTGAGACCACTCCTCCAGCGTGATTTGCCCCACCTCTGGATCTCGTTGGCCCAGGCTATACGTCAGAACGTATTGCACCAGGGCTTGTCGGTGCTGCCACAGTCGCTGCAACATGTGCAGAGTTGTATTCCACCGGGTAGGCACATTGCATTTTAGCCAGTGAAGTGGCAGGCCCAACGACTTCTGTAGAGATGTAAGTCGCTGAGCTGAGGGATGCGAACGGCGTAAGTGAGCACACAGCGACCGTGCCCTCTGCAGAAGGCCATCTAGTCTGGGATAGTGGGCTAAAAATTGCTGGACAAAAAGGTTCAACACGTGAGCCATACAAGGCACGTGTGTGACATAGCCCCGACGAAGGGCCGCACCCAGGTTTGCAGCATTGTCGCACATGGCCTTCCCTGGTTTCAGGTCCAGTGGAGACAACCATTCATGAAATTGGTTCTCCAGAGCTGACCACAACTCCTCAGCTGTGTGACTCACATTTCCCAGACATATCAAAGTAAAAACAGCCTGATGACGTTGAGCCCTACTGCCAGCATAGTAAGGAGGTGTGCAGGATCCCTTCTGCGCAGTTAGAAAGCTTGTGGCATGACCAGACAGGCTTTGGGTGCAGGTGGAGGACCGAGAGGAGGTTGAGGAGGCAGAAGCAGTGGAGGAACTTTGACATAAAGAGGATTGACGCACAACTCGTGGGGACGGCAAGACTTGGACAGCAGCCCCTTGTCCTGCTGTCACCATAGTTACCCAGTGCCCAGTCAGCGACATGTAATGCCCCTGTCCATGCCTACTCGTCCAAGTGTCTGTGGTGAAATGCACCCTGTCACACACAGAGTTTCTCAAAGAAGCGGTGATGTTGTGTGCGACATGCTGGTGGAGCGCAGGCAAACCTTTCTTTGAGAAGTAGTGCCAACTGGGCATCTGGTACTGGGGCACTGCGACGGACATAAGGTCTCGAAAATCCTCTGTGTCCACCAGGCGGAAAGGCAGCATTTCTGTAGCCAAGAGCTTGCAGATGGTGAAATTCAACCTCTTAGATTTCTCATGGCTAGGAGGAAATGGTCTTTTACTTGTCCACATCTGAGGGACCGAGGGCTGGCTATTATGCTTAGACGGGGTTGATAAGGGTGTCCCCGGCAAACTGCCGGTCTGTGAGGAAGATGCAGGCGGACATGTTAGGTTGCCTTGATCCAAAGGTGGTGCTATCGATGTCGGACAGCGCTCAACACCAGCTGGTGTTACCACCTCCAAAGAAAATGATGACCTTACAATCACGCTGGCTGTTGCGGGTAAAGAGGTGGCAGGTCTGCACCCCAAAACAGGTGTGACTGCTGTCCCCCCAGTCACAAGGATGAAGAGGCCGCGGATGCACAAGATATGGCAGACGGCGGTTGGCCCGGCCGGCTAGGCCGCATTGTAGCACAGTGAGCTTCCCACTGCAACTTATGCTTCATGTCCATGTGCCGGTTCATGCATGAAGTACTCAAACTATGTATTTTTTGGCCTCTACTTAGCTTTCGCTGACAAATGTTACAGATAACACGAGTTGGGTCATCTTTATCCATCTGAAAAAATGCAAAGGCTATGCAAGGCTTAGCACCCATGCGACCTGAAGAGCCACCACGACTTGTGGTGAGAGGCAGAGTTGTGTTTGAGGATGCAGTTGTTGACGTGCTTCCAGTACTACGTCTCTGTCCAGGAAGGCGCAACCTGACCTCGTCGTCACTAGCATACTCCTCCACCACCTCTGCTGACCTCATCTCTTGGCTGACTGTGGGTTGACAGTAAGTGGGATCTCCAACCTTATCATCATCACCCTGTGCGTTATCACACCCGTCGTCCTCAGAGCCAACCTGTTCCTGCCCTGACAAAAAACTAAAATTGTCGCTCCAATCAGGTATTTGAGTCTCATCATCGTTTTCCTCATTGTCTCCACCAACAGGAGTTACAGTTTGGGAATGAGGGTCTACATTATGGTCAGAACCTTCTGTGTCTGGTCCTGGATCCGACTCATAAAGATTCTGGGCATCAGTGCAGTTCATTTCCTCGTCTGGATTCACAGAAGCGCTGGAGTCGACCTCTGATTCCCAGGCTATAGTATGAGTAAACAGCTCTGCAGACTCAACCATCTGTTCTACCTCATACTCAGACGGGCAGCTGGAGATGTGGGAGCTGTGAGGAAGCAAGTGCGATTGGGGTGACACCTTTGAGGACTGGAGTATTTGTGATGTTGAAGTTGATGTGGAGGAGAGCCCACTTAAAGGAGCACTTGATATCCGTTGAAGCACCTGCTGTTTTTGTGCCTCATCTGGAATTTGTAGCGATTGGCGTGGCCATGAGAAAGGGATCTTATCACATTGTTCGCTAAAAGAAGTAGACATTTTAGTTTGGCTGGAAGATGGTCTTTCTTCTGCAGATGTTACTGTTGCTTTAACACCTACCCCACGGACACAATCTTTTTTCCGCTTCACAAAACGCCTATTCCCCTTTCCACCAGCAGAAGGCCTTTTTCCACTCATTTTGGTGGTTAACTAATTCACAACTCTGGAGTTGTTTGCACAAAAAAACAATGGATGGGAACCGAGCAGAGCTGAGTGGCCAAACTGTGGTATTAGGCCAAAACTATTGGCTGGGTTAGATGCAAAAAAAAATTATATTCAATTTGCAACATGATGGAGGTCAGTATAGATGGACTAATAGAACAAGTCCCACACACAGCTAGAAGCCCAAATATTTTTTCAGAGGTAGATGCAGAAAAAAATTATATTCAGTTTGCAACCTGATGGAGGTCAGTATAGATGGACTAATAGAACAAGTCCCACACACAGCTAGAAGCTCAAATATTTTTTCAGAGGTTGATGCAGAAAAAATATATATTCAGTTTGCAACCTGATGGAGGTCAGTATAGATGGACTAATAGAGAAAGTCCCACACACAGCTAGAAGCCCAAATATTTTTTCAGAGGTAGATGCAGAAAAAAATTATATTCAGTTTGCAACCTGATGGAGGTCAGTATAGATGGACTAATAGAACAAGTCCCACACACAGCTAGAAGCCCAAATATTTTTTCAGAGGTAGATGCAGAAAAAAATTATATTCAGTTTGCAACCTGATGGAGGTCAGTATAGATGGACTAATAGAACAAGTCCCACAAACAGCTAGAAGCCCAAATATTTTTTCAGAGGTAGATGCAGAAAAAAAATATATTCAGTTTGCAACCTGATGGAGGTCAGTATAGATGGACTAATAGAGAAAGTCCCACACACAGCTAGAAGCCCAAATATTTTTTCAGAGGTAGATGCAGAAAAAAATTATATTCAGTTTGCAACCTGATGGAGGACAGTATAGATGGACTTATAGAACAAGTCCCACACACAGCTAGAAGCCCAAATATTTTTTCAGAGGTAGATGCAGAAAAAAAATATATTCAGTTTGCAACCTGATGGAGGTCAGTATAGATGGACTAATAGAGAAAGTCCCACACACTGCTAGAAGGCCAAATATTTTTTCAGAGCTAGATGAAGACAAAAAATTATTTTGAATTTGCAACCTGATGGAGGTCAGTATAGGTGGACTAATAGAACAAGTCCCACACACTTCTAGAAGGCCAAATATTTTTTCAGAGGTAGATGCAGAAAAAAATTATATTCAGTTTGCAACCTGATGGAGGTCAGTATAGATGGACTAATAGAAAAAGTCCCACACACAGCTAGAAGCCCAAATATTTTTTCAGAGGTAGATGCAGAAAAAAATTATATTCAGTTTGCAACCTGATGGAGGTCAGTATAGATGGACTAATAGAGAAAGTCCCACACACAGCTAGAAGCCCAAATAATTTTTCAGAGGTAGATGCAGAAAAAAATTATATTCAGTTTGCAACCTGATGGAGGTCAGTATAGATGGACTAATAGAACAATTCCCACACACAGCTAGAAGCCCAAATAATTTTTCAGAGGTAGATGCAGAAAAAAAATTTATTCAGTTTGCAACCTGATGGAGGTCAGTATAGATGGACTAATAGAGAAAGTCCCACACACTGCTAGAAGGCCAAATATTTTTTTAGAGCTAGATGCAGACAAAAAATTATTTTGAATTTGCAACCTGATGGAGGTCAGTATAGGTGGACTAATAGAACAAGTCCCACACACTTCTAGAAGGCCAAATATTTTTTCAGAGCTAGATGCAGAAAAAAATTATATTCAGTTTGCAACCTGATGGAGGTCAGTATAGATGGACTAATAGAACAAGTCCCACACACAGCTAGAAGCCCAAATATTTTTTCAGAGGTAGATGCAGAAAAAAATTATATTCACTTTGCAACCTGATGAAGGTCTGTATAGATGGATTAATAGGACAAGTCCCACACACAGCTAGAAGCCCAATATTTTTTCAGAGGTAGATGCAGAAAAAAAATATATTCAGTTTGCAACCTGATGGAAGTCAGTATAGGTGGACTAATAGAGAAAGTCCCACACACTGCTAGAAGGCCAAATATTTTTTCAGAGCTAGATGCAGACAAAAAAATATTTTTAATTTGCAACCTGATGGAGGTCAGTATAGATGGACTAATAGAGAAAGTCCCACACACTGCTAGAAGGCCAAATATTTTTTCAGAGCTAGGTGCAGAAAAAAATTATATTCAGTTTGCAACCTGATGGAGGTCAGTATAGATGGACTAATAGAACAAGTCCCACACACAGCTAGAAGCCCAAATATTTTTTCAGAGGTAGATGCAGATAAAAAATATTTTTAATTTGCAACCTGATGGAGGTCAGTATAGATGGACTAATAGAGAAAGTCCCACACACTGCTAGAAGGCCAAATATTTTTTCAGAGCTAGATGCAGAAAAAAATTATATTCAGTTTGCAACCTGATGGAGGTTAGTATAGATGGACTAATAGAACAAGTCCCACACACAGCTAGAAGCCCAAATATTTTTTCAGAGGTAGATGCAGATGAAAATTATTTTTAATTTGCAACCTGATGGAGGTCAGTATAGATGGACTAATAGAGAAAGTCCCACACACTGCTAGAAGGCCAAATATTTTTTCAGAGCTAGATGCAGATAAAAATTATTTTTAATTTGCAACCTGATGGAGGTCAGTATAGATGGACTAATAGAGAAAGTCCCACACACTGCTAGAAGGCCAAATATTTTTTCAGAGCTAGATGCAGACAAAAAATTATTTTGAATTTGTAACGTGATGGAGGTCAGTATAGATGGACTAATAGAACAAGTCCCACACACTGCTAGAAGCCCAAATATTTTTTCAGAGCTTATTGCAGAAAAAAATTATATTCAGTTTGCAACCTGATGGAGGTCAGTATAGATGGACTAATAGAACAAGTCCCACACACTGCTAGAAGCCCAAATATTTTTTCAGAGCTAGATGCAGAAAAAAATTATATTCAATTTGCAACCTGATGGAGGTCAGTATAGATGGACTAATAGAATGATGCTATGCCCAAAAAATTTTACTTCACTAGGTGCAGTAAAAAAATTGGTATTCTATACACAGGTGGTATATCTTGCAACAGAGATAGGCTACTCCACTGACTAACACACTCTGCAATAGGCCAAAAAGGATTAGCTTTGCTAGATTCAGCCAAATGCTGTGAAAAAAACTTTCACAGCACTGGCACAGACCTGCCTGGCAAAAACTGCTAGCAACTGATGTAACCTCGTCCTGAAAAGGACTGCAATTACAATTAGTCTTTACTCCCACAATCTATCTTTTTAAGAGCACAGACCTGCCTGATAAAAGTCGTAGGAAATGCTGTAACCTAGTCCTTAAAAGGACTGCAATCACAACTATTCCCTACTCCCAAGCTATCTGTAGATTTGTGCGAAAATTGGCTTGACATTAACAAGGTATAGCGCACACAGCAACAGCGGTGCCGTCTAACACGCAGCTGCAGCAGTGAGAAAATGGTGGCGACGGGGAAAATGGCATGGTCTTATAGGGCAAGGACATGTGACATACACTGCCAATGACACATGCCCTTGCTTGTGTGAAAAAAAGCACTTCGCTCCGTGTGTGCGCTGCTAATAGGCTAACAGATTGCACCTCCCCACTGTAAATGCGGGAAAGAGAAAAAAAAATGGAAATCTTCATTATTCCTGCAGAGATCGATCCCCTGCCCCTCTGTACTATCAAACTGCGCATTAACATTAATTTTCATCATTACTGAGAAAAAATTCAGTTATGATTTTGGTGCACAAACAGTTATCGAACATAACCTCAAACAGCCGAATTTTTCTCAAATCGTTCGTGTTCGCCGAACGGCTCGAACACCGCCCAAAACAGCTCGAATTTGAGATTGGCCAAAAGTTCAAGTCGAACAACGGTCATCTCTAATGCCGACGTGCCTAAAATATTCAATGTTTTGATTTTGTTCCCCGATGATTTTTCTCATCAAAGAATTGTTTGTAAGATATTAATCTATAACATTCAACTAAAAGACACTTTTTTAGACACTGCGCTGACAGATAGCAACACAGTTTCAATTTTAATCCAGATATGGGTTAAGTAATGAAAAAGTTGCTTGACCTGGCGTGATTTGAACACGCAAACTTCTCATCTGGAGTCAAACACGTTACCGTAGCGCCACAAGGTCATATGAAATGAAATTTTCCGCCCATAATATAACTCACTTAAAAAGTGCATGAAGAAATCGTGGCACACCTTCTCGAAATTTGCTACTTTTACTTACAGACTGAAAAAGACATAAACAAGGACGAATGAACATCTTGGTATTGGGAATGCAGGGTTTTCCAGTTTAAAATTTAGAGTCTAGTAAAGAACGGTTTTTTCTTATGGATTCAAAGACGACAATGCTATGATCAAAGTGAAAGGAGATCCCAACATGCCTTAAATATTCAATGATTTGATTTAGCTTGCTGATGATTTTTCTCATCAAATAATTGTTTATCAGATATTAATCTGTAACATTCAACTAAAAGACACTTTTTCAGACACTGTGCTGACAGATAGCAACACAGCTTCTATTTTAATCCAGACAATGGTTAAGTAATGAAAAAATTGCTTGACCCTGGCGTAATTTAAACACACAATCTTCTGATATGGAGTCAGATGCGCTACCGTTGCGCCCCAAGATCATATGAAAAGAAACTTTCCGCCCATAATATAACTCACTTAAAAAGTGCATGAAGAAATCGTGGCACACCTTCTCGAAATTTGCTACTTTTACTTACAGACTGAAAAAGACACAAACAAGGACGACTGAACATCTTGATATTGGGAATGCAGGGATTTCGAGTTTAAAATTTAGAATCTAGTAATGAAAACTTTTTCCTTATGGTTTCAAAGATGACAATGCTATGATCAAAGTGAAAAGACATCCCGAAGTGTATTAAATATTCAATGTTTTGACTTCGTTTCCCGATGATTTTTCTCATCAAAGAATTGTTTATAAGATATTAATCTATAACAATCAACTAAAAGACACTTTTTTAGACACTGCGCTGACAGATAGCAACACAGTTTCAATTTTAATCCAGACATGGGTTAAGTTATGAAAAAATTTTCTGACCCCGATGTGATTTGAACATGCAATCTTCTGATCTGGAGTCAGAAGAGCTAACGTTGGGCCACGAGATCATATAAAAAGAAACGTTCCACCCATAATTCACATGAAAAGTGTATGAAGAAATCGTGCATATCTCGAAATTTGCTACTTTTGCTCACAGACTGAAAATGACATAAACAAGGACGAATGAACATCTTGATATTGGGAATGCAGGTTTTTCCAGTTTAAAATTTAGAATCTAGTAAAGAACCCTTTATTCTTATGGATTCAAAAATGACAATGCTATGATCAAAGTGAAAGGAGATCCCGACGTGCCTTAAATATTCAATGTTTTGATTTTGTTTCCCGATTATTTTTCTCATCAAATAATTGTTTATAAGATATTAATCTATAACATTCAACTAAAAGACACTTTGCTGAAACATAGCAACACAGTTTAATTATTAATCCAGACATAGGTTAAGATATGAATAACTTTTTTGACCCTGATATGATTTGAACACACAACCTTCTGATCTGGAGTCAGATGCGCTACCATTGCGCCACAATGTTATAAGAAAAAACTTTCCACCCATAATTCACATGAAAAGTGCATGAAGAAATAGTGGCACACCTTCTCGAACTTTGCTACTTTTACTCACAGACTGAAAAAGACATAAACAAGGATGAATGAACATCTTGATATTGGGAATGCAGGGATTTCCAGTTTAAAATTTAGAATCTAGTAATGAACCCTTTTTTCTTCTGGATTCAAAGATGACAATGCTATGATCAAAGTGAAAGGACATCCCGAAATGCCTTAAATATTTTATGTTTTGATTTCGTTTCCCGATGATTTTTCTCATCAAAGAATTGTTTGTAAGATATTAATCTATAACATTCAACTAAAAGATGCTTTTTTAGACACTGTGCTGACAGATAGCAACACAGCTTCAATTTTAATCCAGACATAGGTAAAGTTATGAAAAAGTTTTTGACCCTGAAGTGATTTGATCACACAACTTTCTGATCTGGAGTCAGATGCGCTACCGTTGCACCACAAGATCATATGAAAAGAAACTTTCCGCCCATAATTCACATGAAAAGTGTATGAAGAAATCGCACAAACCTTCTCGAAATTTGCTACTTTTGCTCACAGACTGAAAATGACATAAACAAGGACGAATGAACATCTTGATATTGTGAATGCAGGGCTTTCCTGTTTAAAATTTAGAATCTAGTAAAGAACCCTTTTTTCTTATGGATTCAAAGATGACAATGCTATGATCAAAGTGAAAGGAGATCCCGACGTGCATTAAATATTCAATGTTTTAATTTTGTTTCCCGATGATTTTTCTCATCAAAGCATTGTTGATAATATATTAGATTTCAAGTTTAAAATTTAGAATCTAGTAATGAACCCTTTTTTCTTATGGAATCAGAGATGACAATGCTATGATCAAAGTGAAAAGGGACACCGAAGTGCATTAAATATTCAATGTTTTGATTTCACGATGATTTTTCTCATCAAAGAATTGTTTACGAGATATTAATCTATAACATTCAACTAAAACACACTTTTTTAGACACTGTGCTGAAAGATAGCAAAACAGTTTAAATTTTAATCCAGACATGGGTTAAGATATGAAAAAACAATTTTGAACATGACGTGATGAAGTGATTTGAACACGCAATCTTCTAATCTGGAGTCAGATGCGCTACCGTTGCGCCACGAGGTCATATGAAAAGTCGATTTCCACCCATAATATAACTCACTTAAAAAGTGCTAGAAGAAATAGTGGCACACCTTCTCGAAATTTGCTACTTTTACTTACAGACTGAAAAAGACATAAACAAGGACGAATGAACATCTTGATATTGGGAATGTAGGGTTTTCCAGCTAAAAATTTAGAATCTAGTAATGAACCCTTTTTTCTTATGGATTCAAAGATGACAATGCTATGATCAAAGTGAAAGGAGATCCCGACGTGCCCTAAATATTCAACATTTTAATTTTGTTTCCCGATGACTTTTCTCATCAAAGTATTGTTGAAGTGGAATTGGAAGTGCATTGAGGTGAAGGGTGCATTGCTGGAAAAGGAAGAAAAAAGAAAAAAACCTCTTTAAATCTCTTAGTTTGCGAGTGTGAACGAGCTGCGTGTGTCCGGAGCGTAAGTGCGAACGAAAGTAAGTGTGTGACTTGTTTTTCAGTGACTTTGGATTCAGGGAGTTTGGAAGGGAGGACTTAGGACTGAATTACTGACTGTATTTCATTAATTCTTTACTTTACTTTTTACTTAACATTTCTGTCTAGTGCAATCCCCATTAGGAAATGAGCTCCATTATTGACAATGCGATCCAGTGTACATCTTGCCACATGTATGTATTCCTTGAACAGCCGGTCGTGGGTGCATACTGCTGTGCGAGATGTGTGCACGTTGTGCGTTTGGAAGCCCAGATACTGGATCTAAATGAGCAGCTGGCAACACTGAGATCCATTGACAATATGGAAAGGAGTCTGCTGCTCACTGCAGGACAGTGAGGTCGCTAGTTGGGTGACAGTTAGAAGGGGTGGTAGAGGGAAGAGTGCCAGGGAGGCTAGTCCTGATCTGGCACACCCCAATAAGTTTGCAAAGTTGGCAGATGAGGGGAGTGATGGTACAGGGGTAGCACTACTGCAGCAAGGCATGTCCCCTGAAAGCCGGAGGAATGTCAGCTCCAGTAAAGAGGGAAATAGGAGAACAGGGCAGGCCAGGCAGGTGCTGGTAGTGGGGGACTCAATTATTAGAGGAACAGATAGGGCAATCTGTCACAAAGACAGGGATCGTCGAACAGTGTGCTGCCTACCTGGCGCTCGAGTCCGGCACATCGCTGATCGGGTTGACAGATTACTGGGAGGGGCTGGTGATGACCCAGCGGTCATGGTGCACATTGGCACAAATGACAAAGTTAGAGGTAGGTGGAAGGTCCTTACAGATGATTTCAGGGATTTAGGCTGCAAGCTGAAAGCAAGGACCTCCAAGGTGGTATTCTCTGAAATACTACCGGTACCACGTGCCACGCCAGAGAGGCAACGGGAGATTAGGGAGATAAATAAGTGGCTCAAGAACTGGTGTAGGAAGGAGGGATTTGGGTTACTGGAGAACTGGGCCGACTTTTCACTTGGCTACAGACTCTACGCTAGGGACCGTCTGCACCTTAATGGGGAGGGTGCAGCTGTGCTGGGGGAGAAAATGGCTAGAAGGTTGGAGGAGTGTTTAAACTAGGGGTTGGGGGGGTATTCATTTTATAGGTGGGGAAGATAGTGCAGATAGTGACCTGGGCACAAATAAAGAAATTGGGGGTGGGGTTAGAACAGTCAATAAAGTAAGAAGGAATAGAGGTACAGAGAGATACATAAAATGCATGTACACTAATGCCAGAAGCCTCACCAACAAAATGGAGGAATTAGAATTAATTTTGTTGGAAAATTATTATGACATGGTAGGGATATCTGAGACGTGGCTGGACGAGAGACATGACTGGGCAGTTAATTTACAGGGCTATAGTCTGTTCAGAAATGACCGTACAAACAAGCGAGGGGGGGTGTGTGTTTATATGTAAAATCATCCTTAAAACCTGTCTTGCGGGAGGATATATGTGAATCTAATGAAAATGTAGAGTCCCTGTGGGTGGAGATAAGAGGAGGGGGAAAAAATAATAAATTACTGATAGGAGTTTGTTATAAGTCTCCAAAAATAATGGAGGTAGCAGAGAATATCCTCGTAAAGCAAATAGATGAAGCAGCGACTCAAGGAGAAGTCATTATTATGGGAGACTTCAACTACCCTGAAATACATTGGGGGACAGAAACATGTAGTTCAAGCAAAGTAAATAGGTTTTTGACTACTATGAAAGACAATTACCTTTCACAACTGGTACAGGACCCAACAAGAAGGGGGGCACTGCTAGGCCTAATATTAACCAATAGGCCAGACCGCATATCAAATATACGAATTGGGGGTCACTTGGGTAATAGTGATCACAAAATAATACGTTTTCATGTAACCTTTAATAAGATGTGTAGTAGAGGGGTTACAAGGACACTAAACTTCAGGAAGGCAAATTTCCAACGCTTAAGAGATGATCTTAGTGCAATATACTGGGACGATATCCTGAGACATAAAACTACACAAAGCAAATGGGAGACATTTATTAACATCCTGAATAGGACCTGTGTGCAATATATACCCTATGGGAATAAACATGCTAGAAATAGGAGGAAACCACTATGGCTAAATAGAGCTGTAAGGGGCGCAATAAGTGACAAAAAGAAAGCATTTAGAGAACTAAAGCAAGTAGGTAGTGATGAGGCATTAAATAAATATAGAAAATTAAATAAATTATGTAAAAACCAAATCAAGGCAGCAAAGATTGAGGCAGAGAGAATCATTGCCAGAGAAAGTAAAAATAACCCCAAAATATTCTTTAACTACATAAATAGTAAAAAACTAAAAAATGATAGTGTTGGCCCCCTTAAAAATAGTCTGGGTGAAATGGTGGATGAGGATGAGGAAAAGGCCAATATGCTGAATGATTTTTTTTCAACCGTATTTACACAAGAAAATCGCATGACAGAAAACATGATTAGTGATAACAAAAATTCTCCATTAAATGTCACTTGCTTCACCCAGCAGGAAGTACGGCGGCGTCTAAAAATCACTAAAGTTGACAAATCCCCGGGCCCGGATGGGATACACCCGCGAGTACTGCAGGAATTAAGTAACGTCATAGATAAACCATTATTTTTAATCTTTAAAGACTCCATAATAACAGGGTCTGTACCACAGGACTGGCGTATAGCAAATGTGGTGCCAATATTCAAAAAGGGGACTAAAACTGAACTTGGAAATTATAGGCCGGTAAGCTTAACGTCTACTGTGGGTAAAATCCTGGAGGGTTTCCTAAGAGATGCTATACTAGAGTATCTGAAGAAGAATAACCTCATGACCCAATGTCAACATGGGTTTATGAGGGACCGTTCCTGTCAAACTAATCTGATCAGTTTTTATGAGGAGGCAAGTTCTGGACTGGACCAAGGAAATGCAGTGGATGTTGTGTATATGGACTTTTCAAAAGCTTTTGATACGGTTCCACACAAAAGGTTGATACATAAAATGAGAACAATGGGGATAGGGGAAAATATATGTATGTGGGTTAAGAATTGGCTCAGTGATAGGAAACAAAGGGTGGTTATTAATGGAAAACACTCAGACTGGGTCTCAGTTAACAGTGGGGTACCACAGGGGTCAGTATTGGGCCCCCTTCTTTTTAACATATTTATTAATGACCTTGTAGGGGGCATACAGAGTAATATTTCAATATTTGCAGATGACACTAAACTCTGCAGGGTAATCAATACAGAGGAGGACAATTTTATATTACAGGAGGATCTATGTAAACTAGAAGCTTGGGCTGATAAATGGCAAATGAGCTTTAATGGGGATAAATGTAAGGTAATGCACTTGGGCAGAGGAAATAAAATGTATAATTATATGCTTAATTGTAAAACACTGGGCAAAACTGTAACTGAAAAAGACCTGGATGTATTGGTGGACAACAAGCTCACGTTTAGTGGCCAATGTCAGGCTGCTGCTGCAAAGGCAAATAAAATAATGGGATGCATTAATAGAGGCATAGATGCTCATGAGGAGAACATAATTTTACCTCTATACAAGTCACTAGTGCGACCACACTTAGAATACTGTGTACAGTTCTGGTCTCCGGTGTATAAGAAAGACATAGCTGAACTGGAGCGGGTGCAGAGAAGAGCGACCAAGGTTATTAGAGGACTGGGGGGTCTGCAATACCAAGACAGGTTATTACACTTGGGGTTATTTACTGTGGAAAAAAGAAGGCTTAGGGGTGATCTTATTACTATGTACAAGTATATGAGGGGACAGTACAAAGACCTTTCTACTGATCTTTTTACTCTGAGGCCTGAGACGGGGACAAGGGGGCATCTTCTACGTCTGGAGGAAAGAAGGTTTAATCATAATCACAGACGGGGATTCTTTACTGTAAGAGCAGTGAGACTATGGAACTCTCTGCCGCATGATGTTGTAATGAGTGATTCACTGTTAAAATTCAAAGTGATCAAAGTGAAAAGAGATCCCAACATGCCTTAAATATTCAATGTTTTGATTTTGTTTCCCGATGATTTTTCTCATCAAAGAATTGCTTATAAGATGTTACACTATAACATTCAACTAAAAAATGCTTTTTTTAGACACTGTGCAGATAGACAGCAACACAGTTTAAATTTTAATCCTGACATGGATTAAGATATGAAGAATTTTTTTGAACCTGACGTGATTTGAACACGCGACCTTCTGATGTGGAGTCAGATGCGCTAAAGTTGCACCACGACGTCATATGAAAAGTAACTTTCCGCCCATAATTCACATGAAAAGTGCATGAAGAAATCGTGGCACATCTTCTCCAAATTTGTTACTTTTGCTTACAGACTGAAAAAGACATAAACAAGGATGAATGAACATCTTGATATTAGGAATGCAGGGATTTCCTGTTTAAAATTTAGAATCTAGTAATGAATCCCTTTTTCTTATGGATTCAAAGATGACAATGCTATGATCAAAGTGAAAAGAGATCCCGTAGTGCCTTAAATATTCAACGTTTTAATTTAGTTTACCGATGATTTTTCTCATCAAAGTATTGTTGATAATTAGCGTTGAGCGATACCTTCCGATATCAGGAAATATCGTATCGGATTGGATCGGACCGATACTCAAAAAGTATCGGATATCGCCGATTCCGATACTGGAAACCAATGCAAGTCAATGGGACAGAAATATCGGAATGAAAATAAACCCTTTCTTTCCTTGTAGGTTAATTCTACATGAAGTAAAACAACTAAGAATAATGTAGAATGTATTATGCGAAAAGCCGGCAATTCATCAGCGCATACACCGGTACCCGACAATTTACAACAGAAAGAATAGAGCTTCACACATAGATTAGATAGATAGAAACATGTCAGTCACATATATATGAAGCACAGTGACAGTGTTGGTTACTGTACTTGTCATTTAGTGTAAAGGATTTATTTAAAAAAATAATAGTGTTTTCGTGCACCGTCTCTTTAAGAAAGCCGGCCGGCAATTCAGCATCTGTACCCGACAATTTAGAATAGAAGGAATAGAGAATCATACATAGATTAGATAGATAGAAACATGTCAGTCACATATATATGAAGTACAGTGACAGTGTTCATTACTGTACTTGTCATTTAATGTTAAAATAAAGGATTTATTTTAAAAATAAATTGGTGTGGGGTTCCCCATAATTTTAGTCTCTAGCAGAGGTTAAGCAGACAGCTGGGGCAGATGTTTGAAGCCTGGGAAGGGGGTAATACCCACGGAGCTTCCCAGGCTACTAATATCAGCCCCCAGCTGAATACATAGCCTTTACTAGCTATTAAAATGGGGGACCCCCCAAAAAAATGACGTGGGGTCCCCCCTAATTTAATAGCTAGCAAAGGCTAGGCAGACAGCTGGGGGCTGATATTAATAGCCCAGGAAGGGAGCCATGAATATTGGCCCCCTCCCAGGCTAGAAACACCAGCCGTCAGCCGCCCCAGAAATGGCGCATCCATAGGATGCGCCAATTCTGGCACTTAGCCTCGCTCTTCCCACTGCCCTGTAGCGGTGGCAGTGGGGTAATAGGGCTGGGGTTGATGTCAGCTTATAATGCCAGCTGACATCAAGCCCAGGTTAGTAATGGAGAGGCGTCTATAAGACACCCCCATTACTAACCCCATAGTCAAAGTTAAAAAAAACACAAACACCCAGAATAAAGTCCTTTAATTGAAATAAACACACAATTCTTTACTGTTCTAAATTAAACCATACTTACCGTCACACCCATTCCAGCTGAAGCCAACAATCTCCTGCAATTAAAGTAAAATAATAAACCAACCTCATCCTTACCTTTCCATGGTTCCCACGATGGCTTCAGCTCTGCTACATCGAGATGACAGGCAGGACCACAGCAGAACGCTGCCATCCAGCCTGTCATCCCGCGGACACTGAGAAGCACAGGCATGCTTGCGCTCCTCAGTGTCAGGCTGTGACGGCATCCAGATGAGCCGAAATTGAACTCGGCTCACCTCATGCACGTCACTGAGAGCGTGGGAGAATTCTCCTGCACTCAGCGCTTCAGCGTGAGAATTTTCCCACGCTGTCAGTGACGTGCATGAGGTGAGGTCATGTCCAATGAACTCAGCTCACCTCATGCACGTCACTGACAGCGTGGGAGAATTCTTACGCTGAAGCGCTGAGTGCAGGAGAATTTTCCCGCGCTATCAGTGACGTGCTTGAGGCGAGCTGAGTTCATTGGACATGACCTGACCTCATGCACGTCACTGACAGCGTGGGAAAATTCTCCTGCACTCAGCGCTTCAGCGTGAGAATTTTCCCACGCTGTCAGTGACGTGCATGAGGTGAGCCGAGTTCATTGGACATGACCTCAGCTCATCTGGATGCCGTCACAGAGAGACACTGAGGAGCGCAAGCATGCCTGCGCTTCTCAGTTTCCGCGGGATGACAGGCTGGATGGCAGCGTTCTGCTGCGGTCCAGCCTGTCATCTCGATGTAGCAGAGCTGAAGCTGTCGTGGGAACCATGGAAAGGTAAGGATGATGTTGCTTTATTATTTTTCTTTTATTGCAGGAGATCGATGGCTTCAGCTGGAATGGGTGTGATGGTAAGTATAGTTTAATTTAGAACAATAAAGAATTGTGTCTTTATTTCAATTAGAGGACTTTATTCTGGGTGTTGTGTTTTTTTTAAATACTTTACTAGAAATTCATGGCGGTCATGTCTAATATTGGCGTGACCCCATGAATTTCGGGCTTAGGGCCAGCTGATAATGCCAAGCTGGCCTTAACCCCTTTATTACCAAGTGAGCCACCGCACCAGGGCCCTGGATGAGTTGGGTACAGCGCCAGAAGATGGCGCTTCTATGAACGCGCCATTTTCCGGGGCGGCTGTGGACTGCAATTTGCAGCGGGTGGGGCCCAGAAAGCTTGGGCCTCCCTGCGCTGCAGATTCCAGCCCCCAGCTGCCTAGTTGTACCTGGCTGGACACAAAAATAGGGCGAAGCTCCACGTATTTTATTTTTTAATTATTTCATGAAATTCATGAAATAATTAAGAAAAAAAGGGCTTCCCTTTATTGTTGTGTCCGGCCAGGTACAAATAGGCAGCTGGTGGTTGGGGGCAGCCCGTTCCTGCCTGCTCTACCTGGCTGGACCCAAATATAGTGCGAAGCTCGACGTCAATTTTTTTAAAATTATTTCATGAAATAATTTTAAAAAAAAAGGGCTTCCCTATATTGTTGTGTCCGGCCAGGTACAAATAGGCAGCTGGTGGTTGGGGGCAGCCCGTTCCTGCCTGCTGTACCTGGCTGGACACAAATATAGGGCGAAGCCCCACATAAATTTTTTTTTAATTATTTCATGAATTTCCTGAAATAATTTAAAAAAAAATTGACGTGGGGCTTTGCACTATATTTGTGTCCAGTCAGGTACAGCTGGCAGGAACGGGCTGCCCCCAACCAACAGCTGCCTATTTGTACCTGGCCGGACACAACAATATAGGGAAGCCCTTTTTTTATTTATTATTTCATGAATTTCATGAAATAATTTAAAAAAAAAATACGTGGGGCTTCTCCCTATTTTTGTGTCCAACCAGGTACAACTAGGCAGCTGGGGGCTGGAATCCGCAGCGCAGGGAGGCCCAAGCTTTCTGTGCCCCCCCCGCTGCAAATTGCAGTCCGCAGCCACCCCGGAAAATGGCGCGTTCATAGAAGCTGGATGCTGTACCTGGCTGGCATACAAAAATATAGCAAAGCCCACGTCAAAATTTTTGGGAAAAATTAATTAAAAAATAAATAATAATTTAGGGACTGAATCTTTATTAACTCCTCAAATGTCATTTAGTGTTAAAATAAAGGATTTATTTAAAAAAAAAATTGGCGTGGGATCCCCCATAATTTTAGTCTCTAGCGGAGGTTAAGCAGACGGCTGGAGCAGATGTTTGAAGCCTGGGAAGGGGGTAATACCCACGGAGCTTCCCAGACTACTAATATCAGCCCCCAGCTGAATACCTAGCCTTTACTAGCTATTAAAATGGGGGACCCCCCCAAAAAAATGACGTGGGGTCCCCCCTATTTTAATAGCTAGCAAAGGCTAGGCAGACAGCTGGGGGCTGATATTAATAGCACAGGAAGGGTGCCATGAATATTGGCCCCCTCCCAAGCTAGAAACACCAGCCGTCAGCCGCCCCAGAAAAGGCGCATCCATAGGATGCGCCAACTCTGGCACTTAGCCTCGCTCTTCCACACTGCCCTGGTGCGGTGGCAGGGGGTAATAGGGCTGGGGTTCATGTCAGCGCCAGCTGAAATGAAGCCCAGGTTAGTAATGATGGGCGTCTATAAGACACCCCCATTACTAACCTACAAAGTGTTAAAAAGAAAAAACACACTACACCCAGAAAAAAATTATTTATTTGAAATAAAACACATCATTTTATTTAATTCTTAGTTTACTAAAAAAAAAAAATAGTTACCTGTCCATGTTCCTGCGCTGATCTCCCATGCACAGCTGTCACATCTGGAGATGGTGACAGCTGTGCATGGCTGCTGTAAGCTCACGCTGCCGGGAACACGTCCGCTCCCGGCAGCGGGAGCCACTGACTGAGGTCACCGGAGTGCATTCAGTCAGCGCCGCTCCGGAGACCTCCTTTATGGCAGTGCTGTACCGTGGGAATTTCTCACGATACAGCAGGGCCGTAAAGGAGCTGACCGGAGCAGCGCTGCCTGAACTCCGGTGAACCCGCTTATGCAATGATGGGGCTGCTTTACGGCCCCGTCATTCTAGCGGCGGCAGCGGTTCAGAGCGGTCACATTCTATGTGGCTGCTCTGAACTGGAGATCTTCGTGGGACACTCGTGGACTACTACGGAGGGGTAAGGATAAGGTTGTGGTTTATTATTTTATATTTTATTACAGGAGATCGATGGCTTCGGGGAATTAGGTGTCTAGGTGAGTATAGGTGTAGTTTTTTATTTTTTACTTTATTTTAGTTGGCGATCGGCGGGGACAGGTAATGTATGAACTAATTTATTGTAGGTAACCACTGGCCACCAATGACATGTATTTAAAATGTATTGGGGACACAGTAGGGCAATTTAAATAGCAGGATCAGGCTGATGGGAACTACTGCTCCCATCGAGCTGATCCTGCTGGCAGGAGTGGACGGGGGTCAGACATAGGCCGATGGGAGTAGTAGTGTCACATCGGCCTATGTCTGCCTGCACGCACACACCCGCACACATCGCACAGACACCGCACACATCGCACAGACACAGCGCACACCCGCACACACACCCGCAGACATCGCACAGACACCGCGCACACACACCCGCACACATCGCACAGACACCGCACACACCCGCACACATCGCACAGACACCGCACACACTCGCAGACATCGCACAGACACCGCACACACCCCCGCAGACATCGCACAGACACCGCACACACACTCGCAGACACACGCACAGACACCCACACACACCAATCATGACGGGCTGATGGTCTGGGAGGTGAGGCTGACCTGTGTGGCCGTGGGAAAGTTCATGTGAGTTCATGCAATGCAGTCAAGCATGAACTCACATGAACCCTCTGAGGGCACCGCGGCGACTTCAAATGAACAGCTGATCGGCATCACCTGATACCTCAGCTGTTCATTTGAAATAACCGGCGGGAAAGCGCAGCACAGAACTGGAAAGCCTGCGGTGAAGTCTTTTCACTGCCGGCTTCCCCGCCCGGGTCCTTCGCTCCCCGCTCCTTGGTGCTGCGCTCCCCGCCCGGTCCTAACTTACGATCGGGATGGGAGGTGGCGAGGGGAGCGGAGGATCGAGGTGGGAGGCTGCCGGGAAGCAGTATGGGGCCGTGTGATTGTTTAAAAGCCGGCGGCTTTTTACCGCGCGCCGGCTTTTAAACAATCATAAGAATTCTCCCACGCTGGGATGGCATTCTGATGACAGGCTGGATCGCAGCTGAGCGCTGCCATCCAGCTTGTCATCGTTCAGAGACACTGCAGAGCGCAGGCATTATGGGAATTTCCGATTCCGGTATACGATATTGTAAAAGTATCGGAATTAAGTATCGGAATTCCGATACCGCGAATATCGGCCGATACCCGATATTTCAGTATCGGAATGCTCAACACTATTGATAATATATTAATCTATAACATTTAACTAAAAGACTCTTTTTTAGACACTGCGCTGACTGATAGCAACATAGTTTCCAATTTCAGTTTTAATCCAGACATGGGTTAAGTTTTGAAAAATTGTTTTGACCTTGATGTAATTTGAACACCCAACCTTCTGATCTGCAGTCAGATATTCTACCGTTGTGCCATGAGGTCATATGATAAAAAGCTTTTCGCCCATAATCCACATGAAAAGTGCATGAAGAAAACATGCACACCTTCTCGAAATTTGCTACTTTTGCTCACAGACTGAAAAAGACATAAACAAGGACGAATGAACATCTTGATATTGGGAATGCAGGGATTTCCAGTTTAAAATTTAGAGTCTAATAATGAATAGTGTTGAGTGAACATGCACGACACTGTTCGGTACTCGCCCGAGCATCACGCTACTCGGGATGTTCGGCAAGCACCGAGCATTTCCGGGTTACTCGGGCGGGAGCTCGGGTCTCCGCCCTGCATGTTTGGCGCTCTTTAAATAGCCAATGAACATGCAGGGATTGCCAGCCAGTCACTGTAATGCTGCAGCCATGTTAGTTGTGGCCATTACAGTGATTGGCTGGCCGCACAGCGTCACCTCGAGTATTTAAAATCGGGCGCCGCCATCATGGACACAGTGTAGGGACAGCGCTGCTGATTTAGGGAGAGATATAAACTGAAAAATAGTTAGTGTAGGGTCTGTAAAGGCTGCCAGAACAAACAAACAGTCCTTTTCAGGACTAATATCCATCCCAGATACCAGGCAGGTAGGCTGTATAGGAGACACAGTGGTTATACCAGCAAATGCTGCATTACAGTCCTGTGTGCTCCTGTTGCTGAAATTGCTGGACTTAGCACCAGGTGTCAGGGGCCAGGAAAAATCCTTTTTTTTCATCTAAATCCTCCTTTTTTTTTCCTCCTTCACATTGTACAAATACCCGTCTTATTAACCTTTTGGTGTGTCCCCCCCCCCCAAAAAAAAAGAGTGTCTCTGATTTTTCAGACACAAATATAACTGTTGAAAATAGTCTGGTGTAGGCTAGAGAAACAGAAGTGATGTTTTGCACTTCCACGGTTCAAACCTCTGTATTATCCAGTTTTGGGCTATTTGTATCTAAAAAAAAAAAAAAACAGTTTGAGTGTGTCGCTCACTGTTCAGCCACAAATCTATATATTTAAAAAAGTCTGGTATACCCCAGTAAACAATAACTGTGATTTTGCCATCCCATGGTAAAAAATCTCTATTGTTCAGCTTTTGGTAGTTTTTTCCGTAAAGAAAAACAGTAGTGTCTCCTGACTGTTGTGACACAAAAATATATCTGTTGAAAATAGTCTTGTGTAGGCCCGACATCCCAGTGTGGTTTCGCAGTTCCACGGGTCAAATCGCTGTACTATCCAGTTTTGGACCTTTGGTATCTAAAAAAAAAAGCAGTTTGAGTGTGTCGCTCACTGTTCAGCTGCAAATATCTCTATTTAAAAAAGTCTGGTATACCCCAGTAAACAGTAACTGTGGTTTTCCTCTTCCACGGTTCTAATCTACCCTTTATTACCCTTTTTCCATTGATAGTGCAAGTGTAAGCTATTTTACTTCATTTACAATGGGCAAGGTGCGTTGCAAGGGACGTGGAAGTGGACGTTCTGGTGATGGTTCGTGCAGAGGACGGGGCCGTGGCCAAGGTGAAAATGTGCCACAACCAACAGCCACATCTTCTCGCTCCCACTTCTTGACCGAATTACTAGGGAAGCACAGAACAACACCAGTATTGAGAACTGATTAGTGTGAACAGGTTATTAATTGGATAGCAGATAATACTTCCAGTTACCTGGGCACCACCACCTCCGGTCTGTCTTCCACATGGTCAACTCTTAGTAGCCGTGAGTCTCGACCGCATACTCCTCCTCACCCTGATGCTCCTTCCTCCCACCATGCCGAGTGTCGTCAGACAGCAAGTGATCCCACACTTGGACACTCTGAAGAGCTGTTCACTGGTCCATTTCCATATTTGGGCCCCTCGCCTGATACGCTTGAAGTGGTGGAAGAGGAGATCCCATGTTGCGATGCCCAAATATTTGAACAGCCACGGCCACGGCCACAGGAAGTCGACGTTGGCAATCTGTCACAAGAGGTGGACGATGATGAGACACAATTGCCAGGAAGTGAGGAGGAGGATCTTGGTGCGCAAGTGGAAGAGGAGGAGGTGGTGGATGATCTAGTAACTGACCCAACGTGGAAGGAGGACATGCAGAGTGAGGCCAGCAGCACACAGGGTTAGGGAGGCACACTACCCCAACAGGCAGGAAGAAGCAGTGTGGTGGCCGCAGACAGAAGGCAGGCAACCGTTCCCCGTAACACCAACACGAGGGACGTTGCCAGTACAAGCAGTAGGTCTTCTAGAGTCTGGAATTTTTTTAAAGACTCTGCTGATAAACCTAAAATGGCCATATGTTCCACCTGCCATGCCAGCATCAGCAGGGGTGACAAAACTACCAGCCTGACCACCACCAGCATGATCAGGCACATGGCAGCAAAGCACCCGACTTTGTTAGGCGAAACCCAGGGTCCACGACCAGTGTCAGTGGGTGTCACCACTGCTTCTTCCACTGTTGTGCTTGCAATAGAACCCCCTGTTGTGTGTGCAAGGCAATCCCCTGTCCATACTGCATGTAAAAATGCCCCCTCCTCTCAGTCTTCACTTGTTATGGCAGTTTCTCAAGAAACAGCATCAACGTCCACGTCCACGTCCCACCGTAGCGTTCAATTGTCCATATCCCAGACCTTTTAACGAAAGCGGAAATTCGCAACTAATGCCCCACAGGACACAGTCCTAAATTCGCACATTTCACGACTGCTTGCGTTGGAAATGCTGCCTTTTAGGCTGGTGGAGACGGAATCCTTCTGCAATATTATGGCGGTGGCCGTCCCTCGGTACTCGGTCCCCAGCCGACACTATTTTGCCCGGTGTGCCATCCCCGCACTACACAAGCACGTGTCCCAAAGCATCTGCCGTGACCTCAACAACGCAATTACTGTGAGGTCCACCTGACAACGGACACGTGGACAAGTGCTTGTGGCCAGGGACGGTATATCTCTCTGACGGCACACTGGGTAAACATAGTGGAAGCCGGGACCCAGTCGGACCTTGGGACGGAACACATCCTCCCCACACCGAGGATTGCGGGCCCTATGTCAGTCAGAGTTGCCTCCACAGTGTACAGCTCCTGCGCATCCTCCTCCTCCTCCTCCTCATGTTCAGCCTCCATCTCAGATATCAAAACATCAGTTACAAGCTGGAAGCATTGCAGTACTGCCTCCACCAAGCGGCAACAGGCTGTGCTGAAACTCATAAGCTTAGGTGATAAACCTCACACTGCTTGTGAGTTGTGGACAGCTGTGAAAGAGCAGGCAGATCTGTGGCTGAGACCGCTGAACCTACATCCCGGCATGGTCGTGTGTGACAATGACCATAACCTGGGGGCGGCTCTGAGGCAAGGTGAGATCACACACCTACCATGCCTGGCTCATGTGCTTAACCTCGTGGTTCAGCGGTTTCTTAAATCGTACCCCGAGTTGCCAGATCTGCTCATCAAAGTACGCCGCCTGTCAGCTCATTTTCGCAAGTCGTCTACAGCTTCCGCCGCCCTTGCTGTGTTGCAGCAGCGTTTGCAGCTTCCGGCACACCGACTGGTGTGTGATGTCCCCACACGTTGGAACTCTACACTCCACATGTTGCAAAGGATTTGTGAGCAGAAGAGAGCAGCTGTGGAGTACCAGCTGCAACAAGGCCATCGATATTCAGGTCAGACTCCACAAATAAGAAATCAGGAGTGTACCTGGATGTCTGACATATGTACCATCCTGACAAACTTTGAGGAGGCTACCAAGATGGTGAGTGGCGATGACGCCATCATTAGTGTCAGCATCCCACTTGTCTGTCTTTTGCAACGCTCTCTGCAGAGAATTAAAGAGGAGGCATTGCAGCCAGAGTATGATGAGATGGATCAAGAAGCCATAGCGGGCGATTACACACAGCCCAGCCTCATCTCATCCCAACGTGCATTGGGGGACAATGAGGGAGAGGAGGAGGAGGAGGAGGAGGAAGAACAGGAGCTGCTATCATGCGTTGTAAACGGTAGGACCTGTACAAGTGTCATACCGTCGGTTCAGTGGGTGGCCTGAGGACAGGGGGGAGGAGGAAGAGGAGGAGGAGGAGAACATGGTCAGTTGTCATCTTGGTGAGGACACGGAAATCTTGCCCGTTACCAGTCTGGCACGCATGGCTGACTTTATGTTACGCTGCCTTAACCGTGACCCTCGCGTTGTCAAAATGTTGGGTGACAGTCATTACTGGTTGGTGACACTTGTAGACCCCCACTACAAGGAGAACTTTCACTCTCTTATTCCTGAGGTGGAGAGGTCTACAAAAATGGGGCAGTACCAGAAGGCCCTTGCTGCAGAACTCTTAAAAAAATTCCCATCTGAACACGCTAGCGGCAGAGGTCACAGTTCGTTGCCCAACCAAGGCATACAGGCAAGAGAGATGCAACTCCAATCCAACAGAGGCAGGGGAACACTGTCAACGTTCTGGGACAGTTTTCTGACACCCGCCCACCTTAAAGGCCCTGAGGCGCGGGGTACTCTCACAAGGAGTGGAAAGTTTCAAAAGATGGTGAGGGAGTACCTTGCCGACCGTACCAGCATCCTCCGTGAGTCCTCTGTGCCTTTTAATTATTGGGTATCCAAGCTGGACACTTGGAATGAACTCGCTCTGTACGCCTTGGAGTTCCTGGCCTGCCCTGCTGCTAGCGTGTTATCGGAACGTGTTTTTAGTGCCGCTGGGGGAATTATAACTGATAAGCGCACTCGCCTGTCAACTGACAATGCTGACAAGCTGACCCTTATCAAAATGAACAAGGGCTGGATTGGGCCAGACTTCTCATCACCACTAAATGACAGCAGAGTAACATAAAGTCAAATCCACCGTGTTATTTCGGGAGGTGTATTCACATGCACCGTTTCACACCCACACATGGGTATACGCTTCCTCGTTTTGGCTGTTTTATCTTCTTCTCCTTATCCTCAGCCTCCACCACCACTATACCACCAGGGTGCCAGCATTGCAAGTTCCTCTGTCCTTATTTTTGGCAGCTTTTGCTTGCAAGGCATAAGCAAATACTATGGGACACCCACTCCCCAATAATGGGACTTATGTTTGTAATATGCTGTACTACATGGCTCTTGTAAGGGGCATTGCAAGTTGCTCCGTCCTAATTTTTGGCAGCTTTTGCTTGCAAGGCGTAAGCAAATACTATGGGACACCCACTCCCCAAAAATGGGACTTATGTTTGTAATATGCTGTACTGCATGGCTCTTGTAAGGGGCATTGCAAGTTGCTCCGTCCTAATTTTTGGCAGCTTTTGCTTGCAAGGCATAAGCAAATACTATGGGACACCCACTCCCCAATAATGGGACTTATGTTTGTAATATGCTGTACTGCATGGCTCTTATAAGGGGCATTGCAAGTTGCTCTGTCCTAATTTTTGGCAGCTTTTGCTTCCAAAGCATAAGCAAATACTATGGGAGACCCACTCCCCAATAATGGGACTTATGTTTGTAATATGCTGTACTGCATGGCTCTTGTAAGTTGCATTGCAAGTTGCTCCGTCTTCATTTTTGGCAGCTTTTGCTTGCAAGGCATAAGCAAATACTATAGGAGACCCACTCCCCAATAATCGGATTTATGTTTGTAATATGCTGTACTGCATGTGACGCGCCCCCTGGGCCGTGTGTACACGTGTGTGGGATACCCGGGACCGGGTCTCTGGGGTCTGTAGTCTCCGTGGCGGTGACCCAGCCCGTGGCTCAGGCTGGTCAAACCAGTGGCAGTCTTTCTTAGATTTTGAGGTTAATTGTCCGACTGCGCCACCCATGGATTGCGGTTAGGGAGTACCACCGCTGCGAGGCAGACGCTGAGGCTGGTGTTGTGTGCGCAGCAGAGAATGGGATAACTCTCCATGGGAGGAGTATAGCCTCAGGGCAGTGAGTGTGGATGAAAGGGGTGATGTTGCATGAGCGCAGCAGTAACGACTCAGAGTCTTTGCAGTGCAGTTCAGGGTCTTTACTGATGATTATAAGGTAGACCCTCCCGGGAGTACTGGCTAGCATAAGAGGCCTGGTCAGTCTGTGAGCAAGCAGGAGTTCCCCTGGCCAGGTGGAGTTGTAGGCCTCCCCGTCTGTCTGCACTCTTCCTGGCTTCCTTGCTGTAAGTGGGTAGAAGTAGCCCACGTCCCTGAGTGTACCATGTTGTGCTCACCCGTATGGCTGGTTCACTTGGGGCCTTCTTTTAGCCTCCGCTCCACGACAGAGGTGTTGGTCCCTTGCTTGTGACTGAGCCTCCGGGCTTCTATGGCCAGAGGACCTGAAATCCCCTGCCGGCTGGTTTCTGCTGCTGGATATATAAGTCATCACAGCCTCGGACTCCTGTGTCCGGTTCCTATTGTCTTCTGCCAGGGCGAGCTCTGCTCAGCTTCCAGCCCCTGGTCTTTAGCTCCTAGCTCCTACAGAGCTCCTTGCTGTTACTTTCCCTTGCTCTCACTCTGACTCTGACTGTTCTCTGTTCTCTGACTCACTCAACTCCGCCCCAGATCCAGTTTATAAGGGCAGAATTCTCCCCTCCCAGGACTGGGGCAGGAGGATGTTGCATGTTTAAGGGATCCTGACCAGGAAACCTCCCACTTGCTCTCCGATGTAATATCTCTATTACTGTGGTGACCAGACCCCTGGGGTGCCACACATGGCTCTTGTAAGGGGCATTGCAGTTCCTCATAATTTTTGGAAAGCCTTCCATTCACTGCTTAGGCCAACAGTGCACAGGAGACCCAGTTGCTATAAATGAAAAAAAAAGGTTTAGTTAACGCCCTCTGACCTCCATGTCATTTCCAAGGGGCATTGGAGTGGCTCGAAATTTTTGGTAGGCATTGCACTCACTGTATGCCCTATAACTGTGTAGCCGAACCGCTCCTTTTGTTACAGAAACATATCCTACAAGACATATCTGGTTGACTGGCCTGATATTGATGTGAATGGTCCCTGTTCCTCCTGCTCTTTCTCCTTTGCCACTACCTCATCCATCATTTATCACCTGAAGCTTTGTTTTAATGGGAGTCATAGAACTTGGATAGTAGCAGGAAAACATCCAGCAATCCTCGGAGGAGGTAGGATATGCGCCAAAACGCTGACCACCTCAGGCCTAGCCGCTACTAAATACATGCGCTTGCATTACAACAAAACAAAGCAGACGCTAACTTCTATCATGCTCATCATGCTCCTCACCTTGGCACTCTCAACTCCCCTGATGGAGAAGCCAGGGCCCACCGGAGGAGTCTGATAGTCCGGTGGGCTCGGCCAATGCTGCCCTAAAGCAGGCCAGGCTAAGAAAAGTGTGGGAAAGGTTACCGGGACAAATAGGGGTGGCTGGGGACTGAGTATGGATACCAGGCCTCCGACACAGCCATGGCGTGGTGGACAGATTCCGCCTCCACATGCTTAAAAGGCCCAATTTAAAGTGCAAGCAAGCAAGCAGTATGGTATTGCAGCCTGGGGGTGGGTGGGTGGCAGGGTGCATACTTGCGCTTGCATTGCAAGGAATGGGAGAGATACAATTGAACACTGCCATGGGACAAGGACTTGAATGGGGATAGTTGCAAGTCTGCAATGACAGGTGCAATGTGGGAGGCATCTTCACATGTACCATGAACAGAGGTTTGGCATGCACACACTACAGCGGAATAGGCTCTCCTTCCCACTAAATGCACTGGGGAGGGCACAGGTAATGTTTTGGTATACGCGCTTAATCTTATGTATAAGGCACACCAGGACAAATAGGGGCGGCTGGGCACTGAGTATGGATACCTCGCTGCCGAAGCATCCATGAGGTAGTGGCCAGCTTTGGCCTCCTCCAAACTAAAAGGCCCCATTTCAAGTGCAAGCTAGCAGTATGGAATTGCAGTCTGGGGGTGGGTGGGTGGCAGGCTGCACACTTACACTTGCATTAAAGTAAGACATAGCAGATGCTAACTTCTGTCATCATCATCATGCTCCTCACCTTGGCACTCTCAACTCCACCGATGGAGAAGTCAGGGCCCACACATGGGTTAAGTTTTGAAAAATTGCTTTGATCTCGACGTGATTTGAACACGCAACCTTCTAATCTGGAGTCAGATGCGCTACCGTTGCACCTCGAGGTCATATGAAAAGTAACTTTCCGCCCATAATATAACTCACGTGAAAAGTGCATGAAGAAATCGTGGCACACCTTCTCGAAATTTGCTACTTTTACTTACAGACTGAAAAAGACATAAACAAGGATGAATGAAAGTTTTGATATTGGGAATGCAGGGATTTCCAGTTTAAAATTTAGAATCTAGTAATGAACACTTTTTTCTTATGGATTCAGAGATGACAATGCTATGATCAAAGTGAAAGGAGATCCCGACGTGCCTTAAATACTCAACGTTTTAATTTGGTTTCCCGATGATTTTTCTCATGAAAGTATTGTTGATAATATAATCTATAACGTTTAACTAAAAGACTCTGTTTTAGACACTGCGCTGACAGATAGCAACACAGTTTCCAATTTCAGTTTTAATCCAGACATGGGTTAAGGTTTGAAAAATTGTTTTGACCTGGACGTGATTTGTACACGCAATCTTCTGATCTGGAGTCAAACGCGCTACCGTTGCGCCATGAGGTTAAAAGAAAATAAACTTTCCGCCCATAATTCACAGGAAAAGTGCATGAAGAAATCGTGGCACACCTTCTCCAAATTTGCTACTTTTGCTCACAGACTGAAAGACATAAACAAGGACGAATGAACATCTTGGTATTGGGAATGCAGGGATTTCCAGTTTAAAATTTAGAATCTAGTAATGAACACTTTTTTCTTATGGATTCAAAGATGACAATGCTATGATCAAAGTGAAAAGAGATCCCGACGTGCCTTAAATATTCAATGTTTTGATTTTGTTTCCCGATGATTTTTCTCATCAAAGAATTGTTTATAAGATACTAATCTATTACATTCAACAAAAAGACACTTTTTTAGACACTGTGCTTCCAGATAGCAAAACAGTTTCAATTTTAATCCAGACATGGGTTAAGTTATGAAAATGTTTTTGACCCCGATGTGATTTGAACACGCAACCTTCTAACTTGGAGTCAGACGCTCTATCGTTGCGCCACAATGTCATATAAAAAGAAGCTTTCTGCCCATAATTCACATGAAAAGTGCATGAATAAATCGTGCACACCTCGAAATTTGCTACTTTTGCTTACAGACTGAAAAAGACATAAACAAGGACGAATGAACATCTTGATATTGGGAATGCAAGGATTTCCAGTTTAAAATTTAGAATCTAGTAATGAACACTTTTTTCTTATGGATTCAAAGATGACAATGCTATGATCAAAGTGAAAAGAGATCCCGACGTGCCTTAAATATTCAACGTTTTAATTTAGTTTCCCGATGAATTTTCTCATCAAAGTATTGTTGATAATATATTAATCTATAGCATTTAACTTAAAGACTCTTTTTAAGACACTATGCTGACAGATGGCAACACAGTTTCCATTTTCAGTTTTAATCCAGACATGGATTAAGTTATGAGAAAGGTTTTTGATGCCGACATGATTTGAACACGCAACCTTCTAATATAGAGGCAGATGCGCTACCGTTGTGCCACTAGGTCAGTTGAAAAGTACTTTTCCGCCCATAATTCACATGAAAAGTGCATGAAGAAATCGTGGCACAACTCGAATTTTGCTACTTTTACTCACAGACTGAAAAAGACATAAACAAGGACGAATGAACATCTTGATATTGGGAATGCAGGGATTTCCAGTTTAAAATTTAGAGTCTAGTAATCAACCCTTTTTTCTTATGGATTAAAAGATGATAATGCTATGATAAAAGTGAAAAGAGATGCCTTCAGTATTCAATGTTTTGATTTCGTTTCCTGATAATTTTTCTCATCAAAGAATTGTTTATAAGATATTAATCTATAATGTTCAACTCAAAGACACTTTTTTTAGACACTGCGCTGACAGAGAGCAACACAGATTCAACTTTATTCCAGACATGGGTTAAGAAATGAAGAAGTTTTTTTTCACCCTGATGTGATTTGAACACACAACTAGTGTTGAGCCACCCCCGTAGTGTTTGAGTTTGGTTCGGTTTGTTGAACAACCGTATGCTCGTCGAACTGTTTGCTGAACGCCGTCGAACACCATTAAAACCAATGGCAGGCAAACAAAAACACACAGAAAGACATAGATAACACATATAAAACTCTTCAAAGGTGTCCAAAAGCTGACAAACTGCTCAGAAGACACAACTAACACATGGAAAAGTGACAAGTACATATAGTCATGTGAAAAGAAAAGAGGTGGAGGAGTAAAAGGAGGGGGAGACACAGATATAGGCATGTCATGCCCTTCTAATATCAAGAAAGGCTGGAGTAAAAATCTAAAATCAGCCTACCAACACTCAGACATCGTGACAAGAAAATTAAAAAAAGAAATATCTTTAGGTAGAATGGCGGTTCCATTCAGAACACTTTCCTTACAAGACGTAGTGATATCCCCGTTGTGAGTTGTGCCAAAAACGGAACCCAATACATTCGGACTAATCCACCATTTGTCATATCCAAGGGGCAGGTCCGTAAACGACAACATCGACGTGGATCCAAGTACAGTAGTATATACTGTACATCCTTTGACAAGGCAATCAGGCAGATCAAGAAGTTGGGAAGGGTCACCCTAATGGCCAAAATAGACATTGAAGCGGCGTTCCGGTTACTTACTACTAGTGCCTCCAAATAGTGTCCACTTATTGGGCTGCTTCTGGGAAGAAGCATACTATATAGATCACTGTTTGCCCATGGGGTGGTCCAGATCCCGCTCACTATTTGAGGCGTTTAGTTGCTTCCTCGAATGGGTTGTAATGGACGTTTCTAAGGGGGCACATATTATCCATTACCTCGACAACTTCTTATGCCTGGGCACAAAAGATTTGCTACAGTGTGAATATATGTGGTAGTCCACCTGTGAGAAGGAGAGAGCTGGAGGGAGAGCGGACACCACAGAGCCGAGGGGTTAGATGGAGAACGGAAGAAGGAAAGAGGGCGAGGGAGGTAAGGGAGTACAGTGGAAGGCCGACCTGAGCTCCCCCACGTTGCTGCTGGGTGGGGAACAGCCCTGGGAAGAAATGCCACTTGCGCATCCCTTTGAGGTTAAGGGCGCGAGAGGGCAGCGGGACTATGCTGGAGTGCCAAGCCGACACGGCCAGTCCGTTCCTGCCCGTGCGACCTCCATGTTGCCAGGTTTGTGCTAGAGCCGCGGTGGACCCTGACGGCCAGCCCCCCTCTCCCAATACTGGTGCCTGTCCGCTGGTGGGTCAAGCCCCCTGCGATGGGGGGGAGTAACATCTGAAGAAGAAAGACCATCTTCCAGCCAAACTAAGATGTCTACTTCTTTTCGTGGACAATGTGATACGATCTCTTTCTTACGGACACGCCCATCGCTACAAATTCCAAATGAGGCACAAAAACAGCAGGTGCTTCAACGGATATCAAGTGCTCCTTCAAGTGGGCTCTCCTCCACCTCAACTTCAACATCACAAATACTCCAGTCCTCAGAGGTGTCACCCCAATCGCACTTGCTTTCTCACATCTCCCAAGTCTCCAGCTGCCTGTCTGAGTATGGGGTAAGACAGATGGTTGAGTCTGCACAGCTGTTTGCTCATACTATAGCATGGGAAACGGAGGTCTGCTCCAGAGCTTCTGTTAATCCAGATGAGGAAATGATCTGCACTGATGCCCAGAACCTTTATGAGTCGGATCCAGGACCAGATGAAGAAGGTTCTGAGCATAATGTAGACCCTCGTTCCCAAACTGTAACTCCTGTTGGTGGAGACAATGATGAAGATGATGATGAGACTCAAATACCTGATTGGAGCGACAACTCGACTTTTCGGTCAGGGCAGAAAGAGGTTGGCTCTGAGGACGACGGGTGTGAGAACACACAGAGTGATGATGACGAGGTTGGAGATCCCACTTACTGTAAACCCACAGTCAGCCAGTCGATGAGGTCAGCAGAGGAGGTGGAGGAGAATGTGACTAGCCCAGGGGATGGGGATGACTCAGTACCTGGGCCTTTGCCTGGCCTTTGGGATGTCGCGGTGGTCGGCTCCCGGGCCCGTACCCTTGGGTCACTCTTTAAAAGGGTGGATAAATGTTAATTTTATAAGAGTTTGTGACGCCACCTGTGGTATCTGGTGAGAAGCACCAGCGCTGCAGTAGTCCACTGAGGCCGGTGATAAGGTAGCTCGATGGTATAGCTCCCCACAGGTGAAACTAGAACTCAGAAAAGCGTTTGCAGGGGGAATGCAGGACAGGCGAGACCCAGCTGGGTCAGAGCAAGAATGGGAATGGACATGGTAGTCACTTCAGTACCTTTTACTGGTGGGAATTCAGGCACATCCCGGAGCACTGTAGGGTGAAGGGTGCATATTAGGATCCTCCCCAATGAGCGGGTGTGGGGCCTCCTGTTTCTTGCTTCTGCTTAGAAAGTTTCTGACGTGCCTGGAGCTATGTCTAACTTTGTCTCTGTCCTGCGCAGGCTGACCTTGTGGTAGGGCCTTGTCTTGGCGTTCACGCTCCCAGTATGCGGGGCCTAAGCGTCTCCTGGCTCTGTTACGTATCAGCACCTTAGCGATCCTGGGACTTGTATTTCTCCAGGGATTCCGGTTATGCCTTACTGGGGTGAGCTGGTTAAGCTCCTCTACCCCTTATGTACTAACTCTCTACTCACCTTCGGCCTACTCGGGCCCTCACTAGGCTATACACACTAACGGCAGCTTGCCGCGCTTCACCAATCTTATGGCGCCGGCACACCTTAAGCTCTAACTGGGCTCCCTGAATCTAGCTAACAGGAGCCTCGTGCTCCACTGCTGAACTATTAACTGAGTTCTCTAGAATAGACTGAGCTCCACTGCAGACTGACCTCTCTTAGGCTTCTCTACTGCAGGAACTCGTCAGATGAACTGAACTGCCTAGCTCCACCTTACCTATTTATATCCCTAATGGGCTCCCTCTGCTGGTCTGAGGTGGAAGGTGGAGATGTGTGAATGTTTATGGGGCCTCTTGTGGAGGATTCCATCAATGCACTCTTCTAGGATCTGTGATACCAAGCGCAGCTGGGCGTCACAGATGCTATTGACGAAGAGGTTAGTTTCCACCTTCTATTTGTATAAATTTATGGAGAGAACTGTACGTGTTTACTTAGACAATTAGGCAGTTTTTCTGGTGACTAACAGATAGAGCCTTCTTACACATTATTATTATTTGGGGTATTTGTTTTGATAGAGATGTGGACAACGGAGGGTGGCCTTTTCCCGCTGTTGAAAATCCTTTATCCCACTTAATATGATTGCTGGATCGCATGGGGGAGGAACCTGTGGGTTCCAGCATGGCGTGAGGCGGCACCACGTATTGGTAAGGTGATGCGTGTTTCCTAGCAGCACGCTTGCGTTCCATATCCATGGGAACGCGTGACGTTGACTTCCGGTAACGGGGTATTCTGGGACCGGAAGTGCGTTCCATGCCCATGGTAACGCGTGATGTTTACTTCCGGCAGTGTGGTATTCTGGGACCGGAAACACGTCACGGTCAGCGCGGTAATTATGAAGGAGCGCGGCTTAACGCACGCATATAAAGCAGGGCATAATGTGTACCCACTTGAGGCATTAGGATATGATTAAGGAACCAATGCAGGAATGAGGAATGATATACCCTTAATGAAGAGGAACTATATACCCCTGATGAAGGATTGAAACGCGTCGGGATGTTCCGTGGACAAACTGATCACCTATAATGTAAAGGGGGAGCAGACATAAAAAGACCCCGGGTGAGATGTTTCCATGTTCTATGAGGATTTAAATGCCTGGATGGTAATAGAAGGCTCCTCATAGTTCTATTTCTGTATACATACCTACCATTTAATAATGGCTTGTTATGTCTATGGGTATATGCAGATATAGGTATGATCACCGTATATATTGCTATATGGGTATTTGGTGAGGTATACCTCGGCTTGGGATGTTCCATGGATTAACTCATCACCTGGAATGTAAAGGGGGAGCAGATATATATAAAAAGACCCCGGGTGAGATGTTTCCATGTTTTATGAGGATTGAGTGCCTGGATGATAATAGAAGGCCCCTCATAGCTCTATTTGATTGTATACTTATTTACCATTTAATAATGGCTGGTTTTGTCTATGGGTATACACAGATATAGGTATAATCACCGTCTATATTGCTATATGGGCATTTGGTGAGATATACCTTGTTTTTTTGCGTATCTGTGGGGTTCTCTTTTTGGACTTCATAGCTTGAATACCTTCATTATTCTTACTTATGCTGGACCTAATAGGGCCTGATATTCTGTCCAGCTATATCGTAGATATTTATATCTTTTTACTTATGATACACCATATGGGCATCATGTTATAAATTTCTTTTTAGACTTTTCATTAATAAAAGTTATATTTTATGTACTTATTTGCTATATCTAGTTTCCACCTTCCTGGACAGAGACGGAGTACTGGAAGCACGTCAACAACTGCATCCTCAACCACAACTCTGCCTCTGACCACAAGTCGTAGTGGCTCTTCAGGTCGCATGGGCTCTAAGCCTTGCATAGCCTGGGCATTTTTTCAGATGGATAAGGACGACCCAAATCGTGTTATCTGTAATATTTGTCACCAAAAGCTAAGTAGAGGCCAAAAAATCCATAGTTTGAGTACTTCATGCATGAACCGTCACATGTATATGAAGCATAAGTTGCAGGGGGAAGCTCACTGTGCTACAATGCGGCCTAGCCGGCCGGGCCAACCACCGTCTGCCCCATCTTGTGCATCCGCGGCCTCTTCATCCTCTGTGACTGGGGGGACAGCAGTCACACATGTTTTTGGATGCAGAACTGCCACCTCTTTACCCGCAACAGCCAGTGTGATTGGCAGGTCATCATTTCATTTGGAAGTGGAAACACCAGCTGGTGTTGAGTGCTCTCCGACATCGAGAGCACCACCTTTGGATCAAGGCAACCTAACTTTTCCACCTGCATCTTCCTCACAGACCGGCAAGTTTGCCGGGGACACCCTACTCAACCCCGTCTAAGCACAACAGCCAGCCCTCGGTCCCTCGGATGTGGACAAGTAAAAGATCATTTCCTCCTAGCCATGAGAAAGCTAAGAGGTTGAATTTCACCATCTGCAAGCTGTTGGCTACAGAAATGCTGCCTTTCCGCCTGGTGGACACAGAGGATTTTCGAGACCTTATGTCCGTCTCAGTGCCCCAGTACCAGATGCCAAGTCGGCACTACTTCTCAAAGAAAGGTGTGCCTGCGCTCCACCAGCATGTCGCACACAACATCACCGCTTCTTTGAGAAACTCTGTGTGAGACAGGGTGCATTTCACCACAGACACTTGGGCGAGTAGGCATGGACAGGGGCGTTACATGTCGCTGACAGGGCACTGGGTAACTATGGTGACAGCAGGACAAGGGGCTGCTGTCCATGTCTTGCCGTCCCCACGAGTTGCACGTCAATCCTCTTTATCTAGAAGTTCCTCCACTGCTTCTGCCTCCTCAACCTCCTCTCAGTCCTCCACCTGCACCCAAAGCCTGTCTGGTAATGCCACCCTCTTTCTAACTGCGCAGAAGGAATCCGGCACACCTCCTTACTATGCTGGCAGCAGGACTCAATGGCATCAGGCGGTGTTTTCTTTGAAATGTCTGGGAAATGTGAGTCACACAGCTGAGGAGTTGTGGTCAGCTCTGGAGACCCAGTTTCATGAATAGTTGTCTCCACTGGACCTGCAACCATGGAAGGCCATGTGCGACAATGCTGCAAACCTGGGTGCGGCCCTTCGCCGGGGCAATGTCACACACATGCCTTGTATGGCTCACGTGTTGAACCTGGTTGTCCAGCAATTTTTAGCCCACTATCCCGGACTAGATGGCCTTCTACAGAGGGCACGGTCGCTGTGTGCTGACTTACGCATCCCGCAGCTCAATGACTTACATCTCTACAGAAGTCGTTGGGCCTGCCAGTTCACCGGCTGAAATGCGATGTGCCGACACAGTGGAATTCAACTCTGCACATGTTGCAGCGACTGTGGCAGCACCGACAAGCCTTGGTTCAATACGTTCTGACGTATAGCCTGGGCCAACGAGATCCAGAGGTGAGCAAATCACGCTGCAGGAGTGGTCTCAGATCAGGGACCTATGAAGTTGACGTGCCCCCTGGGCCGTGGGGTACCCGGAGCCGGACCGGTAGACTCTGGGGGTTGTAGTCACTGTGGTGGCGACCCGGTCCGTTACCCAGGGCGGTCAATCCAAGGGTAATTAGTATATATGGGTTTTATAATGTCCGACTACGCCACCTCTGGAGTGCGGCCAAAGGTCCTCTGAAGCTGGTGGTTTTGCAGCAATTGTATTATTACTCACCACAGGAAGAGTGTAGCTTCAGGGCAGTGTGGGTGGATGATGGTGGTTGTAATGCAGGGAGTCAGTAATGAACACAGAGTCTATGTGATGCAGTCCCAAGATCTTTACTCACAGTTGTTGCAGTCCAGATTACAAGTACCAGAGCAATCTCCCCCGTCGTGCTGTGCATACTCAGTGAGGGGCTCAGTCCACCCCCAGATAGTTCTGGAGTACTTAGCAGGACCCCCTTTTGTGTGTCCTTTCTCTTGCCTTCTCCCTGCACCTCACACCCATTGACACTTCTATCCGGTATCCTCAGGCCTTGGCGGGCGACGTGTGTTCCGTCCCCTGGGTCCTATGTGGCTACCTTCTTAGTGAGACTGGTGTGGACTTTGGCCTGCAGTACATGAAATGCTGCAGCCTCCGGTTTCTAGTTGAGCCTTGCTGTTTCTCCGCTAGTTGAGGGACCGGTTCCCCTTATCTGGTCTGACCCCTCTACCTCCTGGTAGCAACGGGCATACGGGTGGCCTTCTGCATGGCCCGTACCACTAGGGTCCCTTCGGTTCCTGGCACCTTCCTGCTCCCACTCCTCTCTTCTCTCCTTCAGTCCTGGGCCTCCCAGTCTAGGCCCGTCTCCGGAGCAGAGCTCATGCAGAGCCTCTGCTCCTGTCACTTCCCCTCCTCTGACTGGCTTGCTCTTTCTAAGATGGCTTCCTATTTATACTCTCCCTGTCATGTGCTCCCCTAAGCTGCTTTCTCCACCCACACCCACTACATAGGACCCTCCCGCAAGCTAGGGACCTGGGACTGTGCTCTCCCTTAGGAGCAATCTCGCCCTACCCCCACTGCGGGTATGTGTTGGATGCAGGTGTTAGGGTCCCAAGCCATACTCCTCTCTTACCTGAGGGTGAGATACCACACCTCTGGGTGAGATGCAGAACCTCTGTGGTGACTGAACCCTCAGGGGCGCCACACACCCTTCTGCACAGTTTTGAAATGGCGACGAAGATGTTTAGTGCTGACTAGAGATGAGCGTTGTTCTACTCGAACTGTTTGCCAATCTCAAATTCGAGCTGTTTTGGGCGGTGTTCGAGCCGTTCGGCGAACACGAACAATTTGATAAAAATTCGGCTGTTCGAGGTTATGTTCGATAACTGTTCGTGCACCAAAATCATAACTGGATTTTTTCTCAGTAATGATGAAAATTAATGTTAATACGCAGTTTGAGTGTACAGCGGGGTGGGGGGAGGGGCAGGGGATGGATCTCTGCAGGAACAATGAAGATCTCCATTTTTTTTTCTCTTTCCTGCATTTGCAGTGGGGAGGTGCAATCTGTCAGCCTATAAGCAGCGCACACACGGAGCGAAGTGCTTTTTTTCACACAAGCAAGGGCATGTGTCATTGGCAGTGTATGTCACATGTCCTTGCCCTATAAGACCAAGCCATTTTCCCCGTCGCCACCATTTTCTCACTGCTGCAGCTGCGTGTTAGACGGCACCGCTGTTGCTGTGTGCGCTATACCTTGTTAATTTCAAGCCAATTTTCGCACAAATATACAGATAGCTTGGGAGTAGGGAATAGTTGTGATTGCAGTCCTTTTAAGGACTAGGTTACAGCATTTCCTACGACTTTTATCAGGGAGGTCTGTGCTCTTGAATAGATAGGTTGTGGGAGTAAAGACTAATTGTAATTGGAGTCCTTTTCAGGACTAGGTTACATCAGTTCCTATCAGTTTTTGCCAGGCAGGTCTGTGCCAGTGCTGTGCAAGTTTTTTTCACAGCATTTGGCTGAATCTAGCAAAGCTAATCCTTTTTGGCCTATTGCAGAGTGTGTTAGTCAGTGGAGTAGCCTATATGTGTTGCAAGATATACCACCTGTGTATAGAATACCAATTTTTTTACTGCACCTAGTGAAGTAAAATCTTTTGGGCATAGCATCATTCTGTTAGTCCATCTATACTGACCTCCATCAGGTTGCAAATTAAAACTAATTTTTATCTGCATCTACAGTACCTCTGAAAAAATATTTGGGCTTCTAGCTGTGTGTGGGACTTGTTGTATTAGTCCATCTATACTGACCTCCATCAGGTTGCAAATTAAAAATAATTTTTATCTGCATCTACAGTACCTCTGAAAAAATATTTGGGCTTCTAGCTGTGTGTGGGACTTGTTGTATTAGTCCATCTATACTGACCTCCATCAGGTTGCAAACTGAATATATTTTTTTCTGCATCTACCTCTGAAAAAATATTTGGGCTTCTAGCTGTGTGTGGGACTTGTTGTATTAGTCCATCTATACTGACCTCCATCAGGTTGCAAACTGAATATATTTTTTTCTGCATCTACCTCTGAAAAAATATTGGGCTTCTAGCTGTGTGTGGGACTTGTTGTATTAGTCCATCTATACTGACCTCCATCAGGTTGCAAACTGAATATATTTTTTTCTGCATCTACCTCTGAAAAAATATTGGGCTTCTAGCTGTGTGTGGGTCTTGTTCTATTAATCCATCTATACTGACCTCCATCAGGTTGCAAACTGAATATAATTTTTTTCTGCATCTAGCTCTGAAAAAATATTTGGCCTTCTAGCAGTGTGTCGGACTTTCTCTATTAGTCCATCTATACTGACCTCCATCAGGTTGCAAATTAAAACTAATTTTTATCTGCATCTACAGTACCTCTGAAAAAATATTTGGGCTTCTAGCTGTGTGTGGGACTTGTTGTATTAGTCCATCTATACTGACCTCCATCAGGTTGCAAACTGAATATATTTTTTTCTGCATCTACCTCTGAAAAAATATTGGGCTTCTAGCTGTGTGTGGGACTTGTTGTATTATTCCATCTATACTGACCTCCATCAGGTTGCAAACTGAATATATTTTTTTCTGCATCTACCTCTGAAAAAATATTGGGCTTCTAGCTGTGTGTGGGACTTGTTGTATTAGTCCATCTATACTGACCTCCATCAGGTTGCAAACTGAATATATTTTTTTCTGCATCTAACCCAGCCAATAGTTTTGGCCTAATACCACAGTTTGGCCACTCAGCTCTGCTCGGTTACCATCCATTGTTTTTTTGTGCAAACAACTCCAGAGTTGTGAATTAGTTAACCTCCAAAATGAGTGGAAAAAGGCCTGCTGCTGGTGGAAAGGGGAATAGGCGTGTTGGGAAGGGGAAAAAAGGTTGTGTCCGTGGGGTAGGTGTTAAAGCAACAGTAACATCTGCAGAAGAAAGACCATCTTCCAGCCAAACTAAAATGTCTACTTCTTTTAGCGGACAATGTGATAAGATACCTTTTTTACGGCCACGCCAATCGCTACAAATTCCAGATGAGGCACAAAAACAGCAGGTGCTTCAACGGATATCAAGTGCTCCTTTAAGTGGGCTCTCCTCCACATCAACTTCAACATCACAAATACTCCAGTCCTCAAAGGTGTCACCCAAATCGCACTTGCTTCCTCACAGCTCCCAAATCTCCAGCTGCCTGTCTGAGTATGAGGTAGAACAGATGGTTGAGTCTGCAGAGCTGTTTACTCATACTATAGCCTGGGAATCAGAGGTCGACTCCAGCGCTTCTGTGAATCCAGACGAGGAAATGATCTGCACTGATGCCCAGAATCTTTATGAGTCGGATCCAGGACCAGACGCAGAAGGTTCTGACCATAATGTAGACCCTCATTCCCAAACTGTAACTCCTGTTGGTGGAGACAATGAGGAAGACGATGATAAGACTCAAATAACTGATTGGAGCGACAACTTTAGTTTTTTGTCAGGGCAGGAACAGGTTGGCTCTGAGGACGACGGGTGTGATAACACACAGGGTGATGATGATGAGGTTGGAGATCCCACTTACTGTCAACCCACAGTCAGCCAAGAGATGAGGTCAGCAGAGGAGGTGGAGGAAGATGCTAGTGACGACGAGGTCAGGTTGCGCCTTCCTGGACAGAGACGTAGTACTGGAAGCACGTCAACAACTGCATCCTCAAACACAACTCTGCCTCTCACCACAAGTCGTGGTGGCTCTTCAGGTCGCATGGGTGCTAAGCCTTGCATAGCCTGGGCATTTTTTCAGATCGATAATGATGACCCAACTCGTGTTATCTGTAACATTTGTCAGCAAAAGCTAAGTAGAGGCCAAAAAATACATAGTTTGAGTACTTCATGCATGAACCGTCACATGGACATGAAGCATAAGTTGCAGTGGGAAGCTCAGTGTGCTACAATGCGGCCTAACCGGCCGGGCCAACCACCGTCTGCCATATCTTGTGCATCCGCGGTCTCTTCATCCTCTGTGACTGGGGGGACAGCAGTCACACCTGTTTTGGGGTGCAGACCTGCCACCTCTTTACCCGCAACAGCCAGCGTGATTGGCAGGTCATCATTTTCTTTGGAGGTGGTAACAGCAGCTGGTGTTGAGCGCTGTCCGACATCGATAGCACCACCTTTGGATCAAGGCAACCTAACATGTCCACCTGCATTTTCCTCACAGACCGGCAGTTTGCCGGGGACACCCTTATCAACCCCGTCTAAGCACAATAGCCAGCCCTCGGTCCCTCAGATGTGGACAAGTAAAAGACCATTTCCTCCTAGCCATGAGAAAGCTAAGAGGTTGAATTTCACCATCTGCAAGCTCTTGGCTACAGAAATGCTGCCTTTCCGCCTGGTGGACACAGAGGATTTTCGAGACCTTATGTCCGTCGCAGTGCCCCAGTACCAGATGCCCAGTCAGCACTACTTCTCAAAGAAAGGTGTGCCTGCGCTCCACCAGCATGTCGCACACAACATCACCGCTTCTTTGAGAAACTCTGTGTGTGACAGGGTGCATTTCACCACAGACACTTGGACGAGTAGGCATGGACAGGGGCATTACATGTCGCTGACTGGGCACTGGGTAACTATGGTGACAGCAGGACAAGGGGCTGCTGTCCAAGTCTTGCCGTCCCCACGTGTTGTGCGTCAATCCTCTTTTTATGTCAAAGTTCCTCCACTGCTTCTGCCTCCTCAACCTCCTCTCGGTCTTCCACCTGCACCCAAAGCCTGTCTGGTCATGCCACAAGCTTTTTAACTGTGCAGAAGGGATCCTGCACACCTCCTTACTATGCTGGCAGTAGGGCTCAACGTCATCAGGCGGTTTTTACTTTGAAATGTCTGGGAAATGTGAGTCACACAGCTGAGGAGTTGTGGTCAGCTCTGGAGAACCAATTTCATGAATGGTTGTCTCCACTGGACCTGAAACCAGGGAAGGCCGTGTGCGACAATGCTGCAAACCTGGGTGCGGCCCTTCGCCGGGGCAATGTCACACACGTGCCTTGTATGGCTCACGTGTTGAACCTGGTTGTCCAGCAATTTTTAGCCCACTATCCCAGACTAGATGGCCTTCTGCAGAGGGCACGGTCGCTGTGTGCTCACTTCCGCCGTTCGCATCCCGCAGCTCAGCGACTTACATCTCTACAGAAGTCGTTGGGCCTGCCACTTCACCGGCTAAAATGCGATGTGCCTACCCGGTGGAATTCAACTCTGCACATGTTGCAGCGACTGTGGCAGGACCAACAAGCCCTGGTGCAATACGTTCTGACGTATAGCCTGGGCCAACGAGATTCAGAGGTGGGGCAAATCACGCTGGAGGAGTGGTCTCAGATCAGGGACCTATGCACCCTTCTGCACAGTTTTGAAATGGCGACGAAGATGTTTAGTGCTGACGATGCCATTATCAGCATGACTATTCCGGTGATTTACATGCTGTAGCACATGTTAAACAGAATTCGGAGTCAGGTGGTGGCACAAGAGGAGGTGGAGGAAGTAGAGGAGGAGGAGTTGTATGCGGAAGGGCTAACATCTGCAAGGTCCAGACGGTTGGCAGCACCAAGGCGGCAGGCATGTGAGGGTGGGGGAGATGGTTTTACCAGGGCGCATGGTAGCAGCCAAACTAGTGAGGAAGGTGCAGGAGCCCAGGAAGAAGTGGAGGACGAACTGATGGAAGACTCATCAGATGAGGGAGACCTTGATCACATTTCTGTTGTGCGAGGTTGGGGGGAGAGGACAGAGGAAGGAAGCATGATTGTTACCTCGCCACCAACACAACAGGGACTTGGTGCTCCTGGATGCGCAACACACATGAGTGCCTTCTTGCTGCACTACCTGCAACATGACCCTCGAATTGTGAGAATTAGAAATAATCCTGACTACTGGGTTGCCACACTGTTAGATCCCCGGTACAAAAGTAAATTTGCAGAAATTATTCCTGCCATAGAAAGGGATGCACGCATGCAGGAGTATCAGCAGAGACTGTTGCAGAATCTTACATGTGCTTTTCCACAAAATACCAGTGGTGCACGTAGTGAATCTCACAGTTCCAACTTGCCAACCGTGGGACCGTCAAGTGTTCAGCACTCAAACCGTAACAGAACCACAGTATCTGCTGGTAACATCAATTTTGCGGAATCATTTCACCACTTTTTTAGCCCATCCTTTGCAAGGCCACAGGAGACAAGAAGTCTGACACATAGTCAACGCCTAGAGACGATGGTACAGGAGTATCTCCAAGTAAACATTGAAGCCACGACTGTGTCACTGGACCCTTGCTCTTTTTGGGCTTCCAATCTGGATAAATGGCCGGAGCTAGCCACTTACGCCTTGGAGATCTTGTCATGCCCCGCAGCCAGCGTTCTGTCTGAACGTGTGTTCAGCGCTGCTGGTGGTGTGCTGACAGATAAGCGCACGCGGCTCTCCACTGATAATGTAGACAGACTCACGTTCATAAAGATGAACAAATCATGGATCCGAAACGACTTTTCTACCCCTGTGTCATCCTGGGGAGAGTAAAAGCTTGATGATTGTTTAAAATCACCCTACCAACCATTTTAAGCTTTCAAATTACTAATCATGTTTATCTGTATCTTGACTGGAAAATAATTTGGGCTTTGTAGCAGTGTGCAGCACTGATCCTATTAGGCCATCTATAATAAGCTCCACCAGATTTAAAATTAAAAATAATTTTTAGCTGCATCTAGCCCGGAAAATAATTTTGGGGCTCCGAGATGCGCAAGACACATAAGTGCCTTCTTGCTGCACTACCTGCAGCATGACCCTCATATTGTCAGAATTCGAAGTAATCATGACTACTGGGTTGCCACACTCTTAGATCCCCCAAACTTTTCGATCAACCTTTTCATTTTAATAAAGACCAAAATAATGGTCATTTTTGAAATTATAAGCATTAGCAGGTTGTTAGAAACTGAAATCAAACAGTTTTCAACTCAAAACTTTATTCTAGGTGATGTTACATTTTCACATAGGACCCCTTGTTCGAAAGGAGCTTCTGAACTCTCTCGTCCATTGAATTTGTCAGGTTTTGGATGGTTTCTGCTTCAATTGTTTTGCATGAGGACAGAATACCCTCCCAGAGCTGTTGCTTAGATGTGAACTGCCTCCCGCCATCATAGACACTCCTTTTAATGATGCTCCAAAGGTTCTGAATGGGGTAGAGGTCAGGGGAGCATGGGGGTCACACCATAAGTTTGTCCCCTTTTATGCCCATATCAGCCAGAGATGCAGATGTTTTATGTGCAGCATGAGATGGTGCATTATCATGCAGAAAAATGATCTTGCTGTGAAATACACGGTTCTTCTTCTTGAACCATGGCAGGAAGTGCTGTTTGAGAAAATCCACATACATTATGGAGTTCATCTTTAGCGCCTTCAGGGATCCTAAAGGGGCCGACAATCTCTCTCCCCATGATTCCAGCCCAAAACATTACTCCACCTCCTCCTTGTTGGCGCTGTAGCCGTGTTTGCGTGGGGTGTCCATCAACCAGCCATCCTCCACTCCATCCATCTGGACCATCGAGCGCTGCACGGCACTCATCCGTGAACAAAACAGTTTTGAAATCAGTCTTCATGTAATGTTTGGCCCACTGGAGCCGTTTCTGCTTGTGTGAAGTGGATAGAGGAGGTCGACAGGATGGCGTATGCACAGCTGCAAACCTCTGAAGGACCCTGCATCTTGTTGTTCGGGGGACGTTGGAGGCACAAGCAGCTTCAAAAACTTGTCTGCTGCTATGACAAGGCTTTTTTGCCGCTGCTCTTTCAACCTGACGTAATTGCCTGTAGAAAAGAGTCCTCAATTTGCCCTTATCAGCACGCACACGTGTGTACTGTGAATCAGCTACATACTTCTTGATTGCCAAGACACTTCATCCTGATCATCGCACAATGTTGATTGTAGTCATGCCTTGACCTAAACACTCCACAATTTGTTGCTTCTCAGCAGCCGACACATCCTTTTTCTTTCCCATTTTGGCAGAAAATGTAGGCTGCTGAATAATGTGAGAGAGCCTTCTTAAGTAGTCTTGCCTTTCATTGGACACACCTGCCAAACTAATTAGCACAGGTGTCTGCAATTGCTTACAGTGATATAAAGAGCCCTGACACACATCACCATCAATGAGTTTAACTGACAAACAAACAAATTCTTCCCTTATCACTCCTAAACACTTTTTGCATAATAATTTGGAACACAGTGTACATGTGCTTTTCCACAAAACACCAGTGGTTCACGTAGTGAATCTTACAGTTCTAACTTGCCAACCGTGGTCTGTATGGAGTTGTTCAATAAAGGGCCCAAAATTAAGATAACATAGATAGGAGAGGTCTCTATGAATAGGAATTCCTAAGTATTTAATACCCTGTGAGGGCCAGGCAAAGGGAAAGTTGGACTGGATGGAATCCTATATGGATTTGGGGAGGGAGACATCGAGGGCCTCAGACTTCGCTGCATTGATTTTAAAATTTGACCATGTAACAAAGTGATCTATTTCAGCCATAACAGCATGGATGGATATATGTGATTGAGTGATATATACTAGGACATCATCAGCAAATAGAGAGCACTTGTACTCGGTGCCTCCCACCTCAATCCACCTAATATTGGGGTTATGGCGAATTGATGAGAGCAGGTGCTCCGTCAATAGGATGTATAAGAGAGGGGACAGAGAACATCCCTGCCTTGTCCCATTGGTGATTGTGAAAGGTGATGAAAATGTTCTGACGCGCCCCCTGGGCCTTGGGACACCCGGAGCCGGACCCTTTTGGTGGATGCTGGTGGTTGTAGTCTCTGTGGCGGCAACCCGGTTCCGTGGCTCAGGGCGGTCAAACCAGTGGCGGAACTATTTATGTGGTTTTGATGTTTAAATGTCCGACTACGCCACCCGTGGATTGCGGTCAGAGTGAACCGCCGCTCCAGGGCAGACCGCTGAGGCTGGTGTTGTGGGTGCAGCAGAGCGTAGCATAACTCCCCACGGGAGGAGTATAGCCTCAGGGCAGTGTATGCGGAGGATGGGGGTGATGGTGCAGGGCAGCAGCAGTAATGACACGGAGTCAGTGATGCAGTCCAGGGCCTTTACTCACAGTTCTTATTATCCAGACCACGTCTGCAGGTAACGGCTGCCCACGTCGTACTGTGCTCACCAGGTGTAGGGCTCAGACAACTCCCAGATAACTTTGGAGTGCTTCACAGGACCCCCTTTGTGTGTCCTTTGTCTGGCCTTTCTTACCAACCCTTCTGTCCGGCTGCCTCGGGCCTCCTCTTGGTAAACTTGGCGCCAGTTTCCCTGACCCTATGTGGTGCCTTCCTAGCGGGTGTAGCGAGGGGCTGCGCCACATAAAATGTCACAGCCTCCTCTTTCTAGCTGAGGGTCGTTTCCTGCCTCCACTAGTTTCGGGGACCGGTCTCCCCCTTTGGCCTGACCCCTCCACGCAGGTGGATTCTGGCGTGCGGTGGCGACTCGCCCGTCCGCACCCCTGAGATCCCTTCGTTCCTCGTTCCTGGAGCCTTCTCCGCTCCTCTTCCTTCCTTCTCCCTCTTCCAGGCCTGGGCCTATGTTACTAGGCCCGCCTCCGGAGCAGAGCTCATGCAGAGCCCCTGCTCCCTGCCACTTCTGCTCAGACTTCTCTGCACTGAACTAAGATGGTGCCCACCTTTTATACTCCCTTCTCAATGCACCGAGGAACTGCTTCCTACCTGCTCCTGCACTACAGGGTTCCCCTTACTCAGTGTTACCTCCCCCCACTCCAGCCAGGGACAGGGACTGTCGTGCCCATCTCAGGGGCATATTGGTCGCCCTGCCCCACGGCAATGTGGTGTAATGCATGCAGGTGTCGGGTCCTGATCCACACTACATACTTACCTGAGAGTGAGATATCACACCTCTGGGTGAGGTGCAATACCTCTGTAGCAACCGAGCCCTCAGGGTGCTACAGTTCCATTTATCTTCAGCCTAGGTGACGTATTGGGATACAGGGCCGTGATTTTGGCTATAAAAGGGTCCCCTAGACCCCTACCCCAAGCTTTTTAAGAGAATAATATATGGCGTGCCAGGAGACTCTATGGAATGCTTTCTCATCATCCAACGAGAGTATCTAATTACAAATTTTTAACTGCATCTAGCCCAGGAAATACTTTGTGCCTAGTAGCAGGGTCTGCTAGTCAGCGGATTATCCCGGCTGTTAAGCAAGCTACACCACCTGTAGTTTGGACACTTCATTTTTTCAAAGGAAATGCTTCGGGACCACGGGATACTCAGTGAAGAGCATCAGGAGGCACCCCAAGGCATAGGGGCTGGGACTGGCAGTAGGATGCCTTGCGGTGGACAGCCGAGCTCGATCCTTATAAAAGCTTTTTAACTGCAGCAGCTTTAGTGGACGCTACTGGAGCTGGAATTACGCGGCTGCTGGCATGAGACTTGCCCTCCAATAGATCCTTGTAAATGGATTTAAAGTGTATTCATTCAAATTAGAGAGACAATTTAAATTAAAAAGCTTAGAGCTGCCTCCACCACAGGGGGGCTCGCTCGACCCACCAGCGGACAGGCACCAGTATTGGGAGAGGGGGGCTGGCCATCAGGGTTCACCGCGGCTCTGGCACAAACCCGGCGACACGGAGGTGGCACGGGCAGGAGCGGACTGGCCGTGTCGGCTTCTCACTTTTTGGATTTTAGAAGGGCATGACATGCCTATATCTGTGTCTCCCCCTCCTTTTACTCCTCCACCTCTTTTATTTTCGCAAGACTATATGTACTTGTCACTTTTCCATGTGTTAGTTATGTCTTCTGAGCAGTTTGTCAGCTTTTGGACACCTTTTGAAGGTGTTTTCTATGTGTTTCTATGTGTTTTTGTTTGCCTGCCATTGGTTTTAACGGTGTTCGAAGGTGTTCGACGAACAGTTCGACGAACAGTTCGGCGAACACACGGGTGTTCGACGAACCGAACCGAACTCGAACACTACGGGGGTGGCTCAACACTAGTGCTGACGAAGCCATTATCAGCATGACTATTCCAGTGATTTACATGCTGGAGCACACGTTAAACAGAATTCAGAGTCAGGTGGTGGGACAAGAGGAGGTGGAGGAAGTAGAGGAGGAGTCGTATGCGGAAGGGATAACATCTTCAAGGTCCAGACGGTCGGCAGCACCAAGGCGGCAAGCATGGGAGGGTGGAGGAGAGGGATTAATCAGGGCGCATGGTAGCAGCCAAACTGTTGAGGAAGGTGCAGGAGCCGAGGAAGAAGTGGAGGACGAACTGGCGATGAGCATGGAAGACTCATCAGATGAGGGAGACCTTGATCACATTTCTGTTGTGTGAGGTTGGGGGGAGAGGGTAGTGGAAGGAAGCATGATTCTTACCTCGCTACCAACACAATAAGGACTTGGTCCTCCTGGATGCGCAAGACACATGAGTGCCTTCTTGTTGCACTACCTGCAACATGACCCTTGGATCGTCAGAATTCGAAGTAATCCCGACTACTGGGTTGCCACACTCTTAGATCCCTGGTACAAAAGTAAATTTTCCGAAATAATTCCTGCCATAGAAAGGTATTTAGGCATGGAGAAGTATCAGCAGAGGCTGCTGCAGAATCTTACATGTGCTTTTCCACAAAACACCAGTGGTGCACGTAGTGAATCTCACAATTCTAACTTGCAAACCGTGGGACTGTTGAGTCTTCATCACTCAAACCGTAACAGTAACACAGTATCTGCTGGCAACAGCAATTTTGTGGAATCGTTTCACCACTTTTTTAGACCATCCTTTGCAAGGCCACAGGAGACAAGAAGTCTGACACATAGTCAACGCCTAGAGAGGATGGTACAGGAGTATCTCCAAGTGAACATCGAAGCCATGACTGTGTCACTGGACCCTTGCTCATTTTGGGATTCCAATCTGGAAAAATGTCCGGAACTTACCACTCACGCCTTGGAGATCTTGTCATGCCCCGCAGTCAGCGTTCTCTCTGAATGTGTGTTCAGCGCTGCTGGTGGTGTGCTGACAGATAAGCGCACGCGTCTCTCCACTGATAATGCAGACAGACTCACGTTCATAAAGATGAACAAATCATGGATCCGCAAGGACTTTTCTACCCCTGTGTCATCCTGGGGAGACTAAAAGGTTGAGGATTTGGAAAAATCACCTCACCAACCGTTTTAAGCAACTCTGGGGCAATTGATGCCACTTAAGTGGTGTCTGTGCCACAATTTTTGGAAAAAATGGAGACTCTTTTTGGAGTCCCCTTGCTGTGTTTTACGTGACGTTGGCATCGTCAATTCCAGGTGGGTTGGGTCGCTCCCCCCCCTTTTAACTGTAAGAAACTACATACACTATGGCTTGGGGTAACACAGATGGTTGAGTCTGAAGAGCTGTTTACTCAGAGGTCTGCTCCAAAGTTTCAGTGTCTGCTAGTCAGCGTAGAATTTTTAACTGCATCTAGCCTAGGCAATACTTTGGGCGTAGTAGCCCAGCTGCAAAGCAAGCTGTACCGCCTGTGTATCTAATAAGAATTTTTAAATGCATCTAGCCTAGGCAGACTGTGGGGACCAACAACCAAACCCAGACGCTTAGCCCCCCTTTCCTTGACTATACAATAATGTAACTCTAACAACTGGATGGGTGAGGATCGGTCACAGCTTTATTAACTCTTTATACTCATTCCATTAGAAAGGCATTTTATTTCTAAAATAATTCAGCTTGTTGCAGCATGCCTTGGATCTCCACACCGGAAAGTTGGCCAACAAGTGTAACTCTCCAACATGTCCTTTCTATTTCCAGGCCATGGATGATCCTACATACTCGTATGCATTACTCTGACCCCCATCCATCACTCTTAACGCTTGTTCCACTCCGTCCTGGAGTCATGACAGGAATATGTCCAGTCCAATATCCATTAAGTGAACACCGTCGGGCCGTATGAGGCCTGCTTTATCTCCTTCCAGTTGTCGGTGTTGTATCACTACACCGCCTCTGTCTCTTCTAAATTTTGCCATACGAATATTTATTACCTGCCTTGTCCATTCGATGGCTGTGATGTCTCGCGCACCTTGCCACACCGCTATCGGCACAATCTCTGACCATACTATAGTTAGTTTTTGGAAAAATTCCCTGAAGCGCTCAGTGTCTAGTTTCATTATTGCCATTAGTTATGCTCTGTTGTGTTGACCTAGGTTGTTTCCCCCGGCCTGTATAACTAAGATGACGGACCTCTTGCCTCTTTCCCTACCTTGATTACCTCCATTAGTACCTGTGGCCATAGCAGGCCTCTAATACCTCTCCAGTTGAAATATGTGTTATGAAATTCTAATTTACTCCCGCCTGGGCGGACTTTCGGCCGTTTTTCTGCCCAATATATATACGAGTGGCCTATCACCCAGACTGTTGGCTTAGCGTCATCTGTAAAAGAAACAAACCACGTTAGGATAACAAGTCCTGTCTTATGTATCTCGCCAAACACGTGGATCGCCATCTCCCTATCCTCTGAACTTCCGTTTCTGACAGTCCTGCTCTTGCTGCTTCCGTGGCCGCGCCTATGCGGAATGAGTGTGTCCCGTAATCTTTGGGGTGGTTCCCTGCCGATGTTATGCATTTATTAAATATATCTTGGAACTGGTATCTTGATAATGGCATTCCATCAATGTGTGATAGGAAGAAATTACTTTGTGATCTGATGGTTATATATGTTTTTACCATTGTTACCCGACTCAGTGTACCGTTTGTGGGTTGTAGAAGTACCCAATACCCCTGCCCGCTGGAACCGTTTTCGTTTGGCGCATGCATAGACATATTGCATTATTGGCTATGACTACGTCCTGGTGTAATAAGCCTCCACTGGTGGTAATTTTAGATTGAGGGACTAATTCGCTTATGCATAGCGCCCTGAATAAGGCGATCGCAAATGCAGTAGACAGTAGTGTTGCTTCAAATTGTGAGTGTCATGTTAATTGTGTTAGGGATATGAAGTGAGAAATCAGTTTTAGTGCACGGGACGGGACGTCTACACTCCTGACTTGGCTGACCCCTTTTCCACCCTTTTATGGATTGTCTGATGATGAATCGCTTTGTCACATCTCCCCAATTCAGTAGTTGGAAGTGAAATGTTACTCCGGTCAGACACCGCTGTGCTGACGGCCCTGATATGCTGGTGGAGAAATTCTATGGTGACTTGTAATCTGGCTTGTTCACATTGGTCAACCCGTCTGCCTGCTACTAGTCATGTCCACTCTTCCCATGCCTTACCATATGCTTGCCACGTCGACGGGGCAACTGACGCTCTGATTAATGGCATCAACTATTCGCCACTAGATCCCATAGGGAGGGTGGGCAACTGTTGCCCGATAGGGGGGCGTTGGGGAGGAGCTCTGTGAAAATCTGCCAATTGAATTGTGATAAAGCGTTAGCACCAGCGTTAGACCCCTCAGCATCGTGGCTAGTGCGGACCCATACATTGTGTTTTAGGCACAGGAATGCTAGCCGGCGTAGTAGGCCTAGCACTGGGAGAGACAATGATGCCATCTTATTAATGCAGTGCACTAGGCTGGTGTTTTTTCTTATGAAGCGTATATTTTTGTTAGCCAGGCGTGCTCCCTATATTTTCATTACTACCACTATTGGGAAGAAAAATTATTTTCTGGGCTAGATGCAGCTAAAAATTATTAGTAATTTGAAAGCTGGTGGAGCTTAGTATAGATGACCTAATAGAATGAGTACCATACACTGCTAATATGCCCAAAATTATTTTACAGGCAAGATGCAGCTAAAAATTATTAGTAATTTCAAAGCTGATGGAGCTTGGTATAGATGGCCTAATACAATGAGTACCACACACTACTACTCAGCCCAAAATTATTTTCCAGGCAAGATGCAGCTAAAAATTCTTAGTAATTTGAAAGCTGGTGGAGATTAGTATAGATGTCCTAATAGAATGAGTACCACACACTGCTAATATGCCCAAAATTATTTTACAGGCAAGATGCAGCTAAAAATTATTATTAATTTCAAAGCTGGTAGAGCTTGGTATAGATGGTCTAATACAATGAGTACCACACACTGCTACTAAGCCCAAAATTATTTTCCGAGCTAGATGCAGCTAAAATTTATTATTAATTTTAAAGCTGGTGGAGCTTGGTATAGATGGTCTAATAGAATGAGTACCACACACTACTATTAGGCACAAAATTATTTTACAGGCAAGATACAGCTAAAAATTATTAGTAATTTCAAAGCTGGTGGAACTTAGTATAGATGGCCTAATAGAAGTAGCACCACACACTGCTAATATGCCCAAAATTATTTTACAGGCAAGATGCAGCTAAAATTGATTATTAATTTCAAAGCTGGTGGAGCTTGGTATAGATAGCCTAATATAATGAGTACCACACACTACTACTATGCCCAAATTTATTTTCCAGGCAAGATGCAGCTAAAAATTATTATTAACAAAAAAGCAGTGGCGCTGGTAGGTGGTCAGTTGGGCTTGCAGCAAATTTGGAACAAGAGCCACTACTTGTCCAAAGGTATCAGTGACTGGTACCGAAAAGTGATTAAAATTAAGTAAATTCGGGCTTCCCTTTAGACCAAAATATGATTAGATAATGTGCTGGCTAATGCTAATTAGGTGGATATAATGGAATGTCGGTATAAGTAAATGAATAAATAGATAAATAAATATATAGATAAAAATGTTTTTAAAATATATAAAATAAAGCAGCTGTCATTAAATTAGTATATAAACCCAGAGAGAGTAAATGGACAGATGTCAAGTCACAATAAAAATAATTTTATTTAGTATTGTTTAAAAATGAGGGTGAAGGAGTAAAACCAAATGGGGTCTTGGACACAGTTAAAATTTAACAATGGGAGGGCTGAGATAATAATGGAATCCTGGTGGGATCCGCTGTTTGGTTTTTCCGGGGTACACCGAGTAGAGGTTCCCCTGTAAAAGTAGAGAAGGAGGTGGATGAGTATCTATGTGGGATATTATTAGTGTGAACTAGGGCTGGTAATAGTTACCTGTCGGTAGATGGATCTGGAGTAGATTCACAGGTGGCGGAGACGTCCCTGGTGTGACAGTGGGATCTGCTGTTTGGATGGTTTTGTAAAAATGTGGTAGTTCTGTAGGGAATAGAGGGAGGGGTGAGTGAGTACTGTGGTGGAAGTGGTAATAGGGGTCTGGAAGAGTAAGGGTTACCTGATTATAATATGGTCTGGAATTAGTTAAAAGGTGGCGAGTAGTTCTCATGTATAGCGGTAGGAGGCTGGTGGGAATAAGATGGGATGGGTTATTACAATGTACGGTCACTTGTGGTAATAGATAGGTGCATGTGAAAATATGGTGTACCTGTAATGATGTCGAGAGAATAGCTGGATGTGGAATTGGGGATTGAATAGACCAGCTGATGTATATAGAAACTGTTGGTAGGTCCTAGATGAATGAAAGGGTAAATGGTATTGTAGATGGTCAGGACAGGTCAATTGAGAAGAGAAATAGAAAGTACCTGAGTCCGGGAGGAGTACCTATAGGTCCCAAGGTGTAGTCATTGCAGTTAACCAAAGGGTGATAGAAGAGGTCTGTGCATCTGCAGGTGTGAGTAGGTCTGTACTGTTCAATGGGTAGAGACTAATCCATAAACCTACTGGGGGGAAAAAGGACACAAAGTTAGGTAGTGTAACAGAGGGTTAATAGTGGTGAGTTCCCTCTGGGTACAGCTCTGCGCAGTGTAGCTTGAAGGTACGTAGAGCTGTCACAGATACTTTCTGATAGCTTGTATGTTGGTACATGCGGCGGTGTAGAGCTTACTTTCGTTCAAAGTTCGATGTTCAGTGTGGTAAAGAGGGCTCTCTTACCTCCTTGTATATCCTCCGTCTGTATAGGAGATGTCCTTAGGCTGGAGAGTGCAGGAGGGAGCGCTAGAGGCAGGGGAGTGGAGTCCCGGCCGGTGACTCTGACTCCGCAATACCTGTATTAGCGGTGCAGGGCCTTTCAGGACCTGGCGTGACGTCACGGTCACGTGTGAGGCACGTGATTAGGCTTGTACGATGTGGCAGAAGGACCTAATACAGGTATTGCGGAGTCAGAGTCACCGGCCGGGACTCCACTCCCCCGCCTATAGCGCGCCCTCCTGCACTCTCCAGCCTAAGGACATCTCCTATACAGACGGAGGATATACAAGGAGGTAAGAGAGCCCTCTTTACCACACTGAACATCGGACTTTGAACGGAGGTAAGCTCTACACCTCCGCATGTACCAACATACAAGCTATCAGAAAGTATCTGTGACAGCTCTACGTACCTTCAAGCTACACTGCGCAGAGCTGTACCCTGAGGGAACTCACCACTATTAACCCTCTGCTACACTACCTAACTTTGTGTCCTTTTTCCCCCCAGTAGGTTTATGGATTAGTCTCTACCCATTGAACAGTACAGACCTACTCACACCTGCAGATGCACAGACCTCTTCTATCACCCTTTGGTTAACTGCAATGACTACACCTTGGGACCTATAGGTACTACTCCCGGACTCAGGTACTTTCTATTTCTCTTCTCAATTGACCTGTCCTGACCATCTACAATACCATTAACCCTTTCATTCATCTAGGACCTACCAACAGTTTCTATATACATCAGCTGGTCTATTCAATCCCCAATTCCACATCCAGCTATTCTCTCGACATCATTACAGGTACACCATATTTTCACATATACCTATCTATTGCCACAAGTGACCGTACATTGTAATAACCCATCCCATCTTATTCCCACCAGCCTCCTACCGCTATACATGAGAACTACTCGCCACCTTTGAACTAATTCCAGACCATATTATAATCAGGTAACCCTTACTATTCCAGACCCCTATTACCACTTCCACCACAGTACTCACTCACCCCTCCCTCTATTCCCTACAGTACTACCACCTTTTTACAAAACCATCCAAACAGCGGATCCCACTGTCACACCAGGGACGTCTCCGCCACCTGTGAATCTACTCCAGATCCATCTACCGACAGGTAACTATTACCAGCCCTAGTTCACACTAATAATATCCCACATAGATACTCATCCACCTCCTTCTCTACTTTTACAGGGGAACCTCTACTCGGTGTACCCCGGAAAAACCAAACAGCAGATCCCACCAGGATTCCATTATCTCAGCCCTCCCATTGTTAAATTTTAACTGTGTCCAAGACCCCATTTGGTTTTACTCCTTCACCCTCATTTTTAAACAATACTAAATAAAATTATTTTTATTGTGACTTGACATCTGTCCATTTACTCTCTCTGGGTTTATATACTAATTTAATGACAGCTGCTTTATTTTATATATTTTAAAAACATTTTTATCTATATATTTATTTATCTATTTATTCATTTACTTATACCGACATTCCATTATATCCACCTAATTAGCATTAGCCAGCACATTATCTAATCATATTTTGGTCTAAAGGGAAGCGCGAATTTACTTTATTTTAAAAAATTATTATTAATTTCAAAGCTGGTAGAGCTTGGTATAGATGGTCTAATATAATGAGCATCACTCACTACTACTAGGCCCAAAATTATTTTCCAGGCAAGATGCAGCTAAACATTATTAGTAATTTGAAAGTTGGTGTAGCTTAGTATAGATGGCTTAACAGAATGAGTACCACACACTGCTAATATGCCCAAAATTATTTTACAGGCAAGATGCAGCTAAAAATTATTATTCATTTCAAAGCTGGTGGAGCTTGGTATAGATAGCCTAATACAATGAGTACCACACACTACTACTAAGCTCAAAATTATTTTCCGAGCTAGATGCAGCTAAAAATGATTATTAATTTCAAAGCTGGTGGAGCTTAGTATAGATGGCCTAATACAATCAGTACCATACACTGCTACTAAGCCCAAAATTATTTTCCGAGCTAGATGCAGCTAAAAATTATTATTAATTTCAAAGCTGGTGGAGCTTGGTATAGATGGCCTAATAGAATGAGTACCACACACTGCTACTATGCCCAAAATAATTTTACAGGCAAGATGCAGATAAAAATTATTAGTAATCTGAAAGCTAATGGAGCTTAGTATAGATGGCCTAATGGAAGGAGCATCACACACTGCTAATATGCCCAAAATTATTTTCCAGGCAAGATGCAGCTAAAAATTATTATTAATTTCAAAGCTGGTGGAGCTTGGTATAGATGGCCTAATACAATGAGTATCACACACTACTACTAGGCCCAAAATTATTTTCCAGGCAAGATGCAGCTACAAATTAATATTAATTTCAAAGCTTTTAGAGCTTGGTATAGATGGCCTAATACAATGAGTACCACACACTACTACTATGCCAAAAATTATTTTCCAGGCAAGATGCAGCTAAAATTTATTAGTAATTTGAAAGCTGGTGGAGCTTAGTTTAGATGGCCTAATAGAATGAGCACCACACACTGCTAATATGCCCCAAATTATTTCACAGGCAAGATGCAGCTAAAAATTATTATTAATTTCAAAGCTGGTGGAGCTTGGTATAGATGGCCTAATACAATGAGTACCACACACTACTACTAGGCCCAAAATTATTTTCCAGGCAAGATACAGCTAAAAATTATTAGTAATTTGAAAGCTGTTGGAGCTTAGTATAGATGGCCTAATAGAATGAGTACCACACACTGCTAATATGCCCAAAATTATTTTACAGGCAAGATGCAGCTAAAAATTATTATTAATTTCAAAGCTGGTGGAGCTTGGTATAGATGGCCTAATACAATGAGTACCACACACTGCTACTAAGCCCAAAATTATTTTCCAGGCTACATGCAGCTAAAAATTATTATTAATTTCAAAGCTGGTGGAGCTTGGTATAGATGGCCTAATAGATTGAGTACCACACACTGCTACAGGCCCAAAAGGTTTTACTTGGCTAGGTGCAGTAAAAAATTTGTATTACATACACAGGTGGTGTAGCTTGCAACACATATAGGCTACTCCACTGACTAACACACACTGCAAGAGGCCCAAAAAGATTTGCTTAGCTAGATTTAGCCAAATGCTGTGAAAAACACTTGCACAGCACTAAAACAGACCTGCCTGGCAAAAAGTGATAGGAACTGATATAACCGAGCCCTCAAAAGGGCTGGAATTGTTAAGGGAGGGCAATAACCCTTCACGGTTGACCAAGTGAGTGTCAAATTATTATGTTGATTGCAATCCACAGAAAACCAAACGGAAACAATGTTCTGTATTGGGAGGATTCAAAGAATCTCTGATCCCATTTATTTTGCTTAGCATTTTATATTGTTTTGAGTAAATCAAATAGCCAATCAACTCTACAGCCATACTACAATACTATAGGCTAACTGATATTAGTACAATTATTACGGAAAACACATATATGGTCATATTATCATTGTTAGTTTGAAGCACTATGGAAATTTTACAAGGTCAAACCTGGCCTAAACAAGTTAGATAACAGAGCGTGTCTGACAAAATGTTCTCTTGAGAAAAAGTTAGTGTGAGATAAGTTCTATGGGGAGAGAAAGAAAGAATGGAATGTATGTTATGCAAGGAGTGATAATAACATGATTTTAAAGCGAACAGACAAAATGGAGTTGCTATAGCATGAGTATCGATATCTCCTCTACATTCCCCCCTAAAAATTATGTTATTATCAACAATAGAGGTGCTATCCCAGGGTCATGCTTTGAGTCTGAGGGACAATGGTCTTCACTCAATTAATGCCCTTGTTACCAATTGAGGCTGTCGCGGAATGTCCATCCCCCCTTGTTTGTTGATATAATCACAAAGCTCAGATCTTTAGACATGAGGTTGGTTGGGGCAAGCGGGTAAAGGTCATCATTCCCTTGACATCCAGGTCCTCAATGCTGGTTACATCTGGGAGGTCCGTGTATAGTAACACTGGATATCGGTTGACAGTGTCCTCCTTGCTCTCTGATGACTGGCAGGTTTTCCTCATGCAGAATGGAATACAAAAAAAGATTAGTTTTAGTAAAACATATATTAACAAAATGCAACAATATGAAACACTCTCTGGTCAATTCGTTATGTTTGTTATACTCTTCCCTAAGTTTCCTAATGTCTTCCATTTTATTCTTTAATCGTATAGTAGAGTCGGGGTCAATATAGTGACAACAGGCTGGCAGGCTGGGCCTATAACCTGACACATCCCTTCTTGAGCTGCTGTCAAATAGTCCAGCACTAAGGTATGTTGATTAGCCACTATGATAAGTTGATTCTGCACTGCAACAGTAGTATTAATTACTTCCAAAATATTCTAAATCGGGTCATCTAAGTAATCAATGATTTCCACTAACTATCTTATCGGGTATACTCATTTGTATTGAGGTCTTTCTGATGGGCGTGGGGTGTTGTCCTTGGCACGTTTATAAATGGTATGAAGAGGGATGGTTCTCAAATCTAATTTACTATGGGGAATAAGATAAGTGGCTGAAGTTAACCGGGCCAACGTACAAGTCCCCCCTACTCCGACTGGGAGCCATTTGTACGCATTATTCCCACAGATCCAATATGTGGCTGATGGTAAATCCATCCCATAAAGCAGAGTGATGTAATACTAATTTATGTACCAAATCAATAAAAACGGTGTTATTTGATAACATACACCATGAAGGCATTTGTCCCAGGTGGCTACAATATCCAACATCCGGATTACCACATGTTGGATTACTAGGTTTATATTCAGAAAATTCATTACAAGGGATATTACCAGATATTTTATAACGTGTCATTGGTGCCTTTTATAAACAGATTTGCATGTACCCATGAGTGATTATGAATGTATCTTTCCAATAATGACGGTTTGGGACGGACCGCCAGAAAGGGCATACTAGCGGCTGAAACTGGTGAGTGAGTACATATCCAACAGTCACTGATCTGGTTGTTTTCTAATTGTCTTAATTGTTGTACCAAAATCTGATGGTGAGTAATGAACTTATTATTAAAGGGGTCAGTACTCTGTTGTAGGCTATTCCAGGTATTGACTAGTTTAATCATACATATTATCATAAAACATCTCAGCTGTTGGGATTGTCAGGAGCACTTGGTATGGTCCGTCATACAATGGTTCTAGTCCGTGTTTCCGAACATGTCTCTTCACATATACATAATCTCCAGGCCTGAAGGTATGACAACCGACAACCTTCTGCATCAGCTGGATCTGGAATAGAAGATGATACTAATGCATGGGTGTTAGTTAAGGCTTTGGTAAGCTGAATCACATATTACACAACATAATCTGTTTCTTCTGATAATTGTTGTGGGGTAAATCTAACTATGGCTGGTTGTGACCCAAACAGTATCTCATAGGGTGACAGTTTTGGTTTCCCTATGAGTGTGGTGCGTATGTGATATGGTGCAATGGGAAGGAGCTCAGGCCACTGGGCCGTAGTCTCCTGCATCATTTTGGTTAACTGCCTTTTCAGTGTGCCATTCAATCTCTCCACCTTGCCACTTGACTGTGGATGGTAAGGAGTATGTAACGTCACTGTTGATCCAATCATGGTAAGTATTTCTTTATATACGCATGAGGGAAAGGCTGGTCCTTGATCACTTTTGATAACTTCTGGGACGCCATACCGGCAAACAACTTCAGAGACCAGCTTCTTGGCGGTAGTCTTGGCAGTCATGCTTGGAACGGCGAATGCTTCAAGCCAACTGGAAAACATATTCACTACCACTAAGCAGTCCATGGGCCCAGGCCGCAACGGCTGGATACAGGAGTCGAGGCAAACAGTACAGTTATTTCTTCTTCCATAGCCCAGCTATCAACTTAGCACCCGCCTCCTTCCACGACTGGCGTTCTTCTTTCGAGACTTTTTGCTGCGTGGAGCATAACTTTGTGATTGGAGGGACCGGTTGATGCTCTTCTACAAGTTGATCCTGGGTTGGGACGGAATTTATCTGTTTGGCCTGTTGCCGTGTGACAGCCATGGACATGGATGTCGGAAGAAGAGCTGCTCGCTTAGCATGGAGATCAGCAAGTGCATTACCTTTTGCTTCAGGGGCATTTGGTCGGGTATGAGCTTTTACCTTTATGACAGCCAACTGTCTTGGTAGTTGCACCGCTTCCATGAATTGTCTGACGCTTTCAGCATTTTTCACAGGAGAACCTGCAGTCAGAGCTTTGAGCTCTGCTTCCTGTGCTGACATACTGGGAGGTAAGACTGCAGCCTCTACCAATGCATCTTCAGTTGTGACAGCATATCCAGTATGAAACCTGCCAGAGGTGTCAGCATATCTGGATCCATCCGTATATAACGTAAGCTCTGGGTCATCCAAGGGTACTTCCCCCACTAGAACAAGTGGAGTTGACTGGAGTTGCGTGGAGCCTCTTTCCCCTCTCCTTCAGGTGCTGGTAGCAGGGTGGCCGGGTTGATGGTGGTGCACTCATGTAATTTCACATTTTCTGGCAACATCAACGAACACTGCAACCGCAGGTGTCTCTGTGTGGACAGATGTTTAGGTTGCTGTGTGGAATGAACCGCTCGTAGACAGCTGGGGGAGAGATGTGCTGGGTAATAACCGACTGGGTGCTGCTTTGTACAGTGTGTCTGTGTGAGTACTTCGGCTGCATGTCCTCCCGTCTCAGAGACATACAAATGGAAAGGTTGAGCATAGTCCGGATTCCCAAGGGCAGGGGCTGTCATTATCCTTGACTTTAGTTGTTCAAAGGCTTGTTGCAACAGTTCTTGGTGCTCCTTGTTGTTTATATCAGCCAGAGTGTCTTCTTTTAATGCATCATATAGGGGCTGCATCAGACATGAGGCGTCTGGGATCCATTGTCTGCAATATGTACATAGTCTGAGGAACCATTGCAGCTCTATGGGATCTTTTGGGAATGGTAGCATAGATGGCCATCTTCCTTTCTTCTGTGAGATGTCTGGCACCCTGCGTAAGGCAGTGGCCTAAGAAGACCACTTAGATGTCTTAGTGGCAGTGGCCTAAGAAGACCACTTGACCGAGGCAAAACTGAAGGCAAAACCGAGGCTGAGACTCGACAATTCAGCTTTGCTAGATACTTGAGGAGACTAACACTGGCCCTCCGTGGGGGCACATAAAAGAAGATCATCAACGTATTGTAATAGTACTACCTCAGAGTTGTCCAGCTGCCGCGGCAGCAGACAACTAGACATGTTTTTTGCAAACTGATTAGGGCTATTCTGCGCAGTCTGCGGCATGACCACCTCACCGTCCAAGTCATTTGCCTGCCCTGATATGTAAATGCAAACAGAAACTGACAGTCTTTGTGTAGTGGAATGTTAATAAAAAAAAAAAAAAAAAAGCATTTGCTAAATCAATTACTGTAAACCAGACAACGTGTATGTGCATCTATTAGAAGCTTAAGGATATATGACCATCTAGAAAATTAATTTACATAAACACATATAATGCTCTGTCACACACTGATCATGATGATCTTCCTCATACACATTCTGGGATTCTGGGTGTAGTGTGTATTGCGGCCTGTATTCCAGGTGTGCTAAGATGGCTACCACCAGAAGGAAGCATACTACAGGAAGGGTGCACCAAGATGGCCACCACCAAAGGGACATGTGGTCAGAGGCTGGAGGTGATGCAATGGGTGTAGCAACATGGCCGCTGCAGGAAGGGTTGGAACTTTGGGCGGACATAGGTATAACAGATGAGGATGGGGCACTAGGAGTGGCTTGGGTAGTGGCAAGGGGTGTGTCTCCTCGACAGGGCACATGACATGCAACACAATAATCTGCTGACAATGGATTCTGCTGGCCACAATTAGAACATTTCCAACAATTCATTACTCCGCCATTATCGGAGAGCAGTATCTTTGTAATACACATAACATAGCGTTTTTCCCTTATTGTCTGCATTTTCTTCCTCCATTCACCTTTTTTTCCCTCTGCTCTGTATCAAGCCAAGGCCGTTTTGCTATACTAGCAGCTGTAACTGGGCGCTTATCTGGCAGCGCGCATATTTCAGTTAACCATTTAAGTTCCTCCACATATCTACATACAAACTCAGAGCAACCTTTCCTCACATGTATTCACCACTTTCCAACATTTCAACATTCCATTGGTATCTGATATGTTAATCATAACTGTGGGTAGTGCCCATAAGATGCAGACCTCCTCTATGTGTGCATCAGAGTTTGGATCTTTTAAAGTAAGGATCATCTGACCATTGTCATGGAATTGGATTCGGGATCGGAAATTAGACAAGAGGTCTGCTCCTAAAAGATTTACCGGGCAGATCGGGAATATGCCATTACTTCTGGAAATGGGCCAATTGGAATAGGTTTGGTGAAAGTGTGTTTGTTAGGTCTGCCATCTACACTGATCCATATTAGATTGTCATTAGAAAATTGGACTGGGTCAGTTCAGTGGATTGATTTTAAAATGGAGTTGGCCGCCCCAGTGTCTACCATGAACTTTACCGGATGGATTCCCTCCCACTGGGAGAACTACAGATGAACAGAGCCCGGGGGTGATTACGGGCATCATGATGGCAGACTCTGACAAGTCCCGTGGGCCGGGTGTCCTATTTCTGAATACGGGGACTTGAGTGGTGCACTGACCAGCAGGGGTGTGACAGTCCCTTTGGAAGTGTCGAAGTGTCCTGCGACACCTCCAACACTGAAGACGGGACTTCACTACTGGTCTTCTCTCGGGATACATTACTTGCTGATCAGGTACCACCATGGGGTAATAGTGGGGCTGTAAGGGAGGAGGAGGGGGGAGCAAGGGGGGATACTGTGCTATGGGTACTGCGGGTGCAGCAATTACCATTGTACTGATTGTGGGGGGATCTTGGAGGTAGGGGAATACTGGAGGAGACCAGATATCGGGTTTGATTAATTGAACAGCATAATCAACAAGATCCCTGTCGATGGCCAAGAGTCTTATCTCTCTCAATTTAGTTGGATGCATGGCAATACACTGCTTTATAGCCCCGACTATTATTTTGGCCGCAACCTCTTTTGGGTATCCAAAGATACCAGTGGAAATGAATGACAGGGCTAGGGTTGGAGCCACATGAAGCAGTGATGCGTATGCCAGGGTGTTTTGGATTGTTTATTTAAGCAGGTGTTGTGACCTGGGTAAATTAACGGACCATGGTCACGGATGTAATCATTAGATGCAGCTAATATAGTAGGTCCCCCAATACGACATATCTCTGCAGCTAGCCCCCACCAATGCTGCAGTTTCGCATTTACTGCATTTACAATGATCCCAACCTGCTGTTGTGGTATACTCCCCATGCCTATTCTCAGTATAGTGGAGAAATTTGAAGGACTATTCAGTAAAGCAGACGCCACTTCCTGATACGTCCATGTTCTATTTCCCCAGTTTGGGAGAGGGTGAATAGGGAAGAGTTCAGAGGACCCTGGGTCTCTCTGAATGGAGTATGGACCATGGCAGGGGCAGGTGGGGGTGGTGGCTTATAATACCCCCCGTATACGTTAAGTAATGGGCAGGTTGGTGCTAAAACACCGGGTTTACGTGCTCCACAATTATAGCACGTCTTGCGCCATCCTGAATTAGTAACCCAACACACATTACAGAGCCAACCGTCTGGGTTATATGATGGTGGCTGGCTCTCAGTGAGAAGTGCAGGGTATTTAATCTCATAAGGTATAAATTGCTCAGTTTCCGGATTCTGGGGCTGGGGTACTGCTACATTTGTGGGAGATGCTTCTTTAGGGGCTTTAGATTTGTATTGTGGACACATAAGTACTTCCTCCTGTACTTTTTCAACATATCCTTCATCACAAATCTCATGTGCCACTTTCCTAAACTTCTCAGCGTCTTCCAACTATCCACAGTCAACTAATCTACTCTTTTGCTGCCGGATGCCTTCATCCCACAACACAGGCTGAAGCCTCCTCCCCTCCTCAGGAAAATTTAACACTTTTGGTGCATTCTTGCATTCTTAAATGATCTTTATCCTTCTCGAGACTGATCATGATATTCATCACATTCTCCCCCTCCTGCAGGGGAGACAAAATTCTTTCTGCTCCACGGAAACATTGATTAATCACTACTGCCGCTTCACAACCAACAAAGATTCTTAATTCTTGTGCACAGCGGAGCCTGGACAGAGCTCCCAGCTGTTCCACTACTACCTGCTACTTGCTACCTGCTAACTGCTAACTGCTAAGTGCTACCTGCTACCTGCTAACTGCTACCTGCTACCTTCTCCGTACACTCGATATATGTATATCTACTTGCGTGTCCTACTAACTAACTAACAATGTCCAGTCTTTTCTAAGAATCTTTGTTGGAAGTTAAAGAAGGGAAGATTCACACAATATTCACTTGTCAATCCGAGGTGATACTGCTTTGAAGTTAAATAATATCAGACCCCTAATGGGACTACACCCCTTATAGTCTCACCTTTGACTATATCCAACCAGGACATCGGGAGATACTGCAAACAACCACACACCACGTGGAAACCACGCCAAACGGTCAGTATCACTAGTAAAGAACTTGTGCACTTACCGTGGCTTTTTGTGGGGCATGATCAGTCCCAATTCCAGTGGGGGAGGCTGAAAGCAAGTCTCTCTTTGTGGACGTCCAGAGGTGGAGGGGCGTCCCTGGTTAGGGATCCGAATCATGGCACCAACTGTTAAGGGAGGGCAATAACCCTTCACGGTTGACCAAGTGAGTGTCAAATTATTATGTTGATTGCAATCCACAGAAAACCAAACGGAAACAATGTTCTGTATTTGGAGGATTCAAAGAATCTCTGATCCCGTTTATTTTGCTTAGCATTTTATATTGTTTTGAGTAAATCAAATAGCCAATCAACTCTACAGTCATACTACAATACTATAGGCTAACTGATATTAGTACAATTATTACTGAAAACACATATATGGTCATATTATCATTGTTAGTTTGAAGCACTATGGAAATTTTACAAGGTCAAACCTGGCCTAAACAAGTTAGATAACAGCGTGTCTGACAAAATGTTCTCTTGAGAAAAAGTTAGTGTGAGATAAGTTCTATGGGGAGAGAAAGAAAGAATGGAATGTATGTTATGCAAGGAGTGATAATAACATGATTTTAAAGCAAACAGACAAAATGGAGTTGCTATAGCATGAGTATCGATATGTCCTCTACAGAATTACAACTAGTCACTACTCCAACCTATCTGTCGATTTAAGAGCACAGAACTGCCTGCTAAAAGTGCTAGGAACTGCTGTAACCTAGCCCTCAAAAGGGCTGCAATTACAAACTAGTCCCTACTCCCTAAACCTTTCTGTCTATTTAAGAGAAAATTCACTTGCAATTCAGTTACACAATATAGCGCTAACAGCAGCAGCAGTGCCGTCTAACACTCAGCTGCAGCAGTGAGAAAATGGTGGCGACGGGGAAAATGGCTGGGTCTTATAGGGCAAGGACCTGTGACATACACAGCCAATGACACATGCCCTTGCTTGTGTGAAAAAAAGCACTTCGCTCCGTGTGTGCGCTGCTGATAGGCTGACAGACTGCACCTCCCCACTGTAAATGCGGGAAAGAGAAAAAAAAATGGAGAACTTCATTATTTCTGCAGAGATCCATCCCCTGCCCACTATTTACTCAAACTGTGTATTAACATTGATTATCAGCATTATTGTGAAAAAGTCCAGTTGCGATTTGGGTGCACGAACAGTTATCGAACATAACCTCGAATAGACGGAGTTTTTTTAAATCGTTCGGGTTCGTCGAACACCGCCCAAAACAGCTGGAACTTTAGATTGGCTAACAGTTCGATTCGAACACCACTCATCTCTACTTCCAATCTGGAGTCAGACGCTCTACCGTTGCACCACGAGGTTATATGAAAAGTATCTTTCTGCCCATAATTCACATGAAAAGGGCATGAAGAAATCGTGGCACACCTCGAAATTTGCTACTTTTACTCACAGACTGAAAAAGACATAAACAAGGATGAATGAACATCTTGATATTGGGAATGCAGGGATTTCCAGTTTAAAATTTAGAATCTAGTAAAGAACCCTTTTTTCTTATGGATTCAAAGACGACAATGCTATGATCAAAGTGAAAGGAGATCCCGACGCGCCTTAAATATTCAATGTTTTGATTTTGCTTCCCGATGATTTTTCTCATCAAAGAATTGTTGATAAGACATTAATCTACAACATTCAACTAAAAGACATTTTTTAAGACACTGTGCTGACAGATAACAACACAATTTCAAGTTTAATCCAGATAAGGGTTAAGTTATGAAAAAGTGTTTTGACCCCGACGTGATTTGAACACGATACCTTCTGATATGGAGCCAGACCCGCTACCGCTTCGCCACAAGGTCATATAAAAAATGACTTTCTGCCCATAATTCTCATGAAAAGTGCATGAAGAAATCGTGGCACACCTGGAAATTTGCTACTTTTACTCACAGACTGAAAAAGACATAAACAAGGACGAATGAACATCATGACATTGGAAATGCAGGGATTTCCAGTTTAAAATCTAGAATCTAGTAATGAACCATTTTTTCTTATGGATTCAAAGATGACAATTAGAGTTAAGCCACACCCGTAGTGTTCGAGTTTGGTTCATCGAACACCCGTATGTTCACTGTTAAAACCAATGGCAGGCAAACATTGAAACATAGAAACATATAGAAAACACCTTCAAAGGTGTCCAAAAGCTGACAAACTGCTCAGAAGACACAACTAACACATGGAAAAGTGACAAGTACATATAGTATTGCGAAAAGAAAAGAGGTGGAGGAGTAAAAGGAGGGGGAGACACAGATATAGGCATGTCATGCCCTTCTAAAACCAAAAAAGTGCAAAGCCGACACGGCCAGTCCGTTACTGCCCGTGCGACCTCCGTGTCGCCGGATTTGTGCCAGAGCAGCGGTGGACCCTGACGGCCAGCCCCCCTATCCCAATACTGGTGCCTGTCCGCTGGTGGGTCGAGTCTCCCCGCGGTGGGGGGGAGTAACATCTGCAGAAGAGGCAGGTCAAATCTTTTTAATTTAAATTGTCTCTCTTAATTTGAATGAATACACTTTAAATCCTTTTACAAGGATCTATTGAAGGGCAAGTCTCATGCCAGCAGCCGTGGTAATTCCAGCTCCAGTAGCGTCCACTAAAGCTGCTGCAGTTAAAAAGCTTTTATAAGGATCGAGCTTGGCGGTCCACCGCAAGGCGTCATACTGCCAGTCCCAGCCCCTTTGCCTTGGGGTGCATCCCCGATGCTCTTCACTGAGTGTCCCGGGGCATTTCCATTTCCATTTCCTTTGAAAAAAGTGTCCCGGGGGCATTTCCATTTCCTTTGAAAAAATGAAGTGTCCAAACTACAGGTGGTGTAGCTTGCTTAACAGCTGGGATAATTCGCTACTAGGCATACAGTATTTCCTGGGCTAGATGCAGTTAAAAATTTGTAATTAGATACTCTCATTGGATGCTGAGAAAGCATTCCATAGAGTCTCCTGGCACGCCATATATTATTCTCTTAAAAAGCTTGGGGTAGGGGTCTAGGGGACCTTTTTATAGCCAAAATCACGGCCCTGTATCGCAATACGTCACATAGGCTGAAGATAAATGGAACATATTCATCACCTTTCATAATCACCAATGGGACAAGGCAGGGATGTTATCTGTCCCCTCTCTTATACATCCTAGTGATGGAGCACCTGCTCTCATCAATTCGCCATAACCCCAATATTAGGTGGATTGAGGTGGGTGGCAACGAGTACAAGTGCTCTGCATTTGCTGATGATGTCCTAGTATATATCATGCAATCACATATACCCATCCCTGCTGTTATGGCTGAAATAGATCACTTTGTTACATGGTCAAATTTTAAAATCAATGCAGCGAAGTCTGAGGCCCTCGATGTCTCCCTCCTCAAATTCATACAGGATTCCATCCAGTCCAACTTTCCCTTTGCCTGGCCCTCACAGGGTATCAAATACTTAGGAATTCATATTCATAGAGACCTCTCCCGTCTATGTTATCTTAATTTTGGGCCCTTTATTGAACAAATCCATACAGACCACGGTTGGCAAGTTAGAACTGTAAGATTCACTACGTGAACCACTGGTGTTTCGTGGAAAAGCACATGTACACTGTGTTCCAAATTATTATGCAAAAAGTGTTTAGGAGTGATAAGGTAAGAATTTTTTTGTTTGTCAGTTAAACTCATTGATGGTGATGTGTGTCAGGGCTCTTTATATCACTGTAAGCAATTGCAGACACCTGTGCTAATTAGTTTGGAAGGTGTGTCCAATGAAAGGCAAGACTACTTAAGAAGGCTGTCAGACATTATTAAGCAGCCTACATTTGCTGCCAAAATGGGAAAGAAAAAGCATGTGTCAGCTGCTGAGAAGCAACAAATTGTGGAGTGTTTAAGTCAAGGCATGACTACAATCAACATTGCCAAGAAAACTTCATCCTGATCATCGCACAATCAAGAAGTATGTAGCTGATTCAAAGTACACACGTGTGCGTGCTGATAAGGGAAAATTGAGGACTCTTTCCCACAGCCAATTATGTCAGGTTAAAAAAGCAGCGGCAAAAAATCCTTGTCATAGCAGCAGACAAGTTTTTGAAGGTGCTGGTGCCTACAACGTCCCCCGAACAACAAGATTCAGGGTCCTTCAGAGGTTTGCAGCTGTGCGTAAGCCATCCTGTCGTCCTCCTCTATCCACTGTACACAAGCAGAAACAGCTCCAGTGGGCCAAACAATACATAGAGACTGACTTCAAAACTGTTTTGTTCACGGATGAGTGCCGTGCAATGCGCAATGGTTAAGATGGATGGAGTGGAGGATGGCTGGTTGATGGACACCCCATGCAAACACGGCTACGGCGCCAACAAGGAGGAGGTGGAGTAATGTATTGGGCTGGAATCATGGGGAGAGAGATTGTCGGCCCCTTTAGGATCCCTGAAGGGGTAAAGATGAACTCCATAATGTATGTGGAGTTTCTCAAACAGTACTTCCTGCCATGGTTCAAGAAGAAGAACCGTGTATTCCGCAGCAAGATCATTTTCATGAATGATAATGCACAGTCTCATGCTGCACATAACACATCTGCATCTCTGGCTGATATGGACATAAAAGGGGACAAACTTATGGTGTGATCCCCATGCTCCCCTGACCTCAACCCCATTGAGAACCTCTGGAGCATCATCAAAAGGAGTGTCCATGATGGCGGGAGGCAGTTCACATCTAAGCAACAGCTCTGGGAGGGTATTCTGTCCTTATAGAAAACAATTGAAGCAGAAACCATCCAAAACCTGACAAATTCAATGGACGAGAGAGTTCAGAAGCTCCTTTCGAACAAGGGGTCCTATGTGCAAATGTAACATCACCTAGACTAAAGTTTTGAGTTGAAAACTGTTTGATTTCAGTTTCTAATAACCTGCTAATGCTTATAATTTCAAAAATGACCATTTTTTTGTTCTTTATTAAAATAAAAAGGTTGATCGAATAGTGTCGCGGATCTAAGAGTGCGGCAACCCAGTAGTCAGGATTATTTCGAATTCTGACAATCTGAGGGTCATGTTGCAGGTAGTGCAGCAAGAAGGCACTCATGTGTTTTGCGCATCTAGGAGCCCAAAAATTATTTTCCGGGCTAGATGCAGCTAAAAATTATTATTAATTTGATAGCTGGTGGAGATTAGTATAGATGGCCTAATAGAATCAGTACTGAAAACTGCTACAAGGCCAAAATTATTTTACAGGCAAGATAGAGATAAACATGATTAGTAATAATTTGAAATCTGGTGGAGCTTAGTAGAGATGGCCTAATAGAATTAGTACTGCAAATTGCTACAAGGCTAAAATTATTTTCCAGGCAAGATACAGATAAACATGATTATTAATAACACTGGTGTATAAAAAAAAAAAAAAAATTCTGACATGGACTTTAAGAACAGTTTTAGACTAATTTGAAGGTGTTGAATTCAAATCTGATCTTATAATTTCTCTATAACATCATGTTTTTGCGCTATAGGTATATAGTCCATTTTCAATAATTCCAAGAAAAATATAAGCAGTGTATGAAAAGTGCCGGTTTATACGGTTCACTAAGGTAAATTTAGTTTTCATTTAGTCTCCCAATAAATGTGAGAATATCTTTGTTTTCTTTGAACATGCATAATTCCCATTTGTTATGATAAGAAAGTAAAAAAAAAACAATTTTCAAACACCCTTGTTTTTTGTGCTACTGGGACAGTAGAGCTACAGCAGAGCATTGTGTGAAAACTGAATGGCCTCAGCGACAGAGTTTGGCATCTGGCGATAAGAATGTCATCCATGATCCTCTAGTGGATAGGAAGAACATTGTCTTTCCTCACTTGCACATAAAACTTGGATTGATGAAGCAGTTCGTCAAATCTCTCAATCAGAATGCTTTAACTATATATGTTCAACTTTTCCTGGATTAGTGAAGAGAAGAAAAAGGCTGGAATATTTGATGTACCTCAAATAAGAACACTTATGAGTGACCCAAACTTTATCACATCAATGAATGAGACAGAAGAAAGAGCTTGGAATGCATTTTGTAATGTGGTGCAGAATTTTCTAGGGAATAAGAAAGCAGACAACTATGAAGAGATTGTGGAAGAGCTACTAATGAGTCTGCAAAATCTTGGATGTAGAATGAGTATCAAGATTCACTATTTACACAGCCATTTGGACTTTTTTCCAGAGAACCTTGGGGATGTGAGCGACGAATAAGGGGAGCGTTTTCATCAGGACATTAAAACAATGGAAGAACGGTATCAAGGCCGGTGGGACTCACATATGATGGCTGACTATTGCTGGAGCTTGATGAGAGACAACCCAGAAGCTGAACATCACAGATCAGCCAAGAAAAGAAAGTTCAAATAACTTCCATTTGCCATTCATCTGTGTGCCATATATATGTATTTTTTTTGTAGTTTAATTTTGTAAGTATATTTGATTTGCTGTACACAGACTTTGTAATTTTTGTTATTCCTTGATTAAAAATATACAAAATGTAGTAACGAAAATCATGAGGTTTTGATCAAAAAACATTCGATAGGAGTAATTTCCATCAAAAATATCTCAAATCCTCATGTGATAGCCAAAAACGGAGTTCGTATTAGTAATCAGCAGCCAAAATTGACTTAAAATGTTTTAAAACCTTTTGACAGAAAAATTGCGTTGACCAGTGTAATTTTAAATCTGGTGGAGCTTAGTATAGATGGCCTAATAGAATCAGTACTGCAAACTGCTACAAGGCCCAAATTATTTTCCAGCCAAGATACAGATAAACATGATTAGTAATTTTAAATCTGGTGGAGTTTAGTATAGATGGCCTAATAGAATCAGTACTGCAAACTGCTACAAGGCCCAAATTATTTTCCAGCTAAGATACAGATAAACACGATTAGTAATTTTAAATCTGGTGGAGTTTAGTGTAGATGGCCTAATAGAATCAGTACTGCACACTGCTACAAGGCCCAAATTATTTTGCAGCTAAGATACAGATAAACATGATTAGTAATTTGAAATCTGGTGGAGTTTAGTATAGATGGCCTAATAGAATCAGTACTGCACAGTGCTACAAGGCCAAAATTATTATACAGGCAAGATACAGTTAAACATGATTAGTAATTTGAAAGCTTAAAACAGTTGGTGAGGTGATTGTAACAAATCATCAAGCTTTCACTCACCCCAGGATGACACAGGGGTAGAAAAGTCCTTGCGGATCCATGATTTGTTCATCTTTATGAGATTCACTACGTGCACCACTGGTGTTTTGTGGAAAAGCACATGTAAGATTCTGCAACAGTCTCTGCTGATACTCCTGCATGCGTGAATCCCTTTCTATGGCAGGAATAATTTCTGCAAATTTACTTTTGCACCGGGGATCAAACAGTGTGGCAACCCAGTAGTCAGGATTATTTCTAATTCTCACAATTCGAGGGTCATGTTGCAGGTAGTGCAGCAAGAAGGCACTCGTGTGCCTTGCGCATCCAGGAGCACCAAGTCCCTGTTGTGTTGGTGGCGAAGTAACAATCTTGCTTCCTTCCTCTGCCCTCTCTCCCCAACCTCGCACAACAGAAATGTGATCAAGGTCTACCTCATCTGATGAGTCTTCCATCAGTTCGTCCTCCACCTCTTCCTGGGCTCCTGCACCTTCCTCACTAGTTTGGCTGCTACCATGCGCCCTGGTAAAACCATCTCCCCCACCCTCACGTTGTTATGATCTGCTACAAGAACTAAGGAAAGATAGGAAAACTGTCCCTACAATTGGACTAAGCTGATTCCCTACGATGCAGCCTGTTCCTTGTGAACAAACCCGCCTTCGTCCTCAGCTAGTCTGAACGCAGACCTATAGATATAAGGGAGGGGTCCCTAAAAGTACTAAGGACTGGGACAAAATTGGACACCTCCTAGCAGAAGTTGTAGCGGAGCAAAAAGACAAACAGACAAAAATACTTAGTGGTCCAAGGACAAAGCAAACTATAGGGATAGGTACAAAAAACCTGGCTAGATTAGGTGTCAAAGTAACACTGAAGTCCAGCAAAGCCAGAAGGGCGGAGCTGGAATAAATAGGCAGCAGGTCACGTGACCACAAAATAGAAAAAAACTAACAGGAGGGTTCTAACAACAGTAGCTTAACAAGACTGTTTTAATCCCCCTTGGAAAAGACGTGGATGTCACAGTAGCTTAACAAGACAGTTTAATGCCCTTCGGAAGAGATGTGGAGGTCACACTAGCTTAACAAGACGGCTTTATTGCCCCTTAGAAGAGACGTGGAGGTCCCAGTAGCTTAACAAGACGGTTTTAATGCCCCTTGGAAAAGTGGTGGAGGTTGCAGTAGGTTAACAAGAAGGTTTTAATGCCCCTTACAAGAGCCATACAGTACAGCATCTTAAAAATATTATTCCCATTATTGGGGAGAGGGTCTCCCACAGTCTTTGCTTATGCCTTCCAAGAAAAAGCTGACAAAAATAAGGATGGAGGAACTTTCAATAATGGCAACACGGACCATGGTTACCCTGGTGGTATAGTGGTGGTGGAGGCTGAGGATAAGGAGAAGAACATAAAACAGCCGAAAAGAGGAAGCGTATACCCATGTGTGGGTGTGAAGCGGTGCATGTGAATACACCTCCCAAAATAACACAGTGGATTTGACTTTATGTTACTCTGCTGTCATTTGGTGGTGATGAGAAGTCTGGCCCAATCCAGCCTTTGTTCATTTTGACAAGGGTCAGCTTGTCAGCATTGTCAGTTGATAGGCGAGTCAGTTATAATTCCCACAGCGGCACTAAAAACACGCTCCGATAACACGCTAGCGGCAGGGCAGGCCAGGACCTCTAAGGCGTACACAGCGAGTTCATTCCAAGTGCCCAGCTTGGATACCCAATAATTAAAAGGCACAGGGGAATCATGGAGGACGCTGGTACGGTCGGCAAGGTACTCCCTCACCATCTTTTGAAACTTTCCACTCCTTGTGAGAGTACCCCGCGCCTCAGGGTCTGTCCGAAGGGAGGGTCTCAGAAAACTGTCCCAGAATGTTGACAGTGTTCCCCTGCCTCTGCTGGATTGGAGTTGCGTCTCTCTCGCATGTACGCCTTGGTTGGGCAACGAACTGTGACCTCTGCCGCTAGCGTGTTCAGATGGGAATTTTTTTAACAGCAAGGGTCTTCTGATACTGCCCCATTTTTGTAGACCTCTCCACCTCAGGAATAAGAGAGTGAAAGTTCTCCTTATAGTGGGGGTCTAAGTGTCACCAACCAGTAACGACTGTCACCCAACATTTTGACAACGTGAGGGTCACGGTTAAGGCAGCGTAACATAAAGTCAGCCATGCATGCCAGACTGGTAACGGGCAAGACTTACGTGTCCTCACCAAGATGACGACTGACCCATGCTGAACCGACGGTATGACAGTTGTACAGGTACTACTGTCTACAGTGCATGATACAAGCTCCTGTTCTTCCTCCTCCTCCTCCTCTCCCTCATTGCCCCCAATGCACGTTGGGATGAGATGAGGCTAGGCTGTGTGTAATCGACTGCTACGGCTTCTTGATCCATCTCATCATACTCTGTCTGCAATGCCTCCTCTTTAATTCTCTGCAGAGAGCATTGCAAAAGACAGACAAGTGGAATGCTGACGCTAATGATGGCGTCATCGCCACTCACCATCTTGGTGGACTCCTCAAAGTTTGTCAAGATGGTACATATGTCAGACATCCAGGTCCACTCCTGGGGTCTTATGTGTGGAGTCTGACCTGAATATCTACAGCCTTGTTGCAGCTGGTACTCCACAACTGCTCTCTTCTGCTCACAAATCCTTTGCAACATGTGGAGGGTAGAGTTCCAAAGTGTAGGGACATCACACACCAGTCGGTGTGCCGGAAGCTGCAAACGCTGCTGCAACACAGCAGGTCGGCGGATGCTGTAGCAGACTTGCAAAAATGAGCTGACAGGCGGCGTACTGTGACGAGCAGATCTGGCAAATCGGGGTACGATTTAAGAAACCGCTGAGCCACAAGGTTAAGCACATGAGCCAGGCTTGGTACGTGTGTGATCTCTCCTCGCCTCAGAGCCACCACCACGTTACTGCCATTGTCACACACGACCATGCCTGGAAGTAGGTTCAGCGGTCTCAGCCACATATCTGCTTGCTCTTTCACAGCTGTCCACAACTCACAAGCAGTGTGAGGTTTCTCACCTAAGCTTATGAGTTTCAGCACAGCCTGATGCCGCTTGGCGGAGGCAGTACTGCAGTGCTTCCAGCTTGTAACTGATGTGGTGATATCTGAGATGGAGGCTGGACATAAGGAGGAGGAGGAGGAGGATGATGCACTGGAGCTGTACACTGTGGGGCAACTCTGACTGACATAGGGCCCGCAATCCTGTGGGGAGGCTGTGTTCCGTCCCAAGGTCCGACTGGGTCCCGGCTTCCACTATGTTTTCACAGTGTGCCATCAGGGAGATGTATGGTCTCTGGCCACAAGCACTTGTCCACGTGTCCATTGTCAGATGGACTCTCCCAGTAACTGCGTTGTTGAGGGCACGGCAGATGTTTTGGGACACGTGCTTGTGTAGTGCGGGGATGGCACACCGGGCAAAATAGTGTCGGCTGGGGACTGAGTAACAAGGGACGGCCACCGCCATAAGGTTGCGGAAGGATTCCGTCTCCACCAGCCTAAAAGGCAGCATTTCCAATGCAAGCAGTCGTGAAATGTGCGAATTTAGGACTGTGGCCTGTGGGGTGTTAGCTGCGAATTTCCGCTTTCGTTCAAAGGTCTGGGATATGGACAATTGAATGCTGCGGTGGGACGTGGACGTGGATGCTGTTTCTTGAGAAACTGCCATAACAACTGAAGACTGAGAGGAGGGGACATCTTTGCATGCAGTATGGACAGGGGATTGCTTCACATGCACAACATGGGAAGAAGCAGTGGTGACATCTGCTGACACTGGTCGTGGACCCTGGGGTTCGCCCCACAAAGTCGGGTGCTTTGCTGCCATGTGCCTGATCATGCTGGTGGTGGTCAGGCTGGTAGTTTTGTCACCCCTGCTGATGCTGGCATGGCAGGTGGTACAAATGGCCTTTTTGGGGTTATCAGCAGAGTGTTTAAAAAAATTCCAGACTCTGGAAGACCTTCAGGTTGTACTGGCAACGTCCCTCGTGTTGGTGTTACGGGGAACTGTTGCCTGCCTTCTGTGTGCGGCCACCACACTGCTTCTTCCTGCCTATTGGGGAACTCTGCCTCCCTCACCCTGTGTGCTGCTGGCCTCGTTCTGCATGTCCTCCTGCCACGTTGGGTCAGTTACTAGATCATCTACCACCTCCTCCTCTTCCACTTGCGCACCACGATCCTCCTCCTCACTTCGTGGCAATTGTGTCTCGTCATCGTCCACCTCTTGTGACAAATTGCCAGCATCGACTTCCTGTGGCCGTGGCTGTTCAAATATTTGGGCATCGCTACATGGGATCTTCTCTTCCACCACTTCATGCGGAGCAGGCGAGGTGCACAAATCTGGAAATCGACCAGTCAACAGCTCTTCAGAGTGTCCAAATGTGGGATCAGTTGCTGTCTGACGACACTCGGCATGGTGGGAGGAATGAACAACAGGGTGAGGAGGAGTATGCGGTCGAGACTCACGGCTACTAAGATTTGACCGTGTGGAATACAGACCGGAGGTGGTGGTGTCCAGGTAACTGGAAGTATTATCTGCTATCCAATTAATAACCTGTTCACACTGATCAGTTCGCAATACTGGTGTTGTTCTGTGCTTCTCTAGTAATTCGGTCAAGAAGTGGGAGCGAGAAGATGGGGCTGTTGGTTGTGGCACATTTTCACATTGGCCCCGACCCCATCCTCTGCACGCACCATTACCAGAATGTCCAGTTCCACGTCCCTTGCCACGCACCTTGCCCATTGTAAAGGAAGTAAATAGCTTACACTCGCACTATCAATGGTAAAAGGGTAATAAAAAGTAGATTAGAATTGTGGAAGAGGAAAACCACAGTTATATTTCTCTGACCTACACCCGACTCTTTTAAACAATCTGAACAATCAGGGAGAAACTATTACTGTTTTTCTTTACGGAAAAAATAACAAAATCTGGATAATAGAGACTTTTTACCGTGGAACGGCAAAGCCACAGTTATAATTTACTGGTGTATACAAGACTTTTTTAAATATATATATTTGCGGCTGAACAGTGAGCGACTAGTGTTGAGCGATACCTTCCGATATCGGGAAATATCGGATCGGATTGGATCGGACCGATACCGAAAAAGTATCGGATATTGCCGATTCCGATACCGGAAACCAATGCAAGTCAATGGGACAGAAATATCGGAATGAGAATAAACCCTTTCTTTCCTTGTAGGTTAATTCTACATGAAGGAAAACAACTAAGAATAATGTAGAATGTATTTGGGGAGGTGGGGGAGACAATAAAGGCATAGAGGTTTAGCCCAATCAAATGGAATAGCAGGAATTAATATTTTTTTTTAAGACGTTCTGAGTTACGAAAATATTGACTATGTTAAGTATTTTTATATTTTGTCAGATATTTATGTTTCACTACTTCCATGCTCTTCACCTTCTTTTTTACTTCTCCCACACTTTCTCCTTCATCATCCTCAGCATCTTTTTCATACACTTCTTCTTCACCTTCTTCATCTTCTTCTTCTTCACCTTCTTCGTATTACTCTTTTTTTTTACATTCTTCATATTCTACTTCTTCATCTTCTTCATCTTCTTCTTCTTCATCATATTCTTATTTGTGGCAGGCATTCCTGTAGTTGTTATCTATAAAAGGTTGGACATTACACCTTTCGTTCTGCCCGTCACAAAAGATTTACAACAGGATTTGTCCGCGTTCAGTATGGCCTGCAGCAGCAGGTCTTTTCCAGGGGCACCACGAGGAGGAACGGACTCACCCCCATACACTGCTTAGTCATCTTCTGCTTATAATTTAGATATTATCTTTTGCTCTGATTTTTAGTCTTATGCTTAATGTTCTTCGGCTTTTTGTTCTGCAGCTTCTTGTATTTCTGCTTCTTGGTTTTCTGTCTCTTGTTCTTCTGTATCTTGGTGCTTGTCTTCTCTTTTTTGTCCTCTTGGTCAACTTCTTCAGGGTCATCTTCTTGGTCTTCTTCGGGGTGGTCTTCAGAGTCGTCGTCTTCGGGGGTCCTCGTCTTCGGGGTCCTCGTCTTCTTCGGGTTGGTCTTCTGGGTCCTCGTCTTCGGGGTCCTCGTCTTCTTCGGGGTGGTCTTCAGGGTCCTCGTCTTCTTCGAGGTGGTCTTCAGGGTCCTCGTCTTCTTCGGGGTGGTCTTCAGGGTCCTCGTCTTCAGGGTCGTCGTCTTCGGGGTCCTCGTTTTCTTAGGGTTGGTCTTCAGGGTCCTCGTCTTCAGGGTCCTCATCAGGGAGATCTAGAGTGATTACCAAGAACCATTTCAAAAAGCTTGAACTTGGAAATGTAGCAGAAGGTACAAGAAAGCTGAGGAACTACCAAGGACCAGCTGATGGTACTGGAACCCGGATGGGTAGCAGAAGGTACAAGAGCCAATGGAACTGCCGAAGATCAGCTGACGGTACTGGAACTCGGTTACTAAGCAGGAGGTACCTGTGCCAGAAAGCACTACCAAGGACCAGCAGACGTTGGTGGAACTTGGATACCGAGAAGGAGGCACCTAATCCAAAGGCACTGCCGAGAACCAGCTGACGGTACTGGAACCCGGATGGGTAGCAGAAGGTACCCATGTAAAAAAAAGTTCAAGGCCGCGAGCCGGCCGCAGTTACCAAAACCCACAGTCCTACAGGGGGTGCTTGTCCTATTGGCACTATGGAACCAGCCTTCATTGCCAGATCCCGCAGCCCACATAGGAGTCACCTAAACTGCAGGCACCATAGAGTCGGCTAACCCGACCGCAACACGACAGGACAACACATTGGAGGCAAAGTGACGTTGACACTACCCGGAAACAGCTGGCGTGCTGGAACCAGGCTGGGCAGGAGGGAGTACCCATGCCAAAGTTACTGCCGAGAACCAGCTGACGGTACTGGAACCCGGATGGGTAGTAAAAGGTACAAGAGCAAATGGAACTACCAAGGACCAGCTGACGGTACTGGAACCCGGATGGGTAGCAGAAGGTACAAGAGCCAATGGAACTGCCGAAGATCAGCTGACGGTATTGGAACTCGGTTACTAAGCAGGAGGTACCTGTGCCAGAAAGCAATACCAAGGACCAGCAGACGTTGGTGGAACTTGGATACCGAGAAGGAGGCACCTAATCCAAAGGCACTGCCGAGAACCAGCTGACGGTACTGGAACCCGGATGGGTAGCAGAAGGTACCCATGTAAAAAAAAGTTCAAAGCCGCGTGCCGGCCACAGTTACCAAAACCCACAGTCCTACAGGGGGTGCTTGTCCTATTGGCACTATGGAACCAGCCTTCATTGCCAGATCCCGCAGCCCACATAGAAGTCACCTAAACTGCAGGCACCATAGAGTTGGCTAACCCGACCGCAACACGACAGGACAACGCATTGGAGGCAAAGTGACGTTGACACTAGTGTTGAGAGACCCCCGTAGTGTTCGAGTTCGGTTCGGTTCGTCGAACACCCGTGTGTTCGCCGAACTGTCCGTCGAACTGTTCGTCGAACACCTTCGAACACCGTTAAAACCAATGGCAGGCAAACAAAAACAAATAGAAACACATAGAAAACACCTTCAAAGGTGTCCAAAAGCTGACAAACTGCTGAGAAGACACAACTAACACATGGAAAAGTGACAAGTACATATAGTCATGCGAAAAGAAAAGAGGTGGAGGAGTAAAAGGAGGGGGAGACACAAATATAGGCATGTCATGCCCTTCTAAAATCCAAAAAGTGAGAAGCCGACACGTTCAGTCCGCTCCTGCCCGTGCCACCTCCGTGTCGCCGGGTTTGTGCCAGAGCCGCGGTGAACCCTGACGGCCAGCCCCCCTCTCCCAATACTGGTGCCTGTCCGCTGGTGGGTCGAGCGAGCCCCCCTGTGGTGGAGGCAGCTCTAAGCTTTTTAATTTAAATTGTCTCTCTAATTTGAATGAATACACTTTAAATCCATTTACAAGGATCTATTGGAGGGCAAGTCTCATGCCAGCAGCCGCGTAATTCCAGCTCCAGTAGCGTCCACTAAAGCTGCTGCAGTTAAAAAGCTTTTATAAGGATCGAGCTCGGCTGTCCACCGCAAGGCATCCTACTGCCAGTCCCAGCCCCTATGCCTTGGGGTGCCTCCTGATGCTCTTCGCTGAGTATCCCGTGGTCCCGAAGCATTTCCTTTGAAAATATTAAGTGTCCAAACTACAGGTGGTGTAGCTTGCTTAACAGCCGGGATAATCCGCTGACTAGCAGACACTGCTACTAGGCACAAAGTATTTCCTGGGCTAGATGCAGTTAAAAATTTGTAATTAGATACTCTCGTTGGATGCTGAGAAAGCATTCCATAGAGTCTCCTGGCACGCCATATATGATTCTCTTAAAAAGCTTGGGGTAGGGGTCTAGGGGACCCTTTTATAGCCAAAATCACGGCCCTGTATCACAATACGTCACCTAGGCTGAAGATAAATGGAACTGTAGCACCCTGAGGGCTCGGTTGCTACAGAGGTATTGCACCTCACCCAGAGGTGTGATATCTCACTCTCAGGTAAGGATGGAGTGTGGATCAGGACCCGACACCTGCATGCATTACACCACATTGCCGTGGGGCAGGGCGATGAATATGCCTCTGAGATGGGCACGACAGTCCCTGTCCCTGGCTGGAGTGGGGGGAGGGAACACTGAGAAAGGGGAACCCTGTAGTGCAGGAGCAGGGAGGAAGCAGTTCCTGGGTGCATTGAGAAGGGAGTATAAAAGGTGGGCACCATCTTAGTTCAGTGCAGAGAAGTCTGAGCAGAAGTGGCAGGGAGCAGGGGCTCTGCATGAGCTCTGCTCCGGAGGTGGGCCTAGTAACAGAGGCCCAGGCCTGGAAGAGGGAGAAGGAAGGAAGAGGAGCGGAGAAGGCTCCAGGAACGAGGAATGAAGGGATCCCAGGGGTGCGGACGGGCGAGTCGCCACCGCACGCCTGAATCCACCTGCGTGGAGGGGTCAGGCCAAAGGGGGAGACCGGTCCCCGAAACTAGTGGAGGCAGGAAACGACCCTCAGCTAGAAACCGGAGGTTGTGACATTTTATGTGGCGCAGCCCCTCGCTACACCCGCTAGGAAGGCACCACATAGGGTCAGGGAAACTGGCGCCAAGTTTACCAAGAGGAGGCCCGAGGCAGCCGGACAGAAGGGTTGGTAAGAAAGACCAGACAAAGGACACACAAAGGGGGTCCTGTGAAGCGCTCCAAAGTTATCTGGGAGTTGTCTGAGCCCCTCACCTGGTGAGCACAATACGACGTGGGCAGCCGTTACCTGCAGACGTGGTCTGGATAATAAGAACTGTGAGTAAAGGCCCTGGACTGCATCACTGACTCCGTGTCGTTACTGCTGCTTCCCTGCACCATCACCCCCATCCTTCGCATACACTGCCCTGAGGCTATACTCCTCCCGTGGGGAGTTATGCTACGCTCTGCTGCACCCACAACACCAGCCTCAGCGGTCTGCCCTGCAGCGGCGGTTCACTCTGACCGCAATCCACGGGTGGTGTAGTCGGACATTTAAACATCAAAACCACATAAATAGTTCCGCCACTGGTTTGACCACCCTGAGCCATGGAACCGGGTCGCCGCCACGAAGACTACAACCACCAGCGTCCACCAAAAAGGGTCCGGCTCCGGGTGTCCCAAGGCCCAGGGGGTGCATCAGAACATTTTCATCACCTTTCACAATCACCAATGGGACAAGGCAGGGATGTCCTCTGTCCCCTCTCTTATACATCCTAGTGACGGAGCACCTTCTCTCATCAATTCGCCATAACCCCAATATTAGGTGGATTGAGGTGGGAGGCACCGAATACAAGTGCTCTCTATTTGCTGATGATTAGTGTTGAGCCACCCCCGTAGTGTTCGGGTTCGGTTCGGTTCGTCGAACACCGGGATGTTCGAGGAACTGTACGTCGAACTGTTCGTCGAACACCTTAGAACACCGTCGAACACCGTTAAAACCAATGGCAGGCAAACAAAAACACATAGAAACACATAGAAAACACCTGCAAAGGTGTCCAAAAGCTGACAAACTGCTCAGAAGACACTCTGTTTAAAAAAGCCGGCCGGCAAATTCAGCAGCGGCATACACCGGTACCCGACAATTTAGACAAGAAGGAATAGAGCCTCACACATAGATTAGATAGATAGAAACATGTCAGTCACACATATAAGAAGCACAGTGACAGTGTTGGTTACTGCATTTGTCATTTAGTGTAAAGGATTTATTAAAAAAAATATTAGTGTTTTCGTGCACCGTCTCTTTAAAAAAGCCGGCCGGCAATTCAGCATCTGTACCCGACAATTTAGAACAGAAAGAATAGAGCTTCACACATAGATTAGATAGATAGAAACATGTCAGTCACATATATAATAAGTACAGTGATAGTGTTGCTTACTGTACTTGTCATTTAGTGTAAAGGATTTATTTAAAAAAATAATAGTGTTTTCATGCACTGTCTCTTTAAAAAAGCCGGCCGGCAATTCAGCAGCGGTACCCGACAATTTAGAACAGAAAGATAGAGCATCACACATAGATTAGATAGATAGAAACATGTCAGTCACATATATATGAAGTACAGTGATAGTGTTGGTTACTGTACTTGTCATTTAGTATTAAAATAATGGATTTATTATTAAAAAAATTGGCGTGGGGTTCCCCTTAATTTTAGGCTCTAGCGGAGGTTAAGCAGACGGCTGGGGCAGATGTTTGAAGCCTGGGAAGGGGGTAATACCCACGGAGCTTCCCAGGCTACTAATATCAGCCCCCAGCTGAATACATAGCCTTTACTAGCTATTAAAATGGGGGACCCCCCAAAAAAAATGACGTGGGGTCCCCCCTAATTTAATAGCTAGCAAAGGCTAGGCAGACAGCTGGGGGCTGATATTAATAGCCCAGGAAGGGAGCCATGAATATTGGCCCCCTCCCAGGCTAGAAACACCAGCCGTCAGCCGCCCCAGAAATGGCGCATTCATAGGATGCGCCAATTCTGGCACTTAGCCTCGCTCTTCCACGCTGCCCTGGTGCGGTGGCAGGGGGTAATAGGGTTGGGGTTGATGTCAGCTTATAATGCCAGCTGACATCAAGCCCAGGTTAGTAATGGAGAGGCGTCTATAAGACACCCCCATTACTAACCCCATAGTCAAAGTTAAAAAAAACACAAACACCCAGAATAAAGTCCTTTAATTGAAATAAAGACACAATCCTTTATTGTTCTAAATTAAACCATACCTACCATCACGCCCATTCCAGCTGAAGCCAACGATCTCCTGCAATAAAAGAAAAATAATAAAGCAACCTCATCCTTACCTTTCCATGGTTCCCACGACAGCTCCAGCTCTGCTACATCGAGATGACAGGCTGGACCGCAGCAGAACGCCGCCATCCAGCCTGTTATCCCGCAGACACTGAGAAGCGCAGGCTTGCTTGCGCTGCTCAGCGTCTCTCTGTGACGACATCCAGATGAGCCGAGTTCATGTCCAATGAACTCGGCTCACCTCATGCACGTCACTGACAGCGTGGGAAAATTCTCACGCTGAAGCGCTGATTGCAGGAGAATTTTCCCACGCTGTCAGTGACGTGCAGGAGGTGAGCTGAGTTCATTGGACATGAGCTCACCTCATGCACATCACTGACAGCGTGGGAGAATTCTCCTGCACTCAGCACTTCAGCGTGAGAATTTTCCCACGCTGTCAGTGACGTGCATGAGGTGAGCCGAGTTCATTGGACATGACCTCGGCTCATCTGGATGCCGTCACAGCGAGACAGTGAGGAGCGCAAGCATGCCTGCGCTTCTCAGTGTCTGCGGGATGACAGACTGGATGGCAGCGTTCTGCTGCGGTCCAGCCAGTCATCTCGATGTAGCAGAGCTGAAGCTGTCGTGGGAACCATGGAAAGGTAAGGATGAGGTTGGTTTATTATTTTTCTTTTATTGCAGGAGATCGTTGGCTTCAGCTGGAATGGGCGTGATGGTAAGTATGGTTTAATTCAGAACAATAAAGAATTGTGTCTTTATTTCAATTAAAGGACTTTATTCTGGGTGTTGTGTTTTTTTTAAATACTTTACTAGAAATTCATGGCGGTCATGTCTAATACTGGCGTGACCCCATGAATTTTGGGCTTGGGGCCAGCTGATAATACCAAGCTGGCCCTAACCCCTTTATTACCCAGTGAGCCACCGCACCAGGGCCCTGGATGAGTTGGGTACAGCGCCAGAAGATGGCGCTTCTATGAACGCGCCATTTTCCGGGGTGGCTGCGGACTGCAATTTGTAGCGGGGGGGGCCCAGAAAGCTTGGGCCTCCCTGCGCTGCAGATTCCAGCCCCCAGCTGCCTAGTTGTACCTGGCTGGACACAAAAATAGGGCGAAGCCCCACGTACTTTTTTTTTAATTATTTCATGAATTTCATGAAATAATTAAGCAAAAAAGGCCTTCCCTATATTGTTGTGTCCGGCCAGGTACAAATAGGCAGCTGGTGGTTGGGGGCAGCCCGTTCCTGCCTGCTGTACCTGGCTGGACACAAATATAGTGCGAAGCCCCACTTCAATTTTTTTTAATTATTTCATGAAATTCATGAAATAATTAAGAAAAAAAGGGCTTCCCTATATTGTTGTGTCCGGCCAGGTACAAATAGGCAGCTGGTGGTTGGGGGCAGCCCGTTCCTGCCTGCTGTACCTGGCTGGACACAAATATAGTGCGAAGCCCCACTTCAATTTTTTTAAATTATTTCAGGAAATTCATGAAATAATTTAAAAAAAATTGACATGGGGCTTCGCACTATATTTGTGTCCAGCCAGGTACAGCAGGCAGGAACGGGCTGCCCCCAACCACCAGCTGCCTATTTGTACCTGGCCGGACACAACAATATAGGGAAGCCCTTTTTTTCTTAATTATTTCATGAAATAATTTAAAGAAAATTGACGTGGGGCTTCGCCCTGTTTTTGTGTCCAGCGAGGTACAACTAGGCAGCTGGGAGTTGGAATCCGCAGCGCAGGGAGGCCCAAGCTTTCTGGGCCACCCCCGCTGCAAATTGCAGTCCGCAGCCACCCCGGAAAATGGCGCGTTCATAGAAGCGCCATCTTCTGGCGCTGTACCCAACTCATCCAGGGCCCTGATGCGGTGGCTCACTGGGTAATAAAGGGGTTAGGGCCAGCTTGGCATTATCAGCTGGCCCTAAGCCCGAAATTCATGGGGTCACGCCAATATTAGACATGACCACCATGAATTTCTAGTAAAGTATTTAAAAAAAACACAACACCCAGAAAAAAGTCCTTTAATTGAAATAAACACACAATTCTTTATTGTTCTAAATTAAACCATACTTACCATCACGCCCATTCCAGCTGAAGCCAACGATCTCCTGCAATAAAAGAAAAATAATAAAGCAACCTCATCCTTACCTTTCCATGGTTCCCACGACAGCTTCAGCTCTGCTACATCGAGATGACAGGCTGGACCGCAGCAGAACGCTGCCATCCAGCCTGTCATCCCGCAGACACTGAGAAGCGCAGGCTTGCTTGCGCTCCACAGTGTCTCTCTGTGAGGGCATCCAGATGAGCCGAGTTAATGTCCAATGAACTCGGCTCACCTCATGCACGTCACTGACAGCGTGGGAAAATTCTCCTGCACTCAGCGCTTCAGCGTGGGAGAATTCTCACGCTGAAGCGCTGAGTGCAGGAGAATTCTCCCACGCTGTCAGTGACGTGCAGGAGGTGAGCTGAGTTCATTGGACATGAGCTCACCTTATGCAAGTCACTGACAGCGTGGGAGAATTCTCCTGCACTCACCGCTTCAGCGTGAGAATTTTCCCACGCTGTCAGTGACGTGCATGAGGTGAGCCGAGTTCATTGGACATGAACTCGGCTCATCTGGATGTCGTCACAGAGAGACGCTGAGCAGCGCAAGCAAGCCTGCGCTTCTCAGTGTCTGCGGGATGAGAGGCTGGATGGCAGCGTTCTGCTGCGGTCCAGCCTGTCATCTCGATGTAGCAGAGCTGAAGCTGTCGTGGGAACCATGGAAAGGTAAGGATGAGGTTGCTTTATTATTTTTCTTTTATTGCAGGAGATCGTTGGCTTCAGCTGGAATGGGCGTGACGGTAAGTATGGTTTAATTTAGAACAATAAAGGATTGTGTCTTTATTTCAATTAAAGGACTTTATTCTGGGTGTTTGTGTTTTTTTTAACTTTGACTATGGGGTTAGTAATGGGGGTGTCTTATAGACGCCGCTCCATTACTAACCTGGGCTTGATGTCAGCTGGCATTATAAGCTGACATCAACCCCAGCCCTATTACCCCCTGCCACCGCACCAGGGCAGCGTGGAAGAGCGAGGCTAAGTGCCAGAATTGGCGCATCCTATGAATGCGCCATTTCTGGGGCGGCTGACGGCTGGTGTTTCTAGCCTGGGAGGGGGCCAATATTCATGGCTCCCTTCCTGGGCTATTAATATCAGCCCCCAGCTGTCTGCCTAGCCTTTGCTAGCTATTAAATTAGGGGGGACCCCATGTCATTTTTTTGGGGGGGTCCCCCATTTTAATAGCTAGTAAAGGCTATGTATTCAGCTGGGGGCTGATATTAGTAGCCTGGGAAGCTCCGTGGGTATTACCCCCTTCCCAGGCTTCAAACATCTGCCCCAGCCGTCTGCTTAACCTCCGCTAGAGCCTAAAATTAAGGGGAACCCCACGCCAATTTTTTTAATAATAAATCCTTTGTTTTAATACTAAATGACAAGTACAGTAACCAACACTGTCACTGTACTTCATATATATGTGACTGACATGTTTCTATCTATCTAATCTATGTGTGATTCTCTATTCTTTCTATTCTAAATTGTCGGGTACCGCTGCTGAATTGCCGGCCGGCTTTTTTAAAGAGACAGTGCATGAAAACACTATTATTTTTTTTGATAAATCCTTTACGCTAAATGACAAGTACAGTAAGCAGCACTTTCACTGTACTTCGTATATATGTGGCTGACATGTTTATATCTATCTAATCTATGTGTGAAGCTCTATTCTTTCGGTTCTAAATTGTCGGGTACAGGTGTATGCCGCTGCTGAATTGCCGGCTTTTCATGTTTCACTGTTGGCACTGTTCCCATCGATTTGGGCAATCACTGTAATGCCACAACCACCATGGCTGTGGCATTACAGTGAGTGGCAGACAATCCCTGCATGATTGGTGCTCTAAATAGCGCCAGACATGCAGGACACGCTTTTGGTGCACGAACAGTTATCGAACATAACCTCGAACAGCCGAATTTTTTGCAAATCGTTCGGGTTCGTCGAACAACTCGAACACCGCCCAAAACAGCTCGAATTTGAGATTGGCGAACAGTTCTAGTCGAACACCGCTCATCTCTACTGATGATGTTCTAGTATATATCACTCAATCACATATATCCATCCATGCTGTTATGGCTGAAATAGATCACTTTGTTACATGGTCAAATTTTAAAATCAATGCAGCGAAGTCTGAGGCCCTCGATGTCTCCCTCCCCAAATCCATATAAGATTCCATGCAGTCCAACTTTCCCTTTGCCTGGCCCTCACAGGGTATCAAATACTTAGGAATTCCTATTCATAGAGACCTCTCCCATCTATGTTATCTTAATTTTTTTGCCCTTTATTGAACAACTCCATACAGACCACGGTTGGCAAGTTAGAACTGTAAGATTCACTACGTGAGCCACTGGTGTTTTGTGGAACAGCACATGTACACTGTGTTCCAAATTATTATGCAAAAAGTGTTTAGGAGTGATAAGGGAAGAATTTGTTTGTTTGTCAGTTAAACTCATTGATGGTGATGTGTGTCAGGGCTCTTTATATCACTGTAAGCAATTGCAGACACCTGTGCTAATTAATTTGGCAGGTGTGTCCAATGAAAGGCAAGACTACTTAAGAAGGCTGTCTCACATTATTAAGCAGCCTACATTTTCTGCCAAAATGGGAAAGAAAAAGGATGTGTCGGCTGCTGAGAAGCAACAAATTGTGGAGTGTTTAGGTCAAGGCATGACTACAATCAACATTGTGCGATGATCAGGATGAAGTGTCTTGGCAATCAAGAAGTATGTAGCTGATTCACAGTACACACGTGTGCGTGCTGATAAGGGCAAATTGAGGACTCTTTCCTACAGGCAATTACGTCAGGTTAAAAGAGCAGCGGCAAAAAAGCCTTGTCATAGCAGCAGACAAGTTTTTGAAGCTGCTGGTGCCTCCAACGTCCCCCGAACAACAAGATGCAGGGTCCTTCAGAGGTTTGCAGCTGTGCATACGCCATCCTGTCGACCTCCTCTATCCACTTCACACAAGCAGAAACGGCTCCAGTGGGCTAAACATTACATGAAGACTGATTTCAAAACTGTTTTGTTCACGCATGAGTGCCGTTCAGCGCTCGATGGTCCAGATGGATGGAGTGGAGGATGGCTGGTTGATGGACACCCCACGCAAACATGGCTACAGCACCAACAAGGAGGAGGTGGAGTAATGTTTTGGGCTGGAATCATGGGGAGAGAGATTGTCGGCTCCTTTAGGATCCCTGAAGGCGCTAAAGATGAACTCCATTATGTATGTGGATTTTCTCAAACCGCACTTCCTGCCATGGTTCAAGAAGAAGAACCGTGTATTTCACAGCAAGATCATTTTTTTGCATGATAATGCACCATCTCATGCTGCACATAAAAAATCTGCATCTCTGGCTGATATTGGCATAAAAGGGGACAAACTTATCGTGTGACCCCCATGCTCCCTTGACCTCTACCCCATTCAGAACCTCTGGAGCATCATCAAAAGGAGTGTCTATGATGGCGGGAGGCAGTTCACATCTAAGCAACACCTCTGGGAGGGTATTCTGTCCTCATGCAAAACAATTGAAGCAGAAACCATCCAAAACCTGACAAATTCAATGGACGAGAGAGTTCAGAAGCTCCTTTCGAACAAGGGGTCCTATGTGAAAATGTAACATCACCTAGAATAAAGTTTTGAGTTGAAAACTGTTTGATTTCAGTTTCTAATAACCTGCTAATGCTTATAATTTCAAAAATGACCATTTTTTTGGTCTTTATTAAAATGAAAAGGTTGATCCAAAAGTTTGGGGGATCTAAGAGTATGGCAACCCAGTAGTCATGATTACTTCGAATTCTGACAATATGAGGGTCATGTTGCAGGTAGTGCAGCAAGAAGGCACTTATGTGTCTTGCGCATCTTGGAGCCCCAAAATTATTTTCCGGGCTAGATGCAGCTAAAAATTATTATTAATTTTAAATCTGGTGGAGCTTAGTATAGATGGCCTAATAGGATCAGTGCTGCACACTGCTACAAAGCCCAAATTATTTTCCAGCCAAGATACAGATAAAAATGATTAGTAATTTTAAATCTGGTGGAGCTTATTATAGATGGGCTAATAGAATCAGTGCTGCACACTGCTACAAAGCCCAAATTATTTTCCAGCCAAGATACAGATAAACATGATTAGTAATTTGAAAGCTTAAAACGGTTGGTAGGGTGATTTTAACCAATCATCAAGCTTTTACTCTCCCCAGGATGACACAGGGGTAGAAAAGTCGTTTCGGATCCATGATTTGTTCATCTTTATGAACGTGAGTCTGTCTACATTATCAGTGGAGAGCCGCGTGCGCTTATCTGTCAGCACTCCACCAGCAGCGCTGAACACACGTTCAGACAGAACGCTGGCTGCGGGGCATGACAAGATCTCCAAGGCGTAAGTGGCTAGCTCCGGCCATTTATCCAGATTGGATGCCCAAAAAGAGCAAGGGTCCAGTGACACAATCATGGCTTCAATGTTTACTTGGAGATACTCCTGTACCATCGTCTCTAGGCGTTGACTATGTGTCAGACTTCTTGTCTCCTGTGGCCTTGCAAAGGATGGGCTAAAAAAGTGGTGAAATGATTCCGCAAAATTGATGTTACCAGCAGATACTGTGGTTCTGTTACGGTTTAAGTGCTGAACACTTGACGGTCCCACGGTTGGCAAGTTGGAACTGTGAGATTCACTACGTGCACCACTGGTGTTTTGTGGAAAAGCACATGTAAGATTCTGCAACAGTCTCTGCTGATACTCCTGCATGCGTGCATCCCTTTCTATGGCAGGAATAATTTCGGCAAATTTACTTTTGTACCGGGGATCTAACAGTGTGGCAACCCAGTAGTCAGGATTATTTCTAATTCTCACAATTTGAGGGTCATGTTGCAGGTAGTGCAGCAAGAAGGCACTCATGTGTGTTGCGCATCCAGGAGCACCAAGTCCCTGTTGTGTTGGTGGCGAGGTAACAATCATGCTTCCTTCCTCTGTCCTCTCCCCCCAACCTCGCACAACAGAAATGTGATCAAGGTCTCCCTCATCTGATGAGTCTTCCATCAGTTCGTCCTCCACTTCTTCCTGGGCTGCTGCACCTTCCTCACTAGTTTGGCTGCTACCATGCACCCTGGTAAAACCATCTCCCCCACCCTCACATGCCTGCCGCCTTGGTGCTGTCGACCGTCTGGACCTTGCAGATGTTAGCCCTTCCGCATACAACTCCTCCTCCTCTACTTCCTCCACCTCCTCTTGTGCCACCACCTGACTCCGAATTCTGTTTAACATGTGCTCCAGCATGTAAATCACCGGAAAAGTCATGCTGATAATGGCATCGTCAGCACTAAACATCTTTGTCGCCATTTCAAAACTGTGCAGAAGGGTGCATAGGTCCCTGATCTGAGACCACTCCTCCAGCGTGATTTGCCCCACCTCTGGATCTCGTTGGCCCAGGCTATACCTCAGAACGTATTGCACCAGGGCTTGTCGGTGCTGCCACAGTCGCTGCAACATGTGCAGAGTTGAATTCCACCGGGTAGGCACATCGCATTTTAGCCGGTAAAGTGGCAGGCCCAACGACTTCTGTAGAGATGTAAGTCGCTGAGCTGCGGGATGCGAACGGCGGAAGTGAGCACACAGCGACCGTGCCCTCTGCAGAAGGCCATCTAGTCTGGGATAGTGGGCTAAAAATTGCTGGACAACCAGGTTCAACACGTGAGCCATACAAGGCACGTGTGTGACATTGCCCCGGCGAAGGGCCGCACCCAGGTTTGCAGCATTGTCGCACACGGCCTTCCCTGGTTTCAGGTCCAGTGGAGACAACCATTCATGAAATTGGTTCTCCAGAGCTGACCACAACTCCTCAGCTGTGTGACTCACATTTCCCAGACATTTCAAAGAAAAAAACGCCTGATGACGTTGAGCCCTACTGCCAGCATAGTAAGGAGGTGTGCAGGATCCCTTCTGCACAGTTTGAAAGCTTGTGGCATGACCAGACAGGCTTTGGGTGCAGGTGGAAGACCGAGAGGAGGTTGAGGAGGCAGAAGCAGTGGAGGAACTTTGACATAAAGAGGATTGACGCACAACTCGTGGGGACGGCAAGACTTGGACAGCAGCCCCTTGTCCTGCTGTCACCATAGTTACCCAGTGCCCAGTCAGCGACATGTAACGCCCCTGTCCATGCCTACTCGTCCAAGTGTCTGTGGTGAAATGCACCCTGTCACACACAGTTTCTCAAAGAAGCGGTGATGTTGTGTGCGACATGCTGGTGGAGCGCAGGCACACCTTTCTTTGAGAAGTAGTGCCGACTGGGCATCTGGTACTGGGGCTCTGCGACGGACATAAGGTCTCGAAAATCCTCTGTGTCCACCAGGCGGAAAGGCAGCATTTCTGTAGCCAAGAGCTTGCAGATGGTGAAATTCAACCTCTTAGCTTTCTCATGGCTAGGAGGAAATGGTGTTTTACTTGTCCACATCTGAGGGACCGAGGGCTGGCTATTGTGCTTAGACGGGGTTGATAAGGGTGTCCCCGGCAAACTGCCGGTCTGTGAGGAAGATGCAGGCGGACATGTTAGGTTGCCTTGATCCAAAGGTGGTGCTATCGATGTCGGACAGCGCTCAACACCAGCTGGTGTTACCACCTCCAAAGAAAATGATGACCTGCCAATCACGCTGGCTGTTGCGGGTAAAGAGGTGGCAGGTCTGCGACCCAAAACAGGTGTGACTGCTGTCCCCCCAGTCACAGAGGATGAAGAGGCCGCGGATGCACAAGATATGGCAGACGGTGGTTGGCCCGGCCGGCTAGGCCGCATTGTAGCAGACTGAGCTTCCCACTGCAACTTATGCTTCATGTCCATGTGCCGGTTCATGCATGAAGTACTCAAACTATGTATTTTTTGGCCTCTACTTAGCTTTTGCTGACAAATGTTACAGATAACACGAGTTGGGTCATCTTTATCGATCTGAAGAAATGCCCAGGCTATGCAAGGCTTAGCACCCATGCGACCTGAAGAGCCACCACGACTTGTGGTGAGAGGCAGAGTTGTGTTTGAGGATGCAGTTGTTGACGTGCTTCCAGTACTACGTCTCTGTCCAGGAAGGCGCAACCTGACCTCGTCGTCACTAGCATCTTCCTCCACCTCCTCTGCTGACCTCATCTCTTGGCTGACTGTGGGTTGACAGTAAGTGGGATCGCCAACCTCATCATCATCACCCTGTGCGTTATCACACCCGTCGTCCTCAGAGCCAACCTCTTCCTGCCCTGACAAAAAACTAAAGTTGTCGCTCCAATCAGGTATTTGAGTCTCATCATCGTCTTCCTCATTGTCTCCACCAACAGGAGTTACAGTTTGGGAATGAGGGTCTACATTATGGTCAGAACCTTCTGCGTCTGGTCCTGGATCCGACTCATAAAGATTCTGGGCATCAGTGCAGATCATTTCCTCGTCTGGATTCACAGAAGCGCTGGAGTCGACCTCTGATTCCCAGGCTATAGTATGAGTAAACAGCTCTGCAGACTCAACCATCTGTTCTACCTCATACTCAGACGGGCAGCTGGAGATTTGGGAGCTGTGAGGAAGCAAGTGCGATTGGGGTGACACCTTTGAGGACTGGAGTATTTGTGATGTTGAAGTTGATGTGGAGTAGAGCCCACTTAAAGGAGCACTTGATATCCGTTGAAGCACCTGCTGTTTTTGTGCCTCATCTGGAATTTGTAGCGATTGGCGTGGCCGTAAGAAAGGGATCTTATCACGTTGTCCGCTAAAAGAAGTAGACATTTTAGTTTGGCTGGAAGATGGTCTTTCTTCTGCAGATGTTACTGTTGCTTTAACACCTACCACACGGACACAACCTTTTTTCCCCTTCCCAACACGCCTATTCCCCTTTCCACCAGCAGCAGGCCTTTTTCCACTCATTTTGGTGGTTAACTAATTCACAACTCTGGAGATGTTTGCACAAAAAAACAATGGATGGGAACCGAGCAGAGCTGAGTGGCCAAACTGTGGTATTAGGCCAAAACTATTGGCTGGGTTAGATGGAGAAAAAAATTATATTCAATTTGCAACCTGATGGAGGTCAGTATAGATGGACTAATAGAACAAGTCCCACACACAGCTAGAAGCCCAAATATTTTTTCAGAGGTCGATGCAGAAAAAAAATATATTCAGTTTGCAACCTGATGGAGGTCAGTATAGATGGACTAATAGAGATAGTCCCACACACTGCTAGAAGGCCAAATATTTTTTCAGAGGTAGATGCAGACAAAAAATTATTTTGAATTTGCAACCTGATGGAGGTCAGTATAGGTGGACTAATAGAACAAGTCCCACACACTGCTAGAAGGCCAAATATTTTTTCAGAGCTAGATGCAGAAAAAAATTATATTCAGTTTGCAACCTGATGGAGGTCAGTATAGATGGACTAATAGAACAAGTCCCACACACAGCTAGAAGCCCAAATATTTTTTCAGAGGTAGATGCAGGAAAAAATTATATTCAGTTTGCAACCTGATGGAGGTCTGTATAGATGGATTAATAGAACAAGTCCAACACACACAGCTAGAAGCCCAATATTTTTTCAGAGGTAGATGCAGAAAAAAAATTATTTTTAATTTGCAACCTGATGGAGGTCAGTATAGATGGACTAATAGAGAAAGTCCCACACACTGCTAGAAGGCCAAATATTTTTTCAGAGCTAGATGCAGAAAAAAATTGTATTCAGTTTGCAGCCTGATGGAGGTCAGTATAAATGGACTAATAGAACAAGTCCCACACACAGCTAGAAGCCCAAATATTTTTTCAGACGTAGATGCAGATAAAAATTATTTTAATTTGCAACCTGATGGAGGTCAGTATAGATGGACTAATAGAGAAAGTCCCACACACTGCTAGAAGGCCAAATATTTTTTCAGAGCTAGATGCAGATAAAAATTATTTTTAATTTGCAACCTGATGGAGGTCAGTATAGATGGACTAATAGAGTAAGTCCCACACACTGCTAGAAGGCCAAATATTTTTTCAGAGCTAGATGCAAAAAAAAATTATTTTTAATTTGCAACCTGATGGAGGTCAGTATAGATGGACTAATAGAGAAAGTCCCACACACTGCTAGAAGGCCAAATATTTTTTCAGAGCTAGATGCAGAAAAAAATTATATTCAGTTTGCAACCTGATGGAGGTCAGTATAGATGGACTAATAGAACAAGTCCCACACACAGCTAGAAGCCCAAATATTTTTTCAGAGGTAGATGTAGATAAAAAATATTTTTAATTTGCAACCTGATGGAGGTCAGTATAGATGGACTAATAGAGAAAGTCCCACACACTGCTAGAAGGCCAAATATTTTTTCAGAGCTAGATGCAGATAAGAATTATTTTTAATTTGCAACCTGATGGAGGTCAGTATAGATGGACTAATAGAGAAAGTCCCACACACTACTAGAAGGCCAAATATTTTTTCAGAGCTAGATGCAGAAAAAAATTATATTCAGTTTGCAACCTGATGGAGGTCAGTATAGATGGACTAATAGACCAAGTCCCACACACAGCTAGAAGCCCAAATATTTTTTCAGAGGTAGATGCAGATAAAAATTATTTTTAATTTGCAACCTGATGGAGGTCAGTATAGATGGACTAATAGAGAAAGTCCCACACACTGCTAGAAGGCCAAATATTTTTTCAGAGCTAGATGCAGATAAGAATTATTTTTAATTTGCAACCTGATGGAGGTCAGTATAGATGGACTAATAGAGAAAGTCCCACACACTACTAGAAGGCCAAATATTTTTTCAGAGCTAGATGCAGAAAAAAATTATATTCAGTTTGCAACCTGATGGAGGTCAGTATAGATGGACTAATAGACCAAGTCCCACACACAGCTAGAAGCCCAAATATTTTTTCAGAGGTAGATGCAGATAAAAATTATTTTTAATTTGCAACCTGATGGAGGTCAGTATAGATGGACTAATAGAGAAAGTCCCACACACTGCTAGAAGGCCAAATATTTTTTCAGAGCTAGATGCAGATAAAAATTATTTTTAATTTGCAATCTGATGGAGGTCAGTATAGATGGACTAATAGAGAAAGTCCCACACACTGCTAGAAGGCCAACTATTTTTTCAGCGCTAGATGGAGAAAAAAATTATATTGTTTGCAACCTGATGGAGGTCTGTATAGATGGATTAATAGAAGAAGTCCCACACACAGCTAGAAGCCCAATATTTTTTCAGATGTAGATGCAGAAAAAAAATATATTCAGTTTGCAAACTGATGGAGGTCAGTATAGATGGACTAATAGAGAAAGTCCCACACACTGCTAGAAGGCCAAATATTTTTTCAGAGCTAGATGCAGAAAAAAATTATATTCAGTTTGCAACCTGATGGAGGTCAGTATAGATGGACTAATAGAACAAGTCCCACACACAGCTAGAAGCCCAAATATTTTTTCAGAGGTAGATGCAGACAAAAAATTATTTTTAATTTGCAACCTGATGGAGGTCAGTATAGATGGACTAATAGAGAAAGTCCCACACACTGCTAGAAGGCCAAATATTTTTTCAGATCTAGATGCAGATAAAAATTATTTTTAATTTGCAACCTGATGGAGGTCAGTATAGATGGACTAATAGAGAAAGTCTCACACACTGCTAGAAGGCCAAATATTTTTTCAGAGCTAGATGCAGAAAAAAATTATATTCAGTTTGCAACCTGATGGAGGTCAGTATAGATGGACTAATAGAACAAGTCCCACAAACTTCTAGAAGCCCAAATATTTTTTCAGAGCTAGATGCAGAAAAAAATTATATTCAATTTGCAACCTGATGGAGGTCAGTATAGATGGACTAATAGAATGATGCTATGCCCAAAAGATTTTACTTCACTAGGTGCAGTAAAAAAATTGGTATTCTATACACAGGTGGTATATCTTGCAACACAGATAGGCTACTCCACTTACTAACACACTCTGCAATAGGCCAAAAAGGATTAGCTTTGCTAGATTCAGCCAAATGCTGTGAAAAAAACTTGCACAGCACTGGCACAGACCTGCCTGGCAAAAACTGATAGGAACTGATGTAACCTTGTCCTGAAAAGGACTGCAATTACAATTAGTCTTTACTCCCACAATCTATCTATTTAAGAGCACAGACCTGCCTGATAAAAGTCGTAGGAAATGCTGTAACCTAGTCCTTAAAAGGACTGCAATTACAACTATTTCCTACTCCCAAGCTATCTGTAGATTTGTGCGAAAATTGGCTTGAAATTAACAAGGTATAGCGCACACAGCAACAGCGGTGCCGTCTAACACGCAGCTGCAGCAGTGAGAAAATGGTGGTGACGGGGAAAATGGTTTGGTCTTATAGGGCAAGGACATGTGACATACACTGCCAATGACACATGCCCTTGCTTGTGTGAAAAACAGCAGTTCGCTCCGTGTGTGCGCTGCTGATAGGCTGACAGACTGCACCTCCCCACTGCAAATGCGGGAAAGAGAAAAAAAAATGGAGATCTTCATTATTGCTGCAGAGATCCATCCCCTGCCCCTCCCCCCACCCCGCTGTGCGCTCAAACTGCGTATTAACATTAATTTTCATCATTACTGAGAAAAAATCCAGTTATGATTTTGGTGCACGAACAGTTATCGAACATAACCTCGAACAGCCGAATTTTTCTCAAATCGTTCGTGTTCGCCGAACGGCTCGAACACCGCCCAAAACAGCTCGAATTTGAGATTGGCGAACAGTTCGAGTAGAACAACGCTCATCTCTAGTTGACACTACCTGAAACAGCTGGCGTGCTGGAACCAGGCTGGGCAGGAGGGAGTACCCATGCCAAAGTCACTGCCGAGAACCAGCTGACGGTACTGGAACCCGGATGGGTAGTAGAAGGTACAAGAGCAAATGGAACTACCGAGAACCAGCTGGCGGTGCTGGAACCCTGGGTAAATACTAAAAACAGAGGAGCCAGAGGTGTATTTGGAGGAGGTTTTAAATCAGTAGTACAGTGGATGTGGACAAAGCAGGAGAATTTACCGGACACACAGCTGGGGATCAGCTGACGTTACTGAACCCCAATAACACTGGAGCAAGCGTTGACTGTGCAGACGGCACTTCTGAGCAGCAACTAGCGGTATTGGAGCCCAGGGTAAATACTAAAAACAGAGGAGCCAGAGGTGTATTTGGAGGAGGTTTTAAATCAGTAGTACAGTGGATGTGGACAAAGCAGGAGAATTTGCCGGACACACAGCTGGGGATCAGCTGACGTTACTGAACCCCAATAACACTGGAGCAAGCGTTGACTGTGCAGACGGCACTTCTGAGCAGCAACTAGCGGTATTGGAGCCCAGGGTAAATACTAAAAACAGAGGAGCCAGAGGTGTATTTGGAGGACTTTTTAAATCAGTAGTACAGTGGATGTGGACAAAGCAGGAGAATTTGCCGGACACACAGCTGGGGATCAGCTGACGTTACTGAACCCCAATAACACTGGAGCAAGCGTTGACTGTGCAGACGCCACTTCTGAGCAGCAACTAGCGGTATTGGAGCCCAGGGTAAATACTAAAAACAGAGGAGCCAGAGGTGTATTTGGAGGAGGTTTTAAATCAGTAGTACAGTGGATGTGGACAGAGCAGGAGAAATTGCCGTCCGCACAGCAGGGGAACAGCTGACATTACTGAACCCCAATAACACGGCAGCAAGTGTTGACTGTGCAGACCTCACTTCCGAGCGCCAACTGGTGGTGTTGGAGCTCAGGGATAATACTGAAAACAGAGGAGCCAGAGGTGTATTTGGAGGAGGTTTTAAATCAGTAGTACAGTGGATGTGGACAGAGCAGGAGAAATTGCCGTCCGCACAGCAGGGGAACAGCTGACGTTACTGAACCCCAATAACACGGCAGCAAGTGTTGACTGTGCAGACGGCACTTCCAAGCGCCAACTGGCGGTGTTGGAGCTCAGGGATAATACTGAAAACAGAGGAGCCAGAGGTGTATTTGGAGCAACTTTAAAATCTGTAGTAGTGAGAATGTGGACAGAGCAGGAGAAATTGCCGTCCGCACAGCAGGGGAACAACTGACGTTACTGAACCCCAATAACACGGCAGCAAGTGTTGACTGTGCAGACGGCACTTCCGAGCGCCAACTGGCGGTGTTGTAGCTCAGGGATAATACTGAAAACAGAGGAGCCAGAGTTGTATTTGGAGGAGGTTTTAAATCAGTAGTACAGTGGATGTGGACAGAGCAGGAGAAATTGCCGTCCGCACAGCAGGGGAACAGCTGACGTTACTGAACCCCAATAACACGGCAGCAAGTGTTGACTGTGCAGACGGCACTTCCGAGCGCCAACTGGCGGTGTTGGAGCTCAGAGATAATACTGAAAACAGAGGAGCCAGAGGTGTAATTGGAGCAACTTTAACATCTGTAGTAGTGAGAATGTGGACAGAGCAGGAGAAATTGCCGTCCGCACAGCAGGGGAACAGCTGATGTTACTGAACCCCAATAACACGGCAGCAAGTGTTGACTGTGCACACGGCACTTCCGAGCGCCAACTGGCGGTGTTGGAGCTCAGGGATTACAGTTCAGGTGGTAGAAACATGAACAGAACAGGAGACCTGGATACTGTTGCCAACCAATTATTTATTCTGGAAGAGGACAGGCAAATTCATGAGAGATCCAGGCCTTGTTCATTTTGAGAAAAGTAAGCCGGTCAACGTTATCGGAGGATAGTCGCATGCGACGGTCTGTTAGTACACCACCTGCGGCACTAAAGACGCGTTCCGATAATATACTAGCAGCAGGGCAAGCTAGCACCTCCAATGCATACTGACTAAGCTCTGGCCATGTATCCAGCTTACAGACCCAAAACTTGAAGGGAGAAGAGCCGTCTGGGAGTACACTAAGAGGGCAAGACATGTAGTCTGTCACCATCTGACGGAAATGTTGCCTCCTGCTGACTGGTGCCGTCTGTGATGGTGTAGACATTTGTGGCAGCGGGGACACAAAACTTTGCTACATTTTGGCCATACTGGTCTAGCCTTGTGCTGAGGCGCTGCTTCTGCTCCCTCTTTGTGCAGAGCTTCCTCCACTGCCTCGACGCACTGAGCTGCTTTGTAAAGCACTAGCAGCACTGCTCTCGGTTGGAATGGAGAACATGATGGAATGCACCAGTGCGTCTTGGTACTCCCGCATTTTACGCTCCCAGTTCAACGGTGTTATGAGGCTTTGTAAGTTGTCCCAGTAGCAAGGATCTAGGAGGGTGGACACCCAATAATCAGCCGTGTTGAGAATGTGGGCGATGCGGCGGTCGTTTCTCAGGCACTGCAGCATGAAATCAACCATGTGCTGCAGACTGCCAACTGGCCAAGAAATGCTGTCCCCTGCTTGAGGCGTGATCTCTGCCTGCTCTGCATCACCCCACACTCGCTCTAGATACTGACTACTAGAGCATTGTGTACCTCCCTTCTCTGGACAGATGTCTTCCTCATCCATTAACTCCTCCTCATCCTCCTCACAAAGTGTCCCCTGCCTAGGCCTTTGTGAGGAACCACGTTGCGCAGACTGTAGAGAAGCAGATGGCATTTGTGACTCCTCATCCTCCACCTCTTCCAAAACATCGTCCCTTAGTGCTTGCAGTGTTTTTTCAAGCAGGCAGATAAGGGGGATAGTCATGCTGACTAGTGCATCATCTGCACTCGCCATCCGTGTGGAATAATCGAAGGCATGCAAAACGTGGCAAATGTCCTTCATAGAGGCCCACTCAGTGGTGGTGAAGTGTGAACGGCGCGCACTGCGACTTGTTTGCGCCTGCTGCAGCTGGTACTCCATTACTGCTGCCTGCTGCTCACACAACCTCTCCAACATATGTAACGTTGAATTCCACCTGGTGGGGAGGTCACATATGATGCGATGTTCCGGAAGACGTAATTGGCGCTGCAAAGCTGCAATGCGTGATCTTGCATTGCTGGAACGCCGCAAGTGAGCGCACTCTATGCGGACCTTGTGAAGCAGTGCATCAAGATCAGGATAGTCCCTCAAAAAACTCTTCACGACCAAGTTGAGCACATGTGCCAGACATGGGATGTGAGTGAGGTTGCCTAGGCCCAGAGCTGCCACCAGATTTCGTCCATTGTCACACACTACCATGCCTGGCTGGAGATTCGCTGGCACAAACCACACGTCGCTCTGCTGCTTGATGGCATTCCAGAGCTCCTGCGCTGTGTGGCTTCGATTCCCCAAAGAAATTAATTTTAAGACGGCCTGTTGACGTTTGGCCACGGCTGTGCTCATATTGGTCACCATAACTGGTAACCGTTCACGGGTCGATGTGGAGGTAGACCGTGACGGCTCCTGCAGCGCTGATTCAGAGGAACTGGAGTATGAGGAGGAGCCAATGTGTACAGACTGAATTCCTGCAATCTTTGGAGTTGGCAGAACACGTACAGCGCCACTCTCAAGATCTGTACCCGGCTCCACAACATTTACCCAATGGGCAGTGAGGGAAAGGTATCGTCCCTGTCCATGCTTACTGGTCCACGCATCGGTGGTCAGGTGGACCTTGCTACTGACGGCGTTTTGTAGCGCATGTTTAATTTTTCCCTCCACATGATGTTGCAGGGCAGGGACGGCTTGCCTGCTGAAATAAAATCGGCTGGGCACGTTGTATTGTGGGACTGCCAATGCCATAAAGTTACGGAATGTGTCAGTCTCCACCAGCCTGAATGATAGCATTTCAAGGGCCAGTAGTTTAGCAATGCCAGCATTCAGAGCCTGTGCTCGGGGGTGGTTTGCCGAGTATGGGCGCTTTTTCTCCCATGCCTGTGCTAACGATGGCTGTAGACTGGCCTGGGAGTGTGAGGATGACTGGGAAAGTGGTGCTGTGGGTGGAATTACACTGTGTCTCTGTACAACAGTGCCAAAGATTCTTCCATGGCGATCCTGTGAGGAAGCCGAACTAGCTGTGTGTGAGCTGGAGGAAGAGGCTACAACACGAGCTGAAGAGGTGGTAGGTGGCGCTGTAGGTTGGCCTAGGTCTTCAGTGTGTTTTGTAACTCCACCACGTGCTTGGTCCGCACATGTTTCCACATATTTGTGGTATTGAGGTTGCTGACACTTTTCCCTCTTTTCACCTTCTGATTACACAGCTTGCATTTGACAAAGCAAATGTCATCTGCAACTGTGTCAAAAAAGGACCAGGCACTGCAAGTCTTGGGAGCGCCCGCTTTGGATTTTGGAAGAGCCATGCTCCTAATGGGTGCCGAAGTGGAGGCTACAGGCAACCAAGTCTGCCCCCTCCCTCTCCCTCCTTTTTGGGCCGTTCGGGGAATCTCTTCCTCAGAGCTGCTCCCACCATCTTCCTGTCCCTCACGCCATGATGGGTCAAGGACCTCATCATCTACACCACCCTCTTCAAACAACTGCTTCTCCTGGGTAGTCTCGACAGCACAGTACGCACCAGAAAGTGGCACCTGAGTCTCATCATCAGATGCGTACTGAGGTGTGCTGCTGAAAATAGGCACTGGCCCACCTGCCTCTTCAGATTCAGAGAGACAAAACGGTTGCGCATCACTGCATACTACCTCTTCTTCAAATTCTCGAATTCTGCTTGGCTGGCCCCCTCTTTCCAAGCCAAGAGATTCAGAGAACAGAAGTAGCGATGGCTCCTGTCCAGGGCTCTCTGACTGCCTGGGCAATTTGGCAGGTGGTGAAGAGACAGATGGGTGCTCTTCAGTGCTCAGGACCTGAGAGGATCTGGAACTAATTGAAGTCGATGCGTTAGCTGCCATCCATCCGACAACGGCTTCAATTTGGTCCTCGCTCAGCAGTGGGGTACGGCTAGCTCCTACAAAGCTGCGCATAAAGGACTGTTCCCTGGTAAAACTGGGGGATGCTGAGTCACTGGTGCCCGCAGCAGGCACAGAATCCCCACGTCCTCTCCCTGCAGGCACAGAATCCTCACGTCCTCTCCCTGCAGAAACTCCACGCCCACGCCCACGCCCACGACCACATGCCTTACTCCCTGCCTTCTTCATCTTGGTAGACTGATAAAGATAGGCAGAAAAGTACTAAGGGCTTAGTGTGCTTATTCCTGAACAGCTGCTAACAGGTATAAGAAACACTAATTTTATAAAGTGTGGACTAGACTTTAATATGAGCTAATATGGCCTACACAACTGTAAAGTGGAGTGTTTGGTGAACTTTATTTAGTTTTTTTTTGTCACAAAAAGACACTGGATGTGCCTAAAGATGTAATAACGATAGTATCACAAACTTTTTGTAGCTATTACAATGTAGGAAGGTAACCTACAATGCAATAGATGAGGCTGCAAAAAATAGGCTAATACTAATCTGGCTGGGGCTGCAGGGCCCAATGCTGCAGAAATGCTCCTCTAACTACTCCTATATAGTGTGTTTGGAACCAATTTAGCTGAATACGGATGGAACCACCACACTAATATGAGAAATCAGGAAAAATTATGAATTGGCAAAAAAGGACAATGTATGAGGCAGTGACACACACTGAGTGCACTACAACCAGACGTGGTTGAAGCACACACTACTGGGTGAGCTGCACTCACACACCAGACCTTGCAGACAGCGGTGAACAGTACAGATGCAGAGCACTGTGCACTAGCGCTGCAAGACCAAAAAAATTTCTCTATCTACTCCTATATAGTGTGTTTGGAACCAATTTATCTGAATACGGATGGAACCACCACACTAATAGGAGATATCAGGAAAAATTATGAATTGGCAAAAAAGGACAATGTATGAGGCAGTGACACACACTGAGTGCACTACAACCAGACGTGGTTGAAGCACACACTACTGGGTGAGCTGCACTCACACACCAGACCTTGCAGACATCGGTGAACAGTACAGATGCAGAGCACTGTGCACTAGCGCTGCAAGACCAAAAAAATGTCTCTATCTACTCCTATATAGTGTGTTTGGAACCAATTTAGCTGAATACGGATGGAACCACCACACTAATAGGAGATATCAGGAAAAATTATGAATTGGCAAAAAAGGACAATGTATGAGGCAGTGACACACACTGAGTGCACTACAACCAGACGTGGTTGAAGCACACACTACAGGGTGAGCTGCACTCACACACAGAGACCTTGCAGAAAGCAGTGATTTATAAAGTAGCTTGGGTAAAGCAGAATCGACCAAATAGGTAGCTAAAACTGTCCCTCAGAACAACAGCGTCCTATCCCTAACTGAATTCACAGCAGAGTGAGCCCAAAATGGCGGCGGCGGCTTTTATAGTGCATCATAACATCATTTCAGCAGCCAATCACAGCCATGCCATTAGTTAAGATGCCTACATGCCTAACAGGATGTGCCCACACTTCTTAGGATCCTCATTGGCTGAATAAAATGAAAATGGCTCATTGCATTATGGGAACTTCCGATTCCGGTATACGATATTGCAAAAGTATCGGAATTAAGTATCGGAATTCCGATACCGCGAATATCGGCCGATACCCGATATTTCAGTATCGGAATGCTCAACACTATGAGCGACACACTCAAACTGTTTTTTTTTTAGATACAAATGGCCCAAAAGTGGATAATAAAAGGTTTGAACCATGGAACTGCAAAACCACACTTCTGTTTCTCTGGCCTACACCAGACTATTTTAAACAGATATATTTGTGTCTGAAAAATCAGGAGACACTATTAGTTTTTTTTTTAATGGCAAAAAATGCCAAAAGCAGGATAATAGAGATTTTTTACCATGGAACAGCAAAACCACAGTAATAATTTACTGGTGTATACCAGACTTTTTTAAATATATATATTTGCGGCTGAACAGTGAGCGACACACTCAAACTGTTTTTCTTTTAGATACAAATGGCCCAAAAGTGGATAATACAGAGGTTTGAACCGTGGAACTGCAAAACCACACTTCTGTTTCACTGGCCTACACCAGACTATTTTCAACAGATATATTTGTGTCTGAACTGTCACAGACACACTTTTTTTTTTTTTAGGGTGGGGCACCAAAAGGTTAATAAGATGGGTATTTGTACAGTGTGAAGGAGGAAAATAAAAAGAGGATTCAGATGAAAGAAAAAGGATTTTTCCTGGCCCCCGAGACCTGGAGCTAAGTCCAGCAATTTCAGCAACAGCAGCACACAGGACTGTAATGCAGCATTTGATGGTATAACCACTGTGTCTTCTATACAGCCTGCCTGCCTGCCTGATATCTGCGATGGATATTAGTCCTGAGAAGGACTGTTTGTTTGATCTGGCAGCCTTTACAGACCCTACACTAACAATTTTGCAGCATATATCTCTCCCTAAATCAGCAGTGCTGTCCCTACACTGTCTGAACCCAGCCGTCTGTGTCCAAGTTGGCGGCATCGAGGTGACGCTGTGCGGCCAGCCAATCAATGTAATGCCCACAACCAACATGGCTGCGGCATTACAGTGACTGGCTGGCAATCACTGCATGTTCATTGGCTCTGTAAAGAATGCCAAACATGCAGGGAGGAGACCCAAGCTCCTGCCCGAGTAACCCGGAAATGCTTGGTGCTCGCCGAACATCAAGAGTAGCGTGGTGGTCGGTAGAGATGAGCGTTGTTCGACTCGAACTGTTCGCCAATCTCAAATTCGAGCTGTTTTGGGCGGTGTTCGAGCCGTTCGGCGAACACGAACGATTTGAGAAAAATTCGGCTCTTCGAGGTTATGTTCGATAACTGTTCGTGCACCAAAATCATAACTGGATTTTTTCTCAGTAATGATGAAAATTAATGTTAATACGCAGTTTGAGTGTACAGAGGGGTGGGGGGAGGGGCAGGGGATGGATCTCTGCAGGAATAATGAAGATCTCCATTTTTTTTTCTCTTTCCCGCATTTACAGTGGGGAGGTGCAATCTGTGAGCCTATCAGCAGCGCACACACGGAGCGAAGTGATTTTTTTCACACAGGCAAGGGCATGTGTCATTGGCAGTGTATGTCACATGTCCTTGCCTATAAGACCAAGCCATTTTCCCCGTCGCCACCATTTTCTCACTGCTGCAGCTGCGTGTTAGACGGCACCGCTGTTGCTGTGTGCGCTATACCTTGTTAATTTTAAGCCAATTTTCGCACAAATCTACAGATAGCTTGGGAGTAGGGAATAGTTGTGATTGCAGTCCTTTTAAGGACTAGGTTACAGCATTTCCTACGACTTATATCAGGCAGGTCTGTGCTCTTAAATAGATAGATTGTGGGAGTAAAGACTAATTGTAATTGCAGTCCTTTTCAGGACTAGGTTACATCAGTTCCTATCAGTTTTTCCCAGGCAGGTCTGTGCCAGTGCTGTGCAAGTTTTTTTTACAGCATTTGGCTGAATCTAGCAAAGCTAATCCTTTTTGGCCTATTGCAGAGTGTGTTAGTCAGTGGAGTAGCCTATCTGTGTTGCAAGATATACCACCTGTGTATAGAATACCAATTTTTTTACTGCACCTAGTGAAGTAAAATCTTTTGGGCATAGCATCATTCTATTAGACCATCTATACTGACCTCCATTAGGTTGCAAATTGAATATAATTTTTTCTGCATCTAGCTCTGAAAAAATATTTGGGCTTCTAGCAGTGTGTGGGACTTGTTCTATTAGTCCATCTATACTGACTTCCATCAGGTTGCAAACTGAATATAATTTTTTTCTGCATCTAGCTCTGAAAAAATATTTGGCCTTCTAGCAGTGTGTGGGACTTGTTCTATTAGTCCATCTATTCTGACCTCCATCACGCTGCAAATTCAAAATAATTTTTTTCTGCATCTACCTCTGAAAAAATATTTGGGCTTCTAGCTGTGTGTGGGACTAGTTCTATTAGTCCATCTATACTGACCTCCATCAGGTTGAAAACTGAATATATTTTTTTTCTGCATCTACCTCTGAAAAAATATTGGGCTTCTAGCTGTGTGTGGCACTTGTTCTATTAATCCATCTATACAGACCTCCATCAGGTTGCAAACTGAATATAATTTTTTTCTGCATCTACCTCTGAAAAAATATTTGGGCTTCTAGCTGTGTGTGGGACTTGTTCTATTAGCCATATATACTGACCTCCATCAGGTTGCAAACTGAATATAATTTTTTTCTGCATCTAGCTCTGAAAAAATATTTGGCCTTCTAGCAGTGTGTGGGACTTGTTCTATTAGTCCACCTATACTGACCTCCATCAGGTTGCAAATTCAAAATAATTTTTTGTCTGCATCTAGCTCTGAAAAAATATTTGGCCTTCTAGCAGTGTGTGGGACTTTCTCTATTAGTCCATCTATACTGACCTCCATCAGGTTGCAAACTGAATATATTTTTTTTCTGCATCTACCTCTGAAAAAATATTGGGCTTCTAGCTGTGTGTGGGACTTGTTCTATTAATCCATCTATACAGACCTCCATCAGGTTGCAAACTGAACATAATTTTTTTCTGCATCTACCTCTGAAAAAATATTTGAGTTTCTAGCTGTGTGTGGGACTTGTTCTATTAGTCCATCTATACTGACCTCCATCAGGTTGCAAACTGAATATATTTTTTTTCTGCATCTACCTCTGAAAAAATATTGGGCTTCTAGCTGTGTGTGGGACTTGTTCTATTAATTCATCTATACAAACCTCCATCAGGTTGCAAACTGAATATAATTTTTTTCTGCATCTACCTCTGAAAAAATATTTGGGCTTCTAGCTGTGTGTGGGACTTGTTCTATTAGTCCATCTATACTGACCTCCATCAGGTTGCAAACTGAATATAATTTTTTTCTGCATCTAGCTCTGAAAAAATATTTGGCCTTCTAGCAGTGTGTGGGACTTGTTCTATTAGTCCACCTATACTGACCTCCATCAGGTTGCAAATTCAAAATAATTTTGTGTCTGCATCTAGCTCTGAAAAAATATTTGGCCTTCTAGCAGTGTGTGGGACTTTCTCTATTAGTCCATCTATACTGACCTCCATCAGGTTGCAAACTGAATATATTTTTTTTCTGCATCTACCTCTGAAAAAATATTTGGCTTGTAGCTGTGTGTGGGACTTGTTCTATTAATCCATCTATACAGACCTCCATCAGGTTGCAAACTGAATATAATTTTTTCTGCATCTACCTCTGACAAAAATATTTGGGCTTCTAGCTGTGTGTGGGACTTGTTCTATTAGTCCATCTATACTGACCTCCATCAGGTTGCAAACTGAATATAATTTTTTTCTGCATCTAGCTCTGAAAAAATATTTGGCCTTCTAGCTGTGTGTGGGACTTGTTCTATTAGTCCATCTATACTGACCTCCATCAGGTTGCAAAATCAAAATAATTTTTTGTCTGCATCTAGCTCTGAAAAAATATTTGGCCTTCTAGCAGTGTGTGGGACTTTCTCTATTAGTCCATCTATACTGACCTCCATCAGGTTGCAAACTGAATATATTTTTTTTCTGCATCTACCTCTGAAAAAATATTTGGGCTTCTAGCTGTGTGTGGGACTTGTTCTATTAGTCCATCTATACTGACCTCCATCAGGTTGCAAATTGAATTTAATTTTTTTCTACATCTAACCCAGCCAATAGTTTTGGCCTAATACCACAGTTTGGCCATTCAGCTCTGCTCGGTTCCCATCCATTGTTTTTTTGTGCAAACAACTCCAGAGTTGTGAATTAGTTAACCACCAAAATGAGTGGAAAAAGGCCTGCTGCTGGTGGAAAGGGGAATAGGCTTTTTGGGAAGGGGAAAAAAGGTTGTGTCCGTGGGGTAGGTGTTAAAGCAACAGTAACATCTGCAGAAGAAAGACCATCTTCCAGCCAAACTAAAATGTCTACTTCTTTTAGCGGACAATGTGATAAGATCCCTTTCTTACGGCCACGCCAATCACTACAAATTCCAGATGAGGCACAAAAACAGCAGGTGCTTCAACGGATATCAAGTGCTCCTTTAAGTGGGGTCTCCTCCACATCAACTTCAACATCACAAATACTCCAGTCCTCAAAGGTGTCACCCCAATCACCCCAATATTTCAGTATCGGAATGCTCAACACTATTTATAAGATATTAATCTATAACATTCAACTAAAAAACACTTTTTCAGACACTGTGCTGACAGATAGCAACACAGATTCAATTTTAATCCAGACATGGGTTAAGTTATGAAAAAGTTTTTTTGACCCTGACGTGATTTGAATACGCAACCTTCTGTTGTGGTGTCAGACGCACTACCGTTGCGCCACGAGGTCATATGAAAAGAAACTTTCCACCCATAATATAACTCACTGAAAAAGTGCATGAAGCAATCGTGGCACACCTTCTCGAAAAGTGCTACTTTTACTTACAGACTGAAAAAGACATTAACAAGGACGAATGAACATCTTGATATTGGGAATGCAGGGATTTCCAGTTTAAAATTTAGCATCTAGTAATGAACCCTTTTTTCTTATTGTTTCAAAGATGACAATGCTATGATCAAAGTGAAAAGAGATCCCGAAGTGCATTAAATATTCAATGTTTTGATTTCGTTTCACGATGATTTTTCTCATCAAAGAATTGTTTATAAGATATTAATCTATAACATTCAACTAAAAGACACTTTTTCAGACACTGCGCCGACAGATAGCAACTCAGTTTCAAATTTAATCCAGACATGGGTTAAGTAATGAAAAAGTTGCTTGACCCTGGCGTGATTTTAACACACAACCTTCTGATCAGGAGTCAGACACGCTACCATTGTGCCACAAGATCATATGAAAAGAAACTTTCCGCCCATAATTCACGTGAAAAGTGTATGAAGAAATTGCGCAAACCTTCTCGAAATTTGCTACTTTTGCTTACAGACTGAAAATGACATAAACAAGGACGAATGAACATCTTGATATTGGGAATGCAGGGTTTTCCTGTTTAAAATTTAGAATGTAGTAAAGAACCCTTTTTTCTTATGGATTCAAAGATGACAATGCTATGATCAAAGTGAAAGGAGATCCCGACGTGCCTTAAATATTCAATGTTTTGATTTTGTTCCTCGATGATTTTTATCATCAAAGAATTGTTTGTAAGATATTAATCTATAACATTCAACTAAAAGACACTTTTTTAGACACTGTGCTGACAGATAGCAACACAGCTTTAATCCAGACATGGGTTAAGTTATGAAAAAGTTTTTTGACCCTGACGTGATTTGGACACGCAACCATCTGATCTAGAGTCAGACGCGCTACCATTGTGCCACGAGATCCTACAAAAAGTAACTTTCCACCCATAATATAACTCACTTCAAAAGTGCATGAAGAAATCGTGGCACACCTTCTCAAAATTTGCTACTTTTACTTACAGACTGAAAAAGACATAAACAAGGACGAATGAACATCTTGGTATTGGTAATGCAGGGTTTTCCAGTTTAAAATTTAGAGTCTAGTAAAGAACCCTATTTTATTATGGATTCAAAGATAACAATGCTATGATAAAGTGAAAGGAGATCCCAACGTGCCTTAAATATTCAATGTTTTGATTTTGCTTCCTGATTATTTTTATTATGAAATAATTGTTTATAAGATATTAATCTATAACATTCAACTAAAAGACACTTTTTCAGACACTGTGCTGACAGATAGCAACACAGATTCAATTTTAATCCAGACATGGGTTAAGTTATGAAAGTGTTTTGACCCCGAAGTGATTTGAACACAAAACCTTCTGATCTGGTGTCAGAAGCACTACCGTTGCGCCACGAGGTCATATGAAAAGTATCTTTCCACCCATAATATAACTCACTTAATAAGTGCATGAAGAAATCGTGGCACACCTTCTCGAAATTTGCTACTTTTACTTACAGACTGAAAAAGACATAAACAAGGACAAATGAACATCTTGGTATTGGGAATGCAGGGTTTTCCAGTTTAAAATTTAGAGTCTAGTAAAGAAACGATTTTTCTTATGGATTCAAAGATGACAATGCTATGATCAAAGTGAAAGGAGATCCCAAAGTGCCTTAAATATTCAATGTTCTGATTTCGCTTCTTGATTATTTTTTTCATCAAATAATTGTTTATAAGATATTAATCTATAACATTCAACTAAAAGACAGTTTTTCAGACACTGTGCTGACAGATAGCAACACATTTTCAATTTTAATCCAGAAGTGGGTTAAATTATGAAAAAGTTTTTTGACCCCGACGTGATTTGAACACGCAACCTTCTGATCTGGAGTCAGACGCGCTAACGTTGCTCCACGAGGTCATGTGAAAATAAGCTTTCCGCCCATAATATAACTCACTTAAAATGTGCATGAAGACATCGTGGCACACCTTGAAATTTGCTACTTTTACTTACAGACTGAAAAAGACATAAACAAGGTCGAATGAACATATTGATATTGGGAATGCAGGGATTTCCAGTTTAAAATTTAGAATCTAGTAATGAACACTTTTTTCTTATGGTTTCAAAGATGACAATGCTATGATCAAAGTGAAAAGAGATCCCGAAGTGCATTAAATATTCAATGTTTTGATTTCGTTTCCCGATGATTTTTCTCATCAAAGAATTGTTTATAAGATATTAAACTTTAACATTCAACTAAAAGACACCTTTTTAGACACTGTGCTGACAGATAGAAACACATTTTCAACTTTAATCCAGAAGTGGGTTAAGTTATGAAAAAGTTTTTTGACCCCGACGTGATTTGAACACGCAACCTTCTGATCTGGAGTCAGACGCCCTACCGTTGCGCCACGAGATCATACGAAAAGTAACTTTCTGCCAATAATATAACTCACTTAAAAAGTGCATGAAGACATCGTGGCACACCTTCTCGAAATTTGCTACTTTTACTTACAGACTGAAAAAGACATAAACAAAGACGAATGAATATTTTGGTATTGGGAATGGAGGGTTTTCCAGTTTAAAATTTAGAGTTTAGTAAAGAACCCTTTTTTCTTATGGATTCAAAGATGACAATGCTATGATCAAAGTGAAAGGAGATCCCAACGTGCCTTAAATATTCAATGTTTTGATTTTGCTTCCTGATTATTTTTCTCATCAAATAATTGTTTATGAGATATTAATCTATAACATTCAACTAAAAGACAATTTTTCAGACACTGTGCTGACAGATAGCAACACAGCTTCAATTTTAATTCAGACATGGGTTAAGTTATGAAAAAGTTTTTCTGACCTCGACGTGATTTGAACACGCAACTTTCTGATATGGAGTCAGATGCGCTACCGTTGCACCACGAGGTTATATGCAAATAAAATTTCCGCCCATAATATAGCTCACTTCAAAATTGCATGAAGAAATCGTGGCACACCTCGAAATTTGCTACTTTTACTTACAGACTGAAAAAGACATAAACAAGGACGAATGAACATCTTGATAGTGGGAATGCAGGGATTTCCAGTTTAAAATTTAGAATCTATTCATGAACCCTTTTTTCTTATGGTTTCAAAGATGACAATGCTATGATAAAAGTGAAAAGAGATCCCGAAATGCATTAAATATTCAATGTTTTGATTTCGTTTCACAATGATTTTTCTCATCAAAGAATTGTTTATAAGATATTAATCTATAACATTCAACTAAAAGACACTGCACTGACAGATACCAACACAGTTTCAATCTTAATCCAGACATGGGTTAAGTAATGAAAGAGCTGCTTGACCCTGGTGTGATTTGAACTCACAACTTTCTGATCTGGAGTCAGACACTCTACCGTTGCACCACAAGATCATACGAAATGAAACTTTCCGCCCATAATTCACATGAAAAGTGTATGAAGAAATCGCGCAAACCTTCTCGAAATTTGCTACTTTTGCTCACAGACTGAAAATGACATAAACCAGGACGAATGAACATCTTGATATTGGGAATGCAGGGTTTTCCTGTTTAAAATTTAGAATCTAGTAAAGAACCCTTTTTTCTTATGGATTCAAAGATGACAATGCTATGATCAAATTGAAAGGAGATCCCGACGTGTCTAAAATATTCAATGTTTTGCTTTTGTTCCCCGATGATTTTTCTCATCAAAGAATTGTTTGTAAGATATTAATCTATAACATTCAACTAAAAGACACTTTTTTAGACACTGTGCTGATAGATAGCAACACAGTTTCAATTTTAATCCAGACATTGGTTAAGTAATGAAAAAGTTGTTTGACCCTGGTGTGCTTTGAACACGCAACCTTCTGATCTGGAGTCAAACGCGCTACCGTTGCGCCACAAGTTCATATGAAAAGTAACTTTCCGCCCATAACATAACTCACTTAAAAAGTGCATGAAGAAATCGTGGCACACCTTCTCGAAATTTGCAACTTTTACTTACAGACTGAAAAAGACATAAACAAGGACGAATGATCATCTTGGTATTGGGAATGCAGGGTTTTCCAGTTTAAAATTTAGAGTCTAGTAAAGAATAGAGATGAGCGGTGTTCGACTAGAACTGTTCGCCAATCTCAAATTCAAGCTGTTTTGGGCGGTGTTCGAGTTGTTCGATGAACCCGAACGATTTGCAAAAAATTTGGCTGTTCGAGGTTATGTTCGATAACTGTTCGTGCACCAAAAGCGTGTCCTGCATGTCTGGCGCTATTTTGAGCACCAATCATGCAGGGATTGTCTGCCACTCACTGTAATGCCACAGCCATGGTGGTTGTGGCATTGCAGTGATTGCCCAAATCGATGGGAACAGTGCTCACAGTGAAACATGAAAAGCCGGCAATTCAGCAGCGGCATATACTGGTACCCGACAATTTAGAATCGAAAGAAAAGAGCTTCACACATAGATTAGATAGATAGAAACATGTCAGTCACATATATATGAAGTACAGTGACAGTGTTGCTTACTGTACTTGTCATTCAGTGTAAAGGATTTATCAAAAAAAAATAATAGTGTTTTCATGCACCGTCTCTTTAAAAAAGCCGGCCGGCAATTCAGCAGCGGTACCCGACAATTTAGAATAGAAAGAATAAAGAATCACACATAGATTAGATAGATAGAAACATGTCAGTCACATATATATGAAGTACAGTGACAGTGTTGCTTACTGTACTTGTCATTTAGTGTAAAGGATTTATTAAAAAAAATAATAGTGTTTTCATGCACTGTCTCTTTAAAAAAGCCGGCCGGCAATTCAGCATCTGTACCCGACAATTTATAACAGACAGAATAGAGCTTCACACATAGATTAGATAGATAGAAACATGTCAGTCACATATATATGAAGTACAGTGACAGTGTTGATTACTGTACTTGTCATTTAGTGTTAAAATAAAGGATTTATTTAAAAAAAAATTGGCGTGGGGGTCCCCATAATTTTAGGCTCTAGCGGAGGTTAAGCAGACAGCTGGGGCAGATGTTTGAAGCCTTGGAAGGGGGTAATACCCACAGAGCTTCCCAGGCTACTAATATCAGCCCCCAGCGGAATACCTAGCCTTTACTAGCTATTAAAATGGGGGACCCCCAAAAAAATGACGTGGGGTCCCCCCTATTTTAATAGCTAGCAAAGGCTAGGCAGACAGCTGGGGGCTGATATTACTAGCCCAGGAAGGGTGCCATGAATATTGGCCCCCTCCCAGGCTAGAAACACCAGCCGTCAGCCGCCCCAGAAATGGTGCATTCTTAGGATGCGCCAATTCTGGCACTTAGCCTTGCTCTTCCCACTGCCCTGTAGCGGTGGCAGTGGGGAAATAGGGTTGGGGTTGATGTCAGCTTATAATGCCAGCTGACATCAAGCCCAGGTTAGTAATGGAGAGGCGTCTATAAAACACCCCCATTACTAACCCCATAGTCAAAGTTAAAAGAAAACACAAACACCCAGAATAAAGTCCTTTAATTGAAATAAAGACACATTCCTTTATTGTTCTAATTTAAACCATACTTACCACCACGCCCATTCCAGCTGAAGCCAACGATCTCCTGCAATAAAAGAAAAATAATAAAGCAACCTCATCCTTACCTTTCCATGGTTCCCATGACAGCTTCAGCTCTGCTACATCAAGATGACAGGCTGGACCGCAGCAAAACGCTGCCATCCAGCCTGTCATCCCGCAGACACTGAGAAGCGCAGGCATGCTTGCGCTCTGCAGTGTCTGGCTGTGACGGCATAAAGATGAGACGAGTTCATGTCCAATGAACTCGGCTCACCTCATGCACGTCACTGACAGCGTGGGAGAATTCTCCTGCACTCAGCACTTCAGCGTGAGAATTCTCCCACGCTGTCAGTGACGTGCATGAGGTGAGCTGAGATCATTGGACATGAATGAGCTCACCTCATGCATGTCACTGACAGCGTGGGAAAATTCTCCTGCACTCAGCGCTTCAGCGTGAGAATTTTCCCACGCTGCCAGTGACGTGCAAGAGGTGAGCTCATTCATGTCCGATGAACTCAGCTGACCTCATGTACGTCACTTACAGCATGGGAGAATTCTCACGCTGAAGTGCTGAGTGCAGGAGAATACTCCCACGCTGTCAGTGACGTGCATGAGGTGCGCCGAGTTCATTGGACATGAACTCGTCTCATCTTTATGCCGTCACAGCGAGACACTGAGGAGCGCAAGCATGCCTGCGCTTCTCAGTGTTCGCGGGATGACAGGCTGGATGGCAGGGTTCTGCTGCGGTCCAGCCTGTCATCTCGATGTAGCAGAGCTGAAGCTGTCGTGGGAACCATGGAAAGGTAAGGATGAGGTTGCTTAATTATTTTACTTTTATTGCAGAAGACATTGGCTTCAGCTGGAATGGGCGTGACGGTAAGTATGGTTTAATTTAGAACAATAAAGAATTGTGTCTTTATTTCAATTAAAGGACTTTTTCTGGGTGTTGTGTTTTTTTTAAATACTTTACTAGAAATTCATGGTGGTCATGTCTAATTTTGGCGTGATAATGCCAAGCTGGCCCTAACCCCTTTATTACCCAGTGAGCCACCGCACCAGGGCCCTGGATGAGTTGGGTACAGCACCAGAAGATGGCGCTTCTATGAATGCGCCATTTTCCGGGGTGGCTGCGGACTGCATTTTGCAGCGGGGGAGGCCCAGAAAGCTTGGGCCTCCCTGCGCTGCAGATTCCAGCCCCCAGCTGACTAGTTGTACCTGGCTGGACACAAAAATAGGGCGAAGCCCCACGTATTTTTTTTTTAAATTATTTCATGAAATTCATGAAATAATTAAGAAATAAAGGGCTTCCCTATATTGTTGTGTCCGGCCAGGTACAAATAGGCAGCTGGTGGTTGGGGGCAGCCCGTTCCTGCCTGCTGTACCTGGCTGGACACAAATTTAGTGCGAAGCCCCACGTCAATTTTTTTTTTAATTATTTCATGAAACTAGATGGTGGCCCGATTCTAACGCATCGGGTATTCTAGAATATGTATGCGGCAGACTCGGCGCAATCAGCAGAGCGGTGTTTAAATTTGGCGCCAAAATCGCTGACTGGTCGCGGCCAGCAACCGCGACCAATCAGCAAAGCGGTGTTGAAATTTGGCGACTATATCGCTGATTGGTCACGGCCGGCGGTCGCGACTAATCAGCAGAGCGGGGTTTAAATTTGGCGCCAATAATGGTGATTGGTCACGACCGCGACCATTCAGCAGAGCGGTGTTTAAATTTGGCGGCAACAATGTTGATTAGTCACAGCTGGCGGTCGCGACCAATCAGCAGAGCGGGGTTTAAATTTGGCGCCAAAATCGCTGATTGGTCGCGGCCGGCAACTGTGATCAATCAGCAGAGCGGGTTTTAAATTTGGCGCCAATACTGCTGATTGGTCGCGGCCGGCAACCGTGACCAATCAGCCGAGCAGGGTTTAAATTTGGTGCCAATACTGCTGATTGGTCGCGGACAGCGACCGCGATCAATCAGCAGAGCGTTGTTTAAATTTGGCGCCAAGCTTGCTGATTGGTTGCGGCCGCTATTTAAATGTGGCGCCCAAATCGGTGATTGGTCGCTGGGAGCGTCCGCGACCAATCAGCAGAGCGGTGTTTAACTTTAGCGCCAAGATCACTGATTGGTCGCGTGCGGAGAGCGCGACCAATCAGCGAATCGTATTGGTGAGGACCGGGGAGCGCCGCTGCCTGGTCGGATACTTCCGCTGCGAGAAGCCGGGAGATGAGCGACTGCTCGCAGCAGAAGTATCCGGACCCGCAGCGCCGCTCCTCGGTCCTCCCTTCACACCCTAGCCGCTGATGTCCCCACAGTATCCGCATGGTGTTACAAAGATTCGGACATTTGTGTTAAAAATCGCTGATTGGTCGCGGGCGCTGCCCGCGACCAATCACCGATTTGGGCGCCAAATTTAAATATCGGTCGCAACCAATCACCGATCTTGGCTCCACATTTAAACACCGCTGTGCTGATTGGTCGCCGACGCTGGGCGCGACCAATCACCGATTTTGGCGCCACATTTAAATAGCGTTCGCGACCAATCAGTACAGCGGTGTTTAAATGGGGAGCCAAGATGGGTGATTGGTCGCGGCCGATATTTAAATTTGGCGCCCAAATCGGTGATTGGTCGCAGGCAGCGCCAGCGACCAATCAGCGATTTTTAACACAAATGTCCGGACCTTTGTAACACCATGCGGATACTGTGGGGACATCAGTGGCTAGGGTGTGAAGGGAGGACCGGGGAGCGGCGCTGCGGGTCGGGATTCTTCTGCTGCGAGCGCCCGCTCATGTCCCGGGTTCTCGCAGCGGAAGTATCCGCACAGGCAGCGCCGCTGACATCCATGCGGCTAGGGTGTGAAGGGAGGACCGGGGAGCGGTGCTGACATCCAATTGGTCGCGGCCGCTATTTAAATGTGCCGCACAAATCGGTGATTGGTCGCCGTCTTGACCGCGACCAATCACTGATCTTGCCGCCAAAGTTTAACACTACTGTGCTAATTGGTCGCGGACGCTGCCCGCAACCAATCACAGATTTGTGCGCCAAATTTAAATATCGACCGCGACCAATCACCGATCTTGGATCCACATTTAAACAACGCTGTGCTGATTGGTCGCGGACGATATTTAAATGTGGCGCCCTAATCGGTGATTGGTCGCGGTCTTGGCGCGCGACCAATCACTGATCTTGCCGCCAAAGTTAAACACTACTGTGCTGATTGGTCGCGGACGCTGCCCGCGACCAATCACCGATTTGTGCGCCAAATTTAAATATCAGCCTCATGCACGTCACTGACAGCGTGGGAAAATTCTCCTGCACTCAGCGCTTCAGCGTGAGAATTCTCCCACGCTGTCAGTGACGTGCATGAGGTGAGCCAAGTTCATTGGACATGACCTCAGCTCATCTTTATGCCGTCACAGAGAGACACTGAGGAGCGCAAGCATGCCTGTGCTTCTCAGTGTCTGCGGCATGGCAAGCTGGATGGCAGCGTTCTGCTGCGGTCCAGCCTGTCATCTCAACGTAGCAGAGCTGGAGCCGTCGTGGGAACCATGGAAAGGTAAGGATGAGGTTGCTTTATTATTTTTCTTTTATTGCAGGAGATTGTTGGCTTCAGCTGGAATGGGCGTGATGGTAAGTATGGTTTAATTTAGAACAATAAAGAATTGTGTGTTTATTTCAATTAAAGGACTTTATTCTGGGTGTTTGTGTTTTTTTTTTAACTTTGACTATGGGGTTAGTAATGGGGGTGTCTTATAGACGCCTCTCCATTACTAACCTGGGCTTGATGTCAGCTGGCATTATAAGCTGACATCAACCCCAGCCCTATTACCCCACTGCCACCGCTACAGGGCAGTGGGAAGAGCGAGGCTGAGTGCCAGAGATGGCGCATCCTATGGATGCGCCATTTCTGGGACAGCTGATGGCTGGTGTTTCTAGCCTGGGAGGGGGCCAATATTCATGGCACCCTTCCTGGGCTATTAATATCATCCCCCAGCTGTCTGCCTAGCCTTTGCTAGCTATTAAAATAGGGGGGACCCCACGTCATTTTTTGGGGGGGTCCCCCATTTTAATAGCTAGTAAAGGCTATGTATTCAGCTGGGGGCTGATATTAGAAGCCTGGGATGCTCCATGGGTATTACCCCCTTCCCAGGCTTCAAACATCTGCCCCAGCTGTCTGCTTAACCTCCGCTAGAGACTAAAATTACGGGGACGCCCACGCCAATTTTTTTTTAAATAAATCCTTTATTTTAACACTAAATGACAAGTACAGTAACCAACACTATCACTGTACTTCTTATATATGTGACTGACATGTTTCTATCTATCTAATCTATGTGTGAAGCTCTATTCTTTCTGTTATAAATTGTCGGGTACAGATGCTGAATTGCCGGCCGGCTTTTTTAAAGAGACGGTGCATGAAAACACTATTATATTTTTTAATAAATCCTTTACACTAAATGACAAGTACAGTAAGCAACACTGTCGCTGTACTTCTTATATGTGTGACTGACATGTTTCTAATCTATGTGTGATGCTCTATTCCTTCTTGTCTAAATTGTCGGGTACCGGTGTATGCCGCTGCTGAATTGCCGGCCGGCTTTTTTAAAGAGAGCGTCTTCTGAGCAGTTTGTCAGCTTTTGGACACCTTTGAAGGTGTTTTCTATGTGTTTCTATGTGTTTTTGTTTGCCTGCCATTGGTTTTAACGGTGTTCGACGGTGTTCTAAGGTGTTCGACGAACAGTTCGACGAACAGTTCCTCGAACATCCCGGTGTTCGACGAACCGAACCCGAACACTACGGGGGTGGCTCAACACTAGTAAAGAACCCTTTTTTCTTATGGATTCAAAAATGACAATGCTATGATCAAAATGAAAGGAGATCCCAACGTGCCTTAAATATTCCATGTTTTGATTTCGCTTCCTGATTATTTTTCTCATCAAATAATTGTTTATAAGATATTAATCTATAACATTCAACTAAAAGACCCTTTTTCAGACACTGTGCTGACAGATAGGAACACAGTTTCAATTTTAATCCAGACATGGGTTAAGTAATGAAAAAGTTGCTTGACCCTGGCGTGATTTGAACACGCAACCTTCTGATCTTGGGTTAGACGCGCTACCGTTGCACCACAAGATCATACGAAAAGAAACTTTCCGCCCAAAATTCACATGAAAAGTGTATGAAGAAATCGCGCAAATCTCGAAATTTGCTTCTTTTGCTCACAGACTGAAAATGACATAAACAAGGACGAATAAACATCTTGATATTGGGAATGCAGGGTTTTCCTGTTTAAAATTTAGAATCTAGTAAAGAACCCTTTTTCATATGGATTCAAAGATGACAATGCTATGATCAAAGTGAAAGGAGATCCCGACATGTCTAAAATATTCAATGTTTTACTTTTGTTCCCCGATGATTTTTCTCATCAAAGAATTGTTTGTAAGATATTAATCTATAACGTTCAACTAAAAGACACTTTTTCAGACACTGTGCTGACAGATAGCAACACAGCTCTAGCTTTAATCCAGATAAGAGTTAAGTTATGAAATAGTTTTTTTGACCCCGACGTGATTTGAACAATCAACCTTCTGATCTGGAGTCAGACGCGCTACCGTTGCGCCACGAGATCATACGAAAAGTAACTTTCCACCCATAATATAACTTACTTAAAAAGTGCATGAAGAAACCGTGGCACACCTTCTCGAAATTTGCTACTTTTACTTACAGACTGAAAAAGACATAAGCAAGGATGAATGAACATTTTGGTATAGGGAATGCAGGGTTTTCCAGTTTAAAATTTAGAGTCTAGTAAAGAACCCTTTTTCTTATGGATTCAAAGATGACAATGCTATGATCAAAGTGAAAGGAGATCCCAACGTGCCTTAAATATTCAAATGTTTTGATTTTGCTTCCTGATTAATTTTCTCATGAAATAATTTTTTATAAGATATTAATCTATAACATTCAACTAAAAGACACTTTTTCAGATACTGTGCTGACAGATAGCAACACAGATTCAATTTTAATCCAGACATGGGTTAAGTTATGAAAAAGTTTTTTGTCCCCGACGTGATATGAACACACAACTAGAGATGAGCGTTGTTCTACTCGAACTGTTCGCCAATCTCAAATTCGAGCTGTTTTGGGCGGTGTTCGAGCCGTTCGGCGAACACGAACAATTTGAGAAAAATTCGGATGTTCGATAACTGTTCGTGCACCAAAATCATAACTGGATTTTTTCTCAGTAATGATGAAAATTAATGTTAATACGCAGTTTGAGTGTACAGCGGGGTGGGGGGAGGGGCAGGGGATGGATCTCTGCAGGAACAATGAAGATCTCCATATTTTTTTCTCTTTCCCGCATTTGCAGTGGGGAGGTGCAATCTGTCAGCCTATCAGCAGCGCACACACGGAGCGAAGTGCTTTTTTTCACACAAGCAAGGGCATGTGTCATTGGCAGTGTATGTCACATGTCCTTGCCCTATAAGACCAAGCCATTTTCCCCGTCGCCACCATTTTCTCACTGCTGCAGCTGCGTGTTAGACGGCACCGCTGTTGCTGTGTGCGCTATACCTTGTTAATTTCAAGCCAATTTTCGCACAAATATACAGATAGCTTGGGAGTAGGGAATAGTTGTGATTGCAGTCCTTTTAAGTACTAGGTTACAGCATTTCCTACGACTTTTATCAGGGAGGTCTGTGCTCTTAAATAGATAGGTTGTGGGAGTAAAGACTAATTGTAATTGGAGTCCTTTTCAGGACTAGGTTACATCAGTTCCTATCAGTTTTTGCCAGGCAGGTCTGTGCCAGTGCTGTGCAAGTTTTTTTCACAGCATTTGGCTGAATCTAGCAAAGCTAATCCTTTTTGGCCTATTGCAGAGTGTGTTAGTCAGTGGAGTAGCCTATCTGTGTTGCAAGATATACCTGTGTATAGAATACCAATTTTTTTACTGCACCTAGTGAAGTAAAATCTTTTGGGCATAGCATCATTCTATTAGCCCATCTATACTGACCTCCATCAGGTTGCAAATTAAAACTAATTTTTATCTGCATCTACAGTACCTCTGAAAAAATATTTGGGCTTCTACCTGTGTGTGGGACTTGTTGTATTAGTCCATCTATACTGACCTCCATCAGGTTGCAAACTGAATATATTTTTTTCCTGCATCTACCTCTGAAAAAATATTGGGCTTCTAGCTGTGTGTGGGTCTTGTTCTATTAATCCATCTATACTGACCTCCATCAGGTTGCAAACTGAATATAATTTTTTTACAGCATCTAGCTCTGAAAAAATATTTGGCCTTCTAGTAGTGTGTCGGACTTTCTCTATTAGTCCATCTATACTGACCTCCATCAGGTTGCAAACTGAATATAATTTTTTTCTGCATCTAGCTCTGAAAAAATATTTGGCCTTCTAGTAGTGTGTCGGACTTTCTCTATTAGTCCATCTATACTGACCTCCATCAGGTTGCAAATTAAAACTAATTTTTATCTGCATCTACAGTACCTCTGAAAAAATATTTGGGCTTCTAGCTGTGTGTAGGACTTGTTGTATTAGTCCATCTATACTGACCTCCATCAGGTTGCAAACTGAATATATTTTTTTCTGCATCTACCTCTGAAAAAATATTGGGCTTCTAGCTGTGTGTGGGACTTGTTTTATTAGTCCATCTATACTGACCTCCATCAGGTTGCAAACTGAATATATTTTTTTCTGCATCTACCTCTGAAAAAATATTGGGCTTCTAGCTGTGTGTGGGTCTTGTTCTATTAATCCATCTATACTGACCTCCATCAGGTTGCAAACTGAATATAATTTTTTTCTGCATCTAGCTCTGAAAAAATATTTGGCCTTCTAGTAGTGTGTCAGACTTTCTCTATTAGTCCATCTATACTGACCTCCATCAGGTTGCAAATTAAAACTAATTTTTATCTGCATCTACAGTACCTCTGAAAAAATATTTGGGCTTCTAGCTGTGTGTGGGACTTGTTGTATTAGTCCATCTATACTGACCTCCATCAGGTTGCAAACTGAATATATTTTTTCCTGCATCTACCTCTGAAAAAATATTGGGCTTCTAGCTGTGTGTGGGACTTGTTGTATTAGTCCATCTATACTGACCTCCATCAGGTTGCAAACTGAATATATTTTTTTCTGCATCTACCTCTCAAAAAATATTGGGCTTCTAGCTGTGTGTGGGTCTTGTTCTATTAATCCATCTATACTGACCTCCATCAGGTTGGAAACTGAATATAATTTTTTTCTGCATCTAGCTCTGAAAAAATATTTGGCCTTCTAGTAGTGTGTCGGACTTTCTCTATTAGTCCATCTATACTGACCTCCATCAGGTTGCAAACTGAATATATTTTTTTCTGCATCTACCTCTGAAAAAATATTTGGCCTTCTAGTAGTGTGTCGGACTTTCTCTATTAGTCCATCTATACTGACCTCCATCAGGTTGCAAATTAAAACTAATTTTTATCTACATCTACAGTACCTCTGAAAAAATATTTGGGCTTCTAGCTGTGTGTGGGACTTGTTGTATTAGTCCATCTATACTGACCTCCATCAGGTTGCAAACTGAATATATTTTTTTCCTGCATCTACCTCTGAAAAAATATTGGGCTTCTAGCTGTGTGTGGGTCTTGTTCTATTAATCCATCTATACTGACCTCCATCAGGTTGCAAATTCAAAATAATTTTTTTCTGCATCTAACCCAGCCAATAGTTTTGGCCTAATACCACAGTTTGGCCACTCAGCTCTGCTCGGTTACCATCCATTGTTTTTTTGTGCAACCAACTCCAGAGTTGTGAATTAGTTAACCACCAAAATGAGTGGAAAAAGGCCTGCTGCTGGTGGAAAGGGGAATAGGCGTGTTGGGAAGGGGAAAAAAGGTTGTGTCCGTGGGGTAGGTGTTAAAGCAACAGTAACATCTGCAGAAGAAAGACCATCTTCCAGCCAAACTAAAATGTCTACTTCTTTTAGCGGACAATGTGATAAGATCCCTTTCTTACGGCCACGCCAATCACTACAAATTCCAGATGAGGCACAAAAACAGCAGGTGCTTCAACGGATATCAAGTGCTCCTTTAAGTGGGGTCTCCTCCACATCAACTTCAACATCACAAATACTCCAGTCCTCAAAGGTGTCACCCAAATCGCACTTGCTTCCTCACAGCTCCCAAATCTCCAGCTGCCCGTCTGAGTATGAGGTAGAACAGATGGTTGAGTCTGCAGAGCTGTTTACTCATACTATAGCCTGGGAATCAGAGGTTGACTCCAGCGCTTCTGTGAATCCAGACGAGGAAATGATCTGCACTGATGCCCAGAATCTTTATGAGTCGGATCCAGGACCAGACGCAGAAGGTTCTGACCATAATGTAGACCCTCATTCCCAAACTGTAACTCCTGTTGGTGGAGACAATGAGGAAGACGATGATAAGACTCAAATACCTGATTGGAGCGACAACTTTAGTTTTTTGTCAGGGCAGGAACAGGTTGGCTCTGAGGACGACGGGTGTGATAACGCACAGGGTGATGATGATGAGGTCGGAGATCCCACTTACTGTCAACCCACAGTCAGCCAAGAGATGAGGTCAGCAGAGGAGGTGGAGGAAGATGCTAGTGACGACGAGGTCAGGTTGCGCCTTCCTGGACAGAGACGTAGTACTGGAAGCACGTCAACAACTGCATCCTCAAACACAACTCTGCCTCTCACCACAAGTCGTGGTGGCTCTTCAGGTCGCATGGGTGCTAAGCCTTGCATAGCCTGGGCATTTTTTCAGATCGATAAAGATGACCCAACTCGTGTTATCTGTAACATTTGTCAGCAAAAGCTAAGTAGAGGCCAAAAAATACATAGTTTGAGTACTTCATGCATGAACCGGCACATGGACATGAAGCATAAGTTGCAGTGGGAAGCTCAGTGTGCTACAATGCGGCCTAGCCGGCCGGGCCAACCACCGTCTGCCATATCTTGTGCATCCGCAGCCTCTTCATCCTCTGTGACTGGGGGGACAGCAGTCACACCTGTTTTGGGGCGCAGACCTGCCACCTCTTTACCCGCAACAGCCAGCGTGATTGGCAGGTCATCATTTTCTTTGGAGGTGGTAACACCAGCTGGTGTTGAGCGCTGTCCAACATCGATAGCACCACCTTTGGATCAAGGCAACCTAACATGTCCGCCTGCATCTTCCTCACAGACCGGCAGTTTGCCGGGGACACCCTTATCAACCCCGTCTAAGCACAATAGCCAGCCCTCGGTCCCTCAGATATGGACAAGTAAAAGACCATTTCCTCCTAGCCATGAGAAAGCTAAGAGGTTGAATTTCACCATCTGCAAGCTCTTGGCTACAGAAATGCTGCCTTTCCGCCTGGTGGACACAGAGGATTTTCGAGACCTTATGTCCGTCGCAGTGCCCCAGTACCAGATGCCCAGTCGGCACTACTTCTCAAAGAAAGGTGTGCCTGCGCTCCACCAGCATGTCGCACACAACATCACCGCTTCTTTGAGAAACTCTGTGTGTGACAGGGTGCATTTCACCACAGAAACTTGGACGAGTAGGCATGGACAGGGGCGTTACATGTCGCTGACTGGGCACTGGGTAACTATGGTGACAGCAGGACAAGGGGCTGCTGTCCAAGTCTTGCCATCCCCACGAGTTGCGCGTCAATCCTCTTTATGTCAAAGTTCCTCCACTGCTTCTGCCTCCTCAACCTCCTCTCGGTCTTCCACCTGCACCCAAAGCCTGTCTGGTCATGCCACAAGCTTTCTAACTGCGCAGAAGGGATCCTGCACACCTCCTTACTATGCTGGCAGTAGGGCTCAACGTCATCAGGCAGTTTTTACATTGAAATGTCTGGGAAATGTGAGTCACACAGCTGAGGAGTTGTGGTCAGCTCTGGAGAACCAATTTCATGAATGGTTGTCTCCACTGGACCTGAAACCAGGGAAGGCCGTGTGCGACAATGCTGCAAACCTGGGTGCGGCCCTTCACCGGGGCAATGTCACACACGTGCCTTGTATGGCTCACGTGTTGAACCTGGTTGTCCAGCAATTTTTAGCCCACTATCCCAGACTAGATGGCCTTCTGCAGAGGGCACGGTCGCTGTGTGCTCACTTCCGCCGTTCGCACCCCGCAGCTCAGCGACTTACATCTCTACAGAAGTCGTTGGGCCTGCCACTTCACCGGCTAAAATGCGATGTGCCTACCCGGTGGAATTCAACTCTGCACATGTTGCAGCGACTGTGGCAGCACCGACAAGCCCTGGTGCAATACGTTCTGACGTATAGCCTGGGCCAACGAGATTCAGAGGTGGGGCAAATCACGCTGGAGGAGTGGTCTCAGATCAGGGACCTATGCACCCTTCTGCACAGTTTTGAAATGGCAACGAAGATGTTTAGTGCTGACGATGCCATTATCAGCATGACTATTCCGGTGATTTACATGCTGGAGCACATGTTAAACAGAATTCGGAGTCAGGTGGTGGCACAAGAGGAGGTGGAGGAAGTAGAGGAGGAGGAGTTGTATGCGGAAGCGCTAACATCTGCAAGGTCCAGACGGTCGGCAGCACCAAGGCGGCAGGCATGTGAGGGTGGGGGAGATGGTTTTACCAGGGCGCATGGTAGCAGCCAAACTAGTGAGGAAGGCGCAGGAGCCCAGGAAGAAGTGGAGGACGAACTGATGGAAGACTCATCAGATGAGGGAGACCTTGATCACATTTCTGTTGTGCGAGGTTGGGGGGAGAGGACAGAGGAAGGAAGCATGATTGTTACCTCGCCACCAACACAACAGGGACTTGGTGCTCCTGGATGCGCAACACACATGAGTGCCTTCTTGCTGCACTACCTGCAACATGACCCTCGAATTGTGAGAATTAGAAATAATCCTGACTACTGGGTTGCCACACTGTTAGATCCCCGGTACAAAAGTAAATTTGCAGAAATTATTCCTGCCATAGAAAGGGATGCACGCATGCAGGAGTATCAGCAGAGACTGTTGCAGAATCTTACATGTGCTTTTCCACAAAATACCAGTGGTGCACGTAGTGAATCTCACAGTTCCAACTTGCCAACCGTGGGACCGTCAAGTGTTCAGCACTCAAACCGTAACAGAACCACAGTATCTGCTGGTAACATCAATTTTGCGGAATCATTTCACCACTTTTTTAGCCCATCCTTTGCAAGGCCACAGGAGACAAGAAGTCTGACACATAGTCAAAGCCTAGAAACGATGGTACAGGAGTATCTCCAAGTAAACATTGAAGCCATGACTGTGTCACTGGACCCTTGCTCTTTTTGGGCTTCCAATCTGGATAAATGGCCGGAGCTAGCCACTTACGCCTTGGAGATCTTGTCATGCCCCGCAGCCAGCGTTCTGTCTGAACGTGTGTTCAGCGCTGCTGGTGGTGTGCTGACAGATAAGCGCACGCGGCTCTCCACTGATAATGTAGACAGACTCACGTTCATAAAGATGAACAAATCATGGATCCGAAACGACTTTTCTACCCCTGTGTCATCCTGGGGAGAGTAAAAGATGGATGATTGGTTAAAATCACCCTACCAACCGTTTTAAGCTTTCAAATTACTAATCATGTTTATCTGTATCTTGGCTGGAAAATAATTTGGGCTTTGTAGCAGTGTGCAGCACTGATTCTATTAGGTCATCTATAATAAGCTCCACCAGATTTAAAATTACTAATCATGTTTATCTGTATCTTTGCTGGAAAATAATTTGGGCTTTGTAGCAGTGTGCAGCACTGATCCTATTAGGCCATCTATACTAAGCTCCACCAGATTTAAAATTAATAATAATTTTTAGCTGCATCTAGCCCGGAAAATAATTTTGGGGCTCCGAGATGCGCAAGACACATAAGTGCGTTCTTGCTGCACTACCTGCAACATGACCCTCATATTTTCAGAATTCGAAGTAATCATGACTACTGGGTTGCCACATTCTTAGATCCGCCAAACTTTTCGATCAACCTTTTCATTTTAATAAAGACCAAAAAAATGGTAATTTTTGAAATTATAAGCATTAGCAGGTTATTAGAAACTGAAATCAAACAGTTTTCAACTCAAAACTTTATTCTAGGTGGTGTTACATTTTCACATAGGACCCCTTGTTCGAAAGGAGCTTCTGAACTCTCTCGTCCATTGAATTTGTCAGGTTTTGGATGGTTTCTGCTTCAATTGTTTTGCATGAGGACAGAATACCCTCCCAGAGCTGTTGCTTAGATGTGAACTGCCTCCCACCATCATAGACACTCCTTTTGATGATGCTCCAGAGGTTCTGAATGGGGTAGAGGTCAGGGGAGCATGGGGGTCACACCATAAGTTTGTCCCCTTTTATGCCCATATCAGCCAGAGATGCAGATGTTTTATGTGCAGCATGAGATGGTGCATTATCATGCAAAAAAATGATCTTGCTGTGAAATACATGGTTCTTCTTCTTGAACCATGGCAGGAAGTGCTGTTTGAGAAAATCCACATACATTATGGAGTTCATCTTTAGCGCCTTCAGGGATCCTAAAGGGTCCGACAATCTCTCTCCCCATGATTCCAGCCCAAAACATTACTCCACCTCCTCCTTGTTGGCGCTGTAGCCGTGTTTGCGTGGGGTGTCCATCAACCAGCCATCCTCCACTCCATCCATCTGTACCATCGAGCGCTGCACGGCACTCATCCGTGAACAAAACAGTTTTGAAATCAGTCTTCATGTAATGTTTGGCCCACTGGAGCCGTTTCTGCTTGTGTGAAGTGGATAGAGGAGGTTGACAGGATGGCGTATGCACAGCTGCAAACCTCTGAAGGACCCTGCATCTTGTTGTTCGGGGGACGTTGGAGGCACCAGCAGCTTCAAAAACTTGTCTGCTGCTATGACAAGGCTTTTTTGCCGCTGCTCTTTTAACCTGACGTAATTGCTTGTAGGAAAGAGTCCTCAATTTGCCCTTATCAGCACGCACACGTGTGTACTGTGAATCAGCTACATACTTCTTGATTGCCAAGACACTTCATCCTGATCATCGCACAATGTTGATTGTAGTCATGCCTTGACCTAAACACTCCACAATTTGTTGCTTCTCAGCAGCCGACACATCCTTTTTCTTTCCCATTTTGGCAGAAAATGTAGGCTGCTTAATAATGTGAGACCACCTTCTTAAGTAGTCTTGCCTTTCATTGGAACCACCTGCCAAACTAATTAGCACAGGTGTCTGCAATTGCTTACAGTGATATAAAGAGCCCTGACACACATCACCATTAATGAGTTTAACTGACAAACAAACAAATTCTTCCCTTATCACTTCTAAACACTTTTTGCATAATAATTTGGAACACAGTGTACATGTGCTTTTCCACAAAACACCAGTGGTTCACGTAGTGAATCTTACAGTTCTAACTTGCCAACCGTGGTCTGTATGGAGTTGTTCAATAAAGGGCCCAAAATTAAGATAACATAGATGGGAGAGGTCTCTATGAATAGGAATTCCTAAGTATTTGATACCCTGTGAGGGCCAGGCAAAGGGAAAGTTGGACTGGATGGAATCCTATATGGATTTGGGGAGGGAGACATCGAGGGCCTCAGACTTCGCTGCATTGATTTTAAAATTTGACCATGTAACAAAGTGATCTATTTCAGCCATAACAGCATGGATGGATATATGTGATTGAGTTATATATAATAGGACATCATCAGCAAATAGAGAGCACTTGTACTCGGTGCCTCCCACCTCAATCCACCTAATATTGGGGTTATGGCGAATTGATGAGAGCAGGTGCTCCGTCACTAGGATGTATAAGAGAGGGGACAGAGAACATCCCTGCCTTGTCCCATTGGTGATTGTGAAAGGTGATGAAAATGTTCTGACGCGCCCCCTGGGCCTTGGGACACCCGGAGCCGGACCCTTTTTGGTGGATGCTGGTGGTTGTAGTCTCTGTGGCGGCGACCCGGTTCCGTGGCTCAGGGCGGTCAAACCAGTGGCGGAACTATTTATGTGGTTTTGATGTTTAAATGTCTGACTATGCCACCCGTGGATTGCGGTCAGAGTGAACCGCCGCTCCAGGGCAGACCGCTGAGGCTGGTTTTGTGGGTGCAGCAGAGCGTAGCATAACTCCCCACGGGAGGAGTATAGCCTCAGGGCAGTGTAAGCGGAGGATGGGGGTGATGGTGCAGGGCAGCAGCAGTAACGACACAGAGTCAGTGATGCAGTCTAGGGCCTTTACTCACAGTTCTTATTATCCAGACCACGTCTGCAGGTAACGGCTGCCCACGTCGTACTGTGCTCACCAGGTGAGGGGCTCAGATAACTCCCAGATAACTTTGGAGCGCTTCACAGGACCCCCTTTGTGTGTCCTTTGTCTGGCCTTTCTTACCAACCCTTCTGTCCGGCTGCCTCGGGCTTCCTCTTGGTAAACTTGGCGCCAGTTTCCCTGACCCTATGTGGTGCCTTCCTAGCGGGTGTAGCGAGGGGCTGCGCCACATAAAATGTCACAGCCTCCGGTTTCTAGCTGAGCGTCGTTTCCTGCCTCCACTAGTTTCGTGGACCGGTCTCCGCCTTTGGCCTGACCCCTCCACGCAGGTGGATTCGGGCGTGCGGTGGCGACTCGCCCGTCCGCACCCCTGGGATCCCTTCATTCCTCGTTCCTGGAGCCTTCTCCGCTCCTCTTCCTTCCTTCTCCCTCTTCCAGGCCTGGGCCTCTGTTGCTAGGCCCGCCTCCGGAGCAGAGCTCATGCAGAGCCCCTGCTCCCTGCCACTTCTGCTCAGACTTCTCTGCACTGAACTAAGATGGTGCCCACCTTTTATACTCCTTTCTCAATGCACCCAGGAACTGCTTCCTCCCTGCTCCTGCACTACAGGGTTTCCCTTCCTCAGTGTTCACTCCCCCCACTCCAGCCAGGGACAGGGACTGTCGTGCCCATCTCAGGGGCATATTGGTCGCCCTGCCCGACGGCAATGTGGTGTAATGCATGCAGGTGTCGGGTCCTGATCCACACTCCATCCTTACCTGAGAGTGAGATATCACACCTCTGGGTGAGGTGCAATACCTTTGTAGCAACCGAGCCCTCAGGGTGCTACAGTTCCATTTATCTTCAGCCTAGGTGACGTATTGCGATACAGGGCCATGATTTTGGCTATAAAAGGGTCCCCTAGACCCCTACCCCAAGCTTTTTAAGAGAATCATATATGGCGTGCCAGGAGACTCTATGGAATGCTTTCTCAGCATCCAACGAGAGTATCTAATTACAAATTTTTAACTGCATCTAGCCCAGGAAATACTTTGTGCCTAGTAGCAGTGTCTGCTAGTCAGCGGATTATCCCGGCTGTTAAGCAAGCTACACCACCTGTAGTTTTGACACTTAATTTTTTCAAAGGAAATGCTTCGGGACCACGGGATACTCAGTGAAGAGCATCAGGAGGCACCCCAAGGCATAGGGGCTGGGACTGGCAGTAGGATGGCTTGCGGTGGACAGCCGAGCTCGATCCTTATAAAAGCTTTTTAACTGCAGCAGCTTTAGTGGACGCTACTGGAGCTGGAATTACGCGGCTGCTGGCATGAGACTTGCCCTCCAATAGATCCTTGTAAATGGATTTAAAGTGTATTCATTCAAATTAGAGAGACAATTTAAATTAAAAAGCTTAGAGCTGCCTCCACCAAAGGGGGGCTCGCTCGACCCACCAGCGGACAGGCACCAGTATTGGGAGAAGGGGGCTGGCTGTCAGGGTTCACCGCGGCTCTGGCACAAACCCGGCGACACGGAGGTGGCACGGGCAGGAGCGGACTGAACGTGTCGGCTTCTCACTTTTTGGATTTTAGAAGGGCATGACATGAGTATATCTGTGTCTCCCCCTCCTTTTACTCCTCCACCTCTTTTCTTTTCGCATGACTATATGTACTTGTCACTTTTCCATGTGTTAGCTGTGTCTTCAGAGCAGTTTGTCAGCTTTTGGACACCTTTGAAGGTGTTTTCTATATGTTTCTATGTGTTTTTGTTTGCCTGCCATTGGTTTTAACGGTGTTCAAAGGTGTTCGACGAACAGTTCGACGAACACACGGGTGTTCGACGAACCGAACCGAACTCGAACACTACGGAGGTGGCTCAACACTAGCCACGAGGTCATACAAAAGGAAACTTTCCACCCATAATATAACTCACGTGAAAAGTGCATGAAGAAATCGTGGCACACCTTCTCGAAATTTTCTACTTTTACTCACAGACTGAAAGAGACATAAACAAGGATGAATGAACATCTTGATATTGGGAATGCAGGGTTTTCCAGTTTAAAATTCAGAGTCTAGTAAAGAACCCTTTTTTCTTATGGATTCAAAGATGACAATGCTATGATCAAAGCGAAAAGAGATCCCAACGTGCCTTAAATATTCAATGTTTTGATTTCGCTTCCTTATGATTTTTCTCATCAAATAATTGTTTATAAGATATTAATCTATAACAATCAACTAAAAGACACTTTTTTAGACACTGCGCTGACAGATAGCAACACAGTTTAAATTTTAATCCAGACATGGGTTAAGTTATGAAAAAGTTTTCTGACCCCAAGGTGATTTGAACACGCAATCTTCTGATATGGAGTAAGATGTGCTACCGTCGCACCACAAGATGAGATGAAAAGAAACTTTCCGCTCAAAATTCACATAAAAAGTATATGAAGAAATCGCGCAAATCTCGAAATTTGCTACTTTTGCTCACAGACTGAAAATGACATAAACAAGGACGAATGAACATCTTGATATTGGGAATGCAGGGTTTTCCTGTTTAAAATTTAGAATCTAGTGAAGAACCCTTTTTTCTTATGGATTCAAAGATGACAATGCTATGATCAAAGGGAAAGGAGATCCCAACGTGCCTTAAATATTCAATGTTTTGATTTCACTTCCTGATGATTTTTCTCATCAAATAATTGTTTATAAGATATTAATCTATAACATTCAACTAAAAGACACTTTTTCAGACACTGTGCTGACAGATAACAACACAGCTTCAATTTTAATCCAGACATGGGTTAAGTTATGAAAAAGTTTTTTGACCCTGACGTGATTTGAACACACAACCTTCTAACCTGGAGTCAGAAGCGCTACCATTGCTCCACGAGGTGATATGTAAAGTAACTTTCCGCCCATAATATAACTCACCTAAAAAGTGCATGAAGAAATCGTGGCACAACTTCTCGAAATTTGCTACTTTTACTTACAGACTGAAAAAGACATAAACAAGGACGAATGAACATCTTGATATTGGGAATGCAGGGATTTCCAGTTTAAAATTTAGAGTCTAGTAAAGAACCCTTTTTTCTTATGGATTCAAAGATGACAATGCTATGTTCAAAGTGAAAGGAGATCCCAACGTGCCTTAAATATTCAATATTTTGATTTCGCTTCCTGATTATTTTTCTCATCAAATAATTGTTTATAAGATATTAATCTATAACATTCAACTAAAAGACACTTTTTCAGACACTGTGCTGACAGATAGCAACACAGCTTCAATTTTAATCCAGACCTGGGTTAAGTTATGAAAAAGTTTTTTAGCACTCATGTGATTTGAAGACGCAACCTTCTGATCTGGAGTCAGACACGCTACCTTTGCTCCACGAGGTCATGTGAAAAGAAACTTTCCGCCCATAATATAACTCATTTAAAAAGTGCATGAAGAAATCATGGCACACCTTCTCGAAATTTGCTACTTTACTTACAGACTGAAAAAGACATAAACAAGGATGAATGAACATCTTGATATTGGGAGTGCAGGGATTTCCAGTTTAAAATTTAGAATCTAGTAAAGAACCCTTTTTTCTTATGGATTCAAAGATGACAATGCTATGATCAAAGTTAAAGGAGATCCCGATGTGCCTTAAATATTCAATGTTTTGATTTTGTTCCCTGATGATTTTTCTCATCAAAGAATTGTTTGTAAGATATTAATCTATAACATTCAACTAAAAGACACTTTTTTAGACACTGTGCTGACAGATAGCAATACAGATTTAGTTTTAATCCAGACATGGGTTAAGTTATAGAAAAGTTTTTTGACCCTGATGTGATTTGAACACGCAACCTTCTGATCTGGAGTCAGACGCGCTACCGTTGAGCCACAAGATCATACTAAAAGTAACTTTCCACCCATAATATAACTCACTTAAAAAGTGCATGAAGAAATCGTGGCACACTTTCTCGAAATTTGCTACTTTTACTTACAGACTGAAAAAGACATAAACAAGGACGAATGAACAACTTGGTATTGGGAATGCAGGGTTTTCCAGTTTAAAATTTAGAGTCTAGTTAAGAACCCTTTTTTCTTATGGATTCAAAGATGACAATGCTATGATCAAAGTGAAAGGAGATCCCAACGTGCCTTAAATATTCAATGTTTTGATTTTGCTTCCTGATTATTTTTCTCATGAAATAATTGTTTATAAGATATTAATCTATAACATTCAACTAAAAGACACTTTTTCAGACACTGTGCTGACAGATAGCAACACAGCTTCAATTTTAATCCAGACATGGGTTAAGTTATGAAAAATTTTTTGATCCCGATGTGATTTGAACACACAACCTTCTGACCTGGAGTCAGAATCGCTACTGTTGCACCACGAGGTGATATTAAAAGTAACTTTCCGCCCATAATATAACTCACTTAAAAAGTGCATGAAGAAATCGTGGCACACCTTCTCGAAATTTGCTTCTTTTACTTACAGACTGAAAAAGACATAAACAAGGATGAATGACCATCTTGATACTGGGAATGCAGGGTTTTCCAGTTTAAAATTCAGAGTCTAGTAAAGAACCCTTTTTTCTTATGGATTCAAAGATGACAATACTATGATCAAAGTGAAAAGAGATCCCAACGTGCCTTAAATATTCAATGTTTTGATTTCGTTTCCCTATGATTTTTCTCATCAAATAATTGTTTATAAGATATTAATTTACAGTCATATGAAAAACTTTGGGCACCCCTATTAATCTTAAGCTTAATGTTTTATAAAAATTGGTGTTTTTGGAACAGCTATTTCAGTTTGATATGTGCAATAACTGTTGGACACAGTAATGTTTCTGCCTTGAAATGAGGTTTATTGTGCTAACAGAAAATGTGCAATCTGCATTCAAACAAAATTTGACCGGTGCATAAGTATGGGCACCCTTATCATTTTCTTGTTTTAAATACTCCTGCCTACTTTTTACTGACTTACTAAAGCACTTTTTTTGGTTTTGTAACCTCATTGAGCTTTGAACTTTATAGCCAGGTGTATGCAATCATGAGAAAAGCTACTTAAAGTGGCCATTTGCAAGTTGTTCTCCTGTTTGAATCTCCTCTGAAGAGTGGCATCATGGGCTCCTCAAAACAACTGTCAAATGATCTGAAAACAAAGATTATTCAACATAGTTGTTCAGGGGAAGGATACAAAAAGCTGTCTCAGAGATTTAACCTGTCAGTTTCCACTGTGAGGAACATAGTAAGGAAATGGAAGAACATAGGGACAGTTCTTGTTAAGGCCAGAAGTGTCAGGACAAGAAAAACATCAGAAAGGCAGAGAAGAAGAATGGTGAGATCAGTCAAGGACAATCCTCAGACCACCTCCAGAGAGCTGCAGCATCAACTTGCTGCAGATGGTGTCACTGTGCATCGGTCAACTATACAACGCACTTTGCACAAGGAGAAGCTGTATGGGAGAGTGATGCGAAAGAAGCCGTTTCTGCAAGTACGCACAAACAGAGTCGGCTGAGGTATGCAAAAGCACATTTGAAGAAGCCTATTTCTTTTTGGAAGAAGGTCCTGTGGACTGATGAAACCAAGATTGAGTTGTTTGGTCATACAAAAAGGCGTTATGCATGGTGGGAAAAAAACACAGCATTCCAAGAAAAACACTTGCTACCCAGAGTAAAATTTGGTGGAGGTTCCATCATGCTTTGGGGCTGTGTGGTCAATGCCAGCACTGGGAATCTTGTTAAAGTTGAGGGACGCATGGATTCCACTCAGTATCAACAGATTCTTGGCAATAGTGTTCAAGAATCAGTGATAAAGTTGAAGTTACGCAGTGGATGGATCTTTCAGCAAGACAATGATCCAAAACACCGCTCCAAATCTACTCAGGCATTCATGCAGAGGAACAATTACAATGTTCTGGAATGGCCATCCCAGTCCCCAGACCTGAATATCATTGAACATCTGTGGGATCATTTGAAGAGGCTGTCCATGCTCGGCGACCATCAAACTTAACTGAACTGGAATTGTTTTGTAAAGAGGAATGGTCAAAAATACCTTCATCCAGGATCCAGGAACTCATTAAAAGCTACAGGAAGCGACTAGAGGCTGTTATTTTTGCAAAAGGAGGATCTACTAAATATTAATGTCACTTTTCTGGTGAGGTGCCCATACTTATGCACCTGTCAAATTTTGTTTGAATTCAGATTGCACATTTTCTGTTAGTACAATAAACCTCATTTCAAGGCAGAAACATTACTGTATCCAACAGTTATTACATATATCAAACTGAAATAGCTGTTGCAAAAACACCAATTTTTATAAAACATTAAGCTTAAGATTAATAGGGGTGCCCAAACTTTTTCATATGACTGTATAACATTCAACTAAAAGACACTTTTTCAGACACTGTGCTGACAGATAGCAACACAGCTTCAATTTTAATCCAGACATGGGTTAAGTTATGAAAAAGATTTTTGACCCTGACGTGATTTGAACACGCAAACTTCTGATATGGAGTCAGATGCGCTACTGTTGCTCCACGAGGTCATATGAAAAGTAACTTTCCACCCATAATATAACTCACTTAAAAAGTGCATGAAGAAATCGTGGCACACCTTCTCGAAATTTGCTACTTTTACTTACAGATTGAAAAAGACATAAACAAGGACGAATGAACATCTTGGTATTGGGAATGCAGGGTTTTCCAGTTTAAAATTTAGAGTCTAGTAAAGAACCGTTTTTTCTTATGGATTCAAAGATGACAATGCTATGATCAAAGTGAAAGGAGATCCCAACGTGCCTTAAATATTCAATGTTTTGATTTCGCTTCCTGATTATTTTTCTCATCAAATAATTGTTTATAAGATATTAATCTATAACAATCAACTAAAAGACACTTTTTTAGACACTGCGCTGACAGATAGCAACACAGTTTAAATTTTAATCCAGACATGGGTTAAGTTATGAAAAAGTTTTCTGACCCCGAGGTGATTTGAACACGCAATCTTCTGATATGGAGTAAGATGCGCTACCGTTGCACCACAAGATAAAATGAAAAGAAACTTTCCGCTCAAAATTCACATAAAAAGTGTATGAAGAAATCGCTCAAATCTCGAAATTTGCTACTTTTGCTCGCAGACTGAAAATGACATAAACAAGGACGAATGAACATCTTGATATTGGGAATGCAGGGTTTTCCAGTTTAAAATTCAGAGTCTAGTAAAGAACCCGTTTTTCTTATGGATTCAAAGATGACAATGCTATGATCAAAGTGAAAGGAGATCCCGACGTGCCTTATATATTCAATGTTTTGATTTTGTTCCCCGATGATTTTTCTCATCAAAGAATTGTTTGTAAGATATTAATCTATGACATTCAACTAAAAGAGACTTTTTTAGACACTGTGCTGACAGAAAGCAACACAGAATCAATTTTAATCCAGACCTGGGTTAAGTTATGAAAAGTTTTTTAACACTCACGTGATTTGAACACGCAACCTTCTGATCTGGAGTCAGACACGCTACCGTTGCACCACAAGATGAGATGAAAAGAAACTTTCCGCCCATAATATAGCTCACGTAAAAAGTGCATGAAGAAATCGTGTCACACCCTCTCGAAATTTGCTACTTTTACTCACAGGCTGAAAAAGACATAAACACGGATGAATGAACATCTTGATATTGGGAATGCAGGGTTTTCCAGTTTAAAATTCAGAGTCTAGTAAAGAACCCTTTTTTCTTATGGATTCAAAGATGACAATGCTATGATCAAAGTGAAAATAGATCCCTACGTGCCTTAAATATTCAATGTTTTGATTTCGCTTCCCTATGATTTTTCTCATCAAATAATTGTTTATAAGATATTAATTTATAACATTCAACTAAAAGACACTTTTTTAGACACTGCGCTGACAGATAACAACACAGTTTCAATTTTAATCCAGACATGGGTTAAGTAATGAAAAAGTTCCTTGACCCTGGCGTGATTTGAACACGCAACCTTCTGTTGTGAAGTCAGACACGCTACCATTGCACCACAAGATCATTTTAAAAGAAACTTTCCACCCATAATTCACATGAAAAGTGTATGAAGAAATCGCGCAAACCTTCTCGAAATTTGCTACTTTTGCTCACAGACTGAAAATGACATAAACAAGGACGAATGAACATCTTGATATTGGGAATGCAGGGTTTTCCTGTTTAAAATCTAGAATCTAGTAAAGAACCCTTTTTTCTTATGGATTCAAAGATGACAATGCTATGATCAAAGTGAAAGGAGATCCCGACGTGCCTAAAATATTCAATGTTTTGCTTTTGTTCCCCGATGATTTTACTCATCAAAGAATTGTTTGTAAGATATTAATCTATAACATTCAACTAAAAGACACTTTTTTAGACACTGTGCTGACAGATAGCAACAAAGTTCCAATTTTAATCCAGACATGAGTTAATTTATGAAAAAGTTGTTTGCCCACGATGTGATTTGAACACGCAAACTTCTGACCTGGAGTCAGACACCCTACCGTTGCGCCTTGAGATCATATGAAATGTAAATTTCCGCCCATAATATAACTCACTTAAAAAGTGCATGAAGAAATCGTGGCACACCTTCTCGAAATTTGCTACTTTTACTTACAGACTGAAAAAGACATAAACAAGCACGAATGAACATCTTGATATTGGGAATGCAGGGATTTCCAGTTTAAAATTTAGAATCTAGTAATGAACACTTTTTTCTTATGGTTTCAAAGATGAAAATGCTATGATCAAAGTGAAAAGAGATCCCGAAGTGCATTAAATATTCAATGTTTTGATTTTGTTTCCCGATGAATTTTTCTCATCAAAGAATTGTTTATAAGATATTAATCTATAACAATCAGCTAAAAGACACTTTTTTAGACACTGCGCTGACAGATAGCAACACAGTTTAAATTTTAATCCAGACATGGGTTAAGTTATGAAAAAGTTTTCTGACCCAGAGGTGATTTGAACACGCAATCTTCTGATATGGAGTTAGATGCGCTTCCGTTGCACCACAAGATGAGATGAAAAGAAACTTTCCGCCCAAAATTCACATAAAAAGTGCATGAAGAAATCGTGGCACACCTCGAAATTTGCTACTTTTACTTACAGACTGAAAAAGACATAAACAGGGACAAATGAATATATTGGTATTAGGAATGCAGGGTATTCCAGTTTAAAATTTAGAGTCTAGTAAAGAACCCTTTTTTCTTATGGATTCAAAGATGACAATGCTATGATCAAAGTGAAAGGAGATCCCAACGTACCTTAAATATTCATTGTTTTGATTTTGCTTCCTGATTATTTTTCTCATGAAAAAATTGTTTATAAGATATTAATCTATAACATTCAACTAAAAGACACTTTTTTAGACACTGTGCTGACAGATAGCAAAACAGATTTAGTTTTAATCCAGACATGGGTTAAGTTATGAAAAAGCTTTTTGACCCTGACGTGATGTGAACACACAACCTTCTGACCTGGAGTTAGAAGCGCTACCGTTGCGCCATGAGGTGATATAAAAAGTAACTTTCCGCCCATAATATAACTCACTTAAAAAGTGCATGAAGAAATCGTGGCACAACTTCTCGAAATTTGCTACTTTTACTTACAGACTGAAAAAGACATAAACAAGGACGAATGAACATCTTGGTATTGGGAATGCAGGGTTTTCCAGTTTAAAATTTAGAGTCTAGTAAAGAACCCTTTTTTCTTATGGATTCAAAGATGACAATGCTATGATCAAAGTGAAAGGAGATCCCAACGTGCCTTAAATATTCAATGTTTTGATTTCGCTTCCTGATTATTTTTCTCATCAAATAATTGTTTATAAGATATTAATCTATAACATTCAACTAAAAGACACTTTTTCAGACACTGTGCTGACAGATAGCAACACAGCTTCAATTTTAATCCAGACATGGGTTAAGTTATGAAAAAGTATTTTGATCTCGACATAATATGAACACGCAACCTTCTGATATGGAGTCAGACGCGCTACAGTTGCTCCACAAGGTCATGTGAAAAGAAACTTTCCGCCCATAATATAACTCACTTAAAAAGTGCATGAAGAAATCATGGCACACCTTCTCGAAATTTGCTACTTTTACTTACAGACTGAAAAAGACATAAAGAAGGACGAATGAACATCTTGATATTGGGAATGCAGGGAATTCCAGTTTAAAATTTAGAGTCTAGTAAAGAATAGAGATGAGCGTTGTTCTACTCGAACTGTTCGCCAATCTCAAATTCGAGCTGTTTTGGGCGGTGTTCGAGCCGTTCGGTGAACACGAACGATGTGAGAAAAATTCGGCTGTTCGAGGTTATGTTCGATAACTGTTCGTGCACCAAAATCATAACTGGATTTTTTCTCAGTAATGATGAAAATTAATGTTAATACGCAGTTTGAGTGTACAGCGGGGTGGGTGGAGGGGCAGGGGATGGATCTCTGCAGGAATAATGAAGATCTCCATTTTTTTTTCTCTTTCCCGCATTTACAGTGGGGAGGTGCAATCTGTCAGCCTATCAGCAGCGCACTCACGGAGCGAAGTGCTTTTTTTCACACAAGCAAGGGCATGTGTCATTGGCAGTGTATGTCACATGTCCTTGCCCTATAAGACCAAGCCATTTTCCCCGTCGCCACCATTTTCTCACTGCTGCAGCTGCGTGTTAGACGGCACCGCTGTTGCTGTGTGCGCTATACCTTGTTAATTTCAAGCCAATTTTCGCACAAATCTACAGATAGCTTGGGAGTAGGGAATAGTTGTGATTGCAGTCCTTTCAAGGACTCGGTTACAGCATTTCCTACGACTTTTATCAGGCAGGTCTGTGCTCTTAAATAGATAGATTGTGGGAGTAAAGACTAATTGTAATTGCAGTCCTTTTCAGGATTAGGTTACATCAGTTCCTATCAGTTTTTGCCAGGCAGGTCTGTGCCAGTGCTGTGCAAGTTTTTTTCACAGCATTTGGCTGAATCTAGCAAAGCTAATCCTTTCTGGCCTATTGCAGAGTGTGTTAGTCAGTGGAGTAGCCTATCTGTGTTGCAAGATATACCACCTGTGTATAGAATACCAATTTTTTTACTGCACCTAGTGAAGTAAAATCTTTTGGGCATAGCATCATTCTATTAGTCCATCTATACTGACCTCCATCAGGTTGCAAATTGAATATAATTTTTTTCTGCATCTAGCTCTGTAAAAATATTTGGGCTTCTAGCAGTGTGTAGGACTTGTTCTATTAGTCCATCTATACTGACCTCCATCAGGTTGCAAAATGAATATAATTTTTTTCTGCATCTAGCTCTGAAAAAATATTTGGCCTTCTAGCTGTGTGTGGGACTTGTTCTATTAGTCATCTATACTGACCTCCATCACGGTGCAAATTCAAAATAATTTTTTGTCTGCATCTAGCTCTGAAAAAATATTTGGCCTTCTAGCAGTGTGTGGGACTTTCTCTATTAGTCCATCTATACTGACCTCCATCAGGTTGCAAATTAAAAATAATTTTTATCTGCATCTAGCTCTGAAAAATATTTGGCCTTCTAGCAGTGTGTGGGACTTTCTCTATTAGTCCATCTATACTGACCTCCATCAGGTTGCAAATTAAAAATAAATTTTTGTCTGCATCTAGCTCTGAAAAAATATTTGGCCTTCTAGCAGTGTGTGGGACTTGTTCTATTAGTCCATCTATACTGACCTCCATCAGGTTGCAAACTGAATATAATTTTTTTCTGCATCTACCTCTGAAAAAATATTTGGCCTTCTGGCATTGTGTGGGACTTGTTCTATTAGTCCATCTATACTGACCTGCATCAGGTTGCAAATTAAAAATAATTTATATCTGCATCTAGCTCTGAAAAAATATTTGGCCTTCTAGCAGTGTGTGGGACTTTCTCTATTAGTCCATCTATACTGACCTCCATCAGGTTGGAAATTCAAAATAATTTTTTGTCTGCATCTAGCTCTGAAAAAATATTTGGCCTTCTAGCAGTGTGTGGGACTTTCTCTATTAGTGAATCTATACTGACCTCCATCAGGCTGCAAATTAAAACTAATTTTTATCTGCATCTACCTCTGAAAAAATATTTGGCCTTCTAGCTGTGTGTGGGACTTGTTCTATTAGTCCATCTATACTGACCTCCATCAGGTTGCAAACTGAAAATAATTTTTTTCTGCATCTAGCTCTGAAAAAATATTTGGCCTTCTAGCAGTGTGTTGGACCTTCTCTATTAGTCCATCTATACTGACCTCCATCAGGTTGCAAATTAAAAATAATTTATATCTGCATCTAGCTCTGAAAAAATATTTGGCCTTCTAGCAGTGTGTGGGACTTTCTCTATTAGTCCAACTATACTGACCTCCATCAGGTTGCAAGTTAAAAATAATTTTTTGTCTGCATCTAGCTCTGAAAAAATATTTGGACTTCTAGCAGTGTGTGGGACTTTCTCTATTAGTCTATCTATACTGACCTCCATCAGGTTGCAAACTGAATATATTTTTTTTCTGCATCTACCTCTGAAAAAATATTGGGCTTCTAGCTGTGTGTGGGACTTGTTCTATTAATCCATCTATACAGACCTCCATCAGGTTGCAAACTGAATATAATTTTTTCTGCATCTACCTCTGAAGAAATATTTGGGCTTCTAGCTGTGTGTGGGACTTGTTCTATTAGTCCATCTATACTGACCTCCATCAGGTTGCAAACTGAATATAATTTGTTTCTGCATGTAGCTCTTAAAAAATATTTGGCCTTCTAGCAGTGTGTGGGACTTGTTCTATTAGTCCACCTATACTGACCTCCATCAGGTTGCAAATTCAAAATATTTTTTTGTCTGCATCTAGCTCTGAAAAAATATTTGGCCTTCTAGCAGTGTGTGGGACTTTCTCTATTAGTCCATCTATACTGACCTCCATCAGGTTGCAAACTGAATATATATTTTTTCTGCATCTACCTCTGAAAAAATAATTGGGCTTCTAGCTGTGTGTGGGACTTGTTCTATTAGTCCATCTATACTGACCTCCATCAGGTTGCAAACTGAATATAATTTTTTTCTGCATCTAGCTCTGAAAAAATATTTGGGCTTCTAGCTGTGTGTGGGACTTGTTCTATTAGTCCATCTATACTGACCTGCATCAGGTTGCAAATTAAAAATAATTTATATCTGCATCTAGCTCTGAAAAAATATTTGGCCTCCTAGCTGTGTTAAACCTACAAAAGACAAAAGACAAAAATATATCTCATACCCTACCATCATTATATATAAATGTAAATCAAAGTTGCATAATAAATATAGGGTACTTAGTGAACTATTTTTGATCAAAAAAAGTATACAAGCCGTCCCACCAGCGGCAAGGTGACCCTAAATTGGGACGGTACCTATACTGCCTATATTAAAAACCTTACTGTATATCAAAGTTGAAATAATGCATATAAAAGGGTAGACAAATAGGACCGGGTCCCAACTCCAGACCACCCAGGCCCGTGGTAAGCTACATATATACCAGTCAGCTCAACAAAGGGGATGCCACACCCTTAAATTGCACAGAATGCAAACAAGACAAAAAACCAAGCAATGTGAACTGAGGTCTAAGATGGTAGACATGCAAGGAATAGGAGCATGTTTACACTAGCAAAAAGAAGCAAAACCTACAAAAGACAAAAGACAAAAATATATCTCATACCCTACCATCATTATATATAAATGTAAAGCAAAGTTGCATAATAAATATAGGGTACTTAGTGAACTATTTTTGATCAAAAAAAGTATACAAGACGTCCCACCAGCGGCAAGGTGACCCTAAATTGGGACGGTACCTATACTGCCTATATTAAAAACCTTACTGTATATCAAAGTTGAAATAATGCATATAAAAGGGTAGACAAATAGGACCGGGTCCCAACTCCAGACCACCCAGGCCCGTGGTAAGCTACATATATACCAGTCAGCTCAACAAAGGGGATGCCACACCCTTAAATTGCACAGAATGCAAACAAGACAAAAAACCAAGCAATGTGAACTGAGGTCTAAGATGGTAGACATGCAAGGAATAGGAGCATGTTCACACTAGCAAAAAGAAGCAAAACCTACAAAAGACAAAAGACAAAAATATATCTCATACCCTACCATCATTATATATAAATGTAAAGCAAAGTTGCATAATAAATATAGGGTACTTAGTGAACTATTTTTGATCAAAAAAAGTATACAAGCCGTCCCACCAGCGGCAAGGTGACCCTAAATTGGGACGGTACCTATACTGCCTATATTAAAAACCTTACTGTATATCAAAGTTGAAATAATGCATATAAAAGGGTAGACAAATAGGACCGGGTCCCAACTCCAGACCACCCAGGCCCGTGGTAAGCTACATATATACCAGTCAGCTCAACAAAGGGGATGCCACACCCTTAAATTGCACAGAATGCAAACAAGACAAAAAACCAAGCAATGTGAACTGAGGTCTAAGATGGTAGACATGCAAGGAATAGGAGCATGTTCACACTAGCAAAAAGAAGCAAAACCTACAAAAGACAAAAGACAAAAATATATCTCATACCCTACCATCATTATATATAAATGTAAAGCAAAGTTGCATAATAAATATAGGGTACTTAGTGAACTATTTTTGATCAAAAAAAGTATACAAGCCGTCCCACCAGCGGCAAGGTGACCCTAAATTGGGACGGTACCTATACTGCCTATATGCTAGTGTGAACATGCTCCTATTCCTTGCATGTCTACCATCTTAGACCTCAGTTCACATTCCTTGGTTTTTTGTCTTGTTTGCATTCTGTGCAATTTAAGGGTGTGGCCTGGGTGGTCTGGAGTTGGGACCCGGTCCTATTTGTCTACCCTTTTATATGCATTATTTCAACTTTGATATACAGTAAGGTTTTTAATATAGGCAGTATAGGTACCGTCCCAATTTAGGGTCACCTTGCCGCTGGTGGGACGGCTTGTATACTTTTTTTGATCAAAAATAGTTCACTAAGTACCCTATATTTATTATGCAACTTTGCTTTTACATTTATATATAATGATGGTAGGGTATGAGATATATTTTTGTCTTTTGTCTTTTGTAGGTTTTGCTTCTTTTTGCTAGTGTGAACATGCTCCTATTCCTTGCATGTCTACCATCTTAGACCTCAGTTCACATTGCTTGGTTTTTTGTCTTGTTTGCATTCTGTGCAATTTAAGGGTGTGGCATCCCCTTTGTTGAGCTGACTGGTATATATGTAGCTTACCACGGGCCTGGGTGGTCTGGAGTTGGGACCCGGTCCTATTTGTCTACCCTTTTATATGCATTATTTCAACTTTGATATACAGTAAGGTTTTTAATATAGGCAGTATAGGTACCGTCCCAATTTAGGGTCACCTTGCCGCTGGTGGGACGGCTTGTATACTTTTTTTGATCAAAAATAGTTCACTAAGTACCCTATATTTATTATGCAACTTCGCTTTACATTTATATATAATGATGGTAGGGTATGAGATATATTTTTGTCTTTTGTCTTTTGTAGGTTTTGCTTCTTTTTGATAGTGTGAACATGCTCCTATTCCTTGCATGTCTACCATCTTAGACCTCAGTTCACATTGCTTGGTTTTTTGTCTTGTTTGCATTCTGTGCAATTTAAGGGTGTGGCATCCCCTTTGTTGAGCTGACTGGTATATATGTAGCTTACCACGGGCCTGGGTGGTCTGGAGTTGGGACCCGGTCCTATTTGTCTACCCTTTTATATGCATTATTTCAACTTTGATATACAGTAAGGTTTTTAATATAGGCAGTATAGGTACCGTCCCAATTTAGGGTCACCTTGCCGCTGGTGGGACGGCTTGTATACTTTTTTTGATCAAAAATAGTTCACTAAGTACCCTATATTTATTATGCAACTTTGCTTTACATTTATATATAATGATGGTAGGGTATGAGATATATTTTTGTCTTTTGTCTTTTGTAGGTTTTGCTTCTTTTTGCTAGGGTGAACATGCTCCTATTCCTTGCATGTCTACCATCTTAGACCTCAGTTCACATTGCTTGGCTTCTAGCTGTGTGTGGGACTTGTTCTATTAGTCCATCTATACTGACCTCCATCAGGTTGCAAACTGAATATAATTTTTTTCTGCATCTAGCTCTGAAAAAATATTTGGCCTTCTAGCAGTGTGTGGGACTTTCTCTATTAGTCCATCTAAACTGACCTCCATCACGCTGCAAATTCAAAATAATTTTTTGTCTGCATCTAGCTCTGAAAAAATATTTGGCCTTCTAGCAGTGTGTGGGACTTTCTCTATTAGTACATCTATACTGACCTCCATCAGGTTGCAAATTAAAAATAATTTTTATCTGCATCTACCTCTGAAAAAATATTTGGGCTTCTAGCTGTGTGTGGGACTTGTTCTATTAGTCCATCTATACTGACTTGCATGAGGTTGCAAATTAAAAATAATTTATATCTGCATCTAGCTATGAAAAAATATTTGGCCTTCTAGCAGTGTGTGGGACTTTCTCTATTAGTCCATCCATACTGACCTCCATCAGGTTGCAAACTCAAAATAATTTTTTGTCTGCATCTAGCTCTGAAAAAATATTTGGCCTTCTAGCAGTGTGTGGGACTTTCTCTATTAGTTAATCTATACTGACCTCCATCAGGCTGCAAATTAAAAATAATTTTTATCTGCATCTACCTCTGAAAAAATATTTGGATTTCTAGCTGTGTGTGGGACTTGTTCTATTAGTCCATCTATACTGACCTCCATCAGGTTGCAAACTGAATATAATTTTTTTCTGCATCTAGCTCTGAAAAAATATTTGGCCTTCTAGCAGTGTGTGGGACTTGTTCTATTAGTCCATCAATACTGACCTGCATCAGGTTGCAAATTAAAAATAATTTATATCTGCATCTAGCTCTGAAAAAATATTTGGCCTTCTAGCAGTGTGTGGGACTTTCTCTATTAGTCCATCTATACTGACCTCCATCAGGTTGCAAATTCAAAATAATTTTTTGTCTGCATCTAGCTCTGAAAAAATATTTGGCCTTCTAGCAGTCTGTGGGACTTTCTCTATTAGTCAATCTATACTGACCTCCATCAGGCTGCAAATTAAAAATAATTTTTATCTGCATCTACCTCTGAAAAAATATTTGGCCTACTAGCTGTGTGTGGGACTTGTTCTATTAGTCCATCTATACTGACCTCCATCAGGTTGCAAACTGAATATAATTTTTTTCTGCATCTAGCTCTGAAAAAATATTTGGCCTTCTAGCAGTGTGTGGGACTTTCTCTATTAGTCCATCTATACTGACCTCCATCAGGTTGCAAATTAAAAATAATTTTTATCTGCATCTAGCTCTGAAAAAATATTTGGGCTTCTAGCTGTGTGTGGGACTTGTTCTATTAGTCCATCTATACTGACCTCCATCAGGTTGCAAACTGAATATAATTTTTTTCTGCATCTAGATCTGAAAAAATATTTGGCCTTCTAGCTGTCACGGGTGTGTTGCCACGAAGATCGTCACGAGTACACAGCCTGACTTCTCGCAGCTGACTTGTTGGTGCTTTGTGTTTTCTCGGCAGTGAAGGAGTTAATTCTCTCTCTCTCTGGGCTAGCTGAGGTCCAGCCTCGCCCAGCTGCAATCAATGCTTCGTTAGTGAGACTCCTTTATATTCCTGCAGGTCTGTTTGTGAGGTGTCGGTGAAAGCTTTTCATTCAGACTTACAGAGCGGATCGTGGTGTTTGGAGTTGCTGAGATAAGTGTATTTGAAAGTGTTATTTCCCTTTCCTCGCTTTATCATTTATCTCCTTTCCCGTTGGTGTTCCCTCTGTTGTAGTTTTGTTGAAGTTGTATGCAAGGTGGTTTTGGTTTTTCCCTTGTACTGTCTCGTTCGTCTAAATACTGTGTGTGGGCATATTATTGCTGGTTCCCTATTGTTGTGATCGGGGTCCTTCTCAGGACTAGATTACTGTGGTGCAGGGATCCTCAGGAGGTAGGGGTTACGCTGGCGGCCTGGACCTCTGTACCTTTAACAGTACCTCCAGGATGAGGGATTAGTCAGGGCCCCAGCTTAGGGTCAGCTTAGGCCCCCTACCTCCAGTATTCTGTGACAGTGTGACATTTTCACCGACCATCTTAGTTTTTCTCCAGCTACCATGGATCCAGTAGCCGGTCTAGCTCAGCAGTTGCAGAGTTTGTCCATGGGGCTGGCGGACGTTAGGTCCAAGGTTTTGCATCCTCTGGAGCAAGCCGGACCAGAACCTAAAGTAGCTCTCCCTGACAGGTTCACTGGGGGGCGGGACAAGTTTTTTGTTTTCCGGGAGGCATGCAAATTGTACTTTCGGCTGCGGCCTCGGTCATCGGGCAGTGAAGAACAAAGGGTGGGAATTGTCATCTCGCTCCTACAAGGGGACCCACAATCTTGGGCGTTCTCTCTTCCCCCTAGCTCCCCAGTTCTCCAGTCAGTGGATAGGTTTTTCGCTGCTTTGGGACTCGTGTATGATGACCCAGATCGGATCTCCCTTGCTGAGTCTAAGTTACGTAGGATTCAGCAGGGAGATCGTCCGGCGGAGGAATTCTGTTCGGAGTTCCGTAGGTGGGCCACGGACACCCAGTGGAATGACCCGGCTCTTAGGAGCCAGTTTTGTCATGGTTTATCCGACAAATTACAGGATGTGTTGGCACAGTATGACTCTCCCGCGTCACTGGAAGCCGCTATGGCCCTTGCTATTCGCGTTGACAGACGGCTTCGGGAGAGGTGCGGGATAACTCTACCCCCTGTAATGTCTCCACCTCTTACAAGGTCCCCTCATATGGTGGTTCCCCTGGTCAGTCCGGAGGAGCCTATGCAATTAGGAGGGACATCATTTCGGGGAAGGGGACCGGTGGTGCGCCATAAGACAGGAAGGTGTTTCCTCTGCGGGAAAAAGGGACATTTTATTGGGGGGTGTCCATCCCGCCCCTTGCTGAGTAAAGAGTCGTCGAAAAAACTGTTGATCCCAGGTTGTGTGGTGGACGGCAATCTGGGAGTAGGTATTTCGTCCCTAGGTTCGTCTCAGTTTCTCGTACCGGCGGAGGTGGTGGTGGGTACGAGAACTGAGAGGATATCTGTTCTTCTGGATAGTGGGGCCGGGGCTAATCTGGTTGATGCTCGGTTTGCCCGGGTTCAAGGTATGCGATTGAGTGAGTTGGCTAAACCCATCCCCATATTCTCGATCGATGCCAGGCCTCTCGGTCAGGGAAGTTTTTTGCAAGCTGTGCATGGCGTAAAACTTCAAGTGGGGGCAATACATAAAGAACTGTTGTCTTGCTACGTGTTGGAGGGTCTTCCCACTCCTATAGTGTTGGGCCTTCCTTGGTTAGCTAAGCATAACCCTGTTATTAATTGGCAAACCAGAGAGATAAGCCAATGGAGTAAATTCTGTAATAAAAACTGCATGAACACGGTCATCGGTGCGGTTACTCCTTGGGTCTTACCTCCATTTCTGGCAGACTTTGAGGATGTATTCTCGGAGAATGGGTGTCAGGAACTACCTCCTCATCGCGAGTATGACTGTTCTGTAAAACTGCTCCCTGAGGCCAAGTTACCTAAAGCTAGGTTGTATAACCTTTCTGGTCCTGAGAGGCAGGCCATGAAGGATTATATTTCTGAAAGTCTGGCTAAGGGGCATATTAGACCTTCATCTTCACCGGTGGCCGCGGGGTTCTTCTTTGTTAAGAAGAAAGATGGAGGCCTACGCCCTTGCCTGGATTTCCGTGAACTTAATCGGATTACGGTCCGAGATCCGTATCCGCTCCCACTTATTCCCGATCTCTTTAATCAGATCGTGGGCGCCAAATGGTTCTCTAAGTTGGATCTCAGGGGGGCGTACAATTTGATTAGGATGAAGGAGGGGGATGAGTGGAAGACGGCTTTTAACACTCCGGAGGGGCATTATGAGAACCTTGTCATGCCATTCGGTCTGACTAATGCCCCGGCGGTGTTTCAACACTTTGTTAATGATATTTTTCGCCACCTGGTGGGACAGTTTGTTGTCATATATCTGGATGATATCTTAATTTACTCGCCGGATCTGGTGTCTCATCAGGAGCACGTTAGACAGGTGTTACAGATCTTGCGGGATAATAAACTGTATGCCAAGTGGGAAAAGTGTGTGTTCGCCGTACAGGAACTCCAGTTTTTAGGCTTCCTGGTTTCTGCGTCCGGTTTTCGTATGGACCCTGGGAAAGTGCGGGCAGTTCTTGAGTGGGATCGGCCGGAGAATCTTAAGGCACTACAACGTTTCCTGGGGTTTGCTAACTATTACCGGAAGTTCATTCGTAATTTCTCGTCCGTGGTTAAGCCTCTCACAGACATGACTAAAAAGGGGACGGATTTTTCTAGGTGGTCTGACAAGGCTTGTCAAGCATTCTCCTCCTTGAAAAAATGTTTTGCCTCGGCACCCATACTCATTCAACCTGATGCGTCTCAGCCATTCTTTGTAGAGGTAGACGCTTCCGAGGTAGGGGTGGGAGCAGTATTGTCACAGGGTTCGTCCCCTGGTAAGTGGCATCCGTGCGCCTTTTTCTCTAAAAAATTGTCGTCCGCTGAGAGGAATTACGATGTCGGCAATAGGGAACTCCTGGCCATTAAGTTAGCTTTTGAGGAGTGGCGCCATTTTTTGGAGGGGGCAGTTCATCCGGTCACCGTCATCACCGATCACAAGAACCTGCTATATCTGGAGTCCGCTAAACGTCTGAATCCCAGACAAGCTAGGTGGTCATTGTTTTTTACCAGGTTTAATTTCGTCGTTACATATCGTCCTGGGTCTAAAAATGTAAAGGCGGATGCCTTATCTCGTAGTTTCCCTGGGGCCGGGAATACGGACGACCCGATTCCTGTTCTTCAGGAGGGGGTGGTGGTTTCGGCAGTATGCTCTGAGCTGGAGGAGGAGATATTGGAGGCTCAGGGGGACGCCCCTGTTGGACCTCCGGGGAGACTGTTCGTTCCAGATCAGTTGCGACAAAAGGTGATCGAGGCACACCATAACTCAGTTTTTGCAGGACACCCGGGGAGTAAAGCAACTGTGGATCTCCTCTCGCGTCGGTTTTGGTGGCCTAACTTACATAAAGAGGTGGTAACTTTTGTCGCGTCCTGTGGGGTTGGTGCGCGCTCTAAGACCTCACATACCCGTCCGTCTGGGGCCCTCTTACCTTTGAAGATCCCGGAGCGTCCTTGGACTCATCTGTCTATGGACTTTATTACGGACCTCCCTCCGTCTTCGGGTAAAACGGTCATACTCGTTGTAGTGGACAGGTTCAGCAAGATGGCACATTTTATCGCTCTTCCGGCTCTCCCTAATGCTAAAACTCTTGCGCAGGTGTTCATTGGGGAGATTGTGAGGCTTCACGGGGTACCCTCCGAGGTGGTGTCTGATCGGGGGTCTCAGTTTGTGTCCAAGTTCTGGAAGGCGTTTTGTGCACGGCGGGGGATGCATTTGTCATTCTCGTCGGCTTTTCATCCTCAGACCAATGGTCAGACGGAACGTATGAACCAGAGCTTGGAGACATATCTTCGGTGTTTTGTGTCAGAGAACCAGGAGGACTGGGCTTCTTTCCTACCTCTGGCAGAGTTTGCTCTCAATAATAGGCGAAGCGAGTCCACTGGTAAGTCCCCGTTTTTTGGGGCATATGGTTTTCACCCCCAGTTTTGTACTTTCAGTAGGGGGGGCTCTTCGGGGGTTCCGGAGGAGGAACGATTTTCCTCATCTCTCGCTTCAGTATGGAGAGGGGTGCTGAAGAATCTGAATACTATGGGGAACCGATACAAACGTATGGCTGATAGGAGGAGAGTGTCTGGTCCGGACCTAAGTGTGAACGATCAGGTATGGTTGTCTACCAGGAATATTAAACTTAAGGTTCCCTCCTGGAAACTGGGTCCCAGGTTCATCGGGCCGTACAGAATCAGTTCTGTTATTAATCCGGTGGCATTCCGTCTTGACCTCCCCCCTACGTTTAAAATTCACAACGTGTTTCACAGATCATTGCTTAAGAGGTATGTGGCGCCGGTGGTACCGTCACCTTTACCTCCCCCTCCTGTGGTTGTCAATGGTAACTTGGAGTTCCAGGTATCGAGGGTCATTGATTCACGCTTTAATCGCCGGTCCCTTCAGTACTTGGTTCATTGGAAGGGGTATGGTCCTGAGGAGAGGATGTGGGTTCCTGCGTCGGATATTAACGCAGACCGATTAGTTCGGGCCTTCCACACGACTCACCCGGATAAACCTGGCCCTGAGGGTCCGGAGGCCCCTCGTAGAAGGGGGGGTACTGTCACGGGTGTGTTGCCACGAAGATCGTCACGAGTACACAGCCTGACTTCTCGCAGCTGACTTGTTGGTGCTTTGTGTTTTCTCGGCAGTGAAGGAGTTAATTCTCTCTCTCTCTGGGCTAGCTGAGGTCCAGCCTCGCCCAGCTGCAATCAATGCTTCGTTAGTGAGACTCCTTTATATTCCTGCAGGTCTGTTTGTGAGGTGTCGGTGAAAGCTTTTCATTCAGACTTACAGAGCGGATCGTGGTGTTTGGAGTTGCTGAGATAAGTGTATTTGAAAGTGTTATTTCCCTTTCCTCGCTTTATCATTTATCTCCTTTCCCGTTGGTGTTCCCTCTGTTGTAGTTTTGTTGAAGTTGTATGCAAGGTGGTTTTGGTTTTTCCCTTGTACTGTCTCGTTCGTCTAAATACTGTGTGTGGGCATATTATTGCTGGTTCCCTATTGTTGTGATCGGGGTCCTTCTCAGGACTAGATTACTGTGGTGCAGGGATCCTCAGGAGGTAGGGGTTACGCTGGCGGCCTGGACCTCTGTACATTAACAGTACCTCCAGGATGAGGGATTAGTCAGGGCCCCAGCTTAGGGTCAGCTTAGGCCCCCTACCTCCAGTATTCTGTGACAGTGTGACACTAGCATTGTGTGGGACTTGTTCTATTAGTCCATCTATACTGACCTGCATCAGGTTGCAAATTAAAAATAATTTATATCTGCATCTAGCTCTGAAAAAATATTTGGCCTTCTAGCTGTGTGTGGGACTTGTTCTATTAGTCCATCTATACTGACCTCCATCAGGTTGCAAACTGAATATAATTTTTTCTGCATCTAGCTCTGAAAAAATATTTGGCCTTCTAGCAGTGTGTGGGACTTTCTCTATTAGACCATCTTTACTGACCTCCATCAGGTTGCAAATGAAAAATAATTTATATCTGCATCTAGCTCTGAAAAAATATTTGGCCTTCTAGCAGTGTGTTGGACTTTCTCTATTAGTCCATCTATACTGACCTCCATCAGGTTGCAAATTCAAAATAATTTTTTGTCTGCATCTAGCTCTGAAAAAATATTTGGCCTTCTAGCAGTGTGTGGGACTTTCTCTATTAGTCCATCTATACTGACCTCCATCAGGTTGCAAACTGAATATATTTTTTTTCTGCATCTACCTCTGAAAAAATATTGGGCTTCTAGCTGTGTGTGGGACTTGTTCTATTAAATCATCTATACAGACCTCCATCAGGTTGCAAACTGAAAATATAATTTTTTTCTGCTTCTACCTCTGAAAAAATATTTGGGCTTCTAGCTGTGTGTGGGACTTGTTCTATTAGTCCATCTATACTGACCTCCATTAGGTTGCAAACTGAATATAATTTTTTTCTGCATCTAGCTCTGAAAAAATATTTGGCCATCTAGCAGTGTGTGGGACTTGTTCTATTAGTCCACCTATACTGACCTCCATCAGGTTGCAAATTCAAAATAATTTTTTGTCTGCATCTAGCTCTGAAAAAATATTTGGCCTTCTAGCAGTGTGTGGGACTTTCTCTATTAGTCCATGTATACTGACCTCCATCAGGTTGCAAACTGAATATATTTTTTTTCTGCTTCTACCTCTGAAAAAATATTTGGGCTTCTAGCTGTGTGTGGGACTTGTTCTATTAGTCCATCTATACTGACCTCCATCAGGTTGCAAACTGAATATAATTTTTTTTATGCATCTACCTCTGAAAAAATATTTGGGCTTCTAGCTGTGTGTAGGACTTTTTCTATTAGTCCATCTATACTGACCTCCATCAGGTTGCAAACTGAATACAATTTTTTTCTGTATCTACCTCTGAAAAAATATTTGGGCTTCTAGCTGTGTGTGGGACTTGTTCTATTTGTCCATCTATACTGACCTCCATCAGGTTGCAAATTGAATATAATTTTTTTCTGCATCTAACCCAGCCAATAGTTTTGGCCTAATACCACAGTTTGGCCACTCAGCTCTGCTCGGTTCCCATCCATTGTTTTTTTGTGCAAACAACTCCAGAGTTGTGAATTAATTAACCACCAAAATGAGTATAAAAAGGCCTGCTGCTGGTGGAAAGGGGAATAGGCGTGTTGGGATGGGGAAAAAAGGTTGTGTCCGTGGGGTAGGTGTTAAAGCAACAGTAACATCTGCAGAAGAAAGACCATCTTCCAGCCAAACTAAAATGTCTACTTCTTTTAGCGGACAATGTGATAAGATCCCTTTCTTATGGCCACGCCAATCGCTGCAAATTCCAGATGAGGCACAAAAACAGCAGGTGCTTCAACGGATATCAAGTGCTCCTTTAAGTGGGCTCTCCTCCACATCAACTTCAACATCCCAAATACTCCAGTCCTCAAAGGTGTCACCCCAATCGCACTTGCTTCCTCACAGCTCCCAAATCTCCAGCTGCCCGTCTGAGTATGAGGTAGAACAGATGGTTGAGTCTGCAGAGCTGTTTACTCATACTATAGCCTGGGAATCAGAGGTCGACTCCAGTGCTTCTGTGAATCCAGACGAGGAAATGATCTGCACTGATGCCCAGAATCTTTATGAGTCGGATCCAGGACCAGACGCAGAAGGTTCTGACCATAATGTAGACCCTCATTCCCAAACTGTAACTCCTGTTGGTGGAGACAATAAGAAAGACGATGATGAGACTCAAATACCTGATTGGAGCGACAACTTTAGTTTTTTGTCAGGGCAGGAACAGGTTGGCTCTGAGGATGACAGGTGTGATAATGCACAGGGTGATGATGATGAGGTTGGAGATCCCACTTACTGTCAACCCACAGTCAGCCAAGAGATGAGGTCAGCAGAGGAGGTGGAGGATGATGCTAGTGACGACGAGGTCAGGTTGCGCCTTCCTGGACAGAGACGTAGTACTGGAAGCACGTCAACAACTGCATCCTCAAACACAACTCTGCCTCTCACCACAAGTCGTGGTGGCTCTTCAGGTCGCATGGGTGCTAAGCCTTGCATAGCCTGGGCATTTTTTCAGATCGATAAAGATGACCCAACTCGTGTTATCTGTAACATTTGTCAGCAAAAGCTAAGTAGAGGCCAAAAAATACATAGTTTGAGTACTTCATGCATGAACCGGCACATGGACATGAAGCATAAGTTGCAGTGGGATACTCGGTGTGCTACAATGTAGCTTAGCCGGCCGGGCCAACCACCGTCTGCCATATCTTGTGCATCCGTGGCCTCTTCATCCTCTATGACTGGGGGGACAGCAGTCACACCTATTTTGGGGCGCAGACCTGCCACCTCTTTACCCGCAACAGCCAGCGTGATTGGCAGGTCATCATTTTCTTTGGAGGTGGTAACACCAGCTGGTGTTGAGCGCTGTCCGACATCGATAGCACCACCTTTGGATCAAGGCAACCTAACATGTCCGCCTGCATCTTCCTCACAGACCGGCAGTTTGGCGGGGACACCCTTATCAACCCCGTCTAAGCACAATAGCCAGCCCTCGGTCCCTCAGATGTGGACAAGTAAAAGACCATTTCCTCCTAGCCATGAGAAAGCTAAGAGGTTGAATTTCACCATCTGCAAGCTCTTGGCTACAGAAATGCTGCCTTTCCGCCTGGTGGACACAGAGGATTTTCGAGACCTTATGTCCGTCGCAGTGCCCCAGTACCAGATGCCCAGTCGGCACTACTTCTCAAACAAAGGTGTGCCTGCGCTCCACCAGCATGTCGCACACAACATCACCGCTTCTTTGAGAAACTCTGTGTGTGACAGGGTGCATTTCACCACAGACACTTGGACGAGTAGGCATGGACAGGGGCGTTACATGTCGCTAACTGGGCACTGGGTAACTATGGTGACAGCAGGACAAGGGGCTGCTGTCCAAGTCTTGCCGTCCCCACGAGTTGTGCGTCAATCCTCTTTATGTCAAAGTTCCTAAACTGCTTCTGCCTCCTCAACCTCCTCTCGGTGTTCCACCTGCACCCAAAGCCTGTCTGGTCATGCCACAAGCTTTCTAACTGCGCAGAAGGGATCCTGCACACCTCCTTACTATGCTGGCAGTAGGGCTCAACGTCATCAGGCGGTTTTTACTTTGAAATGTCTGGGAAATGTGAGTCACACAGCTGAGGAGTTGTGGTCAGCTCTGGAGAACCAATTTCATGAATGGTTGTCTCCACTGGACCTGAAACCAGGGAAGGCCGTGTGCGACAATGCTGCAAACCTGGGTGCGGCCCTTCACTGGGGCAATGTCACACACGTGCCTTGTATGGCTCACGTGTTGAACCTGGTTGTCCAGCAATTTTTAGCCCACTATCCCAGACTAGATGGCCTTCTGCAGAGGGCACGGTCGCTGTGTGCTCACTTCCGCCGTTCGCATCCCGCAGCTCAGCGACTTACATCTCTACAGAAGTCGTTGGGCCTGCCACTTCACTGGCTAAAATGCGATGTGCCTACCCAGTGGAATTCAACTCTGCACATGTTGCAGTGACTGTGGCAGCACCGACAAGCCCTGGTGCAATACGTTCTGACGTATATCCTGGGCCAACGAGATACAGAGGTGGGGCAAATCACGCTGGAGGAGTGGTCTCAGATCAGGGACCTATGCACCCTTCTGCACAGTTTTGAAATGGCGATGAAGATGTTTAGTGCTGACAATGCCATTATCAGCATGACTATTCCGGTGATTTACATGCTGGAGCACATGTTAAACAGAATTCGGAGTCAGGTGGTGGCACAAGAGGAGGTGGAGGAAGTAGAGGAGGAGGAGTTGTATGAGGAAGGGCTAACATCTGCAAGGTCCAGACGGTCGGCAGCACCAAGGCGGCAGGCATGTGAGGGTGGGGGAGATGGTTTTACCAGGGCGCATGGTAGCAGCCAAACTAGTGAGGAAGGTGCAGGAGCCCAGGAAGAAGTGGAGGACGAACTGATGGAAGACTCATCAGATGAGGGAAACCTTGATCACATTTCTGTTGTATGAGGTTGGGGGGAGAGGACAGAGGAAGGAAGCATGATTGTTACCTCGCCACCAACACAACAGGGACTTGGTGCTCCTGGATGCGCAACACACATGAGTGCCTTCTTGCTGCACTACCTGCAACATGTCCCTCGAATTGCGAGAATTAGAAATAATCCTGACTACTGGGCTGCCACACTGTTAGATCCCCGGTACAAAAGTAAATTTGCAGAAATTATTCCTGCCATAGAAAGGGATGCACGCATGCAGGAGTATCAGAAGAGACTGTTGCAGAATCTTACATGTGCTTTTCCACAAAACACCAGTGGTTCACGTAATGAATCTTACAGTTCTAACTTGCCAACCGTGGGCCCAAAATTAAGATAACATAGATGGGAGAGGTCTCTATGAATAGGAATTCCTAAGTATTTGATACCCTGTGAGGGCCAGGCAAAGGGAAAGTTGAACTGGATGGAATCCTATATGGATTTGGGGAGGGAGACATCGAGGGCCTCAGACTTCGCTGCATTGATTTTAAAATTTGACCATGTAACAAAGTGATCTATTTCAGCCATAACAGCATGGATGGATATATGTGATTGAGTGATATATACTAGGACATCATCAGCAAATAGAGAGCACTTGTACTCCGTGCCTCCCACCTCAATCCTCCTAATATTGGGGTTATGGCGAATTGATGAGAGCAGGTGCTCCGTCACTAGGATGTATAAGAGAGGGGACAGAGAACATCCCTGCCTTGTCCCATTGGTGATTGTGAAAGGTGATGAAAATGTTCTGATGCACCCCCTGGGCCTTGGGACAACCGGAGCCGGACCCTTTTTGGTGGTTGCTGGTGGTTGTAGTCTTCGTGGCGGCGACCCGGTTCCGTGGCTCAGGGTGGTCAAACCAGTGGCGGAACTATTTATGTGGTTTTGATGTTTAAATGTCCGACTATGCCACCCGTGGATTGCGGTCAGAGTGAACCGCCGCTGCAGGGCAGACCGCTGAGGCTGGTGTTGTGGGTGCAGCAGAGCATAGCATAACTCCCCACGGGAGGAGTATAGCCTCAGAGCAGTGTATGCGGAGGATGGGGGTGATGGTGCAGGGCAGCAGCAGTAATGACACAGAGTCAGTGATGCAGTCCAGGGCCTTTACTCACAGTTCTTATTATCCAGACCACGTCTGCAGGTAACGGCTGCCCACGTCGTACTGTGCTCACCAGGTGAGGGGCTCAGACAACTCCCAGATAACTTTGGAGCGCTTCACAGGACCCCCTTTGTGTGTCCTTTGTCTGGCCTTTCTTACCAACCCTTCTGTCCGGCTGCCTCGGGCCTCCTCTTGGTAAACTTGGCGCCAGTTTCCCTGACCCTATGTGGTGCCTTCCTAGCGGGTGTAGCGAGGGGCTGCGCCACATAAAATGTCACAGCCTCCGGTTTCTAGCTGAGGGTCATTTCCTGCCTCCACTAGTTTTGGGGACCGGTCTCCCCCTTTGGCCTGACCGCTCCACGCAGGTGGATTCGGGCGTGAGGTGGCGACTCGCCCGTCCGCACCCCTGGGATCCCTTCATTCCTCATTCCTGGAGCCTTCTCCGCTCCTCTTCCTTCCTTCTCCCTCTTCCAGGCCTGGGCCTCTGTTACTAGGCCCGCCTCCGGAGCAGAGCTCATGCAGAGCCCCTGCTCCCTGCCACTTCTGCTCAGACTTCTCTGCACTGATCTAAGATGGTGCCCATCTTTTATACTCCCTTCTCAATGCACCCAGGAACTGCTTCCTCCCTGCTCCTGCACTACAGAGTTCCCCTTCCTCAGTGTTCCCTCCCCCCACTCCAGCCAGGGACAGGGACTGTCGTGCCCATCTCAGAGGCATATTGGTCGCCCTGCCCCACGGCAATGTGGTGTAATGCATGCAGGTGTCGGGTCCTGATCCACACTCCATCCTTACCTGAGAGTGAGATATCACACCTCTGGGTGAGGTGCAATACTTCTGTAGCAACCGAGCCCTCAGGGTGCTACAGTTCCATTTATCTTCAGCCTAGGTGACGTATTGTGATACAGGGCCGTGATTTTGGCTATAAAAGGGTCCCCTAGACCCCTACCCCAAGCTTTTTAAGAGAATCATATATGGCGTGCCAGGAGACTCTATGGAATGCTTTCTCAGCATCCAACGAGAGTATCTAATTACAAATTTTTAACTGCATCTAGCCCAGGAAATACTTTGTGCCTAGTAGCAGTGTCTGCTAGTCAGCGGATTATCCCGGCTGTTAAGCAAGCTACACCACCTGTAGTTTGGACAGTTAATTTTTTCAAAGGAAATGCTTCGGGACCACGGGATACTCAGTGAAGAGCATCAGGAGGCACCCCAAGGCATAGGGGCTGGGACTGGCAGTAGGATTCCTTGCGGTGGACAGCCGAGATCGATCCTTATAAAAGCTTTTTAACTGCAGCAGCTTTAGTGGACGCTACTTGAGCTGGAATTACGCAGCTGCTGGCATGAGACTTGCCCTCCAATAGATCCTTGTAAATGGATTTAAAGTATATTCATTCAAATTAGAGAGACAATTTAAATTAAAAAGCTTAGAGCTGCCTCCACCACAGGGGGGCTCGCTCGACCCACCAGCGGACAGGCACCAGTATTGGGAGAGGGGGGCTGGCCGTCAGGGTTCACTGCGGATCTGGCACAAACCCGCGACACGGAGGTGGCACGGGCAGGAGCGTACTGAACGTGTCGGCTTCTCACTTTTTGGATTTTAGAAGGGCATGACATGCCTATATCTGTGTCTCCCACTCCTTTTACTCCTCCACCTCTTTTCTTTTCGCATGACTATATGTACTTGTCAGTTTTCCATGTGTTAGTTGTGTCTTCTGAGCAGTTTGTCAGCTTTTGGACACCTTTGAAGGTGTTTTCTATGTGTTTCTATGTGTTTTTGTTTGCCTGCCATTGGTTTTAACGGTGTTCGAAGGTGTTCGACGAACAGTTCGACGAACACACGGGTGTTCGACGTACCGACCCGAACTCGAACACTACGGGGGTGGCTCAACACTAGTAAAGAACCCTTTTTTCTTATGGATTCAAAGATGACAATGCTATGATCAAAGTGAAAGCAGATCCCAACGTGCCTTAAATATTCAATGTTTTGATTTTTCTTCCTGATTATTTTTCTCTTGAAATAATTGTTTATAAGATATTAATCTATAACATTCAACTAAAAGACACTTTTTCAGACACAGTGCTGACAGATAGCAACACAGCTTCAATTTTAATCCAGACATGGGTTAAGTTATGAAAAAGTTTTTTGACCCCGACGTGATTTGAACACGCAACCTTCTGATCTGGATTCAGACGCGCTACCCTTGCGCCACGATATCATACAAAAAGTAACTTTCCACCCATAATATAACTCACTTAAAAAGTGCATGAAGAAATCGTGGCACACCTTCTCGAAATTTGCTACTTTTACTTACAGACTGAAAAAGACATAAACAAGGACGAATGAACATCTTGGTATTGGGAATGCAGGGTTTTCCAGTTTAAAATTTAGAGTCTAGTAAAGAACCATTTTTTCTTATGGATTCAAAGTTGACAATGCTATGATCAAAGTGAAAGGAGATCCCAACGTGCTTTAAATATTCAATGATTTGATTTCGCTTCCTGATTATTTTTCTCATGAAATAATAGTTTATAAGATATTAATCTATAACATTCAACTAAAAGACACTTATTCAGACACTGTGCTGACAGATAGCAACACAGCTTCAATTTTAATCCAGACCTGGGTTAAGTTATGAAAAAATTTTTTAACACTCACGTGATTTGAACACGCAACCTTCTGATATGGAGTCAGACATGCTACCATTGCTCCTTGAGGTCATGTGAAAAGAAACTTTTCGCCCATAATATAACTAACTTAAAAAGTGCATGAAGAAATCATGGCACACCTCGAAATTTGCTCTTTTACTTACAGACTGACAAAGACATAAAAAAGGACGAATGAACATCTTGATATTGGGAATGCAGGGATTTCCAGTTTAAAATTAAGAATCTAGTAATGAACACTTTTTACTTATGGTTTCAAAGATGACAATGCTATGATCAAAGTGAAAAGAGAACCCGAAGTGCATTAAATATTCAATGTTTTGATTTTGTTTCCCAATGATTTTTCTCATCAAAGAATTGTTTATAAGATATTAATCTATAACAATCAACTAAAAGACACTTTTTTAGACACTGCGCTGACAGATAGCAACACAGTTTAAATTTTAATCCAGACATGGGTTAAGTTATGAAAAAGTTTTCTGACCCCGAGGTGATTTGAACACGCAATCTTCTGATATGGAGTCAGATGCGCTACTGTTGCACCACAAGATGAGATGAAAAGAAACTTTCCGCCCAAAATTCACATAAAAAGTGTATGAAGAAATCGCGCAAATCTCGAAATTTGCTACTTTTGCTCACAGACTGAAAATGACATAAACAAGGACGAATGAACATCTTGATATTGGGAATGCAGGGTTTTCCTGCTTAAAATTTAGAATCTAGTAAAGAACCATTTTTTCTTATGGATTCAAAGATGACAATGCTATGATCAAAGTGAAAGGAGATCCCGATGTGCCTTAAATATTCAATCTTTTGATTTTGCTTCCTGATTATTTTTCTCATCAAGTAATTGTTTGTAAGATATTAATCTATAAAATTCAACTAAAAGACACTTTTTTAGACACTGTGACGACAGATAACAACACAGCTTCAATTTTAATCCAGACATGGGTTAAGTTATGAAAAAGTATTTTGACCTCAACGTGATTTGAACACGCACCCTTCTGATATGGAGTCAGATGCGTTACAGTTGCACCTCAACGTCATGTGAAAAGTAACTTTCCGCCCATAATATAACTCACGAGAAAAAAAGTGCATGAAGAAATCGTGGCACACCCTCTCGAAATTTGCTACTATTATTCACAGACTGAAAAAGACATAAACAAGGACGAATGAACATCTTGATACTGGGAATGCAGGGTTTTCCAGTTTAAAATTCAGAGTCTAGTAAAGAACCCTTTTTTCTTATGGATTCAAAGATGACAATGCTATGATCAAAGTGAAAAGAGATCCCAACGTGCCATAAATATTCAATGTTTTGATTTCGCTTCCCTTTGATTTTTCTCATCAAATAATTGTTTATAAGATATTAATTTTTAACATTCAACTAAAAGACACTTTTTCAGACACTATGCTGACAGATAGCAACACAGCTTCAATTTTAATCCAGACATGGGTTAAGTTATGAAAAAGTTTTTTGACCCTGATGTGATTTGAACACACAACCTTCTGATCTGGATTCAGATGCACTACCATTGCGCCATAGGGTCATATGAAAAGAAACTTTCCGCCCATAATATAACTCACTTAAAAAGTGCATGAACAAATCGTGGCACACTTTCTCGAAATTTGCTACTTATAATTACAGACTGAAAAAGACATAAACAAGGACGAATGAACATCTTGATATTGGGAATGCAGGGATTTCCAGTTTAAAATTTAGAATCTAGTAATGAGCCCTTTTTTCTTATGGTTTCAAAGATGACAATGCTATGATCAAAGTGAAAAGAGATCCCGAAATGCATTAAATATTCACAGTTTTGATTTCGTTTCACGATGATTTTTCTCATCAAAGAATTGTTTATAAGTAGAGATAAGCGTTTTTCTACTCGAACTGTTCGCCAATCTCAAATTCGAGCTGTTTTGGGCAGTGTTCGAGCCGTTCGGCGAATACGAACGATTTGAGAAAAATTCAGCTGTTCGAGGTTATGTTTGATAACTGTTCGTGCACCAAAATCATAACTGGATTTTTTCTCAGTAATGATGAAAATTAATGTTAATACGCAGTTTGAGTGTACAGCGGGGTGGGGGGAGGGGCAGGGGATGGATCTCTGCAGGAATAATGAAGATCTCCATTTTTTTTTCTCTTTCCCACATTTACAGTGGGGAGGTGCAATCTGTCAGCCTATCAGCAGCGCACACACGGAGCAAAGTGCTTTTTTTCACACAAGCAAGGGCATGTGTCATTGGCAGTGTATGTCACATGTCCTTGCCCTATAAGACCCAGCCATTTTCCCCGTCGCCACCATTTTCTCACTGCTGCAGCTGCATGTTAGACGGCACCGCTGTTGCTGTGTGCGCTATACCTTGTTAATTTCAAGCCAATTTTCGCACAAATCTACAGATAGCTTGGGAGTAGGGAATAGTTGTGATTGCAGTCCTTTTAAGGACTAGGTTACAGCATTTCCTACGACTTTTATCAGGCAGGTCTGTGCTCTTAAATAGATAGGTTGTGGGAGTAAAGACTAATTGTAATTCGAGTCCTTTTCAGGACTAGGTTACATCAGTTCCTATCAGTTTTTGCCAGGCAGGTCTGTGCCAGTGCTGTGCAAGTTTTTTTCACAGCATTTGGCTGAATCTAGCAAAGCTAATCGTTTTTGGCCTATTGCAGAGTGTGTTAGTCAGTGGAGTAGCCTATCTGTGTTGAAAGATATACCACCTGTGTATAGAATACCAATTTTTTTACTGCACCTAGTGAAGTAAAATCTTTTGGGCATAGCATCATTCTATTAGTCCATCTATACTGACCTCCATCAGGTTGCAAATTGAATATATTTTTTTCTGCATCTAGCTCTGAAAAAATATTTGGCCTTCTAGCAGTGTGTGGGACTTTCTCTATTAGTCCATCTATACTGACCTCCATCAGGTTGCAAACTGAATATATTTTTTTCTGCATCTACCTCTGAAAAAATATTGGGCTGGTAGCTGTGTGTGGGACTTGTTCTATTAATCCATCTATACAGACCTCCATCAGGTTGCAAACTGAATATAATTTTTTTCTGCATCTAGCTCTGAAAAGATATTGGGCTTCTAGCTGTGTGTGGGACTTGTTGTATTAGTCCATCTATACTGACCTCCATCAGGTTGCAAACTGAATATATTTTTTTCTACATCTACCTCTGAAAAAATATTGGGCTTCTAGCTGTGTGTGGGACTTGTTCTATTAATCCATCTATACAGACCTCCATCAGTTTGCAAACTGAATATAATTTTTTTCTGCATCTAGCTTTGAAAAAATATTTGGCCTTCTAGCAGTGTGTGGGACTTTCTCTATTAGTCCATCTATACTGACCTCCATCAGGTTGCAAATTAAAAATATTTTTTATCTGCATCTACCTCTGAAAAATTATTTGGGCTTCTAGCTGTGTGTGGGACTTGTTCTATTACTCCATCTATACTGACCTCCATCAGGTTGCAAATTGAATATAATTTTTTTCTGCATCTAGCTCTGAAAAAATATTTGGCCTTCTAGCAGTGTGTGGGACTTTCTCTATTAGTCCATCTATACTGACCTCCATCAGGTTGCAAATTAAAAATAATTTTTATCTGCATCTAGCTCTGAAAAAATATTTGGGCTTCTAGCTGTGTGTGGGACTTGTTCTATTACTCCATCTATACTGACCTCCATCAGGTTGAAAATTGAATATAATTTTTTTCTGCATCTAGCTCTGAAAAAATATTGGGCTTCTAGCTGTGTGTGGGACTTGTTGTATTAGTCCATCTATACTGACCTCCATCAGGTTGCAAACTGAATATATTTTTTTCTGCATCTACCTCTGAAAAAATATTGGGCTTCTAGCTGTGTGTGGGACTTGTTCTATTAATCCATCTATACAGACCTTCATCAGGTTACAAACTGAATATAATTTTTTTCTGCATCTAGCTCTGAAAAAATATTTGGCCTTCTAGCTGTGTGTGGGACTTTCTCTATTAGTTCATCTATGCTGACCTCCATCAGGTTGCAAACTGAATATAATTTTTTTCTGCATCTAGCTCTGAAAAAATATTTGGCCTTCTAGCAGTGTGTGGGACTTTATCTATTAGTCCATCTATACTGACCTCCATCAGGTTGCAAACTGAATATAATTTTTTGCTGTATCTAGCTCTGAAAAAATATTTGGCCTTCTAGCAGTGTGTGGGACTTGTTCTATTAGTCCACCTATACTGACCTCCATCAGGTTGCAAATTCAAAATAATTTTTGTCTGCATCTAGCTCTGAAAAAATATTTGGCCTTCTAGCAGTGTGTGGGACTTGTTCTATTAGTCCACCTATACTGACCTCCATCAGGTTGCAAATTCAAAATAATTTTTGTCTGCATCTAGCTCTGAAAAAAATATTTGGCCTTCTAGCAGTGTGTGGGACTTTCTCTATTAGTCCATCTATACTGACCTGCATCAGGTTGCAAACTGAATATTTTTTTATCTGAATCTACCTCTGAAAAAATATTTGGGCTTCTAGCTGTGTGTGGAACTTGTTCTATTAGTCCATCTATACTGACCTCCATCAGGTTGCAAACTGAATATAATTTTTTTCTGCATCTAGCTCTGAAAAAATATTTGGCCTTCTTGCAGTGTGTGGGACTTTCTCTATTAGTCCATCTATACTGACCTCCATCAGGTTGCAAACTGAATATATATTTTTTCTGCATCTACCTCTGAAAAAATATTTTGGCTTCTAGCTGTGTGTGGGACTTGTTCTATTAGTCCATCTATACTGACCTCCATCAGGTTGCAAATTGAATATAATTTTTTTCTGCATCTAACCCAGCCAATAGTTTTGGCCTAGTACCACAGTTTGGCCACTCAGCTCTGCTCGGTTCCCATCCATTGTTTTTTTGTGCAAACAACTCCAGAGTTGTGAATTAGTTAACCACCAAAATGAGTGGAAAAAGGACTGCTGCTGGTGGAAAGGGGAATAGGCGTGTTGGGAAGGGGAAAAAAGGTTGTGTCCGTGGGGTAGGTGTTAAAGCAACAGTAACATCTGCAGAAGAAAGACCATCTTCCAGCCAAACTAAAATGTCTACTTCTTTTAGCGGACAATGTGATAAGATCCCTTTCTTACGGCCTCGCCAATCGCTACAAATTCCAGATGAGGCACAAAAACAGCAGGTGCTTCAACGGATATCAAGTGCTCCTTTAAGTGGGCTCTCCTCCACATCAACTTCAACATCACAAATACTCCATTCCTCAAAGGTGTCACCCCAATCGCACTTGCTTCCTCACAGCTCCCAAATCTCCAGCTGCCCGTCTGAGTATGAGGTAGAACAGATGGTTGAGTCTGCAGAGCTGTTTACTCATACTATAGCCTGGGAATCAGAGGTCGACTCCAGCGCTTCTGTGAATCCAGACGAGGAAATGATCTGCACTGATGCCCAGAATCTTTATGAGTCGGATCCAGGACCAGACGCAGAAGGTTCTGACCATAATGTAGACCCTCATTCCCAAACTGTAACTCCTGTTGGTGGAGACAATGAGGAAGACGATGATGAGACTCAAATACCTGATTGGAGCGACAACTTTAGTTTTTTGTCAGGGCAGGAACAGGTTGGCTCTGAGGACGACGGGTGTGATAACGCACAGGGTGATGATGATGAGGTTGGAGATCCCACTTACTGTCAACCCACAGTCAGCCAAGAGATGAGGTCAGCAGAGGAGGTGGAGGAAGATGCTAGTGACGACGAGGTCATGTTGCGCCCTCCTGGACAGAGACGTAGTACTGGAAGCAAGTCAACAACTGCATCCTCAAACACAACTCTGCCTCTCACCACAAGTCGTGGTGGCTCTTCAGGTCACATGGGTGCTAAGCCTTGCATAGCCTGGGCATTTTTTCAGATCGATAAAGATGACCCAACTCGTGTTATCTGTAACATTTGTCAGCAAAAGCTAAGTAGAGGCCAAAAAATACATAGTTTGAGTACTTTATGCATGAACCGGCACATGGACATGAAGCATAAGTTGCAGTGGGCAGCTCAGTGTGCTACAATGCGGCCTAGCCGGCCGGGCCAACCACCGTCTGCCATATGTTGTGCATCCGCGGCCTCTTCATCCTCTGTGACTGGGGGGACAGCAGTCACACCTGTTTTGGGGCGCAGACCTGCCACCTCTTTACCCGCAACAGCCAGCGTGATTGGCAGGTCATCATTTTCTTTGGAGGTGGTAACACCAGCTGGTGTTGAGCGCTGTCCGACATCGATAGCACCACCTTTGGATCAAGGCAACCTAACATGTCCGCCTGCATCTTCCTCACAGACCGGCAGTTTGCCGGGGACACCCTTATCAACCCCGTCTAAGCACAATAGCCAGCCCTCGGTCCCTCAGATGTGGACAAGTAAAAGACCATTTCCTCCTAGCCATGAGAAAGCTAAGAGGTTGAATTTCACCATCTGCAAGCTCTTGGCTACAGAAATGCTGCCTTTCCGCCTGGTGGACACAGAGGATTTTCGAGACCTTATGTCTGTCGCAGTGCCCCAGTACCAGATGCCCAGTCGGCACTACTTCTCAAAGAAAGGTGTGCCTGCGCTCCACCAGCATGTCGCACACAACATCACCGCTTCTTTGAGAAACTCTGTGTGTGACAGGGTGCATTTCACCACAGACACTTGGACGAGTAGGCATGGACAGGGGCGTTACATGTCGCTGACTGGGCACTGGGTAACTATGGTGACAGCAGGACAAGGGGCTGCTGTCCAAGTCTTGCCGTCCCCACGAGTTGTGCGTCAATCCTCTTTATGTCAAAGTTCCTCCACTGCTTCTGCCTCCTCAACCTCCTCTCGGTCTTCCACCTGCACCCAAAGCCTGTCTGGTCATGCCACAAGCTTTCTAACTGCGCAGAAGGGATCCTGCACACCTCCTTACTATGCTGGCAGTAGGGCTCAACGTCATCAGGCGGTTTTTACTTTGAAATGTCTGGGAAATGTGAGTCACACAGCTGAGGAGTTGTGGTCAGCTCTGGAGAACCAATTTCATGAATGGTTGTCTCCACTGGACCTGAAACCAGGGAAGGCGGTGTGCGACAATGCTGCAAACCTGGATGCGGCCCTTCGCCGGGGCAATGTCACACACGTGCCTTGTATGGCTCACGTGTTGAACCTGGTTGTCCAGCAATTTTTAGCCCACTATCCCAGAATAGATGGCCTTCTGCAGAGGGCACGGTCGCTGTGTGCTCACTTCCGCCGTTCGCATCCCGCAGCTCAGCGACTTACATCTCTACAGAAGTCGTTGGGCCTGCCACTTCACCGGCTAAAATGCGATGTGCCTACCCGGTGGAATTCAACTCTGCACTTGTTGCAGCGACTGTGGCAGCACCGACAAGCCCTGGTGCAATACGTTCTGACGTATAGCCTGGGCCAACGAGATCCAGAGGTGGGGCAAATCACGCTGGAGGAGTGGTCTCAGATCAGGGACCTATGCACCCTTCTGCACAGTTTTGAAATGGCGACGAAGATGTTTAGTGCTGACGATGCCATTATCAGCATGACTATTCCGGTGATTTACATGCTGGAGCACATGTTAAACAGAATTCGGAGTCAGGTGGTGGCACAAGAGGAGGTGGAGGAAGTAGAGGAGGAGGAGTTGTATGCGGAAGGGCTAACATCTGCAAGGTCCAGACGGTCGGCAGCACCAAGGCGGCAGGCATGTGAGGGTGGGGGAGATGGTTTTACCAGGGCGCATGGTAGCAGCCAAACTAGTGAGGAAGGTGCAGGAGCCCAGGAAGAAGTGGAGGACGAACTGATGGAAGACTCATCAGATGAGGGAGACCTTGATCACATTTCTGTTGTGCGAGGTTGGGGGGAGAGGACAGAGGAAGGAAGCATGATTGTTACCTCGCCACCAACACAACAGGGACTTGGTGCTCCTGGATGCGCAACACACATGAGTGCCTTCTTGCTGCACTACCTGCAACATGACCCTCGAATTGGGAGAATTAGAAATAATCCTGACTACTGGGTTGCCACACTGTTAGATCCCCGGTACAAAGGTAAATTTGCAGAAATTATTCCTGCCATAGAAAGGGATGCACGCATGCAGGAGTATCAGCAGAGACTGTTGCAGAATCTTACATGTGCTTTTCCACAAAACACCAGTGGTGCACGTAGTGAATCTCACAGTTCCAACTTGCCAACCGTGGGACCGTCAAGTGTTCAGCACTCAAACCATAACAGAACCACAGTATCTGCTGGTAACATCAATTTTGCGCAATCATTTCACCACTTTTTTAGTCCATCCTTTGCAAGGCCACAGGAGACAAGAAGTCTGACACATAGTCAACGCCTAGAGACGATGGTACAGGAGTATCTCCAAGTAAACATTGAAGCCATGACTGTGTCACTGGACCCTTGCTCTTTTTGGTCTTCCAATCTGGATAAATGGCCGGAGCTAGCCAATTACGCCTTGGAGATCTTGTCATGCCCCGCAGCCAGCGTTCTGTCTGAACGTGTGTTCAGCGCTGCTGGTGGTGTGCTGACAGATAAGCGCACGCGGCTCTCCACTGATAATGTAGACAGACTCACGTTCATAAAGATGAACAAATCATGGATCCGAAATGACTTTTCTACCCCTGTGTCATCCTGGGGAGAGTAAAAGATGGATGATTGGTTAAAATCACCCTACCAACCGTTTTAAGCTTTCAAATTACTAATCATGTTTATCTGTATCTTGGCTGGAAAATAATTTGGGCTTTGTAGCAGTGTGCAGCACTGATTCTATTAGGCCATATTTAATAAGCTCCACCAGATTTAAAATTACTAATCATGTTTATCTGTATCTTGACTGGAAAATAATTTGGGCTTTGTAGCAGTGTGCAGCACTGATCCTATTAGGCCATCTATACTAAGCTCCACCAGATGTTAAATTAATAATCATTTTTAGCTGCATCTAGCCCGGAAAATAATTTTGGGGCTCCGAGATGCGCAAGACACATAAGTGCCTTCTTGCTGCACTACCTGCAACATGACCCTCATATTGTCAGAATTCGAAGTAATCATGACTACTGGGTTGCCACACTCTTAGATCCGCCAAACTTTTCGATCAACCTTTTCATTTTAATAAAGACCAAAAAAATGGTCATTTTTGAAATTATAAGCATTAGCAGGTTATTAGAAACTGAAATCAAACAGTTTTCAACTCAAAACTTTATTCTAGGTGATGTTACATTTTCACATAGGACCCCTTGTTCGAAACGAGCTTCTGAACTCTCTCGTCCATTGAATTTGTCAGGTTTTGGATGGTTTCTGCTTCAATTGTTTTGCATGAGGACAGAATACCCTCCCAGAGCTGTTGCTTAGATGTGAACTGCCTCCCGCCATCATAGACACTCCTTTTGATGATGCTCCAGAGGTTCTGAATGGGGTAGAGGTCAGGGGAGCATGGGGGTCACACCATAAGTTTGTCCCCTTTTATGCCCATATCAGCCAGAGATGCAGATGTTTTATGTGCAGCATGAGATGGTGCATTATCATGCAAAAAAATGATCTTGCTGTGAAATACACGGTTCTTCTTCTTGAACCATGGCAGGAAGTGCTGTTTGAGAAAATCCACATACATTATGGAGTTCATCTTTAGCGCCTTCAGGGATCCTAAAGTGGCCGACAATCTCTCTCCCCATGATTCCAGCCCAAAACATTACTCCACCTCCTCCTTGTTGGCGCTGTAGCCGTGTTTGCGTCGGGTGTCCATCAACCAGCCATCCTCCACTCCATCCATCTGGACCATCGAGCGCTGCACGGCACTCATCCATGAACAAAACAGTTTTGAAATCAGTCTTCATGTAATGTTTGGCCCACTGGAGCCGTTTCTGCTTGTGTGAAGTGGATAGAGGAGGTCGACAGGATGGCGTATGCACAGCTGCAAACCTCTGAAGGACCCTGCATCTTGTTGTTCGGGGGACGTTGGAGGCACCAGCAGCTTCAAAAACTTGTCTGCTGCTATGACAAGGCTTTTTTGCCGCTGCTCTTTTAACCTGACGTAATTGCTTGTAGGAAAGAGTCCTCAATTTTCCCTTATCAGCACGCACACGTGTTTACTGTGAATCAGCTACATACTTCTTGATTGCCAAGACACTTCATCCTGATCATCGCACAATGTTGATTGTAGTCATGCCTTGACCTAAACACTCCACAATTTGTTGCTTCTCAGCAGCCGACACATCCTTTTTCTTTCCCATTTTGGCAGAAAATGTAGGCTGCTTAATAATGTGAGACAGCCTCCTTAAGTAGTCTTGCCTTTCATTGGACACACCTGCCAAACTAATTAGCACAGGTGTCTGCAATTGCTTACAGTGATATAAAGAGCCCTGACACACATCACCATCAATGAGTTTAACTGACAAACAAACAAATTCTTCCCTTATCACTCCTAAACACTTTTTGCATAATAATTTGGAACACAGTGTACATGTGCTTTTCCACAAAACACCAGTGGTTCACGTAGTGAATCTTACAGTTCTAACTTGCCAACCGTGGTCTGTATGGAGTTGTTCAATAAAGGGCCCAAAATTAAGATAACATAGATGGGAGAGGTCTCTATGAATAGGAATTCCTAAGTATTTGATACCCTGTGAGGGCCAGGCAAAGGGAAAGTTGGACTGGATGGAATCCTATATGGATTTGGGGAGGGAGACATCGAGGGCCTCAGACTTCGCTGCATTGATTTTAAAATTTGACCATGTAACAAAGTGATCTATTTCAGCCATAACAGCATGGATGGATATATGTGACTGAGTGATATATACTAGGACATCATCAGCAAATAGAGAGCACTTGTACTCGGTGCCTCCCACATCAATCCACCTAATATTGGTGTTATGGCGAATTGATGAGAGCAGGTGCTCCGTCAATAGGATGTATAAGAGAGGGGACAGAGAACATCCCTGCCTTGTCCCATTGGTGATTGTGAAAGGTGATGAAAATGTTCTGACGCGCCCCCTGGGCCTTGGGACACCCGGAGCTGGACCCTTTTTGGTGGATGCTGGTGGTTGTAGTCTCCGTGGCGGCGACCCGGTTCCGTGGCTCAGGGCGGTCAAACCAGTGGCAGAACTATTTATGTGGTTTTGATGTTTAAAAGTCCGACTACGCCACCCATGGATTGCGGTCAGAGTGAACCGCCGCTCCAGGGCAGACCGCTGAGGCTGGTGTTGTGGGTGCAGCAGAGCATAGCATAACTCCCCACGGGAGGAGTATAGCCTCAGGGCAGTGTATGCGGAGGATGGGGGTGATGGTGCAGGGCAGCAGCAGTAACGACACGGAGTCAGTGATGCAGTCCAGGGCCTTTACTCACAGTTCTTATTATCCAGACCACGTCTGCAGGTAACGGCTGCCCACGTCGTACTGTGCTCACCAGGTGAGGGGCTCAGACAACTCCCAGATAACTTTGGAGCGCTTCACAGGACCCCCTTTGTGTGTCCTTTGTCTGGCCTTTCTTACCAACCCTTCTGTCCGGCTGCCTCGGGCCTCCTCTTGGTAAACTTGGCGCCAGTTTCCCTGACCCTATGTGGTGCCTTCCTAGCGGGTGTAGCGAGGGGCTGTGCCACATAAAATGTCACAGCCTCCGGTTTCTAGCTGAGGGTCGTTTCCTGCCTCCACTAGTTCGGGGACCGGTCTCCCCCTTTGGCCTGACCCCTCCACGCAGGTGGATTCAGGCGTGCGGTGGCGACTCGCCCGTCCGCACCCCTGGGATCCCTTCATTCCTCATTCCTGGAGCCTTCTCCGCTCCTCTTCCTTCCTTCTCCCTCTTCCAGGCCTGGGCCTCTGTTACTAGGCCCGCCTCCGGAGCAGAGCTCATGCAGAGGTCCTGCTCCCTGCCACTTCTGCTCAGACTTCTCTGCACTGAACTAAGATGGTGCCCACCTTTTATACTCCCTTCTCAATGCACCCAGGAACTGCTTCCTCACTGCTCCTGCACTACAGGGTTCCCCTTCCTCAGTGTTCCCTCCCCCCACTCCAGCCAATGACAGGGACTGTCGTGCCCATCTCAGGGGCATATTGGTCGCCCTGCCCCACGGCAATGTGGTGTAATGCATGCAGGTGTCGGGTCCTGATCCACACTCCATCCTTACCTGAGAGTGAGATATCACACCTCTGGGTGAGGTGCAATACCTCTGTAGCAACCGAGCCCTCAGGGTAATACAGTTCCATTAATCTTCAGCCTAGGTGATGTATTGCGATACAGGGCCGTGATTTTGGCTATAAAAGGGTCCCCTAGACCCCTACCCCAAGCTTTTTAAGAGAATCATATATGGCGTGCCAGGAGACTCTATGGAATGCTTTCTCAGCATCCAACGAGAGTATCTAATTACAAATTTTTAACTGCATCTAGCCCAGGAAATACTTTGTGCCTAGTAGAAGTGTCTGCTAGTCAGTGGATTATCCCGGCTGTTAAGCAAGCTACACCACCTGTAGTTTTGACACTTAATTTTTTCAAAGGAAATGCTTCGGGACCACGGGATACTCAGTGAAGAGCATCAGGAGGCACCCCAAGGCATAGGGGCTGGGACTGGCAGTAGGATGCCTTGCGGTGGACAGCCGAGCTCGATCCTTATAAAAGCTTTTTAACTGCAGCAGCTTTAGTGGACGCTACTGGAGCTGGAGTTACGCGGCTGCTGGCATGAGACTTGCCCTCCAATAGATCCTTGTAAATGGATTTAAAGTGTATTCATTCAAATTAGAGAGACAATTTAAATTAAAAAGCTTAGAGCTGCCTCCACCACAGGGGGGCTCGCTCGACCCACCAGCGGACAGGCACCAGTATTGGGAGAGGGGGGCTGGCCGTCAGGGTTCACCGCGGCTCTGGCAGTAACCCGGCGACACGGAGGTGGCACGGGCAGGAGCGGACTGAACGTGTCGGCTTCTCACTTTTTGGATTTTAGAAGGGCATGACATGCCTATATTTGTGTCTCCCCCTCCTTTTACTCCTCCACCTCTTTTCTTTTCGCATGACTATATGTACTTGTCACTTTTCCATGTGTTAGTTGTGCCTTCAGAGCAGTTTGTCAGCTTTTGGACACCTTTGAAGGTGTTTTCTATGTGTTTTTATGTGTTTTTGTTTGCCTGCCATTGGTTTTAATGGTGTTCGAAGGTGTTCGACGAACAGTTCGGCGAACACACGGGTGTTTGACGAACCGAACCGAACTCGAACACTACGGGGGTGGCTCAACACTATTTATAAGATATTAATCTATAAAATTCAACTAAAAGACACTTTTTTAGACACTGCGTCGACAGATAGCAAAACAGCTTCAATTTTAATCCAGACATGGGTTAAGTAATGAAAAAGTTGCTTAACCCTGGCGTGATTTGAACACGCAACTTTTTGATCTGGAGTCAGATGCGCTACCGTTGCTCTACAAGATGATACGAAAAGAAACTTTCCGTCCATAATTCACATGAAAAGTGTATGAAGAAATCGCACAAAGCTTCTGGAAATTTGCTACTTTTGCTCACAGACTGAAAATGACATAAAGAAGGACAAATGAACATCTTGATATTGGGAATTCAGGGTTTTCCTGTTTAAAATTTAGAATCTAGTAAAGAACGCTTATGGATTCAAAGATGACAATGCTATGATCAAAGTGAAAGGAGATCCCAACGTGCCTCAAATATTCAATGTTTTGATTTCGCTTCCCGATGATTTTTCTCATCAAATAATTGTTTATAAGATATTAATCTATAACATTCAACTAAAATACAATTTTTCAGACACTGTGCTGACAGATAGCAAAACAGTTTCAATTTTAATCCAGACATGAGTTAAGTTATGAAAAAGCTTTTTGACCCTGACATGATTTGAACACGCAACCTTCTGATCTGGAGTCAGACGCGCTACCATTGCGCCATGAGGTCATATGAAAAGTAACTTTCCGCCCATAATATAACTCACTTAAAAAGTGCATGAAGAAATCGTGGAACACTTTCTCGAAATTTGCTACTTTTACTTACAGACTGAAAAAGACATAAACAAGGACGAATGAACATCTTGATATTGGGAATGCAGGGTTTTCCAGTTTAAAATTTAAAGTCCAGTAAAGAACCCTTTTTTCTTCTGGATTTAAAGATGACAATGCTATGATCAAAGTGAAAGGAGATCCAGATGTGACTTAAATATTCAATGTTTTGATTTCGTTTCACGATGATTTTTCTCATCAAAGAATTGTTTATATGATATTAATCTATAACATTCAACTAAAATACACTTTTTAAGACACTGTGCTGACAGATAGTAACACAGTTTCAATTTTAATCCAGACATGGGTTAAGTAATGAAAAAGATGCTTAACCCTGGCGTGATTTGAACACGCAAACTTCTGATCTGGAGTCAGACGCGCTACTGTTGCGCCACAAGATCATATGAAAAGAAATTTTCCGCCCATAATTCACGTGAAAAGTGTATGAAGAAATTGTGGCAAACCTCGAAATTTGCTACTTTTGCTCACAGACTGAAAATGACATAAACAAGGACGAATGAACATCTTGATATTGGGAATGCAGTGTTTTCCCGTTTAAAATTTAGAATCTAGTAAAGAATCCTTTTTTCTTATGGATGCAAAGATGACTATGCTATGATCAAAGTGAAAGGAGATCCCGACGTGCCTTAAATATTCAATGTTTTGATTTTGTTACCCGATGATTTTTCTCATCAAAGAATTGTTTGTAAGATATTAATCTATAACATTCAACTAAAAGACACTTTTTCAGACACTGTGCTGACAGATAGCAACACATCTTCAATTTTAATCCAGACATGGGTTAAGTTATGAAAAAGTTTTTTGACTCCAATGTGATTTGAACACGCAACCTTCTGATCTGGAGTCAGATGCGCTACCGTTGCGCCACAAGACAATGTAAAAAGAAGCTTTCCGCCCATAATATAACTCACTTAAAAAGTGCATGAAGAAATCGTGTCACACCTTCTCGAAATTGGCTACTTTTACTTACAGACTGAAAAACACATAAACAAGGACGAATGAACATTTTGATATTGGGAATGCAGGAACTTCCAGTTTAAAATTTAGAATCTAGTAATGAACACTTTTTTCTTATGGTTTCAATGATGACAATGCTATGATCAAAGTGAAAAGAGATCCCGAAGTGCATTAAATATTCAATGTTTTGATTTCGTTTCCCGATGATTTTTCTCATCAAAGAATTGTTTATAAGATATTAATCTATAACATTCAACTAAAAGACACTTTTTCAGACACTGTGCTGGCAGATAGCAACACAGCTTCAATTTTAATCCAGACATGGGTTAAGTTATGAATAAGTTTACCGACACTGATGTGATTTGAACACGCAATTTTCTCATCTGGAGTCAGACGCGCTACCGTTGCACCTCAAGATCGTATGAAAAGAAACTTTCCGCCCATAATTCACATGAAAAGTGTATGAAGAATTCGCGCAAATCTCAAAATTTGCTACTTTTGCTCACAGACTGAAAATGACATAAACAAGGACGAATGAACAGCTTGATATTGGGAATGCAGGGTTTTCCAGTTTAAGATTCAGAGTCTAGTAAAGAACCATTTTTCTTATGGTTTCAATGATGACAATGCTATGATCAAAGTGAAAAGAGATCCTAACGTGCCTTAAATATTCAATGTTTTGATTTCGCTTCCCTATGATTTTTTTCATCAAATAATTGTTTATAAGATATTAATCTATAACATTCAACTAAAAGACACTTTTTCAGACACTGTGCTGGCAGATAGCAACACAGCTTCAATTTTAATCCAGACATAGGTTAAGTTATGAAAAAGGTTTTTGACCCCGACGTGATTTGAACACTCAACCTTCTGATTAGAGATGAGCGTTGTTCGACTCGAACTGTTCGCCCATCTCAAATTCGAGCTGTTTTGGGCGGTGTTCGAACCGTTCGGCGAACACTAACGATTTGAGAAAAATTCGGCTGTTCGAGGTTATGTTCGATAACTGTTCGTGCACCAAAATCATAACTGGATTTTTTCTCAGTAATGATGAAAATTAATGTTAATACGCAGTTTTAGTGTACAGCGGGGTGGGAGGAGAGGCAGGGGATGGATCTCTGCAGGAATAATGAAGATCTCCATTTTTTTTTCTCTTTCCCGCATTTACAGTGGGGAGGTGCAATCTGTCAGCCTATCAGCAGCGCACACACGGAGCGAAGTGCTTTTTTTCACACAAGCAAGGGCATGTGTCATTGGCAGTGTATGTCACATGTCCTTGCCCTATAAGACCAAGCCATTTTCCCCATCGCCACCATTTTCTCACTGCTGCAGCTGCGTGTTAGACGGCACCGCTGTTGCTGTGTGTGCTATACCTTGTTAATTTCAAGCCAATTTTCGCACAAATCTACAGATAGCTTGGGAGTAGGGAATAGTTGTGATTGCAGTCCTTTTAAGGACTAGGTTACAGCATTTCCTACGACTTTTATCAGGTAGGTCTGTGCTCTTAAATAGATAGATTGTGGGAGTAAAGACTAATTGTAATTGCAGTCCTTTTCAGGACTAGGTTACATCAGTTCCTATCAGTTTTTGCCAGGCAGGTCTGTGCCAGTGCTGTGCAATTTTTTTTTCACAGCATTTGGCTGAATCTAGCAAAGCTAATCCTTTTTGGCCTATTGCAGAGTGTGTTAGTCAGTGGAGTAGCCTATCTGTGTTGCAAGACATACCACCTGTGTATAGAATACTAATTTTTTTACTGCACCTAGTGAAGTAAAATCTTTTGGGCATAGCATCATTCTATTAGTCCATCTATACTGACCTCCATCAGGTTGCAAACTGAATATAATTTTTTTCTGCATCTACCTCTGAAAAAATATTTGGGCTTCTAGCTGTGTGTGGGACTTGTTCTATTAGTCCATCTATACTGACCTCCATCAGGTTGCAAACTGAATATAATTTTTTTCTGCATCTAGCTCTGAAAAAATATTTGGCCTTCTAGCAGTGTGTGGGACGTTCTCTGTTAGTCTATCTATACTGAACTCCATCAGGTTGCAAATTAAAAATAATTTTTATCTGCATCTAGCTCTGAAAAAATATTTGGCCTTCTAGCAGTGTGTGGGACTTTCTCTATTAGTCCATCTATACTGACCTCCATCAGGTTGCAAACTGAATATATTTTTTTTCTGCATCTACCTCTGAAAAATTATTTGGGCTTCTAGCTGTGTGTAGGACTTGTTCTATTAGTCCATCTATACTGACCTCCATCAGGTGGCAAACTGAATATAATTTTTTTCTGCATCTAGCTCTGAAAAAATATTTGGGCTTCTAGCTGTGTGTGGGACTTGTTCTATTAGTCCATCTATACTGACCTCCATCAGGTTGCAAATTGAATATAATTTTTTTCTGCATCTAACCCAGCCAATAGTTTTGGCCTAATACCACAGTTTGGCCACTCAACTCTGCTCGGTTCCCATCGATTGTTTTTTTGTGCAAACAACTCCAGAGTTGTGAATTAGTTAACCACCAAAATGAGTGGAAAAAAAGCCTGCTGCTGGTGGAAAGGGGAATAGGGGTGTTGGGAAGGGGAAAAAAGGTTGTGTCCGTGGGGTAGGTGTTAAAGCAACAGTAACATCTGCAGAAGAAAGACCATCTTCCAGCCAAACTAAAATGTCTACTTCTTTTAGCGGACAATGTGATAAGATCCCTTTCTTACGGCCACTCCAATCGCTACAAATTCCAGATGAGGCACAAAAACAGCAGGTGCTTCAACGGATATCAAGTGCTCCTTTAAGTGGGCTCTCCTCCACATCAACTTCAACATCACAAATACTCCAGTCCTCAAAGGTGTCACCCCAAACGCACTTGCTTCCTCACAGCTCCCAAATCTCCAGCTGCCCGTCTGAGTATGAGGTAGAACAGATGGTTGAGTCTGCAGAGCTGTTTACTCATACTATAGCCTGGGAATCAGAGGTCGACTCCAGCGCTTCTGTGAATCCAGACGAGGAAATGATCTGCACTGATGCCCAGAATCTTTATGAGTCGGATCCAGGACCAGACGCAGAAGGTTCTGACCATAATGTAGACCCTGATTCCCAAACTGTAACTCCTGTTGGTGGAGACAATGAGGAAGACGATGATGAGACTCAAATACCTGATTGGAGCGACAACTTTAGTTTTTTGTCAGGGCAGGAACAGGTTGGCTCTGAGGACGACGGGTGTGATAACGCACAGGGTGATGATGATGAGGTTGGAAATCCCACTTACTGTCAACCCACAGTCAGCCAAGAGATGAGGTCAGCAGAGGAGGTGGAGGAAGATGCTAGTGACGACGAGGTCAGGTTGTGCCTTCCTGGACAGAGACGTAGTACTGGAAGCATGTCAACAACTGCATCCTCAAACACAACTCTGCCTCTGACCACAAATCGTGGTGGCTCTTCAGGTCGCATGGGTGCTAAGCCTTGCATAGCTTGGGCATTTTTTCAGATCGATAAAGATGACCCAACTCGTGTTATCTGTAACATTTGTCAGCAAAAGCTAAGTAGAGGCCAAAAAAAAAATAGTTTGAGTACTTCATGCACGAACCGGCACATGGACATGAAGCATAAGTTGCAGTGGGAAGCTCATGGTGCTACAATGCGGCCTAGCCGGCTGGGCCAACCACCGTCTGCCATATCTTGTGCATCCGCGGCCTCTTCATCCTCTGTGACTGGGGGGACAGCAGTCACACCTGTTTTGGGGCGCAGACCTGCCACCTCTTTACCCGCAACAGCCAGCGTGATTGGCAGGTCATCATTTTCTTTGGAAGTGGTAACACCAGCTGGTGTTGAGCGCTGTCCGACATCGATAGCACCACCTTTGGATCTAGGCAAACTAAAATGTCCGCCTGCATCTTCCTCACAGACCGGCAGTTTGCCGGGGACACCCTTATCAACCCCGTCTAAGCACAATTGCCAGCCCTCGGTCCCTCAGATGTGGACAAGTAAAAGACCATTTCCTCCTAGCTATGAGAAAGCTAAGAGGTTGAATTTCACCATCTGCAAGCTCTTGGCTACAGAAATGCTGCCTTTCCGCCTGGTGCACACAGAGGATTTTCGATACCTTATGTCCGTCGCAGTGCCCCAGTACCAGATGCCCAGTCGGCACTACTTCTCAAAGAAAGGTGTGCCTGCGCTCCACCAGCATGTCGCACACAACATCACCGCTTCTTTGAGAAACTCTGTGTGTGACAGGGTGCATTTCACCACAGACACTTGGACGAGTAGGCATGGACAGGGGCGTTACATGTCGCTGACTGGGCACTGGGTAACTATGGTGACAGCAGGACAAGGGGCTGCTGTCCAAGTCTTGCCGTCCCCACGAGTTGTGCGTCAATCCTCTTTATGTCAAAGTTCCTCCACTGCTTCTGCCTCCTTAACTTCCTCTCGGTCTTGCACCTGCACCCAAAGCCTGTCTGGTCATGCCACAAGGTTTCTAACTGCGCAGAAGGGATCCTGCACACCTCCTTACTATGCTGGCAGTAGGGCTCAACGTCATCAGGCGGTTTTTACTTTGAAATGTCTGGGAAATGTGAGTCACACAGCTGAGGAGTTGTGGTCAGCTCTGGAGAACCAATTTCATGAATGGTTGTCTCCACTGGACCTGAAACCAGGGAAGGCCGTGTGCGACAATGCTGCAAACCTGGGTGCGGCCCTTCGCCGGGGCAATGTCACACACGTGCCTTGTATGGCTCACGTGTTGAAACTGGTTGTCCAGCAATTTTTAGCCCACTATCCCAGACTAGATGGCCTTCTGCAGAGGGCACGGTCGCTGTGTGCTCACTTCCGCCGTTCGCATCCCGCAGCTCAGCGACTTACATCTCTACAGAAGTCGTTGGGCCTGCCACTTCACCGGCTAAAATGCGATGTGCCTACCCGGTGGAATTCAACTCTGCACATGTTGCAGCGACTGTGGCAGCACCGACAAGCCCTGGTGCAATACGTTCTGACGTATAGCCTGGGCCAACGAGATCCAGAGGTGGGGCAAATCACGCTGGAGGAGTGGTCTCAGATCAGGGACCTATGCACCCTTCTGCACAGTTTTGAAATGGCGACGAAGATGTTTAGTGCTGACGATGCCATTATCAGCATGACTATTCCGGTGATTTACATACTGGAGCACATGTTAAACAGAATTCGGAGTCAAGTGGTGGCACAAGAGGAGGTGGAGGAAGTAGAGGAGGAGGAGTTGTATGCGGAAGGGCTAACATCTGCAAGGTCCAGACGGTCGGCAGCACAAAGGCGGCAGGCATGTGAGGGTGGGGGAGATGGTTTTACCAGGGCGCATGGTAGCAGAAAAACTAGTGAGGAAGGTGCAGGAGCCCAGGAAGAAGTGGAGGACGAACTGATGGAAGACTCATTAGACGAGGGAGACCTTGATCACATTTCTGTTGTGCGAGGTTGGGGGGAGAGGACAGAGGAAGGAAGCATGATTGTTACCTCGCCACCAACACAACAGGGACATGGTGCTCCTGGATGAGCAACACACATGAGTGCCTTCTTGCTGCACTACCTGCAACATGACCCTCGAATTGTGAGAATTAGAAATAATCCTGACTACTGGGTTGTCACACTGTTAGATCCCCGGTACAAAAGTAAATTTGTAGAAATTATTCCTGCCATAGAAAGGGATGCACGCATGCAGGAGTATCAGCAGAGACTGTTGCAGAATCTTGCGTGTGCTTTTCCACAAAACACCAGTGGTGCACGTAGTGAATCTCACAGTTCCAACTTGCCAACCGTGGGACCGTCATGTGTTCAGCACTCAAACCATAACAGAACCACAGTATCTGCTGGTAACATCAATTTTGCAGAATCATTTCACCACTTTTTTAGCCCATCCTTTGCAAGGCCACAGGAGACAAGAAGTCTGACACATAGTCAACGCCTAGAGACGATGGTACAGGAGTATCTCCAAGTAAACATTGAAGCCATGACTGTGTCACTGGACCCTTGCTCTTTTTGGGCTTCCAATCTGGATAAATGGCCGGAGCTAGCCACTTACACCTTGGAGATCTTGTCATGCCCCGCAGCCAGCGTTCTGTCTGAACGTGTGTTCAGCGCTGCTGGTGGTGTGCTGACAGATAAGCGCACGCGGCTCTCCACTGATAATGTAGACAGACTCACGTTCATAAAGATGAACAAATCATGGATCCGAAATGACTTTTCTACCCCTGTGTCATCCTGGGGAGAGTAAAAGATGGATGATTGGTTAAAATCACCCTACCAACCGTTTTAAGCTTTCAAATTACTAATCATGTTTATCTGTATCTTGGCTGGAAAATAATTTGGGCTTTGTAGCAGTGTGCAGCACTGATTCTATTAGGCCATCTATAATAAGCTCCACCAGATTTAAAATTACTAATCATGTTTATCTGTATCTTGACTGGAAAATTATTTGGGCTTTGTAGCAGTGTGCAGCACTGATCCTATTAGGCCATCTATACTAAGCTCCACCAGATTTAAAATTAATAATAATTTTTAGCTGCATCTAGCCCGGAAAATAATTTTGGGGCTCTGAGATGCGCAAGACACATAAGTGCCTTCTTGCTGCACTACCTGCAACATGACCCTCATATTGTCAGAATTCGAAGTAATCATGACTACTGGGTTGCCACACTCTTAGATCCCCCAAACTTTTCGATCAACCTTTTCATTTTAATAAAGACCAAAAAAATGGTCATTTTTGAAATTATAAGCATTAGCAGGTTATTAGAAACTGAAATCAAACAGTTTTAAACTCAAAACTTTATTCTAGGTGATGTTACATTTTCACATAGGACCCCTTGTTCGAACAGAGCTTCTGAACTCTCTCGTCCTTTGAATTTGTCAGGATTTGGATGGTTTCTGCTTCAATTGTTTTGCATGAGGACAGAATACCCTCCCAGAGCTGTTGCTTAGATGTGAACTGCCTCCCGCCATCATAGACACTCCTTTTGATGATGCTCCATAGGTTCTGAATGGGGTAGAGGTCAGGGGAGCATGGGGGTCACACCATAAGTTTGTCCAGTTTTATGCCCATATCAGCCAGAGATGCAGATGTTTTATATGCAGCATGAGATGGTGCATTATCATGCAAAAAAATGATCTTGCTGTGAAATACACGGTTCTTCTTCTTGAACCATGGCAGGAAGTGCTGTTTGAGAAAATCCACATACATTATGGAGTTCATCTTTAGCGCCTTCAGGGATCCTAAAGGGGCCGACAATCTCTCTCCCCATGATTCCAGCACAAAACATTGCTCCACCTCCTCCTTGTTGGCGCTGTAGCCGTGTTTGCGTGGGGTGTCCATCAACCAGCCATCCTCCACTCCATCCATCTGGACCATCGAGCGCTGCACGGCACTCATCCGTGAACAAAACAGTTTTGAAATCAGTCTTCATGTAATGTTTGGCCCACTGGAGCCGTTTCTGCTTGTGTGAAGTGGATAGAGGAGGTCGACAGGATGGCGTATGCACAGCTGCAAACCTCTGAAGGACCCTGCATCTTGTTGTTCGGGGGACGTTGGAGGCACCAGCAGCTTCAAAAACTTGTCTGCTGCTATGACAAGGCTTTTTTGCCGCTGCTCTTTTAACCTGACGTAATTGCCTGTAGGAAATAGTCCTCAATTTGCCCTTATCAGCACGCACACGTGTGTACTGTGAATCAGCTACATACTTCTTGATTGCCAAGACACTTCATCCTGATCATCGCACAATGTTGATTGTAGTCATGCCTTGACCTAAACACTTCACAATTTGTTGCTTCTCAGCAGCCGACACATACTTTTTCTTTCCCATTTTGGCAGAAAATGTAGGCTGCTTAATAATGTGAGACAGCCTTCTTAAGTAGTCTTGCCTTTCATTGGACACAACTGCCAAACTAATTAGCACAGGTGTCTGCAATTGCTTACAGTGATATAAAGAGCCCTGACACACATCACTATCAATGAGTTTAACTGACAAACAAACAAATTCTTCCCTTATCACTCCTAAACACTTTTTGCATAATAATTTGGAACGCAGTGTACATGTGCTTTTCCACAAAACACCAGTGGTTTACGTAGTGAATCTTACAGTTCTAACTTGCCAACCGTGGTCTGTATGGAGTTGTTCAATAAAGGGCCCAAAATTAAGATAACATAGATGGGAGAGGTCTCTATGAATAGGAATTCCTAAGTATTTGATACCCTGTGAGGGCCAGGCAAAGGGAAAGTTGGACTGGATGGAATCCTATATGGATTTGGGGAGGGAGACATCGAGGGCCTCAGACTTCGCTGCATTGATTTTAAAATTTTACCATGTAACAAAGTGATCTATTTCAGCCATAACAGCATGGATGGATATATGTGATTGAGTGATATATACTAGGACATCATCAGCAAATAGAGAGCACTTGTACTCGGTGCCTCCCACCTCAATCCACCTAATATTGGGGTTATGGCGAATTGATGAGAGCAGGTGCTCCGTCACTAGGATGTATAAGAGAGGGGACAGAGGACATCCCTGCCTTGTCCCATTGGTGATTGTGAAAGGTGATGAAAATGTTCTGATGCACCCCCTGGGCCTTGGGACACCCGGAGCCGGACCCTTTTTGGTGGATGCTGGTGGTTGTAGTCTTCGTGGCGGTTACCCGGTTCCGTGACTCAGGGTGGTCAAACCAGTGGCGGAACTATTTATGTGGTTTTGATGTTTAAATGTCCGACTACGCCACCCGTGGATTGCGGTCAGAGTGAACCGCCGCTGCAGGGCAGACCGCTGAGGCTGGTGTTGTGGGTGCAGCAGAGCATAGCATAACTCCCCACGGGAGGAGTATAGCCTCAGGGCAGTGTATGTGGAGGATGGGGGTGATGGTGCAGGGCAGCAGCAGTAACGACACGGAGTCAGTGATGCAGTCCAGGGCCTTTACTCACAGTTCTTATTATCCAGACCACGTCTGCAGGTAACGGCTGCCCACGTCGTACTGTGCTCACCAGGTGAGGGGCTCAGACAACTCCCAGATAACTTTGGAGCGCTTCACAGGACCCCCTTTGTGTGTCCTTTGTCTGGCCTTTCTTACCAACCCTTCTGTCCGGCTGCCTCGGGCCTCCTCTTGGTAAACTTGGCGCCAGTTTCCCTGACCCTATGTGCTGCCCTCCTACAGGTGTAGCGAGGGGCTGCGCCACATAAAATGTCACAGCCTCCGGTTTCTAGCTGAGGGTCGTTTCCTGCCTCCACTAGTTTCGGGGACCGGTCTCCCCCTTTGGCCTGACCCCTCCACGCAGGTGGATTCCGGCGTGCGGTGGCGACTCGCCCGTCCGCACCCCTGGGATCCCTTCGTTCCTCATTCCTGGAGCCTTCTCCGCTCCTCTTCCTTCCTTCTCCCTCTTCCAGGCCTGGGCCTCTGTTACTAGGCCCGCCTCCGGAGCAGAGCTCATGCAGAGCCCCTGCTCCCTGCCACTTCTGCTCAGACTTCTCTGCACTGAACTAAGATGGTGCCCACCTTTTATACTCCCTTCTCAATGCACCCAGGAACTGCTTCCTCCCTGCTCCTGCACTACAGGGTTCCCCTTCCTCAGTGTTCCCTCCCCCCACTCCAGCCAGGGACAGGGACTGTCGTGCCCATCTCAGGGGCATATTGGTCGCCCTGCCCCACGGCAATGTGGTGTGCATGCAGGTGTCGGGTCCTGATCTACACTCCATCCTTACCTGAGAGTGAGATATCACACCTCTGGGTGAGGTGCAATACGTCTGTAGCAACCGAGCCCTCAGGGTGCTTCAGTTCCATTTATCTTCAGCCTAGGTGACGTATTGCGATACAGGGCCGTGATTTTGGCTATAAAAGGGTCCCCTAGACCCCTACCCCAAGCTTTTTAAGAGAATCATATATGGCGTGCCAGGAGACTCTATGGAATGCTTTCTCAGCATCCAACGAGAGTATCTAATTACAAATTTTTAACTGCATCTAGCCCAGGAAATACTTTGTGCCTAGTAGCAGTGTCTGCTAGTCAGCGGATTATCCCGGCTGTTATGCAAGCTACACCACCTGTAGTTTAGACACTTAATTTTTTCAAAGGAAATGCTTCAGGACCATGGGATACTCAGTGAAGAGCATCAGGAGGCACCCCAAGGCATAGGGGCTGGGACTGGCAGTAGGATGCCTTGCGGTGGACAGCCGAGCTCGATCCTTATAAAAGCTTTTTAACTGCAGCAGCTTTAGTGGACGCTACTGGAGCTGGAATTACGCGGCTGCTGGCATGAGACTTGCCCTCCAATAGATCCTTGTAAATGGAGTTAAAGTGTATTCATTCAAATTAGAGAGACAATTTAAATTAAAAAGCTTAGAGCTGCCTCCACCACAGGGGGGCTCGCTCGACCCACCAGCGGACAGGCACCAGTATTGGGAGAGGGGGGCTGGCCATCAGGGTTCACCGCGGCTCTGGCACAAACCCGGCGACACGGAGGTGGCACGGGCAGGAGCGGACTGGCCATGTCAGCTTCTCACTTTTTGGATTTTAGAAGGGCATGACATGCCTATATCTGTGTCTCCCCCTCCTTTTACTCCTCCACCTCTTTTCTTTTTGCATGACTATATGTACTTGTCACTTTTCCATGTGTTAGTTGTGTCTTCTGAGCAGTTTGTCAGCTTTTGGACACCTTTGAAGGTGTTTTCTATGTGTTTTTGTTTGCCTGCCATTGGTTTTAACAGCGTTCGAAGGTGTTCGACAAACCGAACCGAGCTCGAACACTACGGGGGTGGCTCAACACTACTTCTGATCAGGAGTCAGACGCGCTACCATTGCGCCACAAGGTCATATGAAAAGAAACTTTCCGCCTATAATATAACTCACTTAAAAAGTGCATGAAGCAATCGTGGCACACCTTCTCGAAATTTGCTACTTTTACTTACAGACTGAAAAAGACATAAACAAGGACGAATGAACATCTTGATATTAGGAATGCAGGGATTTCCAGTTTAAAATTTAGAATCTTGTAATGAACACTTTTTTCTTATGGTTTCAAAGATGACAATGCTATGATCAAAGTGAAAAGAGATCCCGAAATGCATTAAATATTCAATGTTTTGATTTTGTTTCCCGATGATTTTTCTCATCAAAGAATGGTTTATAAGATACTAATCTATAACATTCAACTAAAAGACACTGCGCTGACAGATAGCAACACAATTTAAATTTTAATCCAGACATGGGTTAAGTAATGAAACAGTTACTTGACCTTGGCATGACTTCAACACGCAACCTTCTGATAAGGAGTCAGACGCGCTACCGTTGCGCCACGAGATCATACTAAAAGGAATTTTCCACCCATAATATAACTCATTTAAAAAGTGCATGAAGAAATCGTGGCACACCTTCTCGAAATTTGCTACTTTTACTTACAGACTGAAAAAGACATAAACAAGGACGAATGAACATCTTGGTATTGGGAAAGCAGGTTTTTCCAGTTTAAAATTTAGAGTCTAGTAAAGAACCCTTTTTTCTTATGGATTCAAAGATGACAATGCTATGATCAAAGTGAAAGGAGATCCCAACGTGCCTTAAATATTCAATGTTTTGATTTTGCTTCCTGATTATTTTTCTCATGAAATAATTGTTTATAAGATATTAATCTATAACATTCAACTAAAAGACACTTTTTCAGACACTGTGCTGACAGATAGCAACACAGCTTCAATTTTAATCCAGACATGGGTTAAATTATGAAAATGTTTTTTGACCCCGACGTGATTTGAACACACAACCTTCTGATAAGGAATCAGATGCGCTACCATTGCGCCACGATTTCATTTGAAAAGAAACTTTCCGCCCATAATATAACTCACTGAAAAAGTGCATGAAGCAATCGTGGCACACCTTCTCGAAATTTGATACTTTTACTTACAGACTGAAAAAGACATAAACAAGGACGAATGAACATCTTGATTTTGGGAATGCAGGGATTTCCAGTTTAAAATTTAGAATCTAGTAATGAACCCTTTTTTCTTATGGTTTCAAAAATGACAATGCTATGATCAAAGTGAAAGGAGATCCCGACGTGCCTTAAATATTCAATGTTTTGATTTTGTTTCCCGATGATTTTTCTCATCAATTAATTGTTTGTAAGATATTAATCTATAACATTCAACTAAAAGACACTTTTTTAGACATTGTGCTGACAGATAGCAACACAGCTTTAGTTTTAATCCAGACATGGTTTAAGTTATGAAAAAGGTTTTTAACCCCGACGAGATTTGAACACACATCTTTCTGATTTGGAGTCAGACGCGCTACCGTTGCGCCACGAAATCATACAAAAAGTAGCTTTCCACCCATAATATTACTCACTTAAAAAGTGTATTAAGAAATCGCGCAAATCTCAAAATTTGCTACTTTTGCTCACAGACTGAAAATGACAAAAACAAGGACGAATGAACATGTTGATATTGGGAATGCAGGGATTTCCTGTTTAAAATTTAGAATCTAGTAAAGAACCCTTTTTTCTTATGGATTCAAAGATGACAATGCTATGATCAAAGTGAAAATAGATCCCAACGTGCCTTAAATATTCAATGTTTTGATTTCGCTTCCCTATGATTTTTCTCATCAAATAATTGTTTATAAAATATTAATCAATAACATTCAACTAAAAGACGCTTTTTTAGACACTGTGCTGACAGATAGCAACACATTTTCAATTTTAATCCAGACATGGGTTAAGTAATGAAAAACTTGCTTGACCCTGGCGTGATTTGAACACGCGACCTTCTGATCTCAAATCAGACGCGCTACCGTTGCACCACGAAGTCATATGAAAAGAAGCTTTCCGCCCATAATATAACTCACATGAAAAGTGCATGAAGAAATCGTGGCACACCTTCTCGAAATTTTCTACTTTTACTCAAAGACTGAAAAAGACATAAACAAGGACGAATGAACATCTTGATATTGGGAATGCAGGGATTTCCAGTTTAAAATTTAGAATCTAGTAATGAACCCTTTTTTCTTATGGATTCATAGATGACAATGCTATGATCAAAGTGAAAGGAGATCCCGATGTGCCTTAAATATTCAATGTTTTGATTTCACTTCCTGATGATTTTTCTCATCAAATAATTGTTTATAAGATATTAATCTATAACATTAAACTAAAAGACACTTTTTCAGACACTGTGCTGACAGGCAGCAACACAGTTTCAATTTTAATCCAGACATGGGTTAAGTTATGAAAAAGTTTTTTGACCCCGATATGATTTGAACACGCAACCTTCTGATCTGGAGTCAGATGTGCTACCGTTGTGCCACGATGTCATATGAAAAGAATCTTTCCGCCCATAATATAACTTACTTAAAAAGTGCATGAAGAAATCGTGGCACACCTTCTCGAAATTTGCTACTTTTACTTACAGACTGAAAAAGACATAAACAAGGATGAATGAATATCTTGGTATTGGGAATGGAGGGTTTTCAAGTTTAAAATTTAGAGTCTAGTAAAGAACCCTTTTTTCTTATGGATTCAAAGATGACAATGCTATGATCAAAGTGAAAGGAGATCCCGACGTGCCTTAAATATTCAATGTTTTGATTTTGTTTCCCGATAATTTTTCTCATCAAAGAATTGTTTGTAAGATATTAATATATAACATTCAACTAAAAGACACTTTTTTAGACACTGTGATGACAGATAACAACACAGCTTCAATTTTAATCCAGACATGGGTTAAGTTATGAAAAAGTTTTTTGACCCCGACATTATTTGAACACACAAACTTCTAAACTCGAGTCAGACGCGCTACCGTTGCACCACAAGATCATATGAAAAGAAACTTTCGGCCCATAATTCACATGAAAAGTGTATGAAGAAATCGCGCAAACCTTCTCGAAATTTGCTACTTTTGCTCACAGACTGAAAATGACATAAACAATGACGAATGAACATCTTGATATTGGGAATGCAGGGTTTTCCTGTTTAAAATTTAGAATCTAGTTAAGAACCCTTTTTTCTTATGGATTCAAAGATGACAATGCTATGATCAAAGTGAAAGGAGAACCCGACGTGCCTTAAATATTCAATGTTTTGATTTTGTTCCCCGATGATTTTTCTCATCAAAGAATTGTTTGTAAGATATTAATCTATAACATTCAACTAAAAGACACTTTTTTAGACATTGTGCTGACAGATAGCAACACAGCTTTAGTTTTAATACAGAGATGGGTTAAGTTATGAAAAAGGTTTTTAACCCCAACGAGATTTGAACACACATCCTTCTGATTTGGAGTCAGACGCGCTACCGTTGCACCACGAAATCATACAAAAAGTAGCTTTCCACCCATAATATTACTCACTTAAAAAGTGTATGAAGAAATCGCGCAAATCTCGAAATTTGCTACTTTTGCTCACAGACTGAAAATGACAAAAACAAGGACGAATGAACATGTTGATATTGGGAATGCAGGGATTTACTGTTTAAAATTTAGAATCTAGTAAAGAACACTTTTTTCTTATGGATTCAAAGATGACAATGCTATGATCAAAGTGAAAATAGATCCCAACGTGCCTTAAATATTCAATGTTTTGATTTCGCTTCCCTATTATTTTTCTCTTCAAATAATTGTTTATAAGACATTAATCTATAACATTCAACTAAAAGACACTTTTTTAGACACTGCGCTGACAGATAGCAACACATTTTCAATTTTAAGCCAGACATGGGTTAAGTAATGAAAAACTTGCTTGACCCTGGCGTGATTTGAACACGCGACCTTCTGATCTCGAATCAGACACGCTACCGTTGCACCACGAAGTCATATGAATAGAAGCTTTCCGCCCATAATATAACTCACATGAAAAGTGCATGAAGAAATCGTGGCACACCTTCTCGAAATTTTCTACTTTTACTCAAAGACTGAAAAAGACATAAACAAGGACGAATGAACATCTTGATATTGGGAATACAGGGATTTCCAGTTTAAAATTTAGAATCTAGTAATGATCACATTTTTCTTATGGTTTCAAAGATGACAATGCTATGATCAAAGTGAAAGGAGATCCCGACGTGCCTTAAATATTCAATGTTTTGATATTGTTTCCCGATAATTTTTCTCATCAAAGAATTGTTTGTAAGATATTAATATATAACATTCAAATAAAGACACTTTTTTAGACACTGTGATGACAGATAACAACACAGCTTCAATTTTAATCCAGACATGGGTTAAGTTCTGAAAAAGTTTTTTGACCCCGACATTATTTGAACACACAAACTTCTAATCTGGAGTCAGACGCGCTATCGTTGCACCACAAGATCATACGAAAAGAAGCTTTCGGCCCATAATTCACATGAAAAGTGTATGAAGAAATCGCGCAAACCTTCTCGAAATTTGCTACTTTTGCTCACAGACTGAAAATGACATAAGCAAGGACGAATGAACATCTTGATATTGGGAATGCAGGGTTTTCCTGTTTAAAATTTAGAATCTAGTTTAGAACCCTTTTTTCTTATGGATTCAAAGATGACAATGCTATGATCAAAGTGAAAGGAGAACCCGACGTGCCTTAAATATTCAATGTTTTGATTTTGTTCCCCGATGATTTTTCTCATCAAAGAATTGTTTGTAAGATATTAATCTATAACATTCAACTAAAAGACACTTTTTTAGACACTGTGCTGACAGATAGCAACACAGCTTTAGTTTTAATCCAGACATGGGTTAAGTTATGAAAAAGTTTTTTGACCCTGACGTGATTTGAACACGCAACCTTCTGATCTGGAGTCAGACGCGCTACCGTTGCGCCACAAGGTCATATGAAAAGTCACTTTCCACCCATAATATAACTCACTTAAAAATTGCATGAATAAATCATGGCACACTTTCTCGAAATTTGTTATTTTTACTTACAGACTGAAAAAGACATAAACAAGGATGAATGAACATCTTGATATTGGGAATGCAGGGATTTCCAGTTTAAAATTTAGAATCTATTAATAAACCCTTTTTTCTTATGGTTTCAAAGATGACAATGCTATGATCAAAGTGAAAAGATATCCCGAAATGCATTAAATATTCAATGTTTTGATTTCGTTTCACGATGATTTTTCTCATGAAAGAATTGTTTATAAGATATTAATCTATAACATTCAACTAAAAGACACTTTTTTAGACACTGCGCTGACAGATAGCAACACAGTTTCAATTTTAATCCAGACATGGGTTAAGTAATGAAAAAGTTGCTTGACCCTGGCGTGATTTGAACACGCAACCTTCTGATCTGGAGTCAGATGCGTTACCGTTGCACCACAAGATCATATGAAAAGAAACTTTCCGCCGATAATTCACTTAAAAAGTGCATGAAGAAATCGCGCAAACCATCTCGAAATTTGCTACTTTTGCTCACAGACTGAAAATGACATAAACAAGGACGAATAAACATCTTGATATTGGGAATGCAGGGTTTTCCTGTTTAAAATTTAGAATCTAGTAAACAACCCTTTTTTCTTATGGATTCAAAGATGACAATGCTATGATCAAAGTGAAAGGAGATCCCGACGTGCCTTAAATATTCAATGTTTTGATTTTGTTCCCCGATGATTTTTCTCATCAAAGAATTGTTTGTAAGATATTAATCTATAACATTCAACTAAAAGACACTTTTTTAGACACTGTGCTGACAGATAGCAACACAGCTTTAGTTTTTATCCAGACATGGGTTTAGTTATGAAAAAGTTGTTTGACCCCGACGTGATTTGAACACGCAACCTACTGATCTGGAGTCAGACGCTCTACCATTGCGCCACGAGATCATATGAAAAGAAACTTTCCACCCATAATATAACTCACTTAAAAAGTCCTTGAAGAAATCGTGGCACACCTTCTCGAAATTTGCTACTTTTACTTACAGACTGAAAAAGACATAAACAAGGACGAATGAACATCTTGATATTGGGAATGCAGGGATTTCCAGTTTAAAATTTAGAATCTAGTAATGAACACTTTTTTCTTATGGTTTCAAAGATAACAATGCTATGATCAAAGTGAAAAGAGATCCCGAACTGCATTAAATATTCAATGTTTTGATTTCATTTCCCGATGATTTTTCTCATGAAAGAATTGTTTATAAGATATTAATCTATAACATTCAACTAAAAGACACTTTTTTAGACACTGCGCTGACAGATAGCAAGACAGTTTCAATTTTAATCCAGACATGGGTTAAGTAGTGAAAAAGTTGCTTGACCCTGGCATGATTTGAACACGCAACCTTCTGATCGGGAGTCAGACGCGTTACTGTTGCACCACAAGATCATACAAAAAGAACCTTTCCGCCCATAATTCACTTAAAAAGTGCATG